>NC_069722.1:21848760-22505010 GCF_027358585.1 Pangasianodon hypophthalmus | reverse complement strand
TGATGATCCAGAGGCTATGTCTTGTCATTAGAATAACCACATAGAAGTCAATTTAATCTCTAATGACTGCTGCAAATATTAGCTAGTTGCTAAATGACAGCAAATACAAATAAGGATTATTTCCTAAAAAATAATTGGCATTAGCTAGCTAGCTAAGCTATACCTGGTTATGCCTGGTTAAGTAGGACCATCTTGATCACTGTAGCTAGCACTAGCTAAAGCTGCCACTTGTCTGTTTTACTAGGAAAGTGTAAATGCACCCTTACTTTCTTCTTATAGGAAGAAAAAGATGAAAAAGATGTACAACAATTAAAAAGAAAATGTGCATGTAAACCTTTCAAGCATCTACATCTTAACTAAAACGAGCGGCAACTTTATCCCCCCCAACCCGTATACATGTACTCCAGGTTCTACTGTGAATTCAAGCAAGAAATTCAAGTTAAGGCAAGAGATTACTGATGTAAAATTTAGGAAGAAGAACAGGAACAGTTAGTAGACCTGATCTATAATTGATCATATATTTAAGGTGCTGCAGAAGTAATCATAATGTGTTTCTGAACTGGGGTGCCATTACCTTTAATACGTCCAGTTTCTTTACTTTTTGTTATATTCATTTATTTATTTATTTGTATAGCCAGCTCTCTTGCTGAATCTTTGTGCAGGATAAAAAATTGTTGCTCTTTTCTACTTTAATGGACTAGAAAATAGATCATAAGAAAAGTAAATACCGGAATAATGGAAATAAAGCTCCCAGCTCACTGTATTCCGGTGTTGTGGTGGTGCAGGACACCAGGCCACTCGACGCTGATCTCCTGCTGGTGGATAATAGCAGCCCGGCTCTGGCCGGCCCTAGCGCCTTTCAGATCCCCTACCTCATCCGGCAGAAGATCTGCAGCAGTCTGGACGCGCCGTGCCCCAACGGAGCCGACTGGAGACTCCTCGCCCAGAGACTCAAACTCGACAGGTGCGACTTTCACCCTCTCACAACTGCACATAGTTGTGTTTCATTAACACAGCTTTACAGGTTTAATCAGATATACCTTATCTACATCTCAGTGACGACTGATATAAAGGATATTGATGAAAATGGAGACCCAGGAGCCATTCCCAGGTTTCTTCTTAAGACTTTGATCACGTTAAATATAACTAAATCACTTCGAATTCCTGCGACGTTCATGTGATAATATCGGTTGGCGTTTTCCTTTTTGTAAAATCTCCTGAACGTTGCTTTGTACCAGTTAGTCATGCCACAAAGTGTCTCGATATGTTTTGTACACGTTTCTGGCTACAAGCTTCAGAATCTTGAAGGATGCGATCTGATTGGCTCTCCGCACTTCAGTGTATAGATGCTTCCGTACTCCGAAACACTTCTGAACAATGAAACAACGAGCTTTACAAGACACTGAAAAAGGTTCAGAAACATTCCAGAAACATCTTGTAAAAAGTTTTTTGCTTGAAACAGTGGCAAATAAATGTGACTGACTGTTCGCCAAACTTTCTCGTTATGAAAGTAGGCGGGTCTTGGCCGAGTTAATGTGTTTATGTGTGAGCGGTGATACGACGCTTGTCTAAAAGCCACCAATAAGAGGACAGCAGAGAACGATGTGTAACTCACAGTACAGCTACAAATACAGGAGTGACGAACTGTAAATAAAACATGCTAATGGACAGGGAAAATATCCTTTCACCTCAAGCCGATATGCGAGCCTGATTTCTGCACGAGCCCTGATCACGCTGATGGATGACGTAAACTACACAGAAAGTACTAATTTTCTTTAAGCGCAGGTCATTAGAGAATTCTCATTAGAGAATGTTATCACACAGTGTGGTATAGAATTCGGACCAGAGATTTTACTGGGATCTCGTACAGCGTAACAAGTAATAATCTTTAAAAAAAATATGTCTCAGTCGTTAGAGACATTAGCATTTTTTTAGTTTTAGTACACACTGGTGTACATGAGCTCTTGCACACTACGGTCTTCCACAGCTTATTGAACGCAGGCTGAATCCAGAGGCAGTGATTTAATTAGATTCCTAGTTAACTTCCTCTAGCTAATGAAGCATAATGCGTAGACTTCATTTGTCCAATCAGCTTTACCTGGTCCAATTAATTACCCATTTGAAGTGGCAGCGCTTTGCTTCAATTAGCACGTGGATGCAAAACAATCCATTTTCATTTGCTGACTTCACACACAAACATTCAAGAAAGAATCTGGTTTAAATGTGTTGGGAGTAAAAATCCAGTGGCTTTTAGGCTGCACTTCCCCTCAAGACAAAGTGCATGCAGGGAACAACACTTTAATCCCCTTAGGTATTTAGGAAACACAAAAAGGGCACCGGATCGAACTTGAGCTCGCCTTTAGAGGTGTTTCCCTCCAGGATGGACCAACAAGAGCCTCGGCTTTGTTGTCATCGATCGGCTTTGATCTGAAAGGTTCTGGCCGGTCAATAGGAAAGGTCACGGCTACCTGAATATCAGCATGGCAACAAACATCGCAGTTCGCGCTAAACTATTCATAAAACAAGCTTCTAAAGCAACATGGGCATGATGAGCAATTCAGTTAAACAGCACTTACTACGTGTACTTAATTGTGCTTATTATTCAGAAAGCGTAAAGAGATTGATCATACACACACAACCATACAGAGACACTTGCTTACTAGACTGAGTGTTATTGTTATTGTTTAAGTTATTGTTTAGCTTTGAGATCTCCTTCATCACCACCTTAATGCTGAATAAGAGAAAGAGTTACAGTTACACACAACACACTGATGGCACATTTTAATGCGAATGTTTAGCAAAGATTGGGCCTCATTCATCAATCTTTGGGTAAATTGGTGTGTTAGTTTTTTGCATAAGCCAAAACAAACTAAAAATTTTACGCCAGATTTACAAAAGTTTCATAAACACTGATTTTCTTTGTATTCCCGTGTGTATGTTGGTAAATGGCAATCACCCGTAAATTGCCAGGCGCGTGCACGCCAGAGCTGATTTCCGTATGGTGACGCCCATAAAACTCCATAAAAAGGCCAAGTTCACAGAGTGGAAAGAGCAAAAAGGCCAAAAAAAAGAATTTCTCTGAGGCAGAAGTTGAAGTTCTGAGTCAAGTCTACAAGAATAAAAAAATAATATTTAGCAGCGTATCCAGGAGTCACAGCACCAGAAAAAGGGCCAAAACATGGAGAGAAATTACAGAGCGGAATTCATTCATCCAGTGCAATGTAAGTGAAAGCCAAAAGAAAATGGTTTAACACAAAAACTGAGAAAAGAAAAAAAATATGGCTGCTAATTGACAGGTTCTCTGCTACCAGGGGACGCCATACCATGACAAAGCTTTTAAAATTGACCAGATGCCGTGGCAAATCCTCTGAGAGACAAAAAAAAAAAAATTTAAAAAATAAAAATCATACCAGTCTCTAAATATCTGTTGCCTCCTAAGGGCATCATGTGCTAACTGCTCCAGTAATATCAGTTCTGCCATTTGCACAGACCCCAGCCCCGCCCTCCTTTTATACAGCAACATTTCATCTTAATTGAACAACCAGCCTTATTTGTCTTGAAATGGATAGATATTTGGCGTCCCCTGGTAGCAGAGAAACTGTCAATTAACAGCCATTTAGTCCTATATTAAACATCAGGTCTAAAAAAAATGTATTTGTGTGTAATTGAAATAAATAAGCAATTTGAACTTAGCATAATCCATATATAAAAATGGAGTAACTCATAACTCATTGCAAATTATAATATTCAAAGCCTATCAGTCAAGGTTTTCATTAGTTAGGCTTCTTATGTGTAAATTTACACACTCGGGGGCACGAATAGGATATGAAAGTTTTTCAGAATTTATGGGATTTTCATGAATACCAAATTTTTTGTGTAAACACTAATATGAAATCTGTTAGTATCCAGCTTGATAAATGAGGAAACGCAAATTGTGATTCCATCAATAACTAATACGCTGAATATTCGGAGGAGCAATGAGATAACGTCAAAAGAGTCATTTCAGACAGCACACAGGTGCAAGACACCGTGTGTCATTTACTGTACATCTACATTCGATGCTGAACGTGTCATTTTCAGTCGTTGAAAAATACAAACGTAAGGATCTATAAATATGCTTGAATATGCAAATCATGAGTCGCTAGCTGGCTAGTTAAGAGATCGTAGAATAGGTTGCAGTTGTCACGAGTAAACACGAGTGGGATTTTATACTCACTGATTTACTGAAAAGCAGCCAAAACATCAACAGTACAGACATCTGCAGTACAAATACGCATTAAATCAGTAAATCAAACTGTAGAGAAACCGTCGTTCTGTCGTGTTTTATTCCTTACAAAAAAATGGTCAAAGAACCATGAGTGAGAATCATGATCTCAATTTCTCATATTCATCAAAAATCCTACAGCTCTAACTACAATTATTTTTACAATTCTGAAAAAGTCCCTGTTTTAAACGGATAAATATTTATACATCACATTTTTGAGTTCAGCTGGATTTTAACAGTGTAACAGGGCAAACATTGCCACAGCATGAAGAGTTTTTTCATCTGCTTCCTCTAGCCAGCGTTCATGCTGCTGTACTTACTCCCCTTCTAGTGAGCTCGAGGCAATTTATTACGCAAACACCAACTACTCCACCTCAACCAGGCATAAAATCTGTTATTTAGTCCTTTGTTTTTCGTTTCGATTTTATGTGCAGTTTCCATATAAACATAAAAACAGGCTCGGTTCATTTTGAGCAACAAGGTGAAATAAAATCTGATACAAAAAAGGTGCCATTAACAGCAGCCCATTCTCTCCCTCTGTTTTTTACACTCCGACTGCACGCATGTAGTCGAGTGCGAAAGTATACATACCCTTAGGACAAACACGAAGACAAAGAAATGTTATTTATAGCAACAAGACAGTGTTTTCCTTCCTTACACACTGTTCCTTCATTATCACAAGTAACAAATATTGCAAAATAGTGTGTTAAAGTGAATAAAATAAAATATCAGAAATAAATGTAAAATATTTGCTTCTTTACTTTCCTGTGAACATTGCACTTTGTTCCTGATTCTTCCTCAGGTATGATACACAGCCTTTTTTTCCCAGTCAGGTCCAAGACGGTCCCTTCATCCCATTATCTCCCAATCTGATCATTTTTGGATATTCTCACAGACTGCTAGCTTCTTCCCCATCACACAACAGGGTGAAGGCTAGCACATGCTTCCTCTGAGACTCGTGAAGCCACTCCATCTTTTTTTACACATCACATCACACATACTCTGACTGACTGAAAAGAGCGTAGCACCATCCCTAATTTAGCTCTCTTGGACTCGCAACCATGGAAAAATACACCTCACTGCAGGACCAAACGTCCAGGGGGTGGAGTCGGACCTGATCCAGATCCTTCTACCAGGGCGGAGTCAAACTAAAAGTCCAGGGGGTGGAGACAAGTCGGAGTGTTTCAGGCTGAATAAGTGTGTTTTGCAGCATCTCGTGTGTTAGCATGGGTTAGGGGTTAGCGTTGGGCTTATAGGAGGAGTTGGATCCGGTTCAGCTCCACCCACTGGACTCTTGTTCTGCTGTGTCTCGCTGTGGATGGCTGCGGCATCGTCAGGATGTTTCGGTTCTGTTTCACAACTCAAGAGCCTTCAACTATCAGTCTGTTTTGGAGTCAGGGGGCACAAACTTTTGCACTCACTCTGGAAAGTCTTTTGGGGCTCCACTTGCGTGAAGTGAATAATTGAATTGTATTACTCCAGATCCACCACTGCTGTGTAATGAAGATTAAATTAAACTGTTTTACATTCAGCAGGTCTGAGGTGATCAAATTCCACAACAGATCACAGGAGTGTCGTAGAGCTCGCTTAAACCCTCGTCTCTGTAAACTAAACAACAGTAAAATCGCACTCCTGTTCACACTGTAACAATCCTGTTAAACAAATGCTTTCCTGCACGGAAATCTGAAAACTTGCTTCTGTCTCTCTCCATGCAGACACATGAGCTTCTTCGCGTCCAAAGCGAGTCCCACGTCTACGATCCTGGACCTTTGGGAAGCTCAGCATTTCCACAGCGGCAACCTGAACCAGCTCGCCGCCATCATGGCCGAGATCGGCAAACAGGAAGCCATGATATTCCTGGTGTCCGACGGGGAGTGCTAACACATCCACACACACACACACACACACACATAATTACACACACATACACAAACAGAGCCAGGAATGAAGGCCTCTAAATGCTGGGGATCGAAAAGGTCTAATAGAGGAAGGACTAATCTAACAGGGTTTAGCCACCAGTTAGGTGTGCTGTGACTATAAACACACTAAACACACACATGCAAAGTACATTTACGTCCAGCAACGATGTATAGAACACTCACAGATGTTGTTCCGGCCCTGTCTTGAATCACACTTTTTTAATTCACCGTTGCGTTCGCCACACTTCTATCTGATTTTTTAAAAACTGGAATCGAAAATAAGTACGAAAATCAGGATCGAAATTTGTAAGAAGGCAACTCAAAAGCTGGGACAAAGCTAGGACAGGGGTGGACAAATCAGTGGACAAATCAGTGGACAAATCAATCAAATAGATTTATCAACCAGGAAAAGAAAATAAACCGTACTCCTTATTGTTTTTATTTGCTATGCAGCTATATTCAAACTTAAACGCACCTCGATCTGGTAACTATAGTCCGTGCTACTTGTTCCGAATCTCAGTATGAACTATACGTCACTTTGCAGGTAAGCATACTGAGAGAAAGTGAACATGCTAGCCAGACTCGAATAATTGATTCTGCGTGCAGTCTGAGGGCGGAACACCACGGCCCGTATCCAAAACGTTCACCAATAGCTTGCTGACTTTTTGTCAAGGCCACAAACGTGATGTTCTACGTTAAAAAATGCAGAATTTCGTTCATTTCCCTGTATTAATGCACGTATCTAGCAAACTAGCACGTTGAACGTGATCATATTACGTTAGCTACCACTTTTTAACCCTAGTCAGTTTCCAGGCAACCAAAACATCGGACTGGCCAGCACATTGCACTAGTTACTTTCGCTTGCTAGCTAACGGATTTATGATTCGTCCACCCCTGTAGGATTAATTCCCTAAAGAAATCAGATGAAATTGCGGTTACAAATTTTTCGTGTTGCCGTTGAGACACTCATTCACATTTTAGCAACGTGCGTTTTGTAACTGTGTGGCATTTAGCAATATGCAAACGCAAAAATGTTTTACGATACCACATTTGGAAGGTGTAACAAGTTTCTTTATTGAAGGTATAAATGAGATTTCCCATTTAAACCTGATGAAATTTATGAAGTTAACATGATAGAGAAGTAGAGAGCGTTGTGAAAAGGAGGTATGAAGGCAGCCGTGCTGCTTTAATACGACCACCAGCGTGTCAGTAATGTGACTGTCACTCAAATATGAGAACTAAATAGCAAAAAAAAAATGATTTCAGTTTCATAACCAGCCGAGACGGATCAAACAAAGAGAAGTGTCTGTGTGTGCAAGCCGTCTGCTTTTCTTTACCCTTTGACCCTCTTCAGGCACCGTAACGCGGCTGCACTGCTTTTCCAAAGCCATAAACACAAATTCCCAAATGCATCGATAATAAAGAACACGGTCCTGATATGTGTGAGGAATAAAGTGAACATACGCAGGATCTTTACAAGACGTAGCTGAGAGGAAAGAGAACATTCAGTATAACGTTGATAAATATTTTCAGGGAATTTGTTTTCATTTTGTTTTACCTAGAAATCTGAAGAAAAAAAACATCACACTCGTTTTTTTTTTAAAACCACGGCATCTAATTTGATCATTTTTATAAAGAACGCTCTAAAAGAGTGAGGAATTTAGTATAAAATGCAATACTATCCTTTTTTAAATTTATTTTGTAATCTATCCAATCAAATGTTGATCATATTTGTTTGCAGAACAGAGCTATTTTGGCTTTAGGGCATTCTGTAATACTTTAAATTCCCAAATCAATCTGAAATTCTCCATGAGCCAAAAAAATAGAACTGGGAAGCCTGATTGAGAATCGTAAAGCTGTGTAGCATCGGGAAAAAAAATGTCTTTAATAAATATTTGACACATGATCAAATTACAGTAATATACCAGGGGATATCAAGCAAGAAGTTCTCTTCTCAGGCTGCTTTCACACTTTAGAAAACTCGCTGTTTTGGGCGACTTTTGTGTTCCCAGTCCTAGAGAGTTATTATAATTCAGTAATGCAGATGAAATTCAAGACAATTTGAGCTGCTACAGTTAACATGGGATACGTGTCACATGACAGCCAGGTGAATATCCCAAAAATACACACGCTGTTCTGTTTAGTTACACCACATCATCAAAATATTAGCGCTGACATATATTCACGACAAGGCTAGCTTTCCGCAGCACTTTGCCCTCCATGTTTGTTTTCGTGAAAAAAAAAATGTAATGTTCTTTTTCTAGTTTAGAAACATCCCACTTTCTAAGGATCGCACATAAAAACGTACGCTGGCGTGTGAAAGTGTGAAAGCAGCCTCAACAACGCAATGACGCAACTTATCCCAAGAACACGTACACGTTCGTCGGCTATTATGAATCAGAACGGTTTTATTTGCAACATCTAGGTTTCAAACGAGCAGTTTGTGGATGAAAAACAAAGAATTCCTCATACATAACACATCAGCCAAAACAAGTTCGATGTTCTTTCGCTTTTGCACCATAACCACGCGGCTGCCACGTGACCACCCGTTAGCATGCTAACATCGGACACATCTGCAATATTATTTGTTCATAAACAACTTAAAAAACTAACGCACCAAGTGTTAGATGTTGTAGATGTCATCACACCTTTTTTTATTTGCATGATTATTACAGCATGAGTGTTCAAAAGGTTTGTTACTTTTTAGCTACATGGGACTTTTCGCAAAATTTTGACTGATCAGCTACATTTGGAATGGGAATAAGATTTCTCCCAAACTGCTCCTTTAACCTGTAATTAATGAACCGTTCAAGAGTGCTTCACGGTCAGAATTCAGCGTTACGTTCAGCTGTATGCATAATAAACACGGTGTCCAGCTTTTAGTGGAACCTCATGAGTTTGAGTTTCTTTTTTATTTAAAAAAAACAAAAAACAAAAAACGTTCATCTATACAATTCACATTGTATATACAAATCTTTTCTATTCCAGTTCTGATGCTGGCGCTACACGTACACATCTCTGGAAGTCGGTAACCAAAGTTTATGAGCCATTTGAGACGAGTTTCTTTCCTTTAACGTCGTCCGAACATTTCACATTAAACGTTCCTCCGACCGTCAGTATGAACCTGTCCAATCAGATCGCTGTAAATTTCCAACTGTGCAGCATTTTAATAACGGACATTTCACCAGGAACACAACTGAACTATTTGTCATCTAGCACTTAGGAAGTAAATGTAAATGATATTTTAATATCAAGCCAAAAAAAAAAAAAGAAAAAGAAAAAAAAAAAGGTGTTACATTTGTCCAAGTTTGACCTGTGAAGTGTTTGGTGCATCGTTCATCGATTACAGCATTAAGTTTTTCCGAATTTTTGCAGTGTTTTTTTTTTTTCGTTTGTTTTTGGTTTTTTCGTCCTGAAGTTGTTTGTAAAATGGATGTTTTTTTTTAATTTTGAGTATTAAAAAAAAAACAGTAAAAATGTATTTTCTAAATCCAAACATATCATTTTGTGTCCCGTCATTAACGTGCATTTAAATGTTAACATTTTTCCTCATTTCACAAACGTAAAATGCTTAAAAAAAAAAAAAAGAAAGGAAAAAAAAAGGCACTTTTTCGCCAAAAAAAGCCAACTTTGGACGTCACGTTGAAGCCAATCTAGCGAACTTTTCCCCACGATTGTACATTGAGTCGAGCTCACTGATAGCTGTTCTGTATAAAAGAATGTGTGTGAGTGTACTGTTACTTTTACCCAGCTCTTTATTTTCCAACTAAAAACAGTAGACTTGTGTACCTGTGAATGTTCTTCGATTTCTTAATTCTCAATGTTCCTTGCCTTTCTGCAAGTCAGAATGCTGTATTTAACACGCCACAGCGCTTATGCAATTGTACAATTCTTTTTTTAAACCATATTTTGAAAGGATTTTTTTGTATTTTCGTTTGTTATTTGTCCCCCACCTCTCTCCCGTCAATGTAAATTGTCGTCGATGACTTTGTGCTAATAGGAAGCCCTGTGACTGAGGGGTTTTCTCTACTTTTGGACAATGATATGGATTTGTGGGTAGAATTTTGGAAATTCGTTTCTAAGTGCTTTCAAGTATTTACTTGGCCTTATGTATATATATCTATGAAATTTCAGAAAGGTATGTATAGTAATTCAACCTGAAATGTATGTAAATAAATTATATATTGTTAAAAACAGGAGTTGAGTCTTCATTTTATAGAATTTTTTTTACAGACTTTATTAAACATACAATACCGTGATTTTTTTTTTCTTCTTTTTTCGATTAAACGTACAGCTATAAATGACTTTCGGATAAAAATTTCTAACGTGAAAAAGAATACAGCAGTTTTCCATTTTCAATATAAAGACGCATCATGATAATATCTGGAGGTGCAAAGCTATTAAAGAGGCACTTAATACATCAAATACTTTCAATACAAGGAAAAAAAAAAAAAAAAAAAGAGGCACTGACAAAACAGACAAATGTGCAACGGAGTGATGGAGAAATTCTGCACTTAAATCATCTGATCCATGCATGTAAACTATAATCTCGAAGGACGACAGCTGCTGGAGCACAGAAAGAAGGCGACAGGGTTTTGGGAACTGAATTAATACTAAAACTGACAGAATTTAAAGAATTTGTCCAGCTATGAATGATCTTTGAGTCCAGACTTTCTAACGACAGCGTTATAAAAGCAGCAGCTCTTTATCCACACACGAGTTAGCTTGTAATTACCTGAATGAGCTGATTAGTGAGGGTTAGAGAACAGAGACTGATAACACTACAGCGTTTATGATCATTAGTCCAGTCCTGCCGTGACGAGAACATAGCAGAGGATCTTCAACTGCACTACGATGGGATAAAGATCTGGATACACGTATCAGAGTTACAGCTTTATGGTGAAAGGTTTAAGACAAAACATGACCAAAAAAAAAAAAAAAAATCCACCCTGAACAACATATGCATATTTCCTACATTACCCACAATGCATTCTGGAACGCTGAGGCCAATGTTTGCACCAATGTCTCCACTCATACATTAGAGTTCTCAATAATATGAGGTTTAACGTCGCAGGAAAGTGGTGAGTGAGGGGCGAAAGGATTTTTTCTACTGAATGCCACTGTAACTGCGCTAGCAATAACAAACGTGACGTCAGGGTCACGGGAATAATGAAAATACGGCGTCAACATCATTAACACCTCACAGATATTGCAATCTAAACAAATTTCATGTGTTTCAGGGTGGAGTTTTTCTTTACAGCTTTAAAAAAATGCATTCGCTCTCAGTGGACTCTGCAATGCATGGACATGGAAACAGTAACTAATTTTGGATTGTCTAATAGTCTAATAGTCTAATGTCACGTGTAGGTAGAGGAATTTAGCCTGGCTTCTACATTCTCTGCACTAAACCCATTCTGCAATTACACATCAGCCGACTCATTAAGAGCTTGTAATGAGCTCAAACAGCTCATTTAGGTGATGTGTTAGAGTAAGAGAAGCACTCGATAATCCGCAGAGACGAAGAGTAACAGACCCGCAGTAACCACGACAGGTTTAAAGAACAGAAGTGCTTCCCAAAATGAAGGTACTGTCTAATAAAAGAATATATAAGAAGTGGGATATACAGGAAGTGGCACTGTCCAATATTAAAGGCCGAGACTGCTTTAGTGATATCAGAAGGCAGGTTCTTGTACATCTTCTCTAGAATTTGGTCACATGCCATTTCCCGCCCACCAGCCAGTTTGGGCGAACGCTTTTTACAATCATTTTTTTTAAACCTAATCTCCATCTAGTGCATCTGTAGTACATCAGACAAAATTTGTAATATTTCCCTATACACAAAATGACCAAATTCATTTATAATGGAATTAGACTTCTGCTTTTGTCAAGACACGCAATTTAAAGATGTATTTTTTTTTGTATATATGTGTAATGGTTTTGGAAAACCTATGAGAAAACACAAGTATCAGATTTTTGCCAAATATTTTTTCTGTCTAAAATATACATTTGATATCTCATCTTTAATGATTTTGTATTTACTTTCTCACCTCGCTTGGGCTATCTTTCTGTAAAGATCATGTTGAATAAGGAGCCAAGCTTAGCTAATAGTTTGTAATCAGATACTGGCTGACAAAATATCTGTGATGCTCCTCCTCCTCCATGTATGTCTTAACCCGAAGATCTTTATTATTAGAGTGTAACGGTTGTAATACTTGATGTATAGTTGCATATTTTCCATTGTTTAATGGTGGAATTGTTTTCTCTGCATAGGGAACAGTGTTGAAATTCTTGTCTGTGATCATCACACACTACAGATGCAGTGGATGGAGATTAAATTGAAAAATGCTGCAGATTTCCTTTAATGACCTTGTAATTAGTCGAATCAGGTGCCAGAGCCAAGGGGAGGCCTCTAGGACTGAGACAGAGCACCACAGCGATGACACTAATGACTAGCCTGCACACTAAAACAGTCACGTGTTAGCAGGATCTGGCTTCACCAAGAGATGCTGATGTTAAAAGATTGTGAGTGATGACCAAACTCATATGATCATGGCAGCACCACATACTCTTTGACAGGGGCAATATCGTGTTGATCTGTTTCTTTGATCAGCAGGAGCCTTTTGGTTAAAACATGTAAATTCATGCTCAGAAAACGAGCTTGGCTCACGCAGGCCCTAAGCCTTTTGTTAATTAGAGGTACCTGTCAGATTAGAGCAGACAGTCGTGGCATGCTCGGTATGGGAAGCACGTAAAGATCGTCGCTCAGGTCAATATGAACCTCTCGCAATCAGCGCTAATGCAGTGCTGTTCGGCTGCCAGAGGCTCATTTTTCTTCCTCGGCGGGTTTGCCATTACTTTAAGTACCACGGCACATGGGGATAGAGGACTGCGGGTTGTCTGGGGACGTGCAGGGCTACACTGACGTAGCGTTAGGATGATGTCACACCTAGGGCTAATATTTCTATACATGCGATAAGTGTATTCCAGACCTAATTTGACCAGGTAGTACGCGTTCTCGGACGAATAACGTACTTGTGTAGTTCATCTGCGATTTAGATATTGCGTGATTGACTAGAGAGTGCCCGTGTATGTTAAAAAACAAAAAAAAAACAACAAGGGGGGGGTGAAATTAAAGCAATCTGAAAGAGAAAAACAGTGAAGTGTGGTAGGCATGCATGTATAAGCACATACTGGCAACATGACACAGAAGATGGCTTTACCTATTCATATTTAGCATTATCAAGACCTGTAATTTGCATCTATATCCAGTAACTATTCAATATCAATAAGGATCCTGCATCCCTGTTTATCTCAAGATTAATCATTACCTGTGTGGAAAAAAGTGGCCTGTTTCCTAAATAAATACTGACAGGGATGAAATGCTAACCTGTACTGGCAGGGATGGTGAAGGCTTTACCTGCCAAAGCAAAATGGCTGACATTTCCTGGCTACACAGCTCAGAACTGGCCTAATCATCTCTGTCGGGAGAAAACCCACGTACATCATTTCCTACTATTTATTTATTTAAAAACAATAAGATCAAGACCATTGAAAAGCACCTCGTGGTTTTCTCTCGGCAGTCTTATTATTACCAGATATTTTAAAAAGGGGGTTTTTTTTGTTTTGTTTTTTACTACACATCAGAAGTCAGTATTCCAAAACTTCAGTCCATTACTACACAGAAATTCTGAGCCATCATAACCCTTGCCATAGGATTCTCTCCATGTTGTGTGTTCCACTGGAGCGCTGGATCTCGGCTCCTCAAAGTGGAGAGAAGGCGTGACCTTTACACAAAGGCTTATCCTTCTTCGAGTAGAACGTCTTGCCCTCCAGGTTGACATGGCAAAGCTGTGAAGATAGAGAAAGAAATGGAAAAAAAAAGAGAGTAGAGGGTGAGGGGGAATGAATGGGAATTCTAATCAATCTCAGAAAGGGAACACAAAAGGGCGTATTCAACAGCTGCGCTTGTGGAGGGAGATGGGGTTTATGCCATTCGAGTCCGTTCAGCCGACAAACATGGCTTGGAGGAAAAAAAATGGCCGAGGTCAGAAGGCAGTGAAGAGAGGCATTGTGAGGGACAGGCAGCCTCAGATGAGGCTACAAGCGGCCAATGAATCAAAAAGACTTACCGCACAGACGAAGCACGTGTCGTGCCAGCTGTAGCCTAGAGCTTCCAGGAAGCGGTCGCCGGCATCGATCTTAAAGTCACAGCCATGACATTTAGTACCAAACATCTTTTCATAGTCTGGGGGGGAAACAAACGACAACAAAAGCTGATTAGTTGATTAGCATGCAAGAGCCAAGAGTTGAGTCGGAGAGATAGAGAGGTTGAGTTGGACCGCAAAACAGACAGAAAACGTTATCAAACCTGTGAGATTACATTAGCCGTGTCCATGCTGAGTGGTCCACAGGCTTTGATAACACAAACAGCTCCAGATGCTTAAATGCACTTTCCCTGATTTTCCATTACAGTGGTAGACGGAGTTTAAAGTGGCCGGCTTAGGGAACGCTAGAGCAGTTTTTCAAGCCCATGCTGAGACTGCAGCTATTTGATCAACACTCAAATCCTGGTTTCTAACTGAATGCTGACACAAGAACAGTTGAGCCGCAAAATGTACTGACCGCACGCTTCATTTCCATAATAAGAGCCCTCGCCATGTATGCACACGCAGTTTAAACGTCTGGGTGCGTTAGATAGGATGGAAAGCTGCATCTGCACAAAATTCAAATTACAGACACGAAAAAAAGAAGCAAGAGAAAAGATGGTTTTTAAAAAAAATAGGCAGAGCTTTTCATCTAAAAAAACAAAAAAAAAACAAGAATAGATCTAATCAAACTGTCTATTAAAAGCTCAAGGCGATCAATCAGTCACCCCAGAGAATCTGACTGGGAGCAGAAAGAAGTTGAGGGAAGCACTGCGGGTCGATGTTGGGGGTTTTTTAATGCACGCAGCCGAGCAGCAGTGTGCGAGCGATTATAAAGTCCGCGGCTCTGCAGGGACGTCTCTAGGCTCTCACCTCTCTCGCAGTAAGGCTCGCCCTCTTCCATGTAGAAGGCCTGGTTTCTGATGGGCCTCCTGCAGGCGGCACACACAAAGCACTGGACGTGGTAGGTCATCTTCAGGGCATGCATGATCTCCTGGCGAGAGAAAAAAAGAGTGTTTGAGAGATCTTGGAAATGAGTCCATCGCTTTCGCTCTCGCATACATGCATGAAAATCAATAGACTGAATTTAAAAAAGTGCTCGAGTTGCCACACTAACTTTTGGCATTTTTAGAAAGAAAGTTGCCTACTTTGGGAAAGGCAAACACATCTGTATCATTTTTGGGTACAGATACAAATTACAGGCTGTTATTATAGATTTTATAAATGCAAATTTATAAACTTGGCACAATTTTCTTTACTCGTTCTGCTTCTATAAGCTCTTTCAGAGCATGCCAGAATGCAAACTGAGATCTACTTGTTTCTCCTCCATCTACACGTGAGAACATCTTATTAAAACATGCTCACTCCAGCGATCTTCTTCTTGCACTTGGCGCAGTTGGGGGCGTAACGATTGTCGTAGCATTTGGTGCAATAAACGGAGCCTTGTTCCTCAAAGAAGCCGCCTTCGTCGAGCACGGCTCGGCACTGACAGCACGTGAACTCCTCCGGGTGCCAGGAGCGGCCCAGAGCCACCACATAGCGACCTCTGAAACACACACACACATTTTTCTTTACAGTCAAAGGGTCTCTCAGGGAATCCACAGCACTTCTACAAATTCGTAATGGAAATCACAGGTTGCTCATATAGGACCATTCACACTGATCAGTGTAAAACGCCGGTTCTCAGAAACGCTACTTTCTTCTCAAGTTTGACCTTTTCCCTTTCCATCTGCTCTCTCCTAAGTATTGACACATCCCCGTTGACTTCATCTCTATTTATCGACCACGCAGCACTTCACCTCACAACCCGAGCCTGAAAGCGGATCGCTGATTTGCTACAAACGGCAGTACCTTATGATCTTGTTGCATGCGGCGCAGAGCGGCGTGCGTCCGGAGTCGGACTCCGGGTTCTGCTGCGCAGCCTGGAGGATGGAGCTGCGGTTCTGCTCGGGTGTGGGCTGCGCCGGCTGCCTGTGCTGCGTCACCACCGTGCTCGTCTTATCCGGCCGATAGCGTTCGGCAAAATTCGGGTCCATCACCCAAGGCGGGCGGCTCGAAGGTCCGGACGTGGTGGAAGATTTATGAGCTGGAGCTGCAAGTTGGGGTGACAAACAGAGAGACAATGCAGAGGCTAATTCGCCAAAATGGCTGTCAAACCCTGTTCTACATTACAAACTTACATCTCTATAGTATTCCTGGAGTCTTAATGCAGCCATCTTTTTGCCATTATAACTGCTACTTATACATGCAGATTAATTTTTAAATAGCTTTAAAAACACAGATGTCAAGATAAAAGAGTTATAAAACAGGGATCATGGGAAGTCATTCTGGTTAAAGCTTTCATTTGTGAGCTCTGGGGTCTTCAAAGAAAGACAGGCAGATGGAGCTCTGTTCAGTCTTAGTACAACCTTGTTCATCAAAAGCTAACTGATGTAAAATATTTTAAGGGTCAGGCATTTTCTCTTAGATGCTGTGAAAGCAACCATATAAGCATACTGAACCTGATCAGATGGTAGAATGACATTCAAGGACAGACATGATTTTAAATAAAGGATGTGACAGGAGATTCATTGGGATGTGAGATTATGACTTTAACTCAGAATTATTTGCTTTACCTCGAGCTCCTTCGGGCTTTGCTGCAGGTTTGCTGGGGCACGGAGTCACTCCATGGCTGTGGAGAGAGAAATAAGCCTCTTCAGAATAAGGATTGCCAGGAAACAACTGCGTCGGTCCAGACCAATAAAAATGTTACAGGCCAATATCAGGTCTGGCACAAACATCCTGCTCAGAAGGCCCGTGCACAGCAGAGTCGGCAGGTTAAATCATTTTATAATGAACACACAGTGGCCTGGTCTAGAGTACCCGAGAAAGAGCCCTGAGGTTAATGATGTTCACCCACGGCTTGGTATAGTGCTCAGCATTCATATTCTACTGATATAAAAAGGATGCAAGGCCTGCAACATCGAAATTCTGACCTTCATTACATCAATAATGATAGCGATACACAAGCACGCGTAACAGCCAGCCGTGCTTCTTTGAACACTTCACGCAGCCGCTACGACCGCACAGAGCCAATAAGTCTCCGAAGGTGCACTTGTGGGATTTTTTTTTTCCCTGTTCCTAATGAAATTGCTGGCCATTGGAAGGCAGAGGGTCTCTTCGTCTCCTGAAATTGCGATCCAGAGCGTCCCACAGGCGCTGTAAGGGCTGAGATTGCTTCCTCAGTCTGCATTCACCGTCCTCTCAAGTGCACCAGCGGTTTCGTCAGGAGTACGACTGGCAGGGGCTGAAACGATCTGACGGGTTTGTTCTGCTCGGCCGAGGTCACTCGAGGACAAGCAGATGGTGAACGCTCATCTGTCGTGCTGAAACCTCGTCTGCAGTCTGGACACAGCAGAGCAGCTTTACTCCATGGTGCCTGGCAACGTTTACGCATCCATCTGCAGCTTGCCAACATGGCCGCTACCTCGCTGCTTGTGACGTGATGGAAGAAGCAGCAGAATGACCGAGTGTGGCCCGAGCTCGGAATTAAGGAACGGTTTTAGCGGCAGTATCAAAAATAAGCTTCTGACCTAGTAACGCAAGTACAGTGAAACTTTTTAACCATGTTTCCAGCGCTTAGGAGCCAAACTCTAGAAAATTAAGAGCACAACTGTAATAACCATGTCAGATTTTACAAGTTCTGGCTTTGCGAATATTTTGCTATCCAAAGCGAAATCCATACACAGCACGAGTCCATACACAGCACAAAGATATTATCGCAGACAAATTACTAGCCCCGGCACCCAGGACAAGGTGATCACGCGTCCAGGCTGTTAGTTTTTTACGAGTTGGCGCAGTAGTAGCAGTCGCTTGCATTTTTCTTCATTCATTTAACAAACAGAGAAAGAAGAAACCCTGTTCACTATTGACTTTCACCAAACAAAAGTTTTCATTTTGTGCGTGTATATAAACTTAAAGTACTTCTTAACGTGCCTTTTCTTTAGTGCGTAGGTTTAAATTTAATGTACACGCAGGCGTGTGGAAACTGACTTTATCTTAGTGTGGTTTTGATTCCTCTGATCGAGGCATCCGCTCACCGTCTGAGACGATTCAGCATCTAAAATTGAATCTCCCAGCCTGTCTACTTCACACTAAAACGCTTTGTTCTGTACCCAGTATGACCTTTTGCTTTCTACCGAGTCAGTGGAGCTGTAAAGCCCAACACCCTGTTTTTGTCTCAGCCGGTGTAGCATTGTAAATAAACCATATCTGCTACAAAGCGATGTGCTGCTGATATTTACGACAAAGTTCCTGGGGAATCTCTGCAGCGAGAAATCTGTGAACTAAAGGAATTATACTTGCTTTTAACTAAGTATTTGTGTATGCAAGATGGCTGCCACACATATCCTGCAGTCATCTGGAGCCTAGCTTGTGCAAGTCCTCAAAAATTAACGCTACGCATCCACATAGTGCAACAACAACGTAAATAGTTGGGGCAGTATAGCACCAGGGTTAATGTGACACTGTGTCCACAACTGAACAAACAAACTAGTGTTATATCTCAAATCTAGACCGTTTTGAGCACCAGCACTAATCGGGTTTCCTATTACAGTTAGGGTTTGAATTTTAAACACCACTTGTGTACCCTTGAAACCTAGCAAAAAGTCTGTTTTGCATCTGGAATTTCTATATTAGTAAACATCTTTGATTGCAAGGTCAGATTTTTCAATCTGAGACGCAGCTCATGACAACAATCATGACAACGGCGGAAAGTTTTAAACACAAACAGAGCTTGCCAGCGTGTTTAACGTCTCTGTGCATGAAATCACTAAAGATTTTACAGTTCAACTTGGAATCCTGACAGAAAAGGATCTCTGACGTGCCACCAAGTAGACGACTAAGGCTGAACCGTCCCCTACATGGGAACTTACATATGTCTGTATTATGGATATAACTAGCTATTTAGCTAACCACACTGTTTTACATTATGTTAGCTGCTACTTTTTAGTCATTTAGGTTTCTGATCAACCAAAACAAGATCCTGGGCAACACATTAAATCTTTCAGTGGCCCAGTGGGCAAGCTAAATAAAAGGATTTATGATATTTCCACTGTACACGTTTTTATTGCTTTTAGCTACAAGCGAACAGCTGTTCAAATGAAGTTTTCACTACTATTAGCTCTTATTCAGTTCAGTAAAGTGGTCATTTCTTTCTCAGATCATTAATCCATTGTTGCTATTTCTTTCCCCAACACTAATCATCAATTCACGGCCATCATGTTGCGTGAACTGTTGGCATGGCAACAAATCGATACCACGCATACATCTCCTGGGCCATGAACAAGCTTTTTACGGTGAAAACACTGACTGGCGCCACAATGCTTAAAAAAAAAAAAAAAAAAAAAAAAAAAAAACAGCTAGCAAGTGCAAGATTCCTGATTCAAACACTCTGTCTTAGTTACAAGACTCGCTGGATAAAAGGAACCACAAAATGAATAAATGTTAATGTTCCACCTGGACCTCATTAGTTATGTGTTGCAATACTTCACTGCATAAACCTGCTCATAAAGTTTGTACCAAACCTTCAACACTAACTGTATATATTCCAGAAAATGTTGCATTTGTTTTATCACTATATTTTCACCCTCCACACTGAAAGCTTAGGTCAGATAAATATTTTATAAATGTTCCTGAAGCAGTATTATTGATATCTTGTTGCTATTATTCATACACCGTCTTGAAAATGCTAAATGATCCTCACCCTTAATGGCCGGCCTCATATATCACTTTTACTTTGCAGGTTCCTTCTTTTTTTCTGTGTGTGTGAGAAAGTGTGTGTGTGAGACCATTTCTTGTATTTGATGACACAACAGTCAGGCTTGATTAATGTTCCATGGATTACCGTTAATCAGTTCACGCTCGCCAAAACCAGTTGGTACCACTCAGGCGTGACTCGGCTCCTTGTTTCTTTTCAAAAGCCTTGCAGAAACAGAGGCGCCGATACGGGCCAAAGGAGGAAAAAAAAAAAAAAAAAAAAAAAATGGCATAATGAGGGAAGGGTGTGTTTAAAAAGCGCAAGTTACATCATCCAGGTATTCCAATCCTGATGAAGCCTTTAGCTTTGCAGTCAATCCCTAAATGAACTCTAATTACTATTAATTATTTATAGCAAGTGCAGATATAATTATAGCAATCGCTTATACTAAGTCCATGATCCGTAACAGGACATATTGCTGCAGGACTGTTAAAGTGCTTCGTTTTTTTACATCATAATGTAGAACTGTAGAGGAAGCTGCTTTAAAATACAGAAAATTGTGCTAATTGATACTGAAATATGGTATGACTGAGAGAAATTACACTTTTCTGAGCATCTCAAGCACATCCCAAACTTCTTAATGTCTCAGTATGAGAAATAAACACCACATGACAAATACCAAACTATACTAACAAGCAGGTTCATTCTCAGTTCATTGTTTGAATGTTAAATGCTTTCTAACAGCTGTGTAAACCTGTTGAGCTGCATCTACGCTGTGAAAAGATCTTCAACTACGGCAACGTTACTATTTTTTTTCCGCTATATCACCCACTAGGTGCTGTTATAATAATGCACAGGCTGTTGTGTTACGCCATGCAGAAGGTGTTTTTTTTTTTTTTAAAATCCGTCAGAGCTAAGCGCTTTATCATCACCCAGCCAATCAGGACACAGCTCAAGAGTGCTGACTGATCAAACAAAACAGAGCTGCTGAATTCCCGATTCAGGTCAGAAGGTGTTTTTTCTATATTTTTCTGCATTTCGAATTTAGAGGCTGACAAAAAACAAATGTTTAAGAGCTGCTATAACGTAAATGATAAGAACTGACACGATATTAAATGTATCTAAAAACAGATAAAAAGTACATGCTCCCTAATTAATAAATCAGTGATTAATAACTGATTATTTTCCTATAAGTGCACACCCCCATGTGATTTATTCCTTACTAAAAGCACAAAAGATACAGTTCAGGAACTCTTGGCCATTTCTGGTATATGAGTTTTGTCTTTTGTCACGGTTTAGGCTGTTTGGTAAACATAATCAGCCAGGCGTATTATTTTCAGCACACAAAGTTCTCCGGGAAGAGCTTTTTCTACACATAAAAGCCGAGTGTGAATGGTTGTGGTTAGTGAAGTGGACTTTGTTACAATGATGTAAATGAAGAGTTAAGATTTCAAGCCTGAGATGAAGTGAAATGAAATGAAATGAAATAAATAAAGATCATAATAGGACACAGTAGGAAGGAAGTCAAGTTTTTAATGTTTTATGAGTCAGAAAATGCAGAGAAGTCAAAGGTCGTTTCAGGACAGATTTGCTCCTTTATGAGACAGCAAAAAAACAGTGATGAAACAAAACGGAGTGAGAAGGAGGAGGAGGAGAATGACAAATCAGAGAAATAAAGATGAAAGATCAACACACGGAGGGACTGCGCTATACAGTCGAGTGAAAACAGTCCAATACCTGACAATTCCCTCAGACTAGCAGTACTACAGATTCCTGTGGAGAAACACAGGGTGAAATAACAGACAGAGAGAGAGAGAGAGAGAGAGAGAGAGAGAGAGTGCTAACTCTACAGCAGACTGCACTCAGTCTGGGTTTAAGGACTCTTGAGGTTTGCACCTAGTTTGCATTTCTTCTTGTGATTATACGATTTTTTTTGTTTGTTTTTAATATATATAGATTTTTTCGTTTTGATCTTCCCTAGACATCCCACACATCACCGGGGTCAGCGTAGGCCAGTGACTGGCACGCCGTGTTGCCCTGATATGACGCGAGGCTCAGGCTGGGTGTGGCGCGACACCCGGGCGTTCAGGACTTGACGTTGAGGGAGCGGGCGGACCTGTCGTGGTGCCAGTCCCTCAGCCTGGCATAGCGAGGGCTCTGAATCTCAGTGAGGAACTTTTCCCTGCCAGAGCCAGCGCACAGAGAGAAAAAAAGGGGGGAAAGAAACAAGACAAGAAAGCCACACGCAATAAGAGAGAGGAAACAGAAATAGAAAGAACAAGCTTGGGAAAAGATTTAAAACGATAAAACACAAGCGAGCGCACGCCATGCAGTGGATTTTAAAACATTAAATAACGCGACTGGTAATTACAGCTGAGCTATAACGAAGGCTCAGAGCTGGGGAGCAACAAGGCGAGATCCAACGCCGGCCTTCATCACAGCACATCACACAACACTCTAAACGAGCGAAGGAGCGGGTTAGCACTTTCCACTGCACTACATTAGAGCCACACATGTCCACTCCTGATATTTACCTGGACCTTTTCATGTTCTCATCATCCGGGTCCTGCACTGAGGAAAGCACGAGACACACACACACACACACACACACATACACACACACAAATCAGATCCTACGCAGTTTAGCTTGGACACACACCCTCACACACAGCATTCAATCACCAATTAATCACTAAACGCTGTCAAATTTTTCCACACGCTAGTCTCGATATATTTTTCATTGTCTTAAAGACATTTTGATAAAGGATTATGAGGAAATATAAATATCGCAGTTAATATAATTATCACAGTCTTTTCCATTTAGCATTTAGGACAGGCGTGTCAAACATAGAGCTCCATAAAGCGTCTAATCCGGCCCAAGCAATTAATTTAGAATCTCCTTTAGTTTAAAATCATTTTGTGGAAACTGAGTTAAATGGACTATCTGAATGTACAAAATGGGCTAATTATATATAATTTCTCACTAGCAAGCTAAAGAAAATTTGACGCTCTAACCATGTCAGAACTCATTTCTGGGGTTTCTCAGCAACGGGGGTGAATACTTCTGCAATTACCAATGCTTTTTGTTTAATTTGTAAATAATCTTGAAAAGGGTAGGCGTTCTAATGAAAATACCATCATGCTTCTTAAAGGTATTTCTAGGATACAGGACATGATATATAGGTTTTTCCGAAGAACAGAAGAAAAAAAAAAAAAAAAAAAAAAAATCTGTTCAGTGATACTTCATTTAATATCTATAATAATATCGAATAAATAAATAAATGAATAAATGTTTTTTAATTTTTTTTTTTGTATTTTAAAATGTAATTTTATTCATAAAAAATAGGTACATAAATACATTTAAAAAAATTTTTACTGAAAAAAAAAAATCTGTAAAAGTTTAATGAAAAAAAATCTGTTGCTACCAGTCAGTTTGTAATTAAAAAAAAAAATCAATATATTTATCAAATCATATATATATATATGTGTGTGTGTGTTTATGATCACACAGTATCTCAGAAAAGGGTAAAAAAAAATCTCAATTAAGTCCATTTCAAACCATGGAAAAGTTCAAAGGGAGTGAAAACTTCTGCAAGATACTGTATAGTCTATCATATAAAACCATAATTTGGAAATTGGTTTTATTTGGTAAGGAACTGCCATGTGTTCATGTGTTTAAGGTGAAATATATCCAAATATCCTTTTCAGATAAATGTTGATAAATAATTAAATAAGTTCCCTCATGAAGCTTGTAAAGATATCGGGAAGATTATGCAAAGCATCATGAGAAAAAGTTAAGCATTTCAAATATAAAACAGTATCGAGTTCACGCTCGTCTTGGTCATTGCATGTTATTTCATCACACTGATGTCTTCTTTATTATTCGAAAAATCACACAGCGAGTCGGGTGTACAAACTTTTTTAAGCGGTACCGTGCATCTACAGCAGAGATTCAACAACAGAAGTGCTCTTTATGTTGCAATCGAGTTACATCTAAAAAGCTTTTAACTCCACTTTACAGAGGTCAGATCAGAGTCATTCAAGCCCTGCTGATCAAACACACGCAAAGTCTGATCCCTGATCCCTAAAGCTGCAGAGATTAGACGTGGCTTTAGGCTCCTAAACAGTTAAATCCCCGACATCAGATCGGATTCAGTTGCCTTCGGACGACGCTTTTAGTCTCGCATCAACAACTGGGTCGAAGGCTTTAGTTAAACAAAGTGACAGGATTTCTGTAAAGTCCTCAGTTAAACCTTTCATGAACTAAAAGAGAGAAGGGCGGTTTACAAACTATTTTGATAGAGGCTGTGATTTACGAATCGGTAGGAGTGACTCATTATCAAAGACACGCCAGGCTTCATTTATAAAGATGTGCGAACAAAAATCCTAAACGTAGATGTACTATAATAATTATTCCCTAAACTTCCTCCAAGCAAATATATATACATATATATGTTTTTAATAGTGTACTGAAATAGCCTTGGTTGTTAAATCTCTTGTTAAATCAGGAATTTAATCTGTAGTTGATTAAATTTCCACTTGTACACTGAGACAAACAGCCTACAGTTAATCATCTCCTTCGTGTTACATTACTGTAGCAGATCTTAATCATTTTCCCAATACGCGTTCGCTAAAGTTTGTCTTCTTTCATTCATTTTTTAAATTACTGGTATATTTTTAATATAATAGCACATATTTGAAACAAAATAATGTCTATATTCAGTAAAAAGCATGATTGCTCCATGCACAGAGTGTGCTCCATAGTTTAAAGAGAAACCCTCACCACTAGACATGAGCAATATTAACAGTTAAATAATCAATCATGGGAATTTTCTGCCTTTTTTCCTCCCACTAATAGTGACTCATAATGCTGATCTTGATAAGAACAATCCACGTGTGCGCCTTATGAGCTCACAGACTGGAAAAGTGACCACTAATACAGTCATTTACTTCCTTTAGTCATTGTTTGTTTAGTAAAGTTTCTGCCTTGTCCTTTCTTTTGGCAAGTCCATTTTTAAATGTGCAGATCGATTTTTTTTTCCACTAACGCTGACGCTTGCTCACGTTCAACACAAAGCTGTGCATGAGCACAGAGAATACCTGTACACAAACTTTATAAATCGCGATTTAGATTCAGATCATATGCATAAAAATTGAAGCTCTAACTCAACGAGGTCTTTGGTCTTCTTTAGGTACTGACTGAAAGCACTCCAATGCACAACCAATGCAGAGTCCTGAATCCTGAATGCCATCCGCGAAGGGCTGGTGTGGGTGCAGCTTTTCGTTCCAGTCAAGCAGGAGCCACACCTGATTCTACCCGTTTAATCAGTTGATCTTGGCTTTCAGTAGTAGCTTCTGCTTGGTTGGAATGAAAACCTGCACGCACACTGGCCCTTTCTGGATAGTATTCTAGAGAGTATTGGGTTCGGATTCTTCGACAAATCAAATGAAATGGCCTTGTAAAATAAATAATAATAAAACCTGACTTGTACTATTTTTTGTTGCTGTGCTAATCTGATGTACTAACTCCTCTCTAACCCTGTGATACACTGCCATCCCATTTGGGGTGAATTCTCCTGCCTCGGGTCCAGTGTTCCCGGGAACCTGACCAGAATAAAGCACTGAGTGAAGGATGAATGAATGAATGAATGAATAAATCTCATCTCTAACAGGGCTTAAGATTGATGGTATTTCTACACCCTGACCTATACTATATACCCAAAATTATGTGGACACCTTACTATCACACCCATATGTGGTTCTTCCCCAAACTGTTACTGTATAACTACAAAGTTAGAAGCATAGAACTTTCTAGAAAGTCTCTGTATGCTGTAGCACTAAGATTTTCCTTCGTTTACACTAAGAGGCCCAGACCTGTTCCAGCATGGCAATACACAAAGCGAGCTCCGTGAAGACATGGGTTTGGGATGAACTGGAACGCCGAGTGCACCCCAGGCCTCCTCACCCGACATCAGCACCTGATCTCACTAATGCTCTAGTGGCTGAAAGATCACAAATCCCCACAGCTACACTCCTAAATCTAGTGGACAGCCTTCCCAGGAGCTTATAATAACAGTAAATGGGGACTAAATCTGGAATGGGATGTACAACAAGCACGTATGGGTGTGATGGTCAGGTGTCCACATACTTTTGGTTGTATAGTGTATACGTACGCTATGGTCTCTCTGGATAAATGCTGTAAATGTAACTTTCTATACTGTAGCATTTTGTGGGTTCCAAATCCAACCCTGATTTCACAATATCACACTACCTGGACATATTTCACCAGATATTTGCCATATCATGCGCAGGCTGAATCTGAGTGTAGTTCGTCAGACTAGTTTGAAGACGGATTAAGGCGGTTTGTTTCTGCGAGGTGGGCGATGGTGTGGGCGTCTTACTGTAGTCAGTTCCTGTAAGCTGGGCTAGGATGCGGAAGGAGCGGGACTGTGTGGTGCCGGTGCGAGGCTGCCAGTCCTGCGTGTCCTCGATCAGACGCTTCTTACTGCGATCGTTTGGGATAAAGCACGGGATGTTCTCCACCCGCAGACCGTGCCTACGTGGAGGAGTCAGACGCGTTAACAGCAGCTCTTTTACCACAATCAGGATGAACACTGCACTGACGAAAACACACCAAGCACAACAAGCACAAACAGCTAGATAACATGCTGGCGTCAACCGCCACTGGCAC
This sequence comes from Pangasianodon hypophthalmus, assembly GCF_027358585.1. Taxonomy (NCBI): domain Eukaryota; kingdom Metazoa; phylum Chordata; class Actinopteri; order Siluriformes; family Pangasiidae; genus Pangasianodon; species Pangasianodon hypophthalmus. Next base: position 22,478,255 of record NC_069722.1, on the reverse strand, counting down.
AGCAGTTTATCTTCATCTTTTATCCATTTCGAGTGAACGAAGAGTGTTCCAGCTTTCACGACACCCCCGGAATGCCTATGAATGAACATTTCCAGAGTCTGGAACTAGCTTTTATTCGACTATAGCACACTATTACCTAAATAGCGTTGGTAATTCACACTCAAAAGGCTTTTGAGTGATTTATTGAAATGACAATGACCCACTGACAGCTCCACTTTAATAAAACAGTGGCTAGCAGGGCAGCACGATACACACAAAAACAACGCACTGGGACTGTGATACGAGTTCGAACATGCTGACCCTGATCTGTGATCTGTTATGTTTAGAGATTAGGCTGCTTTCACACTGTTGTTTTAAACCACCGGTGCACGTTTTACACAATCCTTTACCTCCTGACCAGTCAGGTCACAAGTTAGGGGGCCAAGCATGAGAAACAAACATGGAGGGCAGCATTAGTGTTGTTAGTGAGGGAATATACAGAGATTTATGGAAAATATTTCATCGCCACAATTCCAGTGTTTAAAACTAAAAATAATGACTACTTTAAGACATTACCCAGTACACAAAAAGTAAACAGATAGATAGATAGATAGATAGACAGATACCAAGTGTGAAAACACCAGCACAATTAAGTTTAAGTTTTTTTGTTTTTTTCCATGCCATACCACGCACATCTGGAACGTCAGAGCTTGGTCACATGACATATTAACAAAAACTCGCTTCGTTAAAGTGCTCGTTTGCATATTCCAGACTTCTCTGATGTGTGATGTCAGCACTACAAAAAAAAAAAACATCATCCCTCGAGGCTAGCGTCCTCGTACACCCTCACCCTCACTCTCAACCAATCGGACGAGCACAAGACACACTCCGTTCTCGTTTCGGCACAACGCATCAGAACCGCGTGCTCTCTTCACTTACTTGTTGTCCTGGTACAAATCTTCATAGAATCCCTCTCCTCTACTGAAAAAGGGAAATAGAAAGAAGATAAAGAGGGAAAAAATAGAGCAATAGAGTGACTATAAGAATGAATATCGCTGACAGTTGAAATTTAGTGAATATCTATCATCCAAGAAGGAAGGAATAGAAAAAGGGGTGTTACTAACTTGTCAATAACCTCCATCTGCTAGATTAGGGAGAGCAATAGAGAAGAGAGAGATTAATTTCTTTTATATAAAACACAAAACACACACACACACACACACACAAATTCAAGATGCAGGGAAGTGAAATGAGTCACACTATTTGTGGTGTATGATGCAGAATGCGTGCACGTTGTGAAAAGCTGAAAGCAGCCACAAGCATTCGATCCTAAATATCACTCCTTTATCACGCTCTGTAGTCTGATCCTTGGACTTTCACCATGTCTGTACGAGACTGGGACAGGAGGAAGACGCTGTAGCTCTTTATTGCTTGGCTGTTCATATGTGACAACAAAAAGACACTAAAGCCATTATTTTACCCAGAAGTCCCTTTTCTATGCCTTCCCCCCCCTTCACTATCTGTCTTTGTCCAAGCTAATTTCTCTTTATTTCTAATCCCTGCATTTGCATCTCCTTACTTTCTAAACTGTTCTAGGACATAGCAAAGACATAGCAATAAAAATGGCTTCCATTTTTTTTAAAAAACTGCCATCATGTGTTTTTTTTTTCTCCATGGGGAAACTTGTTACTGGTGTGTTTTATTGGTTGGTTGTCAGTGAGTTTAAAAAAAAAAAAAAAAAAAAAAAAAAAAAGGCAGCCTGTTCACATGACGCAAAATATCTGTGCAACTGCAGCATCTTTCCTGTCAAAAAAAAAAAAGTTTAGCAGAAATTAACTATTTATCTGCTAAAGTCTTTATAAAAAAAAAAAAAAAAAAAAAAAAAGAAAAAAAAAAGAATGCTTATTCAGTATCTGTAAATTATTCTAACTGCCATTTGCATTACATCATATAAAAAATACATACTGTCCTTACTTTTTACTCCAGAATACATTATAAATCTTATAAATCCTCTAATGTAAGGAATAAGACTCTCAGGGTTGTGCTGTTAGAGGAAATTAATCAGCAGTGGGTTGGTGTGCTGTGATCTGACGAGAAGCGGCATTACTGTTACCTCCCGGAGTTGATTATTTTACAATCCGTGCCTGTCCCAAAGTGTGTTATTTCTCTTACTCCTCAGAAATCTGCCTACGATTAGAATTATTTTAGTTATTAAATCGTACGTTTTTTCCGTTAATGAAACAAATCGTTCCTTCACCAGCCTCTCGTCAGCTTGTCACGTTACAGAGAAGCCCTTTGTCCTGAAGACTTTCCTGCAGCGGAAAACAAGTTACAGCTTTACTTTACAGCTTTGACTGTTGCGAAATTCCGACACTGGAGACTCCTTCCCTAAAAAACGTCACAATATCATTGATTACACGTGCTATCTTTAATATGGAGTTTATGGAGTGCCGCCATACACTCTGCGCAAGCTATAGAAACTATAATGTATTAGAACGAGTGCATTAATAATTAATAAACCCGGGATTTGCTTTAGAGCTGCATTATTGCCAGAGCTGCTCTTATAGGTGAATATTGAACACCTCCTGATCAGTCTGACTGACATCATTTAACTGTTTTCGAATTGTGTTTCATTTAAGGTGAATAATATAATTTCGGAATAATAACGGAATAATATATATTACATTAGAAAGTTGCAAAACGACTTGATAGGAGAGTAGGAGAGAGTGCAGTGTCGTAACATGGCTGCTTTTCCTTCCCAAAGCAACTATTCTTGTCCTTCCAGCTGCAGCAGGTCCTGCTTTCTGTAACTTGAATACGGGCAGTAAACTTCAGCGCACACTGACACACACACAACTATGCTGATAATAAAAAATGTGGGTTTTTTTAAGAGAAGGAATCACTTTAATCAGGGAAAAATGATAATTGTTTTTCCCCCCCATACAAACCCTTTGCATTGACGCAAGCAATCTGTGATTAGTGTCTTATGGAAAAAGATACTACGGTATGGATCTCTCTCCAAGTAAGGCTGTTGAGTAACTCAGCACCACGGCAGCAGAAGCACTCCGTGAGCTCAGCGGATTCTAGGGGAGAGGCCGGGCTCTATAAACAGCACCAAACATCAAACTTAAAGTCTCACACACACACGCGCGCATGCCTCACCCCAGTCCCACAGCTCCCAGCAGCCCCACTTGACTTGTTCCCCAAAGCTGAAGAATTCATCGCCTCCTGTTCTGGCTCACTTGACCAGCAACATCTGTTGTTTTGAGTGTTTCAATAAAAAGGGCTCGTTAAAATTCAGGCTCTCTTGCCGTCTTTGGCAGAGGAGAGACGAGGACGAACGAGCGTCCCCGTACAGGGACGATAAAGAGGAGGCGAAAGGAAAACAGATTGAGGATTGCATGGAGACGGCGTGGTGCTCCACATGCAGTATCCTGGAGAAGAAAAAAAAAAAAAAAAAAAAAAAAAAAAAAGAGAGAGAGTCCAAGTCTGGATACCTTGGACTGCTTTATGATGATGGCGATAAATAATTATAAACAAGAATAGAGTGGGACAGACTCTGTAACAATGCACTCCATCTTTCTGAAAGAGAGATTCGCGGAGAGCAGACGGCGTCCGTCCTCTTCAAGACCCCCCGCAGCCTCGTGTCACTGTTTCCAAACTGCTACTGTGAAGAGAAACACACGGGCCGCGGACGGGAAGCGGATCTGAACTCGGTTTCACCTTTTAAGACTCCTACACTGTCACAGCAGGGACGGGTTCTTTCTCTGGTCCTCAAGTGGCCACAAACACGCCTAGATAAAGTCAGAACGAAGCGGTAGTAAACCGCAACCAGAAACACACAAGCTGCAGAAAAGTTTAACAACGGTTAACGCGCTGGATTACCATTAAAGAGCGAATTCAAATAAAAGCAAATGCTCCGTGACTTCCTTGCTGTGCGTTGTGAATCACCTACCCGTTCTGAGAGGGGGGCATGCTGCCTGACACTGGCGTGCTGGCGTTAGATGCGTTGGTGTTAAGCTTGGGAGCGTACGCCACCGGTTTGATGACGGGCCCTGTGCTGGATTTATTAGCAGAGGCAGAGAAAGGCCGCGCCATCTTGTTTATGGTCGTGCTGGGCGTGAAGGAGTACTTAGGCTGAGTGGGTGCAGTAGCAAGCGATGCCTGGGGGTCACACAGTGAACACACACACACACACACACACACACAGAGCACAAAAAATACAACACCATGCAGATCAAACCAAGCATATTCACACACATTTACATACAGGATGGACAGTCCCAGAACTGGTTTCTATAATGTACAGTACAGAGAAGGTGATCACTCATGCTGCTGTGAATTATTTATTTGAGCCTGTGGTGATCAACAGGTGGCGTCCTTGTTGCATTTTAATTCAATACCACTCTAAACACCAGGGGTTTAACTCTTTGGAAACAAACCAAAACAGTTATGCTAAGTATATAAGTAAATCTGCCATCACCTATTCAGCCTGAGAGAGAGAGAGAGAGAGAGAGAGAGAGAGACTGTGAACACACCCTATTGTCTGAGTAATATTTCTCTTGGATATTGGCCAAATCGCGCCCTCTGTGTGTTCTGCTACCTTGGCACTCAGCACTTGAGCAGCTTCCGAGTCCAGCTTAACCTTTTAGCTGGCATTGAAATAAGATAACAGTCTTTTTGTTGTGCACTGTTCTAGAGTGGCCACACGGTGTCACTGTTTCACCCACACAAAAGTTTGTGTGTCCATGGTTTACATTTAATTCGATTTTTGAGAAGAGATGATCGGATCATGGGGTTAAACGATTTCTGGGATTGTGCATTCTGTTCCAAAGCAATTCAGGTGCGAGATCAAACTTCACTCCAAAAAATAAAATTAAATAAATAAATAAATGATTAAAAGCGTGTGGCAATCACACTGTGATCAAAACAACGTTCCTGCAGTGTAATGCAGCAAAAAACAAAGCCTCTCTACAATCACAGAATGTTAAACGAGGCTTAAAGCATTGATCCTTAGATGTGGATGTGGAAAAAGGAGTGAATGTGCAAAAAATTCCAATTATGTACAAAAGGTTTTGTCAATACAAGGTTGCCGTGACACTGCAGAAGCATTGCATGTCTGACAGACGCTGAGCAGAAACGGCTGTTTACCTTCTGTTCACCTTGAGACTGGAAAGCTCTGTTGAGAAAGAGAGAGAGAAGGGAAAAAAAAGAGGTTATTGCAATAGTAAAACTTAGAACAACATGTTACTGTTTCCAAGTTAGCGGACTTGTACGGCAAACTCTGCATGTAATCTAATTCTAATAATAAACAGATTTTTAAAAGAAAACGTGTTGAAAGAGGGTGAAGTTTTCCGATAGGAGACGTTTAACATTTATGGAAGGAGTCACCATAAAAGTGTCAGCGCTTTGTAACCGTAAGTAAAGAGAGGAGTTTGCGATTTCTGGTTTTCTGTATCATGATCATCTGTGTATTTTTTGTCTTATTACTATCAAGAGAGAGAGAGATAAGACAGGTTAGTGAGGGAATAGCTGATATCCAACTTAAGTCTATAAATCTATAATTACTTAATATTACACAATCTATCCTTAAATGTGCATCACACTCAGTAACAAATATACAACAGTCTAACACTGATCCTTCCTGATGCACATGTAAGCTTACACAGTTTTTTTTGTTTTTTTTAATGGAGTTATAATTGTTCCTTTTTGCCAGTAAAACTAACACAGGACTAGTTCTACTTTCCAAGAAAATCTAAATTACTTGTATGATGTTATGTGGGAAATCTATACTTTAAATCAAAGTTGAGTAACCAATAAGCTTACAGCTGTACCCACTCTCTCCTTTTGTAAACTCGATGCTTCTGTGCTTCTGTGCATGTTTAACAACAGGAACATTCATTCAGTAAAGAAGTGTAATTTGACCTGGTGCTGGTACTCTTTATTGCTTCTGTCCCTTCAGGCAAGATTTAAAAGATAAATAAGAGTTACAGTGGAAGGCTTGTTGCAGCGTTTTGTCACCACACTCTGCAAGTTTTATACTGGAAATACTGAACAATTTGTGCAAAAAAATTGAGCTTTCTGCAGTGGGATCTGTTCTCAGGAAGGATAAGACACTTCTGCAGTATCGGCTAGTGAGTGGGGCTCAGATTCCAAGAAGGCCACCTGAATATATTAGTGTGAATCAAATGCAAACTTTTTTTTTTTTGCATTGTTTTTACAAATGGGTCTCCAATTCGTTTGGTTTTCATTTGACTCTCCCTCATTTAGATGTACACGTGAGTCGCTGTTTTCTGTTCATTTGTATATTATTGTATTAGTCTCTCTTGCTTTTACATTTCCATGCAATAAAATCTGCTTTATTGCATGATTATCTGCATTTTCAGTCTCGTGCTTGAAGGCAAGTTGTTTTAATTGACGTAATGGAAACGCTCCTTCCCCGAATGCGATACTCAAAAACCTGGCAACCTCGGAGGCATGAACTTTGCATAGGTAATTTCAATTATGAAAATGAGCTGCACGGAAATTCAAAGTTAAGGGCCGGTGTATCGAGTCTGAATGCACGTACACATAACTAACTACACACAACCCTGCATATCCAGTGACGTACCCTTTAACTCTGATGACGGCTCGTGGTGAACCTCTTGTGAGCTGTAAAGCTGGTTTTCACAAAGTATTCCAAATATTTAGTGTCCTGGAGGTGCAAAATTTTAGCACCCTAATGCAGACCTGCCAAATCTTCAAGAGGAATAATCAGTCATCCCAGTAGGTGGTAAAAGTGAACCCAAAAAAAGACAACCCAGTACATTTTCATTATCTGAATGCTAATGTTTTTTTCCAGCTGCTGTGTCAGGGGAACATTTCTCAAATTGACAGGAACATGGAGCTAGAGATGAATTTTAAATGGAATATTCATTTTAAGTGTGATTATGGTCAGCGGTCCTAGAGCTGGGCAGAAATACAAACCACAAAATCATAATAATTCTAGCAATGAATACACCAAGACCTGTAATTACAGTCAAGTTATTAGAGAAGTCACACAAAGCAAGTGGAACACAGCAATGTGACATCTTGCATGTTCAAATTCTGTATCTTTCTGTAGTTTTCCTTCCCTCGGCCGGAAAAAAAAAAGAGCGAGTAAAACCACAAACGATATACTAATGCACGACTCTCCATCCTGTGACTGTGCATTACTTCCTGTGAGCTCATCAGCAGCTCTCTGTAGCAGCCTGGCCTTTATAAGCCCTGCAACATGGACGAGGTTATCTGAGCAGAGCACGGCTGCAGGAAACAGGATGGGACAACAATGCGGAGTGAAGCCATCTCAGTGGGCCATAAAACCATAAAAACACCAGATGTGAAGTGGGAGATGAACTGAAATGAGTCGTTCAGTGGGATTCTACAAATGGCTGCTTTCCTGGGACATTACATGATCAAATGACTTCTTTATTGAATTAGGATAAATAACGTTTTATGTGGTACTAGATACACATTGACAAAGGCAGCAGTCTTTATTCCCAATTCTGGCAGAACTGCATACCCTGTGTTTTTATTCAGCTAATACACTCAACACAAATAAGAATCACTTGAGAAAGTTTAACGCAATTAATTAAGTAGGCTCCTAAGTATGTAAGTAAGAAACTAAGTTACCAAGAAGTAAGACATTTCCTAAGTAAATTGTGAAAATACAAAGTGAAATACAAAGTACGTAAGCAAGTTACTAAGCAAGTACTAAGTTCCTAAGTAAGTCCATACCCAAGTTATATACAAAGTAAGTTAGTAAGCAATTAAGTAAAAAGGTTTGTAAGTAAGAACATAGCAGAGTAATATAAAAATTAAATAAATAACTACGTTACTAAGCAAGTACAAAAGTTAACAAGACTATTAAATACACAAGTTATTAAGTTACTAATTTACTGTGTTCCTAAGCAACTTAGTTAATAAATAAGATCAAGTAACCAAGTTACTAAGTTTGCTAAGTAAAATAATAAGCAAGTTGCTAAGTAAGTTCCTAAGTTTTTACGAAGTTCCTCCGTGAGTATGTTACTATGATACTAAGTAAGTCTATTACTAAATGAAATATTATGTAAGAAATTTCTAAGTTGCTAAACATGTAATTTACTAAGATGATAAGTAAGTTCCTTAGTGAGTAAGTTACTTAGCAGGAAAGTTCTTAAGTAGGTTTTTAAAGAAGTAAATTACTAAGTAAGAAAGAAAGTTTCCAATTGACTAAGTACATTACTAAAGTACTAAGTAAGTAAATAGGTTACTACGCAAGAAAGCTCCTAAGTGCATAACCAAGTAAGCTACAAAGTAAGTAAATACGTACATTCCTAAGCAAGTATGTACATTACTAAGATATTAATTAATTATCAAAATAAGCAAGTTCTAAGCAAGTTATTAATTAGAAATCTTCCTATGTCAATATATTCCTAAGTAGGATTATAAGACAATAAGTAAGTTACTAATTAAGATACTAACTTAATAAGTAGCAAAGTTCCTAGGTAGAGTAAGTTACTAAAACAGTAAATAAAATTATCAAGTAAGTAAGATACCTCGTAAGTTACCAGGTAAATAGGGAAGTGAGCAAGTAAATAAAAAATGTTCTTTAAAGCCCTGCTTTGTAAATGCAATTCAACTTTCCTAAATTAAATTAATCTGGTGTCTTGTGTCTTCAAACTTTTGCTATTTTTTTTTCTAGCAAGCTAGCTAACTAAATTTCCTATAAACAGTAAAAACCGCAAAAAGCCATATAATGCAGCTGTCTGGCTGAACGTGCTTCCTCTTTTTATGAAGTAATTTATAGCAGGATTGGGAAGTGCTATAAAAAAAAATCTCACTGCTAAAATCAGTACTTCCTCCATTTTGGATCTTTTTGTAAACATGAAGAACTGCCTCTCCAGTGGTCAACGCAGCCAAAGCAGTTATGCTCTAGGTCCATGATCCATTGATTTCCACAACAAAATCTTAGTACAATGCTTAGAGATGCAAATTAGCTAGATGTAATATAATTGGAGGGGATCTTGACATCAGAGCATGCATGATCCATGACACTAGTCCACAAGAAACAAACTGCGTACTATGGTATCTGTCCAAACAGCTAGCAGAGATTGTCAAAGTTGATACAAAACAATGAAATGGCCACATATGGATGACTGACTGCACAAGAATGAGGAAAATTAACATCAACAACACAACTGTAAAGGGCACCTTTACTCATAAGGTCTCTTAAGGTCAGGATACAAAGCTGAACAAAGAGAACAATCGCCACTGTGCTGAAATCTAAAATGAATCGCCGTTCATACAAAAGCTTTACGCGTGCAGGAACATTAAATCCAAACAGTGTACAAAATAAGCTTGTGCAACTTGTTAGAAAGCGATCGGGAGTCAAACCGGAAAGGTTGTCTTCACTAAAGAAAACCTGTAGAGTAACGACACGGACAAGTTCTGACTCACACCTTCAATTATGTCCTCTCACAGACAATGAACTTTGTAATTTTACCATGACCAGCTACAACAGATGACAAACTGCTGCAACGAGAGAGCGGAAAACCACAGGGCGCAGGGTTCCGACTCCAATAAACTGAGCGCACGACTATAAACAGTCTTAAAGCAGAGAGATGAGGCTCATGTGACCGTTTTAAAACTGTTTCTTACTAAAAGCATCAAGGAGATATTGTCTTTATGCATGAACTGAAATTAAATTTTCACTTCATAATTGCATAATCTTTACCACATTTCATGATGTCCTGCATTAAAAAAAAACGTATTATACCTGTTTTCACTGGTGACATCCTAAAAATTTTGCCAAATAAGGAATCAATCTATCTTTGTGTACCTTTCAGATAAGGCACGCTAACTCAGGAGCGCTATACAATACATAATGGTAAAATTTCATGCATCACGTACACACCAACAAGGGGTGGGTCATAAGTCAAAAATATCATATGATATTTGAAGACTCTTCTATGATACACAATGTATAGGTTTTGGTAACAAACTGTCAATGAGTTGCTTTGCATTAAAAAAAAAAAAATAGTGTTGAATACGTTTATTTGACGTCCAAAAAAAATAAATTAGCAATGAAAAGGCGAAATAAAAATGACATTTTTAAAATTTTAAATAAAGAATTAAAATTTTTAGCATAAACAACATTTTAGAATATTAAATATACAAAACATCAAATCATCTGCTTCCAAAAACAAAATACACAAATAAATACTTATAAAAAGGTATCACGATACCCACGACATCTCAAAAAATTGCGTACGCATTACGACATATAATATCAACATCGTGACAATCTATCATCATAGCACCAACACAACAAATACTTTTAAAATGATACAATCTGTAAGCAAGGAATAAAACACTTTTAGGCATGCTGTTATTGGAAAATCATCAACCATGGAGTGGTGCGTTGAAGCGGCGTTACTGTTACAAGCCTGAAGTTGATTATTTTCCTAAAACAGCACGTTCTGAAGTGTTTTATTCCTCTTCCACCACAGCAACTTGCTAACAATTACAATTTCTTACTTATTAAAGAACAGCACATCTGTTTAGTTTCATTTAATGATGTTGAAGCAAGTTAGCTCCTGTTCTTATTTACACAGCTTGTCATGTTACAGTGCAAACTCCTGAAGAACAAAACAGAAATCGCTGACACTGGAGACTCCTTCCATAGATGGTAATCGTTTCCTTATGGTTACAACGATTATGTAACTGTTACTATAGAAACAATAATGCATCAGAACTGGGGCATTAATACAACCCTTATAGCTGCTGTACCAGAAAATGAATGAAACTTCTGACCAATCAGATTTGAGAGTTCAACGGCGCTGTCGTATACCAGTCATGTCCCGAGGTCTCTGTGCTTTGAACTCCATGCCCTTTTACCCCCACAGCCAGTTGGAACCTCGATTCTATAATGAACTTTGGTTTTGGAGTGAAGCGAATCCTCTGGCTTTAGACTCGAGTTAAAAAAGGACGCCACGCCGTTATGGGTGTGCCAGGTCACGACCCATACTGACATCACTCCCGGTTACCTCGACTCACTGCGCTTACACTAGCCTTCGCTAACCGCTGCAAGGGGTTTACTGAGTAATTCCCAAGGCGGCCATTTTCCTCTCATACCTAAAAAGGAGAAGCGTGCGGCTTGGCCTGTTATGCAGGCTTTTCATCATGCGTGTGTTGATACAACAGCGGCGGCCTAATGACAGAGCTCTGGAGGATGAAGAGCAGAGGGAGACGCCGTGTGTGTGTGTGTGTGTGTGTGTGTGTGTGTCTACCCAGGCAAGTCTGTCTGCTCCCATTACTCATACGGCAACCACAGATTTCGCTTTCGAGCCCTTGAGCTGAAAGCGCACATTTCACACGATTATAACTTCGCTCCCCTTTTTGCTAGACTCTTGGATTGCTTTTCTGAAAAATTCACTCATTTGACCCACATATCTGGCGTCAGATCAGATCAGATTTGTTTTTTTAAACTACATCCGTAGGCCAGCGTGGTCACTGCAGTAAAAGTTCACACGATCAAGCCCATCAGATAAAAGTCAGTGTGTGTGCATTTTCTGATTTTAATCTCAGCTGGACAGACAAAGGAGATCTGTCCCAGTGCGATCAGCCCATCAGGGTTTTGATCTCGAAAGAATTTGGGTTGGAAAAAACTCTTACTGAGAATGAATCTGTTTATCATGGAAGAAATGGTAAATTAGGATTGTTAGGTTTAAAAATGCTCACGGTATCATAACCTAGTCTAAAAAAATATTTTACGTTGTCACAGTATTAAAGGCACACAACCCGGTGGTAAAAATGAAAGAGAAACGAATGAAACAAAGAACAAATAATCTAATTGTTTTTTTTCTGTTTTAGGAAGACATTTTTGAGAAGTTGTCGCCGGACACAAAAGGGATTAGAACCTCTGAAGAACCATACTTTCGACTCCCAAATTGTGCTTCAAAGCAAGGAAGTGTTTACTCAAGTGACGAATGTCGCTTCAACCGGAGTATTGCTAAGTCTTTGAGTGTGTACTTTAGGTGAGAAGTGTGTGTGTGTGTGTGTGTGTGTGTGTGTGTACCTGCTGAGTGTCAGACTGAGGGAGTCAGTTGCTGCTCTTATCTTGTTTTGTGCCTCAACGTGTGTCATCTCCTCAGCGTTGGAGTCTCCAATGGACACCACACTGTCTCCCACGCCGACTCCGGCCTGAGCTGCCTTTCCTCCAGGAGTCAGCTACACACACACACACACACACACACACACACACACACACACAAAGATCAATTTAACACGAGTCATATCACTAACAACCCACTAAGCACCTCATTTTGCATTAGCCATCACATAATAAAATACTCTGGTCTTAGTAATTCTTCTAAGAGCAAAGATTTTTATAATTCACAGCACTTACTGTTTAGCCGCTCAGTGCTTCCGTACTGTCTGATGAGTTTGCTTGCAGTTTAGCAAAACCGGCTTAACCAAGAAACCGGTTAAGCACTAAACGAGCGAATCACGTTGGTGATTAACCACTTAAACACGACTTTAAAAAAAAAAAAAAAAAAAAAAAAAAAAAAAAAAAAAGTCGAGTCTTTACTAGTATATTGAAGCATGAATCAGACATTTCGCATGTTATCTACTCGTAAGTTTGTGGTGCGCATGATTGGATGCAATTACGTGGTTTGAGCCATAAATAAAACTTAAACTGAGCAATTTCAGCGAAGGCCATGATCAGACACGGTTGTCATTATGGTGTGGTCTTGAGTCGGGGAATCCCCACGTCTGATTATATGATTGGTGGGAACTCAGAGTGAAAACGCAGTCTTGTTGAAGAACTCAACCGTTACTCGTCGCCTGTGATTGTGATGTTAAATAAATATTAAAACCGGCTCCTACATTACCCACAATGCCATATGACTTCCTGTTAATAGTGGCGGCAGTGGAGTTTAACCCTTGATTCATCTCTACCTAAAGAGAGTGATGCAGCTACGCTTTAGTCCTTCAGCCTGTCCAGCTCTCTCACCTCCTCCTCATAGTATCGAGGTGACTCTCTGTTGTTTGTCTGTCTCTTATAGGTGAATTGCATTCTGGGACTTGGTATGGCATCCTCCATTTGTACCAAATACAAAGCAAATAATGCTGAGAAAAGCGGATACTGTAAGCCTGTAATTGATGAGAGTCTCTAAAAAAAGGCATCTGAATGATCCTACAGTTGTTCCTCACTCTGCTTTCTTGTGCATTACGCTTGCCAAGAGCGCGAGATAAGACTCGGCTTATCAGCAGTTCATAATCGCACCCTCGGGACCGAGAAGAGCGAGTGGATTTTGTGCAAAGGCAACATGAAGGACAAGGCGAGAATAAGGCAGAGTCAACAGCAGTACGGTGATGTTTAGGAGAGTAAGAACAGGCTTGAGACATCCTGCAGTGCATGTCTATAGAAGGCCATGGCATCGAGGGATAATTTAGCAGCGTGTCACGTACAGGAAATGTATACTGTACATAAGCGGATGGATGCTAAATGCTGACTCACTGTCTACGGACACTCGGGTGTATTGCGTTACTCTACTGAACTAGATGAAGAGAAGCAAAAACACCCTCGGGGAAAAACAAAGACCGGAATGGGGTTAATCTCGGTTAAGTGGAGATCACAGAGCACCCACAGAGGATAGAAACTTCTCCATGTTTCTACGAGACCTGTGTAAGGCGTTTAAAACCGAGAAATTAAAAGTTTGATTCTCAGAAACATGATCATATATGAACTAGGGATGAGTGATATGACAATCTAATGTTGAGATCATAAATAAACTCACTATACACACTAAGATTACTCCAGTGTTACTCGATAAAAAGGAGTAGATTTGATGTTATATAAAGCTTTTCCTATGTTTTTTCCCCAATAGTAATAAAAATAAAATAAAAGCATGATATATATACATCATGTATATATATAAAAGCATGATTAAAGTCAGCACACCAAGAGGTTATGTTTTATTCCTTACTTGACATCACAGAATTTTAATGCTGATTCTATACAGACGATCGAGATTAGGGTTAGTCCTGTAGAAGGGATCCCCAATGCCAGCAAAGTCGATTCCACGACACCTCACTACACTCTCCATTAACTCAAAAACGAGAAGCAATCTTGACACCAGGTGTCCATGAAGAGTTCCACAAATTTCACTCCAGAGGTGAACATCTGGTTGACAAAGACGTCAAATAAGGAACTGTAGCGAGAGTCAACAGCTAACTGGTGAAGGCTTTATCAGTCAGAACAAAGCAGCAACACCTGTTTCAATACAGATTCGATTCCTTAATGTTAGACACCAAAGGATTTGTTGTCAGATCAGACGTTTCCTGAGTATACAAAATTCATTCAACTCACTCAGGAACAGAGAATCAGAGCCAAAGACTTCGTTTACAAACGGATTAACGCAAAAACATGACTCGGCAAAGAGCCCCTGCTGGAACCATGTTTCCAGCCAAATGAATCCCTGCTTCAGTGAGTCTCCATTTTGTTTTGGGAAAAAAATGTTTATCAGTCAGGTTTCTTTTCGCAATTTGTAATCTATATAGCATGAGAATGGTTCTGCTAATTTCTCCATATGTTCAGTTTGTATCATAAGATTACAGTGTTCAATATGTACATTAGCCAGAGATAAACAAATATATATTTTCCATAGTTTCTTTATCTTTTGTAGAACAGGATTGCTTTGCTGTGAGTAGTATAAGTCTGATTCATAACTTATGGTAATTGTGTGCTGTCTCTTTAAGAGCTTTGTGACTTAGAGGTCATTGGTTAGTACATTGCAAGCTTTGGAAGCACAGAGGTTTTTGTCTATTGAATATCCTAGTTTTCATTTATTTTGTGAACTTGTGGAATAAATGTGGAAAATAAATGGTGGAGATCATTCTGCTCAACCATAAAACAGTCTTCAGGGTGGTTTATTGTGAAACTTAATGACTAGACGCGAGTAAGTTATGTCCACAGCTCGGTCACGCAGTTTTCACGCATACAACGTTCAGTCCCTCGGGAGTGCTTCTATTGTCACAGGTGATCTGGTTTCATCAGGTTACATCTCGACGACGTGTGTGTTCCCAACGCCTTAACACAACCTTCACCTCCTCGTGAAGCAGCAGCAAAACTTTCGACATCTGTAGCACACATGGTTCACAAGGCCTCTCTTGCGGCATTTGGTCATTTCCTGTCCTGAATCCTTCCCTCGACACTCCACCCAGAGTTTTACAGCCTCACGAGTCCACAATCCTTTCAGCCCTCTGTCTGGACTCCAACGTAACACAGCTTTAAAAACTAAAATGTAACATTTATTTTACCAGCATTCATTCAGTCTCCTGTTCTTTGAGCAGTTAGTGCAAGTTGCCCGTTTTGGCTTAGCATAAAGCTTAGAATTGTCTAAATAAGGAAAACACTCAGGGACATGCTATTATAGGAAAATAATCAACAACTAAGTGGTGTGATGCAATCTGACATTTAGCAATCTGAGTTACTGTTACCGCCCAGAACAGCACGTCCCGAAGTTTGCCGGTGATTACATTTTTTATTTATTAATAAACAATGACAGTTTTTATCAGTTTATAGCCACATTTAATGCTGTAAGGCACCCAGGAAACAAGTACCACAGCTATAATCAGCCGTTCACCAGATTTCAATGAGACCAAAACAGTTTTGGCTCACTCTAATTAAACAATATTTATACAGTAGTGTGGTTAAACGCTCAGATCTGATTGGTCAGAAGGTGTGCCTTATTTTCGTGTAACAGCACAGCTCAAAATGTAGTTCTTGCTGTAAAATGAACTATAGATTTATATTAATGTGCTCGTTATTGTTTCTATAGTAACAACCCATACACAGTGACTTGCACGGTGGACATTCCACATTATCCAAGACTAATAATAATAAACAGAAGTGGAATAACGCGCTCCAGACTGTGCTGTTAAGCGAAAATAATGCACTTCCAGGGAGTAGTGGCACTTCCCTTGCGCGTTGTGCCATATCACACCCACCTCCCCCACGGCGTTTATTATTTTCATATAACAGCATGGTCTGTCGTGTGTTTTTCCTTACTTATTTTTGAGCTCAAACAGTACTCTGCAAAATCATGTGCTTTTTGTTTTTCCCGTACAGGTAAAAAGAATCATTTCAATCTAGTAAAAGGGTACCTGGCTTAAAAGATCACTGAAAATGGGCATCCAAAAAAGTTCTAGAAAGAATGTATCAGAGAAACCACAGCCAGAGAATGTGAGAGTAAGAAGGAAAAGCCAAAATAAAGGAGAGCAGGCCTGAGTGGGAGTGCAAGATTTTGAGAAGCTGAGTAAATGAAACGTATAAAGGAGGACACTGAGGAGAGCGATGAGGCTCTGAGGGCCGTGCTGATGGACAGAAGCACCTGCGTCCTGGGCTCAGGTTCAGAGCAGCTGTTCCTCCACTCAAAGCAGGACAGCAGCAAAGTGCTGAGCTCGGGCCTTTCATACGACACCATAAACTCCTTCGGTACTGACAAAAAGCGTGTCCTTTCACACGTAGAGATCAAACCATTGGCGCATATTCAACAGAACACATCTGCTATTACGTACTGTAGGAGAGATACCTTCCACAAGTTCAAGGAGTATAAGAGTGTGCAGGTAACACGAATACCAGGGCACAAGATGATGTCAAGATACTGAAGAAACCCCTTAAATTAACTTAGCAATGCTCAAGTGCCTTTTAAATTTCACCTCTGATCATGTGTAGACAACTGCTTCACCTTCACCACCAGCACTTCATTCTAGTCACATTTCATTTTTATTTCTTCCACTGCCTCTTTCGGTGGGGGGCTGGAAGACACCATTGCGTCAGATCCAAAAATACCTACCAGGGAAGAGCTCGGAGTGCTCAGAGAGCTCTTACGTGAAAAAATAGACCCCCTCTACAAATCCTTGTTTCAAAAATTCGGCCACAAAGTAGGCTTCATTCCTGACGTGGCTGGGAATCAGATCAACAAGAAATGACAGATTTTATGAGTGGAAGCGCTTCGTGCTGAGCGCTTGTCAAATTTATGTCTCTCGCAGATCATTAAACGTCAGGAGTAATGCGGGCTCAGGGACGCAGAGGAGAACAGAGCCATAAAGACATAAAGACATGAAGACATAATCGAGGATAAAAAACGGAGAGAGACGTGTGAGAACGCATCAAAAAGGTTACATCATAATTACAGCTCAGCTCGTGTTCAGACAAAATATGTTGATGCAAACCAGATGAACGATCCGTCACAGACGTAGAAACTAACATTAAACATCTGCTGGAAATGTTGCGTAAACGTTTTCTTTTCTTTACAAGTCACAGGCATGTACAAACTCTTCCAAAGAATCCTTGCCTCACTCCATGAGGAAGAAAAGTGACAAGCTCAGACTCCACGATGAGGGAAAACACAAGAGGCCACTGTGTGTTGTCAGGAGTGGGAAAGCGGTGCTAAAAATGCTTGGAATGCTGGAAATTTGTGCCAATCAGGGAGATCCTACAGACAGCCCACGCACACTGAAGAACTCAGAATGAAGATCCGCGATTCGACCAAGTCCAAAATGAATGAGTTAATCGGATCTGATCACTTGCAGCCCATGGATGGTTGTATGACCATGGATGGATAAAAGCATGGACACAATCACAAAAGAGGGAAGGAAAAAGAGGGAAAAAGTAAACCTGACACACCACTCTGGTTCACCATGCTGAGAAGAAACCTAGCTCTTAGTTTTGCCCATTAAGGACAAAAAAGTCAAGAGGAAAGCAATGAAACAGGGCATGAAGTTCTGACTCAGTGTATGAATCACACCTGTGAGAACAGTCACGGCTCCAGTCACGGCTCCAGTCACGTCAGACTAACATCAGCCCTAATTTTCCTGTACTATTTCATTACCGTGTCACTCGGGAGGTGAAGTCAGAAGAGGTGTAGCGAGTCTTTTCTGCTTCGGTCTTCTAATCTGCAGGTACCGCAAAATGGTTTGTGTGTTGCTATCAAAAGACTCCAGGCATTGAGGACTCTGGCCCTCTTAATGTTCTGAGATGTTCTCAAACATTTTTTCACTTGGAAAAAAAAAACAACAAAAACGAAACCTAAATCTACATTGTTGCTGTTGTTCCTCTTTCGGCTGCTCCCGTTAGGGGTCACCACAGCGGATACATTCATATTTGATTTGGCCCAGTTTTTATGCCGGATGCCTTTCCTGACGCAACCCTCCCCAATTTTATCTGGACCTGGGAGCGGCCCTGAGAGCGCGCTGTTGCACGCAACCCCAGTGGCTGGGGCTGGTTCCCTGGCTGGGAGATGAACCCGGGCCGCAGCGATGAGAGCGCTGTGGCCTAACCACTAGTCCTCCAGGGACCCCCCTAACGCTACACTGTATACGCATTAATTACACCAAAGCGCTGTTGAATGGGCAAATCTGACTGGTCAGAAGATTTATTTTGCAGGTGATCCTCTGCGATTTTGTTTCCGTCCAGATTGGCCTTGTCAATGTTTTTCTCCATCCTCCTTTGAGAAAATCATATGACCACATGATGCAAACATTCGGGTTCGTAACCCGCTTGAAACTCGCTCCATCTGTGCTCATTATATTGCTGTCTGTACACGAGAGTTTTATTACAGAGGAGAAATGTAAAATAAAATTATTATGGACGTTATATTAAGGACCCCTGATCAACCAATCTTTTTAATTAAGTTATTTTCATATTAGAGAGTCACGTATTCAAATACCAGCTGACAAGAGAAACCCAGTGGAGTCTCAGAGACCAGACTGAGAGAGCGCATACAGACACGCTCACGTTATTGCGCAACACTCGGCTTTTACTCAGACATGTGAGGTCATCGGAAAGCCGAAAGCAGGCGTGTTGCGTGTCGTCTACCTCGCATCCAGGTGATCCTCTCAGTCAATGATCTCAACCTTAACTCCTGACCGGTTTCAAAACAGATGCGGCTCCGGGTCAAGCAGAGCTCGTTAAAAAGTCGTAAATCCAATCATAAAACGTGACATGGGGGAAGAGAAACAAGAAAACAGACGACTGACTTTACACTGTATTGCGTTTGACACTATAAAAGTGAAAGATGTTATCAATGATATCTTTTCTGGCACAAAGGTAAAATAATGTTTGCGTCATGTGCATATCATCTATGACATTTTGCCCAAAAACCCTAGCCATGGAAGAGCAAGCATTTTCAATGAAGTTTGAGCAAACATGATTAAACATTACAGTTAACAAAACTTGTTAGAACAAGCTCAAATTTCAGCTACTGAGTTATGAAAGCTTTCTGAGAACTTTGCATTGCGTTATTCACACTAGACCATGTCACCAAGCGCATTCGAAGCCATAATTAGCTGCCTCACAGTATCGCTTTGAATAAGGTCGTCTTCATATTTGGTCCAAATACTCGAGTCTAGAACCCGAGACTGATTCTGGGCTCATAATCGCAGGTTTGCGTTCACATAGAAGAATTACTTCCATGTCATATTTATGCATGCAGGTTCACTGTTTTTTTATTATTATTATTATTATTATTATTTTGCTGTGGCACCAACACTCAAGCGACAAAGAATAATGCTTTTTGGATGTCATCGTGCAGGAATACCTGCAAACCAGGAACTGATCACATATGCAGGTGGACATGAGACGTGCCTTTATTCACTGCGCTCTTATTTCCGCCGCTTCACAAAAGTAGAAACTGGAAGTAATGCGACAAGTTGAACCAATCATGTTATTCGGCATGTGAGGCCAAGTGTAGACAGCTACCACCTTTACCTTATGCGGACTGTGCCATGATCCGTTTCAAGTGAAGTACAGATTATCGTTTTTAAAAGGACTGAGGATCGGATATCATTGGACTGCTCCCAGGCTCGAAAACAATGTTCACGAGTGTAAAAAAAAATCCTGTTCAGTGCAATCCTGATCAATGTAGAGATAACACAAGTCGACCACAAGTTCCCACCTGCAATTCCACCAACCAATCAGAATGCAGTCTCTTTCCAAAATGCCAGTGTAACCAAAAAACGAAGAATGCGGCTAAATTTATAGAAGGATTTACATTTTGCGCTTTGCTATTAACCTTCAGTCGATGTAAAATACATTTTATATATATGTTTTAAAAATGATTAAATGTTTATTCATGCATTTATAACATTGTCATGATTGAGCCATTTGCTCATTTGGAGTATTCATTAAAGACATGTTCGAGGTGGCACTCTCTGGTACTCTTGGCAAGCACGTTTACTTCCTAACGCTGCACATACAAGGGACGGAAAGTGCATTGTGTTCAAGCTGGAACTTTGGAGGCAGCAATAAGCCAAGATTTGCTGACCTTTAGCAGAGGACAAGGCATCAGAGAAACCAAACAAACCCTCAACATAGCCATGTGAGGCGAGAGAGGGAGTTGCGCAGAGCCTTCTTTTATGGGTTTGATATCAAGCAGTGACATGTTTGAGAAGGAATGCGAGTGTTGAAACGGCCCTCGCCGGGCTGCAAGCATACGGTTCTCGTTATTTCTCTCGTTGCATTTCCTTTTCAGGATTTGTTTGATGCTTTTGTGATTTCTGTTCAGCAGGAACAAAGTATCTCAAGGCCAAAGGAGTGCATTCAGAGCTCCATTTCTATTAGCGTGGGGGGGCGTCCGTCCTGACGAGTACAGCTTTTAACGAATACTTCAGCGAGAAATACCGACACCGCAACATCAGCTAACATCTGTCCTTATCTAGCTTTCATTCACGGTTAAATAATCTTTCAACAGTCATTTGCCAATACTTGTGTAACACAATCGCACTATCTGTTTATCTCTTTAGTGCTCCAAATATTCGTATCTGTATCTGCATTCGGATTTAAAGTGGGCGTGGCCTAAACCGGAAGATTTTTTTTCTTCTTGGAATTAAATATGAATCCTACAACTTTGCTTCCAGCAACAATGAAAAGTTCAGAAAGTCTGGAAAAATAGAGATTGTGTATGTTTCTGTCTCATGCACTATGTAGTAGCCTGATTTATCATGTATCTGTGTGCTTCATATCTGACCATTAGCTTGTGTCTATGTGTTTCATATCTGACTGTTTGATTGTGTCTATGTGCTTCATATCTGACTGTTTGATTGTGTCTATGTGCTTCATATCTGACCATTAGCTTGTATGTACGTGCTTCATATCTGACCTGGAGCTTGTAACTACGTGCTTCATATCTGACCATTAGCTTGTGTCTACGTGCTTCATATCTGACCATTAGCTTGTGTCTACGTGCTTCATATCTGACCATTAGCTTGTGTCTACGTGCTTCATACCTGACCTGGAGCTTGTATCTACGCGCTTCATAACTGACCTGGAGCTTGTATCTACGCGCTTCATATCTGACTGTTCACTTGTGTCTACATGCTTCACATCTCAGTTTGCCTGTATCTATGTTCTTCATATCTGACCATTAGCTTGTGTCTATGTGCTTCATATCTGACTGTTTGATTGTATCTATATGCTTCATATCTGACCGTTTGATTGTGTCCATGTGCTTCTTATTTGACCGATAGATTGTGCCTTCCTAGATTTATTACACTGTTATGTATAATATTCATATTCAACCTTCCCAACAGTGCAATTCTTTACACCTAATTGATCTAAATAGTCACTTTCTATCTACTTTTCATTTGAGAGGAGGCTTCCTAAGTAGTGGCCATTGTCTGAGCTCCACAGACACTCAAAGATACATACTATCACGATACAGTCAAAAATCAGTGATAACATGAAGCTTAAACTGAATAGGAACACATTCCTACTTGTAGTTTTGCTCACGTCCAAAGAACATTTATTCACTGAGTGATAAAGGGAAGATGGAGTGGAAACACTTTTGGAAAAACTGCTGAGTGTGTGTGTGTGTGTGTGTGTGTGTGTGTGTGTGTGTGTGTGTGTGTGTGTGTGTGTTCCAGCCTTCCCGCATGGCTGGTGCTCTTCTTGGTGACGTCGTCAGAAAAAATTCCACAGATTAGTAGTTGGGAGTGAAGTCGAGCACTGTTTGGGGGGTAAGATGGATTAAACTCACCCTGGACACTGTGAGAGGCATGCTGAAATCCTTCCCTCCCTGGAGTCGGAAACCCCACGGCGCCGGCCCGCTGAGCGTCACGCTGTAAACGTTCATGGCCTGTGTGTGTGTGAGAGAGAGAGAGAGAGAGAGAGAGAGAGAGGCAGAGGGAGGACAAATGAGTGGAGAGAGATAGAGGACAGTCTTCTTTCATCACATTTGCAATAACCACCAAACAGGGAGTGAAAGCAAAACATAGAGGAGAAGATATCTTAATCAGTCTGCTACTGATTAATGTTTTTTCTTTCTTCGTTTCTTTTTTTTTTTTAAAAAAAGATGTTTGGTAAACGGACTCTTACTAGACCAGTCGCACATCACAACGACGACCCAAAAGCGTCTACAATTTTCTAGTACGTACAGCAACTTCATGAGCCAATCTCCCAGACACAGCATGAGCTGCCGAATCTTAAACTAAATTAAACCATCATTAGAGATTTTACAAACGTATTTCAAAGTCTAACAATGTCATACATTAGTTCTGGACTATGCACTAAAGGATAAGGTCTCTCCCTCCATCCTTAATTGGTTGCTCATGATGTAGCCCATTTGTTGCATCACGGTCTGAGAATGAATCTGATGTCAGTAAAATTAGTCGTTAGGAATTAATTACAGTCTGAAACGATGCTTAAGTGATTTAAGGGTTTAAAAGAGGAAATCTCAGGAACTGTAATGGAAAACTTTGAGCCCAAAAGTCATGCACTTATTCATCAGACAGAAAAAACCCCCACAAAAACTACTGATTTGTGCCGATAATCATTTTTGTTTTTGTTTTTTTTTTTAACAATATGCACTGTATCAGCATGAACACTTCTAAATTTCATCAGTAACATGTTAGTATTGAACTCGTAGCTGTGTTCTAATACACTCTGAGTTTTTCTCTGTTATTTAAAGCTGTGATACACTCGCTTTGGGAAGTTGGCCAGCTTATTTTGAGCGCGCCATAAAAGCTACAGTTGTCATTACATTTTGTACGTCTGTGTAACAGAATTGTGAGAGTATTCAGAACAATAAACTTGGGATCCTGTGACATCATAAACCATAACTCGAGGAGTGTCTTATATAATAAACTCCACAGATATACTTAGTATGAAGATAATTTGAGTATTTAAATATTAAGCACTTTATTCAAATGTTTCGGGGTATTTATTGGTGCCTTAGAGGTTTTTAAACTCCTGACCTTTCCACTGATATTACACGTTAGGTCCAAGTCAACATTATTTCTATATAGGCTTACTTGCTTTGGCGTTATCGAGGTTTGGAGATTTGAGAACCACCGACTACAAGAATTCGAAAATTACTGGCACCTGAGATAACCAAGAGGCAGAGACAGGTCGACTGTGCAACCAAACCATTCAAGACAAAGTTTTGACAAAGCAGACTACAAACTATAAGAGATAACACACAACAGAGCTGATCTGAGATTCCTGCAGAGACGTGTGCCAAAGCCATTTAAAGCACAAAAAGGACAAGTCCAGCATGACACTTGCTCTCTCTCTCGCAGAATGAATTACGAGACCCTTCGCCCCTGCGTCCGATCCACTCCACCATCTGTCTGAGTCAACAGTGTGCACGTACCTCGCAGAAAGGGCCAAATCAGCCACTGGAAAGCCAAGAAAAGTACGAGGAACGCTGGTTCTGGAAACGAGTGCGACCCTCCGACTCTTCGGCCTTGTGTCGGGGGTGAGGCTTTACGTCTCGTCCCCTCTCCACGGGCTATATAAGGAATGTAAAACTACACCAAACTATTTCAGCCCAACACCCACATGAGTCACGCAGAGAGACAGAGAGAGAGAGAGAGAGAGAGAGAGAGAGAGACAGAAAACCTCAACTCGCACACATTTTCTGGCTCCAGTGAGACTGTTTAAACCAATGAATAAGCGCAGACAGACGTCCAAAAAGACGAAGAGGAGGAGGAGGAGAGGGGCGAGGGAACATTCCACCAAGTGAGAGTTACAAGGCATTTCACATCACCGTTGACGAAGAAGAAAAGAGACATGCTGAGAACTATTCCCAGCACAGAGACGGTGATGAAACGGCTAACTGGGGGGAAAATGAGCTGTACGTTAAACACATAAAACACTTCAATCTTTGATTCTGACTCAGGAAGGGGCTTTTAATTAGCAGAAAAACAGTTTCCTGGTGTGAAGCCAGGGTGGAAACCACTGACTTTATTTCACAGCTTTTTTTTTTTTTTTTTGGTGTAGCTTTCACCTTTGACCTTTGATCTAAGTCCAGGCCTATTAAAAGTGAACCTATGTAATCTAACACAAGAGTACTCACGATGCAGAAACCTTGCCAAAGACAAATCATAAGTCACTAACGTCTAATTTAACTGTTGAGCTACAACTGACCCGTATAGTACATTTCTTTAATTTACCACAAACCACAACCTTATCTTTTCCTACTGAGTGTGACAACACCACAAAAGAAACTCTTCGGCTTGTCCGTTGTGTACTTTGCAAATAAAAAGGTGTTGATGTACATGTTGCACATTGGTGCGGTTATGATTACAAATACATGATGGAGCAGTGACTCATCAGGGCAGCACACTGTCAGGAAAACGGTACAGTATGTGTAGTTTTGTTCAAAAGACACAACACTGGGCCTCATTTATCAGTGTATTTTAGTAGAGTTTGTATTTTACAAAAGTTTTGGAAAAGCCTATTTTTCTTCATACTAACATGAAGAAAACTTCCATAAAATTCAAAGCTCACACAACGGAAAAATGGACTTTCTCAGAGGTAGAGGTGAAAGTTATTTTGACTCAAGTCCATGCCAACAAGTGAAAAGAAAGTGGTTAGATATGAAAATGGAGAAATATATATATATATATATATATATATATATCTACTGTACCCAGGTGACTGTGGACACCAAGCACATCACACAGACAAACTGCTATGTTTAATTGGTTTTTTTTTTCTTCAAAGCGAAATGTCTAGAAGAATCTTGGACGGAAATACTTCGCGCTCTTCCCAAAGCCGTCTTTCTGTATTTCTGGGCATTTGTTCGGAGGAAGTGAATGGTCCGCAGCACACAAGGGAGTATACGGCACATGGCAGCTTGAGACATACCAGATCAGTCACTTATCATCCACTTAGTGCTGGCTCTAATAAAGTGTTGAACAGCATTCAAAGAAGATGCCATGGCAGATGGAACCGACTTAAACACTGACTGAGAAGGTCCTCCTTTTACGCAGTGCCATTCTTAATGGAATGACTGGTCTTATTTGTCTTAATTTATGGATTTAGGGCTTGCTTTCTTTTTTCATATCTAATATTTCTTTAGTTAATAGTGTTAATATGAATGACTGGGTTTCACAAAAGTTTAATTAAATTTGTTTGCGTAACTAAAAATCAATCGAGGTTTACATTAGTTAGTCTACTCACGCATAAATTTACACACACTCAGGAGCACGAGTAGGATATGAACGTTTTTCCGAAATGAAAGGATTTTCACGAATACCAAATTTCTTGTGGAAACATTCGTACAAATGATTTACGAATAAATCCAGCCTGATAAATGAGGCCCGTTGAGCAAACAAGCATGCACCAAGTACTGTCCTAACATTTGGCCATGGTCAGCAATCCGTAGTCTGTGAGCTCATGTATGAGGAAGAGGGCGGATAGCGCCTTCCTCTGTGTGACGGAGCATGAGCAGCGGTTCAAAAAGATGCAGCTGGCTAGCTTCACATGTCTCAGAGGAAGCACGTGTTAGCTTTCACCCTCCCTTGTTGGTGGGTTGGGAACTTGCAAGGTGACCAAATTAGGGAGAAAATGGGGAACAGCTACAGCTAAACCACTGAGGTCCCAGGTTTACGGTTGAGTTAGAGTCACTGGGCAAAATACAGCTGATTAAATGTTCTGAATAAATGTTCTGGAAACAAATTCGATGTAATGTTATTACAAAAGCATCCAAGATGAATAGAGATGAATAAAAGCCCTATTCCCTGTAGTAATATCCTTTTGTTGTTCATAATAATGGCAAATCTTCAACAGGAAATTGTTAAAAATGTTTTAGAGAAGCACGCCCAGGTTAACCTTGAAAGAAATCCCCCCTTTTTTACACTTTCGTTATAAATAAGACCCGGACAGACATTAGCTGTAATTCTCTGGAACTGAAACAGTAAAGCTACAGTTCCTGATGCAACAGAAATGATTTGGCATTTAGAAATCTGCTTTTTCAATTCAGAAACCCAAAACCTTATTCCGAATGGAGCTCCTTCAGCAAGCTCTTCCCTGCTGCTCGTTGCTATATGGGAGTTTAGAAAGGCAAAGCATCTGTGATCTTCTGTCAAACCACAGAAATGTTCTCCATCCTTCTCCATTTTCCGTTTGTCTTGTACTGCGGTTTAAAATGATTCAGTTTAAAATCTGCCAACATTTTTCATGTTTTCTTGCAATTTATGAGTTGGGTTTTTGAGTTTTTATCTCATGGCACCTCCATATTGTTGATGGAAGTCTTCATCAGCCCGCTTTGATAATAAGTAGTGGACAAAAGGTAAAATTAACCATAAAATCGTCAAAACAACAAATAAGAGCTGAAATGCATACTTCACATACTTTTGGTGCCAGTAATGTGCTCACGCTGACAAATTCAACCAAGCTTACAGTAAATATCTGCAGAACGTATGTACTTTTTCCACTAGTGCCTGACTTTCAGGTCATGTGAATGTAATATCCAGAGACACTAAAACCAAGTTCAAGCACTGGCTTTCATCCACAGTGGAAAGGAGGCTCTCACAAAAATCACAAAAATCTGAAGTATTTATACTGCTCAGCAGTTTCTATACCAGGTTTAGAGAATGACATCGGAAAGGAAAGTGTCTATTCCTTCCTACTTTTTAAAGAACTGAAAAAAAAAAATCAGAGAAAGTTGTATTACTGCATTGTTTTAATAAAATTACAGAAGCCTTAAGGGAATTGAACACAAGATGTGTGAATGCTAGGAAATATAATATTTTATTTTAAAAAAATAAGTGTGTAAAGCCTGACAGAGTCCCAACCACCAATCACTGGTCAGCATTGTTCCCAACAACCAATGACTGATCACCTTTGCTCCTGATGACCATTGCTCCCGACAACCAATCACTTATAACCACTATTTTGGAAGACTGATCACTGATCACCTTTGTTTCTGGCAACCAATTGCTGATCAACACTATTCTTGACGACAGATCACTATTGATCCTAAAAACCAATTACTGCTCACCACTGTTCCCAAGGAGTTTTCACAAATCAGCATTGATCAACAACCAATCACTGATCACTGTTGTTCCCAGTGACCAATCACTGATCACCACTGTGCCAAACAACCAATCAAAACTGATCGCCATTCTTCCCTACAACCAATCACTGATTTTTATCCTTCTCTACAACCAATCACTGCTCATTATCCTTCCCGACAACCAATCACTGATCGTTATCCTTCCCGACAACCAATCACTGATCGTTATCCTTCCAGACAACCAATCACTGATCGTTATCCTTCCAGACAACCAATCACTGATCGTTATCCTTCCAGACAACCAATCACTGATCGTTATCCTTCCAGACAACCAATCACTGATCGTTATCCTTCCAGACAACCAATCACTGATCACCATTTTGTCCCACTTGCGCAATTCAATGGTCTTCATTTCAAACTCTCTTCTTGGCGATATTTACAGTAATAAAAGCGAGTTACTCCATTTGTAATCACTTTACTCACTACCACAGCTTTATTTTATCTGCATTCTTGAAAGAAATTACAGCGTTTTTTTGTTTTTTTTTTTAAATACACAAATAGATTTTGGTGCCGTAACCAAAGGCGACTTCTTTCTATAAGACATTAGTTATAATCAATTTTTTAATGAAACTAATCTATTCTATTCATCTTCTGAAAATCTTCTTTCCTCATGTCATACGTTGTGATATGCAAATGAGGATGACGATTCAAATAATATGCAGATTCGACTTGTGACGTCATGTGGAGACTTCCAGCAACTTTATACAGAGCATGCATTTATATATTATACAGAGTATAATACAGTGTCTGTTTCTGTGTAAAGAAGACCATATAGTTTATGATCTTAGGTTTTTTTGTTTTTTTTTTGTAATATCCTTAAGATTGTAAAGTCTGTGTTTAACAAAAAAAGTTAACAAGAAAACAAAAAACTTAAAACAAAAAAATGAATGAAAGTAGTAGGTAGGTAGCTAACAGAGAAAACAGCTAATCTCAGTCAGTTTTGAGAAACTGAGGAAAGTTCTAGCTGCATTCACACTGCTAAAAACAGAAGTTATCAGTGAAAAATGGACTTTGGACAAAGTATTGGCTCCCCTGAGACACAATCTTGTAGAACTTTTCACGTTTTAGAGAAAAACAACAACAGCATCAGCTTCTATCTCAGCCGTGTCTAAGTCTCTCAGTTAAAACATGCTCAAAATAAGTTGAAAAGTTGTATAATTACCGCCTGTGTGCCTTTAGTGTCTCCAGACATGGTGAAATGGTGTTTATTTATCGAGCACAGGAAAGCTTTAGCAGATAGTAAACAGTGAAAACTTTCAGTAGCTCTGCTGTCGAGGTGTGAGCTCGCCTCCGCGCGCAGCTGCAGCCGCTCGCGCGCTCCCTCCTGGATTTTCAGCAGGACTCGGGCAGCCGCGTCAGCGGTCACGTGACCAGTGATGCGCGCACCTTGATGTGAAATGGCCGCGTCTCAATTCGCAACGACTAGCGACTCTGGTGTTTTCAAGGTGTGGAAATGTAAAGCACACAGAGAACCCAGTCAGTGTATCCCAGACTGCTTTGCAAATCAACTGTGGGGCGTGGCCAGACCTTTTACAGCGGGGTGGCCATGGTACATCCTGTCACCTTCCTGGGGTGGCAGTTTAGGGTGGAGCAAAACACTAATCCACACAAAAATGACTTATCCTCTCTGTGTACGGCTTGAGTAGGATCTCCATCGTACATAAAACATTTGTTTGTCTTGTAGAAAGCTACAAAAAAAGTCATAGCTACATCATACCATTCAGCTGCATGTTATAAAGTGTTACGAATTCATTGTTTACGCTAGTGTTTACGAAATCTTTAGCTAATGGTAGCTAATAACGAACTGAAGACACCCAGTGTTGTGCCTCCAAATAATGAATATGTTTATATTCAGAAATAATGAATATAATATGGCTTTAGTTTGCTTTGTTTGTTTTTTAGTGGTCAATAGGGGCAAGGAATTGTTCGTTTCTGTGTTAGCTAGCTAAACTAGCATCTCTGCACGATGTTACACTTGCGGATGATCCATGCCATTGGACCATGACCAGCTGAACTTTCAGATTTCTCAGAGATGTGGACATTCTGTAATTATTATTTACCAAGTCATTCAGT
This sequence comes from Pangasianodon hypophthalmus, assembly GCF_027358585.1. Classification (NCBI taxonomy): domain Eukaryota; kingdom Metazoa; phylum Chordata; class Actinopteri; order Siluriformes; family Pangasiidae; genus Pangasianodon; species Pangasianodon hypophthalmus. The sequence continues at coordinate 22,448,835 of NC_069722.1, read as the reverse complement.
TTCATATTATATGTCATTGGTGACCTCAATGACTAATGACAATATTAATACTAACAACAGTAATAACATTTAAGTCTTTATTTGTCACATATATAGTGAAATTCTTTTCTTTGCATATCCCAGTTTGTTAGGAAGCTGGGGGTCAGAGCACAGGGTAGGCAGAGAGGGTTAAGGGCCTTGCTCAAGGGCCCACCACTAACAGTTTAATGGTGCTCGGGCTTGAACCCCTGACCTTCTGATCAGTAACCCAGAGCCTTAATGATCAAGCCACTACTGTCTCAAAGAACAGACTCTTACTGTCACAGGGAGAATGAGTGAATCTCTGCACAAAGTTGCCATAAGGCATGAACGGGGATCGAACCCGTGCTCTTCGGTTTACGAGACCGACGCCTTGCCACTTGGCCATCATGCCCTAGTAGCAATAACAATAGTAGTCGTTGTCGTCATCATGTCTTAATGGGGGTGGGCAGAACTGCAGTCATGCTTCAAGCTAGTCCGAAACTGGTCTTACTACAAAATACATGACAGTTATAACTGCAAATGAACTGCAAAACTGATTAAATTGCTTGTGTTTTTTGAGATGTATGAACTTTTAGGTTTATCCAGACTTTGTCTGCACATAAGCATACATAAACCAAAAAAGTGCATGAGAGAAAAATAATAACATACACCACAAACAAACAAACAAATAATAACACTTCACATAAAAAAAATATTTGTTTTTAACCCATCACTCCCCCTCCCTACCATAAATTCTTACTATAGTATTCATTTTATATATATATATATGTGTGTGTGTGTGTGTGTGTGTGTGTGTGTTAACAACTTTTAGGGTTCCTTCTCATCTTCATCTGAGTGGGAGTATACAAACAGAAACAAAGAAACATGTGTCCAGAAAGAAAAGGAGATGAAAGAGTGAAAAGATGAAGAAAGAAAGAAAGAAAATGAGGGTAAAATTTTATTTGGTGTTTGACATTAAACATAAATTCTAAGAGATGACTAATATGGTGGAACTTCAGTCTTTTTCCATTGTGTTGCATGTAAGAAATAAAATTTATTTGGATGTGCTGTTATGGGAAAAGAATCAGTGACAGGCTGGTGTGATGCATCTCGACACTGAATGACGTTACTCTAAACACCATGAAGTTGATTATTTCCTTGTAACAGAATGACTCATAGTGTTTTGTTCCTCTTATACCTCAGCAATTTGCCAAATGTTAGCTCCTGTTATCACGTCGTAACTGTTATAAACAGCCGTTCCTTCCCCAGCTTCAGAAGCATAAACACACACCCCTGTCCTGAAGACATTCAAGTGGCAAAAAAAAAGCTTAGAATTACAGCCTGCAACAAAGCTCTGACACTGGAGACTCCTTCCCTGAATGTTAAATAAACATCTCCTTACAGAAAACTTCACCATATCACCAATTACACACCTTTAAGTGAATAGACAAGTCCCTGTGTATTCACTGTTACTGTCTGTTTACAAAATTCAGTTCAGTTCCACAGACGTCCACTAGATGGTGACAAAACGCAAAAAATAAGCTGTACAGCTCACTTCCTTACTGTCACTAGGTAGAGGAGGAATTCTGCATTCTAAGTAGTGCACTTGTGTGAGTGAATTGGGATACGACCTGCCCACTTGCTCCTTCAGGATATTCCTTAAATAAATGCAAAAAAAGAAAAAATAAAATAAGAAAATCCAGTGTGTGTTTGCTCGCGCGTCTTTATTTAGTACCGAACGGTTGAATTAGCCAGTTGGCTAGTTTTCATTTCACACACACACACACACACACACACACACACACACACAGACACAGACAGAGAGAGAGAGAGAGAGAGAGAGAGAGAACACCACAGCTGGAGTGAGTGAAGCGAGTGGCAGTGAGTCAGTTACTGGCTGGAAAATGGCCGACGCGTTCGGACTGCAGGCGGAAGAGGACCCCGCGGCCGAGTTCCTCGCGCAGCAGCAGCACGAGATCGCCGGCATCGAGAATGACGAGGACGGCTTCGGCTTCGAGTTCGAGGCGCGCGACCAACAAGCAGAAGCTGCACAATCCCAACCGTCACATTTCAGTTCGAACTCTTTCGAAGGTAACGGCTGCGCTAATGCGCTAATCAGCTGGCTAGCTACCTCAGCTAAACAAACAACCTAATAAACCTTTTTTTTTTCAATAAATAATAAAAACACCATTTCAATAAAGTCTTCATTAAATATTTGGGGGGTTTAGTGTTTTATCTTGTGAACTCTTATAAACTGACAATTTCAACTAGACTACTTAGCTGGGTAAATAGCTAACGCTAAGCAGCCTAGCATCCTTTACGTCAGTTTTCTTGCTAGTTAGCTAGCTAGCTACCCACCCACAAGACCTTCAACCTAATATATGTTTTATGTAGTTATATTAATTATCTAATTATTTGTGTCAGCTGTAGGCTAATTTATATTGTAATTAGCTAGCGGTAATTTTAAGCTAATTGGCTACAGCTGATTTAAAATGGTCTGCATCTCACAGAGAACCTCCTTATGTTAATATATTAGTTTATCCAGAAATAAATACGTACTGTACATTGAAGTGTTTTTTTTTTTTTTTTTATTGAAAACTGTTATAACTTGTCAGTTATTACCAGAACCAAGTCAACACTTATTTTTAAAAGCAAGGTCAAAAGTTTGTGCACCCCTTGACACACTGTAGTTAAGTGGTTCTCAGATATTTTGTAACTCTTGAGCCCTATTCGGATCGGATTAGTTTATCAGGGATGGGATTAAATTTATATGGGGTTTCTGGGGAAATTTCTTGTATTACAGGCGCTCCTCTGTGACTTTACTGCCATCCGGATCGACCCTGTCAGCGTTTTTACTCTCCGTCTCCTCGGGGATAAAACTCAAATATCATCAATAAAATTACCACAAGAGGAGTGAGTTTCTACCGGGTTGTATTTTCTATGAACCTGGATGTTTGTGTCACGTGCATCATATATATAATATTAGATATTTAAGGAACTGGCAAGGGTTTAACTGCAGGATCTGGCTGTTCTTAATGATTTTATTTTCTTTCTTCTCCTGAAAATGAAGAAAAACCCAGACGTGGCCGATCTGGACGAAAATAAAATCACAGAGGAATTACCTCAGAATCCCGTATAAAGTTAATCCCGTCCGAATAGGGCTTTTAATCGCAAAATAAATTCCACGGACATTCCATTTCATGAACGTTGTTTACATTTTTTTAAAATATATATTTTTCGGAGCCATAGAGCTTTCTATTCCTGAATTTTCCACTAATAGAAGACATTAGGTCTGAGTTGCCTGTGGTGCTTGGACCCCTAAATATAATAACTTTGATGAGTCTAATGATTAAAACAGTCAACCCGTGTTTGTGTTTATTTTACGTGAGAAAAGTTCAAACAGACTTAAATCATTTTAAGACCTAAAACAAAAATTCTGACCATTCACAAAGTAGGAGAAGGTGATAAAATGATATCAGAGTGTTCAGAGAGACCAATATCTGCTTAATATCCACAATAGCGAGAGACCTGAAAGTTAAAGTTGTATCAGGTTTATCAGAAATGCCATTCTGAATCTTTCACACTTATGACGTTAGCATTTCTGGTCGTTGTGCTTGATATTGTTGTCTTGTTGGTGTATCATTTTGATGTGAGAGTAATGCAAAGTTTTCTCAACTGTAGCTACTTTCACCATCCCGTTTTGAGCGTTTATGACTAGCAGCTGAACAGGATTTTCAGGATTCCAGTGACGCTCCTGTAGTGTTTTCTGAATTCTTAAACAAAAGAACCATTGCTCAACAACAGTAACTCGTTGAGAGTTGATCTGTAACTTTTTTTTCCCCCCCAAGCAGATGAGTTCAGAGGAGCAACTATGAATGGAGAATTGTTTCAGGTAAGGGTTATACACTTCCTTTTCTTACAAAAGAAACACTTTAAATATTTATGTTTACCGATTTGACTTTGGGGTCAACTGGATTAGCCAGGCTGTACTCTATCTCTCTTTACATTCTAACTCTTTACGTTTACCCATAAGCCAGTACCAAGTACATTTCCTTTTGGTTTTTAGCAATTTTCCACCGGACACTGAAGCACAGAATCGAACATTTTGCCATTGCAGTTGTCAGTTTTTACGACAATTAAAATATTGGCACAACTAGCTTTTTTGCTGTCAGCCATTAAAAGTAATTTGCTGTGTCTCCTACTCGGTAGTGTACATTGTGAGGGAAGACAGCAGAGGCACCAACATCTACGGTTTAGCTATAGAATATTCGATTTTGACCCCTTGCTGACCCAATACACGAGATGCTTGTCTGCTTTTTCAGCAGTTGGACCAAACGCTAATAAAATTCACGCCAAGACAGTTCACTGAAGGGGAAAGGACGTGGGACGTGAAAGATGTGTATTTGTTTCTGGTAATAGTTCATTTCTTGACATGTGGATTCACAAACATCATTCTTGTGAGCCCATAGAAAACAAGCGGGGGGAGACTGTGGGTTCTTTGGTTAGTAAAAATAATAATAATTATAATAATAATAATAAGGAGGAGGAGTAGTTTACTGTTAAGTAGGGCACCAGATTTTTTGCCATGCTGTCATGTGGTGCACATCTGGGAAAAACTGCTGTTGCTGTGAGTATTTTTGTGTGAAAGAAAATTACACAGGTACAGTTATGCGATAGGAAATTGACACAGGGACTCGACAGAGAAAAGCGATATAAATCTCTTGGCTGATTTGAGGAAAAAAAATGTGTTGTTCATGCATCACTTTTGGCCGAACTATTCCTTTAGCTTGTGATTTCAATCCCTTCAACAGTCCAACGATATAGCAGACGGTTACGCGGCTATCGCCCAGGCTGATGTGCAGCGGCAGGAGCCTGAAAGTTTACGCAAGTGGAGAGAGGAACAGAAGGCACGGCTGGAACAGTTAGGTATGACCTAATAACACGGCCCGGTTTGTCCTTATTCTGGACCACGAAGCTGAATACAAAAAATGAGTAATGTGCAGAGCAGATATAGTCTGATTATAATTATCAAGGAAGAAACAGGATCATGTACAAGAGATTTGATGATACGTTTGTAGGATCGTAACTAATTTAGATAATAGTTTAGTTTGAAAAAACCAATATCACCACACAGTGATACTGGATTTTTCTCTCCTATTCCAACACCAAATGCAAAAACAATACTGCAGGAGCCAGAAAGTCTTGTTTCCTGTCTTTCTTTTATCACATCTACTTGTTTCTTTAATAGCTGAATAACTTGTACTGAGAGTAAAGCTACTTTCTGTGCTTAGAGCAACTTGTCATGGTATTGTTTAATGAAATGTCAGTACAGCATGACTTCAGGATCATTGTAGCGGTGTTCCCGAGTCGAAACCTTCTACAGAAATTTAGTTTCAATCACAGCTTATTCATCTTAGGTGGGTAAATGAAAGGCTAGCGGACAGTGAGGGAAAATAAGTATTCAGATACTTCTTTTTGTAAAAACTGCATACTAGCCATCTAAACGTTATTTATTTTGATCTCTCTGGAACTACTCGATCATTATATACGTATAACCATCTAATTAGTACTGTAGGAGTTGCACAGAGGTTTGTTTTTTGTTTTGTTCTGCAGATTCAGCATCCAAAGCAGCAGAAGTTGAGTGGAGGGAGAAGGCAAAGAAGGAGCTGGAGGACTGGCACGCTCACCAACAGGAGCAAATGGAGAAGAATAAAGTCAACAACAGGTATTTCACCACAAAAGACAGCGGTGAAACTGAAGGAATATGTTCTCTTTGAGATTGTTTCAGTTTTTGGGTCTGTGCCAGAATGTCAGTGAAGTAAAAACCTCTCCAGTAACTATGAGAGATACGACAGCTTTTGGAGACCTTGTTTCAACTAAATCACACCAACAGTAGCGTGAGTGTTTATTACTCTTACACAGAGTATTTATTTCTTTAACAATATAGTTAGCTTGTAAATAACATGTTGCCATATTTGCTATATATTTATTTAATGACTGCAGTAAAAGTGAAGCTGTTGATATGTGAATAAATTTCGATGTCCAGTCAGTTGCTTGTAACTGTGAGTAACAATGGTGGGGTGGACAAATCAGCGCGAACAAGATAACTACATGTCCAGTATATTTTTTATTAGTGGTAGTTGCCAGGTGGGGCTTTTTTCCCCCTCATTTGGAAAACAGTAAGTTTTTATTTGGTATATTTGGTCAGGGTGGTGCAACACACCTCGATGCTGTAATTATAACACGCGCAACTCGTTCTGAATCTCAGCGCCTGCTGCACTACACACACTGGCTTTTTACTAGTCAGTAAAAATGTATATTTTATAAAATGTATTAAATTTAGAAATATTTCTTTTCAAATAACAGCACGGTCATAACCCAGTGTGTTATTCCTTACTCAATAGATTCTTTATTCTTTATTCGTATTGTGTCTTTAAGATGAAAACATCACGATAATCAAACACTTGTTATCACAGACCTCTGAATTATCAACAGCAAATCTGGGTAGTGAATATGTAGCTAAATGAATAAGCAGTTTGAAGATGACAAGCATTCAGGGTTGTCTTTATTTAGAAAAACTTGCTTTTGGAAGCAAATGATTTCCATTCAAGTGATTTCCATTAAAGTGAAGACTTACCAGATTAATTTTTGCTTTCATTCTAACAGCTGGTTCAGGCAGTTTACACTTCAACACGTCATTACATGCTAGCCCTGAGGAGCCTGGTTGGGTTTTGTATGTGTGCTGAAAAGCTAGTCAGTCACAATGATGGCTAAACAAAAGCAACCTGCACAGCATGCTACAAGTGATGACAAGCCATGCTGCTGAACAAAGTCCTGACTCCTGAATGTGTTCCATGTGCCAGGTGTAATGGGGGGGAAAAAAAAAAAAAAAAAAAAACACTTGGGATTTGATTCCAGACTTAATTTTAGTTGGGAAAAAAACATCCCTCCAGAAATCTATCAGAATTAGTTTACATTTGTGTTGGCAAAAAAAAAAAAAAATTGGTTTTGTATTATCGAGAATGCTGAAAATGTGCTGGATTAGTTTTCAGTCTGAATAAGCTGTGTTACTCCAGCATTGACGAACTTTGTGACAGACCTGATACAGAAAAACAGGTTGGTTTGATTTTAAACTTCAACAGCACTAGCTTTTAGAAATATGGGATATATTTAAGGCAGGTTATGGCATATTCCATTCCAAAAACATTCATTATTTTCTATTCGCTCAAAGGACAATTGCCATTAATACAGTAAACAATCATTTAGTTATGGAGTAAGATTTACCTGTTTCCTGAAAACAAGCAATGTTTTTGTTCCTTAATGACTGAAAACTTGAATGCTGTTTTGCCAACTGACCTCTGAAAGCTCTCTTTCATGACTATTTCTCACCATCTAGAGAATTCTCCACCTCTCTGTGTGTAGCCTGTGTAAAACTGACTCTCTCCCCCTCCCTTTGTGTGTCTGTCTCTCTTTCTTCTTTTGCCTGCTTGCGCATTAGGATCGCTGATAAGGCTTTCTACAAACAGCCCAACTCTGATGTGATAGGCTTTGTGTATGTCTCCCGTCACATTCTTGCCAAAGTTTCTGCCAAGGACAAATCAGCGAAATGACCTCATCACTCTGCCCCTCCTTAATCAAATACACGCCGAGAGACTCGCCGATAGAGACGCGCTCTGGGGGGAAACTCTTCACACGGTGCAATCTGGACACTTTTGGCTGTATATACACTAGTTCTGAAAACGTCTACTTCATTTAAAAAAAATTGCATTTAAAGATTTTATTCAAACTGTGGCTCACAATGGTTTGCTCGCTTCCTAGACCGAGCTTCATAGGAATCAGATACAAGTAGAAACTAAAAAAAAAAAAAAAAATCATGAGTAGTGATTTACCAAAACCAATTATTTCGGGTTCTTTGCTTAACAAATCTGCATTGAATTGAGAAAATCTTAATTGTTACCTTTGCTGAAATTGTCTTTAACTTTAGAAAATTAATGACGTCCTGTCACGTTGTCGCTTGTTAGTATGAGTGTGAGGTCTTCTTGCTGAATATATAAAGTGGTTGTGATGTTCTCTGTGGTCAAAGTGCATGTGTGCGTCTACAGGATTCACTGTAGTAAATGAATTAAAAATCCATTATTTGTGATTTTTTTTTATTTTTTATTATATAGCCCTAGTGGTGGTGAATTGCATGGCATGTGTTCTGTGTTGCCGTGAAAGGATCCTTGATGTCCATCCTAATTATTTTATCGTGTGTGTGTGTGTGTGTGTGTGTGTGTGTGTGTGTGTGTGTAGAGCGTCAGAGGACGCCTTTCTGAAGGAGTGCGACGACGACAGCCCCGGCACCGAGTGGGAGAAAGTGGCACGGCTATGCGACTTCAACCCCAAGACGAGCCGCCAGACGAAGGACGTGTCCCGAATGCGCTCCGTCCTCATTTCCCTGAAACAGACGCCGCTGGCTCGCTAAGACCTCGTCTCACTCTGCCTCACGTCTCACCTTCTCTCCATCTCCCTCTCCGTCCTTCTCGCACTTTATTTTAGCACACGCTAAATGTTTGGGTTTTCTTTCTGTCATTTAAGGGGTATGGTGAATTGAAATTTAAAAAAAAAAAAAAATTTCTGTTACACATAATCTGTATCAACTGACAGAAAAGCATTTTCTGGATTGTTTTTTTTTTTTTTGTCTGTTTTTATGCCAGAAAAGGAGAATTATGCCTCTTGAGTAGGCTAGTTGAGGATCAAGTGCAGGAGTGTGACCCTCAGACCACCTCAGAGCAAAATTAAAAACACAGATCAAACAGACACGAGACTCTGGGTGGACAAAATGGCAGAAATGATCCTGCCACTGTACTTGAAGACATGTTACGCATCAAAATTTTGAAGAAAGCTAACATTAAACAGCAAAAGCAGTATCAGATGTTCAACATTTACCAAAAGAAACTATTTTATAAGGAACAGAAATCAAAATTGTTGCAGGTTTAATTTGAGTTGCTGTATATTGTTACTATTTATTATTATCCGGCTCTCTGTACTTCAGTTCTTCCCAAATTGGTCCTCTGAGATACCCAGATGTTCCACTTTTAAACACATTAAATGCCACAACATGGCGGCTAATGACAACAGTTGGACATCTACCGAAAATGCTGGTCCAAAATGTGCTGTTTTAGTATTTTTGGTGTCTGAAATGCACCACCATATCCCCAAGCAGTCCTGAATACCCATAATGCACTGTGCTCTTTGGTTTGATTCGCATGCGCATGAGAGAACCAGCAAGCTAAAATGGTAGCATCGAACTTCAGATTTGCAGATTAGTAATGGGAATTATTATTCTATTTTTTTAGCGAGTCAGATCATTTGACTCTTATTACAGTAGACGCTTTCAGCTCCCAAATGGCTGATTGGCATTTTTTTCCTAAACTGAACAAAAGTTCGCTATATTTTGATTGTTGATTGTTCTTCTTTGCCTGAAAACTCTACCTTAATTTTATAATTAACAGAATAACATTTACTTAGAATTGGATGTCAGAAAAAATAGATTTAAATAGTTGTTAAAATAAATCAGCAAAGCACTACAAATGTGAATACGAGAAAGATTCATTTTAATTCATATTCAGTCATCTTCCCTTATACTATAACCACATGGTCAAATGTTGAAAAGAGGTTTCCATGGAAATGTTCTGATTACATATGCATATTTTTTTATTACAACGATCACCGATGAGTCGACTCGCTGACAAACGAAGCTTCACTGTTACAAATGTAAGAAGCGGATTTCTGTAACCACGTGTTCGGTCTACAGGCAGCGCCTTCACACTGCTGTGTTTCAGGTCAAATAATCGTACATGTCATAAAACGTTTAATCGCAAATTCTGTTCCCTACAGCAGTGTCCGATACGAGTGATATCCTACAGTGTGGGATTTGAGATTCGTATTAATGCCTCAGAGATGTCTTAGATGATGAGAGTTATCAAAAATGTGGACTGTCTGGGGATCCAGTCACTAAAGACCAATTTGGGAAACACGCTTTAATTGGTCTAAATAGCAGAATGACATAATTGAAGGAGTATTTGAATAATTTTATAATTATGCTAACTTTGCTAATAATTTTATCATTGTGCTAACCCTACACTGATTAACCTGAGATTTGAAAACTCGCGGATTATTGTTACTCTTCAGAGAACGGCAAAAACGAGGGTATTTTAATTTTCCATTCAAAGTAAAATACAGCGTATTCATACTGTAGCTCATAATATTGATTATTGCATGTTTTGCTTATTTCTGCTCAAGTTCATGAAGGTTGGCAATAATTCTAGACTTCTATCCATTCTTGTTTTCCTATTTCCATCAAACCTGTTGTATTGTAAGTTAAATCCCATTTCCCCCAAATATTTCTGGAAAACTAACAAATATTGAACAGTTATATTCAAGTAGGTTATTTGTTCAGTGGATTATTTATTGGTGGTCTTGTTTATACCATTCAGGCTCGCGTGTATTGATTATAAAATTTCAGATTTGAGCTGTAGCAGGCTTTGCCTTAATTAGTATGTCATCTCATCCCAGTTCAGATATAATCAGTTGAGCATGTGTTGAAGTGTTACAGATATTTATATTTACCATCAGTTACATTTACTGTCTTACAGCTTTGAGGCCTTTTTCTCCAAGACAGATTTCAAAACTGTTACTTGCCTTTCAGCGGACCAGCTCTGTTGTGCTGTGCGACAGATTGTGGTTTTTACTGGCTGCCAAAGACTGTATGTTCATGCCTGACTACGCTATAAATGAAAAAAATAAAAAATATATATATTGGGATGGTTTTCCAGACACAACTCAATTCAGTTCTTTGGATGTAGGAAAGACTCATTAGGTTTGGTGTATTTTGTCTGGATGATCATCTCAGGTTTGTTTCACATTATTAGAGACACTTTTAGCAAACGGTAGGAGGTGGTAGAGGTTGAAGTGAATTGTAATGGAATAGCTTCTGAAATGTTTCCAAACTCGATCGTAATTGTGTGTATGAAAACGCGGACACAATTCTGACATGCAGAACTCAATAAAATAAAAATGTAAAAAACAGGTTTTCATGGTTGAGATTGTTTATTCCACTTTTTTCAACTGGCATTGTGAAAAAACATCATGACCTTTTAGTGATAGCAATAGTGCAACCAAAATGAAGTAATTCCAAACTAATAGCTTTCATATCCCTTACTCTATGTTCACACTAGCAAGCGTCACGCCGCTCGAGTTGTTTGTAGTTTGTATAGTTATTTTAATTCTGATGAGAAATGGTTGTATACGACAAGATAAAATGAAGCCACGGTTATAAGTTTTTATGCCTCCACCACTGAGAGGGGGTGTTTTCATTATGTTTTCATTACGTCATACAAAGATGTTACTAGTGCGTTCAAGAACTCAAGGCCCATTTTTGAATCTGTCCGTGTGTCTGTCTGGGATTCGAGATTCTCTTTAGCATATCAGCTCAAGAACAAATGTTTGTAGGATTTATACGGAATCATCATTGTAACCCACAGATGAACTGATTAGATTTTGGATATGATCCAAGCAAGGCCAAATGTCTGAAATAACGTTTGATATAAAGGGTAGTTGTGACATACAAATTAGTAACACACAGGACTAGACTTGCTGGCGGAGGCATACCCGTCAGATTCGACTTGTTCTTCCATTTCTGTGCGCCAAACAGTAAATGGGATCTAATTGCAGGTTGTGAGTGGGGAACTGAAGAAAGGTCAGACCACACGTGCCATTGGATTGGTCCAAGGAATCATTTGAGCCGAGAGTTTGGATTTGTTGCTTTACGGAGTCATATCTAATTTGAAAGATCAATTCAAACGTCGCTTTTTTATCTGAAATCATGATTGCTTTGTTGCTGGCTAGTGTGAACTTAGGGTTAATGTCATAACTCAAGAAGCAAACTTCATCCATCAAACATACAAACATTTTATTTTTGGCCTGTTCATTTTCACAAGGGGAACGTTTGACATTCCCCTCTTCTCATTCTATTACAAGATTTTACAAGAAATCTTAAATGGAAAAAAGATAATATACAACAATGTATAACTAACACGCCTAACTGCAGCAGGGTTCCTCACTCTCGCGACACTCGCCGACCGAAGACAACCGAGAAAAACTTTATTAGATCAGGCAGTCGGTCACACGAGCCATGAGGAAAAGGTGCGGCCAGGTTTGAACTCTGAACCCTCGTTTCACTGTCTGGGTTTTAGTGCCGTTGCAGCGACGCCCACTATAATGGCCACGACGGTGAATCCTTGAGCGAAGATGCGAGTGCGCATGAGCAACTGGGACTGGCGTGTCTTCCCCTGTTTGAAGGCTCGGAGGCCGTAGATCAGTGCTCCTGCAGTACCCAGGCAACCTGAAGAGCCGGAAACAATTGTTTTCTTTTAATAAATAAATAAATACATAACCATTCGAAGTATACCAGTCTGATCCAAGATCCTTTGGGTTGTGTCCAGATTCAGATTATCATTATCCAAGTAAATGCACCCAAGACGCATTTAAAACAAACATAAACCCGATCGTTCAAAGCAACCTCATGCAGTCTGAGACTCCTTTTACGCTTCATCTTGTGCTTAACAAGGAACATAGAAAGATGGAGATGCCACATACTGAGCTGGTTTGGTTATTAATGTTTACTGCAGCAATTAGATTTCAGTCAAGGGTAAATGCATGCGATTCAAATATTCTGAGAAAATTATGAGCCCAGAAATAAAACACATTAAATCACCGGGTCTCTATCGGCTTTGCACATCTGGATCCTGATATTTTTGCCCATTCTTCTTTGCAAATGTGCAGCTCTCTCAGATTGTTCTGAGAACATTGTTGGTGAATGGCAATTTTCAAGTAGCTTTGGCAGTATGATTAGAATCGTTGTCCTGCTGAAAGATGATCCACCGCCCCAGTCTCAAATCTCTTGCAGAGATTCATAATTTCTTCTGGGATCATCTTTCCCGCAAACCTGACCAGCTTCCAGTTCCCTGCAGATGAAAAGCATCCCCCACAACGTGATGCTACCACCACCATGCTTCACTGTACAGGGTAATGAGCAGTGTTGGGTTTCTGCCAAAAATAATGGTTTCTATCAACAGCAAAAAAAAGTTCAACTTTGGTCATAGAAACTTTTTCAAATGTGCTAAGCGTCTAAATAGCTTTTAATAATGGCTTTCTTCTTTTCTTTGGCTTGTGTCGGGCTATGGTTGTCTTGTGAATAGCTAATAATAATAATAATAATAATAATAATAATGATATAAAATAAAAGAAATAATTTTGCAAACTATATTGACCCCCAACACACACTTCAATATTACAGGCTATTTTGTGTAGATTCATATATACATATAATCTCAATTAAGTCAATTTAAGTTCCAGGTTGTAACGCTACACACAGGGGGTGAATACTTATGCAAGGCACTGTATAAGTCCATGTCAATTTTTACATTTCTGTGCAATCACATCTTAGACAGACTCATGTTCGAGGTTTTAAAGTCCAGTTTCAGTGTTCTTGATTTAAACAGCGACTTCCTGTTTTGGTTTGTTTGTTTGGGATGCTCATACGCATCACTAAATCCCCATGAGTACGGAGAAAGGGAGCAAATGTTTAGGGACAAACTGTTCCCTCTCAGTGTTCAGAATTCCACAATCAACTCTTCTTTTTTTTTTTTTTTTAAATAAAAATTAGCTAACTTTGCCAAGGTGCATTATTTTCATTTTATACCACAGCGCTGATGAATGCTGGATTCTGACAGGTCATAAGATGTTGATTAATTTTCTATAACAGCAGCTCTGGCTGTATTTCAAATCACAGGTTTATATCAACGCACTTGTTCTCAGTCATTAGCGTTTCAACTGTAACAACTTACTTTAGGACGTTTATTTAAAATTTAAGGAAGAAGTCTCCAGTATCAACACTCTGAAACAAGTTTTCAGACACAGGAAAGTCTGAAAAAGTCAGGACAGATGAGTTTGTGCTTTGCAGTTTCTTAGTAACATGACAAACCTCATTTATTTTGGTCTTGTTAACTTTAAAAGACAGAAAAAAAAGAGGCTGATGAAGGAACGACTGTTTATAGCTGTTACAGTGTAAATGATAACATGAACTAACTCGTTTCTCCGGCATGCCACAACATTAAATATAACTATAAATGGATAAAAAGTATGTGTCATGCTTTAATAAATAGAAAAAATGGAATTGGGGGCAAAGTGCTGTGGTATAAGAGGAATAAAACACTTTGGGGTAATGTTGTTGATTGTTTTCCTATGACGTCACGCCCCCATTCCTTACATAAGTCGCTATAGTGTCACGCATAGGTTGTCATTTATCCTTTTTTTTTTTTATTTCAGTTCACAGAAAACTGAGTTTTATTCATTAAAATGATTAAGTTTAATCAACAAATACTGAAGTTAAGTTGAAGACTGCACTGTTTGTTTTTCTGTCCACTGTCCTGCTATTAGAAACTCAGAGGTCACCATTTAGCCAGGTGTTACAGTGTCTCATGAAGGACATAAAGCTTCAGAGCAACTCCTCAACCAGAACAGACATCTGAGTTAAACTTTCAAAAAGCATTATTAACATGAAAAGCAGCTCAAACCGTTTATTAATTTCAACCTAGCTGCTTGCTGTTCAGAACTCACCGATAGGGACAAACGGGTTTTCTTTGGTTTTCCGGATGAACTTGTCTTTAAAAGCCTCTTCTCTGGGCCGGGAAAGAGGCGTGAAGCCGTCGATAACCGGCGGGTCTGACAGGTCAAAAGCAGCGGCTATCGGCGGCGCTGTTTCCGCCACTGAAGCTTGCTCTACAGGAGTGGACGCTGCCGCCATGATGGACCATCTACCCCAACACGAAACACAACGCACCTGCCTGTCTGTACTGCGCATGCGTGCGAGTCTTGCGCATGCGCCGTAGGCATTAGCCAGAAGGGACGCAGTTTGACTACGCTAAATACAAATAAATACATACATAAATAAACAAACATGGAAGCCCATTTCCGGCACTTGAAATTCCTGTATACTGTCTCGTAATTATTAGTGAATGTAATAATTTCAAGATACTTATTCATACAATACCAGGTCATAAGGTCGAGATACTATGTCATAATCATGAAATAACAATTCATATTTTCGAGATACTATATCATAAATTATGCAATAAGTCATAATGTCAAGATACTGTGTCACAGTTATGACATACCAAATCATAATTTCGAGATACTATGAGATGACAAGTCATAATTTTAAGCTACTTTATAATAATTCTGAGATAAATCATAATTTCAATATACTATGTCATAATTATGTCATACTTATAAGATACTGTATCATAATTATAAAATATGTCATGATTTCAAGATACTAAGTCATACTTTATGAGATAACAAGTCATAATTTTGTGATTACAGGTCATCATTACACGATATAGTGTTATGTTAGAACCACAACATTATCTCAAAATGATGACTTATCTCATAATTATGACTTAGCATTTTGAAACTATGAGATAGTATCTCAAAATTTTGACTTCTTTTCTCATCATTTTCACTTAGTATACAGGATCTTATGTGATTATTATTATTATTATTATTATTATCATTATTATTATTATTATTATTATTATTATTATTATTCATGTACACAGATAGATTCTGGAAATTTTATTGAAGTTAAATGTGTAGAAATGTTCTTGGGCCATTTCAGTGATTTCTTGGGCATTAAGTAAGGAATAAAACAGGACAGAGTGTGCTGTTATAGGCTACCAGTTGATTATTTTCCAATAACAACACTTCTCAGCGTGTTTTCTCCCATTTATACCACAGCAATTTTCCAATGCTGACCTTTTTTAATTAAATAATGATATGTTTAATGTTGTGAAGTGTCCACATAACAAATTAGTTCCTGTAACAAAATAATATACAGTTGTTACCTCACCAACCCTTCTTTTATTTCTCTCTTGAAGTTAAAGACAAAAAAAATTTTTTTTTAATTGTTTTGTCATTTTGAACACAGCCTCGTGTCCCCTGTTGTGTCATTTGGAGCACAGCCTCGTGTCTCCTGTTTTGTCATTTTGAACACAGCCTCATGTCTCCTGTTTTGTCATTTGGAACACAGCCTCGTACCTCCTGTTTTGTCATTTGGAGCACAGCCTCGTATCTCCTGTTTTGTCATTTGGAGCACAGCCTCGTATCTCCTGTTTTGTCATTTGGAGCACAGCCTCATGTCTCCTGTTTTGTCATTTGGAGCACAGCCTTATGTCTCCTGGTTTGTCATTTGGAGCACAGCCTCGTATCTCCTGTTTTGTCATTTGGAGCACAGCCTCGTATCTCCTGTTTTGTCATTTGGAGCACAGCCTCCTGTCTCCTGGTTTGTCATTTGGAGCACAGCCTCCTGTCTCCTGTTTTGTCATTTGGAGCACAGCCTCCTGTCTCCTGTTTTGTCAATTGGAGCACAGCCTTATGTCTCCTGGTTTGTCATTTGGAGCACAGCCTCGTATCTCCTGTTTTGTCATTTGGAGCACAGCCTCGTATCTCCTGTTTTGTCATTTGGAGCACAGCCTCGTGTCTCCTGTTTTGTCATTTTGAACACAGCCTCCTGTCTCCTGTTTTGTCATTTGGAGCACAGCCTTATGTCTCCTGGTTTGTCATTTGGAGCACAGCCTCGTATCTCCTGTTTTGTCATTTGGAGCACAGCTTCTTTCTCCTGTTTTGTAATTTTGAACACACCCTCGTGTCTCCCCCAGTACAGCAGGCGGCAGGCGCGTGGAGGCGCGAGAGCCTCGACGTGACGTTTGACGTGTCAGCGGACGTCGCCTTGGCTTAAACGTCATCACGTTGTGTTCGAAGGGGATTGGCGAGGTAAGATGGCGGCGCCAGAGGAGCAGGAATTATCTCAGGCTCAAACTGAGAAACTCCTCCAGTTTCAGGTAGCGTCTGGTTCGTTTTCGGGTTAGGTCTAAAGCACACTTTTTAGTGAATAATTATTTCCGGTAGGGTTCAGTTCATATTACAATAAGTGAGATTTTAAAATCAATCTTTTTTTTCAGCTAGATAGCTAGCTAACGTGAGCTAAATGAACTAGCCAGTCTCCGTCAGCGTAGCTAGGTTACCTACCTCAGCCTTTTAGTTCATTCTGCTTAGTTTCATTTTCGGATTTGTACGAAATATAATTGCGAATATATAAAGCTGATAAAACAAAGTACCCCCAGGTATTATACTTAACTAAAACAAATCTCATTAACAGCTGTCAATTAGTATCAACTTTGTTAGCTAGCTGTGCTAGTTGGCTCGGTTATTTCCCCAGCACGCGAGTGTTTGTCATTCTGTTAGGATAGACAGCTCGCGCTCCTTCTGCTGGCTTTAACCCTTATTTACATATCTAGCTGTTGAAAATATTAATTATTATGATTAATCATGAAGGGTTTTGCATTTCTGGAGATGGCTAGCTTGCTAGCTAGGATGACAACCAGCTCACATACAACGAGTCATTTGCATTTAAATATATTCATCAGGGGGTTTTGACTGTGACAGCTCCCAGGATTTGAACTCCCAACCTTCTGGTAAACAGTGTACAACCTTAAGCGCTGAAATACCATTAGTAAAAAGAAATAAATACTTCTGTTTGTTATGTTAAAAGTGTACATCAGTTCTACATGATGTCATATTTTCCTGATCATTTTTTTTTACATTCATAACCAAAAAAATATCAGTCTGGATTTACATTATTAAAAAAAAATGAAAACAATGAAATAAATACATTATACAGTCAAAAGTTTATGGACATCTGACCATCACAGCCATATGTGGTTCTTCTCCGAACTGTTGCCACAAACTTGGAAGCACACAGTTGTGTAAAAGTCGTTGTATGCTGTAACGTTAGAATTTGGTTTCACTGGAAGTAAGGGGTCAAGCCCCAATCTGTTCCAGCATGACAATGCACAAAGCGAGCTCTATGAAGACATGGTTGGAGTGGACGACCTCAGAACTCTGACCTCAACCCCACTGAACACGTTTGGGATGAACTGGAACGCCGACTGCACCCCAGACCTCCTCACACAACGCCTCACTAACGTTCTTATAGCTGCATGAACATAAATCCCCACAGCCATGCTCCAAAATCTACTGGAAAGCCTTCCCAGAAGAATGGAGCTTATTATAAGAGCAAACGAGGACTAAATCGGGAAGGGGATGTTCAACAAGCACATGAATGTGACGGTCAGCTGTCCACAAACTTTTGGCCAGATAGTGTCTCTTAATTCTAAGAACGTAAAAAGATAAGCTGCTCGGTTTTATTAAGTAAGCAGACTGAGCTGCATGTTGGTGCTTCAGGCTAGCGTCGCCGTCTCACAAGCTCCAGAGCTCAGGTTACTGTCTGTGAGGAGTTTCGGTGCACGTTTTTCTCGTGTCCATGTGGGTTTGCTCCAGTTCTTCTTGGTATACATTATTTTAAAAGTGTACATGTTGTCTACGTAATGTCATTTTTCCGATTACGATAAAGCAATCTCCTTATAAATAGCATGTCTAATTTCTTGATTTGCTCCTGAATAAGTCTTTTTTTCATTTGGTTTTTTTGACCTGACAGGACCTGACGGGACTGGAGTCAATGGACCAATGCCGGCGCACATTAGAACAGCACAACTGGAACATCGAGGTGATGAATGTGACGATGGCTGCGCTCAGTATGGATGAAACAAAATAAAAAATAAATAGAATGAAACTGAATTTCATGAAACTTCAAGACAAATGATAAACCCTTGCTGCCAAATTCCAAGTTTTACTATTTTCCACTTTTTTCCCCCTTTGCTTTGCCTGACTGTCTGTCTTGCTTTAATTTATATGTCTCAGTGAAACTAACTTATAAAACCACACCCACAACTCACCAATAATCCCATGAACAATTAAACACAACCAGAACTGACCTTCTTTTACTCTGTCAGTTCTTGTCACAGGGTTTTTTGTTTGTTTGTTTGTTTAAAAAACAAAAACAAAGGTGCGTTATGACATAATATCACGATATCAATATTATATCATTGCTCAGCCCTACTGGAAAGCCTGGAAGGGTCACATTTAAAAAGCATTAAATCCCAGGGCTTTACTTCTTTAAAAGAGTTTGTTTCTTTTCCTCACAACAAATGTCACCAAATCGACAATTACACTCATTTTTAATTAGTTTGTGACGCGTCAATCGTACGAGTCCTTGTGTAAGCTGTTACTATGGAAACTATAACAATAACATATTACTACTACCTCTGTTTTGCAGCTGCACCTAGTGTCTGTTATAGAAAATTAATCAACGCCTTCTGACCAATCAGAATCGAGAATTCAACAGCAAAGCTAATATATATGTTTAGAAATGGCATTAACTCACCTGCTCAGTATCTGACAAGTGCAGAGTCATTATTTTTCGAGAGGGACAGCTCAGCAGCAAGCAGAAACACGGCTCAAATTTCACACACACATGCACCTCACTGTGCCAGATGTTCATCTGCACCCAGAGCACTCTTCTGTTGTGCTTTGCATGTGTTACTGATCAAGGTGTTGTGAACGAGTCAGCAATAACCGGAGCAGAACAATGTAAAAAGTCAAAATATACAGCGTCATTACTCATCTAGTGAAACGTAGAACTGTTGGACTAATATCCTCCATGCAGACTGGATGTATGGAGGTCAGCGTTCATTCTGAGAAACAGTGCTTATTTGGTCTTTTTATGTATATATTTTTTCAGGCTGCAGTACAAGACAGACTAAATGAACAGGAAGGAGTTCCGAGTGTGTTTAACCCGCCACCCGCCAGACCCTTACAGGTCAACACAGGAGACCACAGAGTGTATAGCTATATTGTCTCAAGGCCTCAGCCTAGAGTGAGTTCTCTCACTCATCCCTGTTCATAACATCTCTTTGAAATTTCTTTTTTTTTTTTTTAAATCAAATATTTAACATTTTCATTCTCTCTTTCTTTTTTTTTTATTTTTTAGGGTTTATTAGGTTGGAGTTACTATTTGATAATGCTCCCGTTCAGGTTTACATATTACACACTTATGGACATATTCAGGTAATAACAAATCAATAAACTCATATTAAAAACATAATTGCTTGACTTCATGGGTGATGATATGGAGATGTTATCATTTAAAAAGTTTGCCCAAAAGTTTGTGGACACCTGACATCACATTCATGTGGCTAGTGAACATCCCATTTCCAGATTTAGTCCCCGCTTAGCTGTTACAATAAGCTCCACTCTTCTGGGAAGGCTTTCCAGTAGAGTGTGGAGTGTGGCTGTGGGGATTTGTGTTCATTCAGCCATAAGAGCATTAGAGAGAACCCAAAGGTGTTCAGTGGGGTTGAGGTCAGGGCTCTGTGCAGGACACTCGAGTTCTTCTACTCCAACCTTAACACAACTTGTCTTCATGGAGCTCGCTTTGTGCACAGCGGCATTGTCCTGCTGGAACAGGTTTGGGCTTCTTAGTTCCAGCAAAGGAAAACCTTAATGCTACAGCATTCTAGACAATTCTGTGCTTCCAACTTTGTGGCAACAGTTTGGGAAACACCCACATTTGGTTGTGATGATCAGGAGTCCACAAATAGTTGGCCACAGAGTGTAGTATTTTTTATTTTTTTTGCATCTGATATTTATTAGTAATCTCATTGGCTCTCGATTGGGACAACAGATAAGTGTTTGCCCTATTGTCAGTGCATCGTGAGTTCGAATCCCGTCCTTGACAGGGAGTCAAGAGAGCAAAACTGGCTGTGCTCTCTGACTGAGAGGGATGTCATACTCTCTTTCCCCTGTTGATCAGAGCAACACTAGCCAATCATGGGCATCTATGAGCTCATGTATGCGGAAGAGGGCGGATAGCGCTTTCCTCAGAGTGCGTTGAGCTTCAAAGCTTCTCAGTTTAGAAAATGTAAATTCTGAATAAAATTTGTAAATGTTATCGAATCATAATTTCAGTCCTCGTTACTGCTAATAATTTTAATTTTTGGAATTTTCACGTTGAAATTATGAATAACAATTAACAAAAATGAATTCTTGTACTGCCAATGTACATGATTTCGAGGATTTTGAGAAACTTCCTACAATATATGAAGTGTATATAGCATATTGAGTTTAGAAATTTGGCTATGGATTAGTGATTTATATGTTTTTGCTCTGTATTCAGGTTTGCCCTGAGATTTATTAGGCCAGATCCACGGGGTCGCGTCACGGATCCCGTCGGAGACGTCGTGTCCTTTATACATAGTTTTGAGGAGAAATACGGACGATCGCATCCTGTTTTCTACCAGGGAACATATAGTCAGGTATGCTGACCAGATTGCACATCATTCCGCCTTTGTCGTGCAAGTTGTTGCTATAGAAACAATAACATATTAGAAAGAGCACATTAATATAAACCTGTGATTTACTGTCAGAAATGCTGCTATGCTTAAAAAGACTGTAAAGCTTCTTTCTGGCTTTTTCTCCCTCTTTCAGGCTCTGAACGATGCCAAACGGGAACTCCGCTACTTGTTAGTTTACCTTCATGGTGAAGACCACCAGGACACTGATGAATTCTGCAGGTTTGAACTCTGTTTACTTCAGTATTTATCCATATCCTTTATTTTTGCAGTTAGTATGAGTTCATGTTGTTTCTTTTCCTCCAATCCCTCCCTTAGAAACACATTATGTATTGAAGAGGTACTGACTTTCATCAACACGCGGATGCTGTTCTGGGCGTGCTCCACTAGCAGGCCTGAAGGATACAGAGGTAAACGTCCCACAGTCGGCATTAGTTGTAGGGATTTTTTCCCCCCAGAATACTAGTGCCACTTCTGTCTTTTGCACTTGTCTGAGCTGGCATACGATGGCATGCCGTAGATTAGCATTAGCATTGGTTTTGAAGCTTGTAGGCGTACACTATCCGAAATGTATAAAGTTCTGATAAGAATCTAGTTAAAACCAAATTTAACAACTGGTAGGTTACTGGGTTACTGCGCCAACAATTGTCCTTAGACTTCCAGTAATAGTGAGTTTTGAATCAGCACGTTTCCCACACAGGTCAATATAAAAATCCATATGCATAAGTGGTAGATTTAAAAACTACTGGAGTAATCCTTTAACCATGGTGTACTGTGACTGTGTTCAGTGTCTCAGGCTTTGCGGGAGAACACGTATCCCTTCCTGGCCATGATCATGCTGAAGGACCGCAAGATGACTGTGGTGGGCAGGCTGGAGGGTCTGATCCAGCCCGAGGATCTCATCAACCAACTCAACTTCATCATGGAGGCCAATCAGACTTACCTGACATCCGAAAGGCTCGAAAGGTAACAGGCTTATTTGTATACATAAATGTTAGATATGCATACGCATAAGGCAAAAGCTTAAAAGCAAGACGATCCTGACATTTGATCCCGTGTTTTTCAGGGAAGAGAGGAACCAGACGCAGGTGCTGCGGCAGCAGCAGGACGAGGCGTACCTGGCGTCTCTGCGCGCCGATCAGGAGAAGGAACGCAAAAAAAAGGAGGAGCAGGAGCAAAGGCGGCAGGAGGAAGAGGCGGCACGGCAGACCCGCCTAGCCGAGGAGAGGAGGCAGAGGGTGATCAACAAAATCTACACATCTGTTCATGAGGCACTTCTCATTTCTAAAAATGTGCCTCCTTGTTTCCTTTCGCAAAAATATGCGAGAAAAGGAAATGAGAACAAACGTATTTATCAAATGAGATGTCCTAACTCACTGCCGTGTCACTTTCAAGTGACTTATTGATGACGTTAATTAAATTAATTAAAATGACGATTCATTTAGTATTTGTGGTTCTTAGTATTGTATCACTTTTTTTAATATCTTTGCGAGAGAGGTGGATTTTTTTTTTTCACTGTAAACTTGTGCCACATTTCAAAATTAAAAAAGCCTGCGACGTAAGAAGCACATGCTTATCTGTGATTGAATACAGCCTCCTCTCTCTTCGCTCCTGAGTACATTTTAGAAATCGATACTTCCTTTGACTTATGATCAAGGAGACTTCAGTTAGAGTTTTGGGATGCACTCAATTTTACAATGTTATGCTAAGATTCTATCTAAAAAAATCTGATTAAGTGCAGTGGGTTTTTCCATCACATTTTGTAACAGAATTATAGTTAAGGCTGAATGACTAAAGGATAATCTGAAATTGGGGTTGTTCTGAGAAACTTCCATGTTCAACTGACATTGTTTTCTCTAAACAATGCTCTGGGACTGAAATGATGGTGTACACAATATCGAACATCTACCAAGCACGCTTACCTGCCTACAGGTTACTAACTCAGTTGATCAGCCCAGATCTACTGCACTAGCTGAGTAGTAGTGGTGATGTCACATACACAGTACAGTGTATTCTGACTGGTCACGCAGTTTTACAATAAAACTTAGTACTTACTTACCATCATCTTACTAATCATGACAAGTAGATGTGGTTGTGTGTGTAACAGTGCAGTAATAGTGAAGTCTGTGTGTGTTTCTGTCCATGTTCACAGACACTCGCTGAAGAAAAAGAGCGCAAGTCTGAGTGTCTTCCCCCCGAGCCTCCACAGGACGACCCAGACTGCCTGGAAATCATGTTCAAGCTGCCCAATGACACGCGCGTAAAGCGCCGCTTCCTCTTTTCCCAGTCTCTGACGGTAAGCCCACACACACATCCAACCTCATGCTTGCATTATAGGGTTAAAGGTGGCACAAATCAATTTTTGCCTCTGTCTCAACCCATGTGAAGAATTTCATTAGTAGGGATGGGCAGTATTGGTACTTTTAGAACTCTGGACATCTCCATTGCTTGGACTGTTTTGTTCTTTTGTCCCTTTGAGCTTAGGTTCTCGTAATACAGCTATACAGTTTGTTAGCAAAATCTCAGGAAAGTTTAAATACCCGGATGCACATTGTGTATTGTGAAAATGATGTATATGGAATGTGGAAAGTGTGTAAGTGTTCCTTTTTTCCTTTCTCCACACTTTTAGGTAATCCACGACTTCCTGTTTTCCTTGAAAGAGACGCCGGAGAAATTCCAGATCGTGACGAGCTTCCCGCGCCGCGTGCTGCCGTGTTTGCCTACGGAGGAGCAGCCGAACCCCCCGACGCTAAAGGAGGCCGGCCTGAGCCGCTCCGAGGTGCTGTTCGTGCAGGACCTCACAGACGATTGACATTCAGCCCAAAAACCCCGCTTCCTCACACACGATTGCACTCGGCCCTTTTCTGTTCGGCTCTGTGAAACGGCCGCTGTGTGCAAGGGATCGCTGAATCTCCCATTGATTAAATTAAGGATCTGCCCCATCCTCCTGACAGGTAACGTTTCATGTAAGTGGAAGGTGAACAGCCTTGTAAATACGACCTAGATATTTAAAGACGAGTGTGAATATAGCCCAACTGTTTTGGTTTTTTTTTTTTTTTTTTTTTTTTTTTTTTTTTTTTTAAGCAAATCAAAGTTGACCAGCTAACATACAATGACCATTACAAGGGTTGATGAAAGTTTGTGACTCATAACATTAAATTCACCTGGAGGGGCGGAGCCACAGCTTTTCTCTGTGGCTGTGTATGTTATAGTAGTAAAGTCTGCCCATAGTGTGCCTGTGGTCATTCATAAACGCCTCCCGTCTTTCATCTGAACGGGCTGCTCATGTAAAGATGTAATTTTCCTATTCTAAATTAAACATTTTAAAACCGTTGTTGTTGTTTGCCTCTGATAACATTCTGGTGCAGACACCGCTAACCTTTAAGCCATGTTGATTTTAATATTTTTGTAGGGGATGAAGAGAATAAAAACTTTATTCCAAGTTATGAGTTACAATATTTATTTAAAAGCATACACAGGCATTGTTACTGTGAGAACAAAATGCTGTGTTCGTTTTCTTTTTTTTTAAATTATAAATGCAGCAATTCAATGGTTCAGTGAGAAATGATAAACAGTGCGAATGTTGCTGTATCTATTTTGAGCTTAATTTTAAAGTCATGATGAGGAATGAAGCTGTGTTGTAAGAGCAGACAGAGCGGTAATCACAGACAGATGTGAGCTCACGCTTCATTTCTCCTAGTCAAATAGCTGTTGTATAATGCTGGGGTTTTTCTGTCATATAAAAATCAAGCCTGATGGCTTTATATTGCAGTTTTATTAGCATTTCTGATTAACTTTGTGGCTAACGTGAACGCAAAACAAGAACCTTGGATTGTGTGTGTGTGTGTGTGTGTGTAAGAAAGCTTCAGACAGATATTGTAATGGTAAACAGCTGTATTGTGCAAGGTCTGTTAAAGCAGGGATTACTTAGTCTGCGTAGTATTGGTATACATCATACATTTATTAGTGAACAACCCTCTCAAATCAGCCACAACAATTAAAAAAAATATGATTGCACTACTCGGTAAAGCAGAACTAGCAACTTTCATTTAAAAAAAGTACAAATCTTAAAAATTTCAATCAGTATACAGACGTGTATATAATAATACACTATACCTAGTTATATGTTAAATGCTACAAACAATATGATTCAAATGGAATGAAAATTATAGCATTAAGAACCATTTCCTATATATAATATATATTAGCTTTTTTAATTTTTTGCTGTTTTTTTTTTCTTCCAAATACAAACATGGCAAAAATGAGGTAACTGTAAATGTGCAAGTACCAAAGCAAAAAACAAACAACAACAAAAACTTCCTAACACAGAACAGGTGTGGCCCTGTTGTTGGCCCCGGGGTGGTGTAGATGTGGGTGTGTGGTGGGGTGTTGTGGGGCTCCGGAGTGGACGCGGCGCCCCCTACAGCCCAGGGCAAGTATTAGAACAGTAAACAATCAACGAGCCCACAGCAAGAAAAGAAAAAAAAAAATTATTGGTAAACAATCAGTGGCATCTACGGAGCAATCAACAAATCACAAGTCCTAAAGAATCGGAGCTGCTTATTGGAACACAACTGCACCACACAAGCTGTGAGATTATTTATTAATCAGATCACAGAAAGACTACAAGATTCTATGTATTTGTATGTGTATTTTTTTTTTTTCAGTACAGGTAACACTGAGGTTCAAGGAATCAGATTATTGTGAAAATTTGCTTATAAATCTAAATAAGAGTACAGTATAAACAGCTGTCAGGTCCCCCTCACTCCATCCCTCCATCCCTCCCTTCTCCACTTCCCCCTCCCTCCCTCCCTCCTGCCCAAGCTAAAATGCTTATGTATATGGCAGCTGAACTCTTTTTTTTTTTTTTTTTTTTAAATTTATTTTTTAATTTTTTTAAACCGTAACATTTACAGATAGTGCTTGTTTAAGGTAAAAGACCCTATGGCAGGTACATATTAAGTTTTGGTGAGAGCAAGACGAACGCTTTTAAGTCCCCTTTAATACACGCTTTTAAATTTAAGGCAGATGCACTTGATGTGATCGCGCGGGCAGTAAAATACGACGCAGCGAGGACGCGCGCGCTATGGAGGCGCCGTCACGCGCTTAACAGTAACCTTTAACAGTTAAGAGATTCTCAGTCAAAAACCCCTGTTGAACGTTGCTAACTGACCGTTTTAGGGGCACTACTAGCACGGCATGCTATAAAGAGTACGTGAAAGTCATAGTCATAGCACACACTATTGCATTCCCGTAATGTGAATGGAGCGACAGACATCTAGCACCGTTTCACTATATGGCTTTCAGTGATCGAGTTTTTCCAGGCAAGTCAGTTTCAGTCGCTGAGGCAACAGCAGAAGCACGAATGTGATCGAGAGCCAAAAAAAAAAAAAAAAAAGAAACGGCCTTCTACACCAAGCCAAGCGCGCTAATTATGATCAGCTTTAGCATTTCTTAAAAGTCTCGCTCGGTTCTGTGCAGTACGACGCATGGCAGTTTTCAGCTGAGCCGGAAATCCCCGGAACCCGAAGCCAACTAGAACTTAGAAACTAGAAAAAAATAGTAATAATAATAATAATAAACAAGAAGGATAAAACCAGCCGGGATCTGGTTAAGACACGCATGCATACTGTGCACGATTAAATAGTCGCCCACACATGTCTAGATATTTCACTGAAATTAAAAATACAGGTTCCTTTTTTTTTGTTTTGTTTTTTTAAATATCTTCCCCACCCCATGCAAAACACTGTTAATATTTGGAAGTGGTTTAGGTAGGATAATGCGCTCGACCGTTTGTTTTGTTTTGTTTTTTTTAATCACTTTTATTATTGTTAATTTTTTTCCTGCAACAGGATCACGAGTTCTAAGTACGAAAACATGGACATGTCTGAGTAACACTCGGATGATTGGTTGCTGTGACACGTTGCCTATTCTCACTTTTGTTTTCTTCTCCTTTTTTTTCTCTTTTCTTTCTTTGCATGCCGGTCTTTAACTGGTGTAGTAATAAATACCGTTAAAAAGGATTACACGTAAAATATGCACGGCCTGAGGAAAACTGAGAAATTTTCAAATCCATCCCCTCCGCCTGTTTTCCTTTTATTTTAAGTTAACTGAGAGGCCCTGAGAGTATTTTTCTTTTTTTTTTTTTTTTTCTTTTTCAAAATATATGCCAGTGAACGGATATGTATACACATTAATATCAAAAGTGTGGTTTAAATTCATCACAATGGCTTGTTGTGTTTTTTTTTTGTTTGTTTGTTTTTGTTTTTTTTTAACCTGGTGAGCATCAGTACAGACTCGCATGCTAAAATCACGGCGATGTCCCTTTACCCATAAAGCGAGTCTGATCAGAACTGCTACTCGGTGTACACAAGGAAGCAAGAATATATATATTTATATTTATATATATCATATATATTTGTGTCCTATAATTAGCGTAGCAAAAAACACCCTATTTCAACATTTCATCCCTGTTTATTTTTTTTTTTAATAATTTTTTTTCCTTTTTTTTTCGGGAGTCTATGCAGAGCGAACCAGGAGCTGAGCAGGTTTTACAGTGCATTTCTAATGACGACCTTTTCTCTTTGAATCGTTGTGGAATCACTACAGTCAGCTGGCACACACAAGCAGAGTCGACGACGCGCTATGGGGCGTTTCCACATTCTTTTGTCTCAATACAAGACGGCAATTAGATGCTATGCGTACAATGCTTTTACATCTTTTACATCACTTCACATTGCTACTGTGGCCCCACACCTCACAAACACGCACAGCACCAAAGATACACCGTGCTAGTGCTCTGCCCCTCAATCCAGAAGATAAAGCCAATAAATAACACCAGTTTTAAAAACCTAAAACAAGTTCAACTGACTACGGAGTCTAATTTTTTTTTTGTTGTTTTGTTGTTTCTTTGTTTACGATTAGTAACAAGTTTGTGCTTGTCAACGTCTTGAAGAAGGCAGAGCTGTATCCTTGGAGAGTGTATTGAATTATTGAATATTTGGCTCACAGATGAGGAAAAAGCCTGGTCCTCCAAAAAATAATATATGTAATATATATATATATATATATCAAAAAAAAAAAAAAAAAAGGAAAAAAAAAAGGATTCATTCAGGACAGACACTCATTGCACATATTGCTTTCTGCAAAAGGGACCGCACCTTTTTCCAAAGTCAGTTTTTTTGGACATCAGGTGGAAGTGAAATTCCCTTCGCCGCCGTCCCGCTGAACCTGCGCGTGAAATGCAGCAAGAAGCTCGTCGAGTCAAAAGTATTGCTAACCTAAGAAAACAACAGTCCGTGAGAAACCATCCAGGAGAGAGCAAACATAGTGAAGGATGGAGGAGAGGAGGGCTTCCCCGAGCAGTACAGCCAGGTTGGGAGGCGGCCAGAGGTCACAGGTCGTGACAAGGTCCTCATCCTTGTGACCTTTCCAGTGCAGCAACAGTGCAAAACTCCACAGCGATGAGGCCCAGGAGCAGACGTACACACACATTCATCCTGTTTAGTTTGCAGTACTTGTTTTGTTTTTTTTTTTCGTTAGCTCAAAAGATTCGGAGCCACTGCCGTTCACGCTCACATTAGCAAAGCTGGGATAGAGCTATTGAAATCATCAATACATTATTGCGAAACATACATTATTAACAAGTCACTTCAGCCCATCACCTATACAAACATGCAGCTAATGATCAGGCGATTCTTTTCTCTTTTTTTTTTTTTTTTTTTAAAAAGACAGTGGAATGGACAAACGTCGGTTGCCTTTTTTTTCTCCTCCCCCGATTGAGCAACGTCCTCGAACCTCCTCCCCGTCTTCCCTTCACACCGCTATAGCACAGCTTGGATTATTCGTAAGCGAACAGCGAGAACACATTCAACCGTGTAAACAGATGCCAACACCACACACGTTAATCTTTGGAATCGGCAAAAAAATAAAGGCGGGGGAATGAAAACTCGAAACGGGGTTTGTGGGAGTTTGCCGGGCTCAGAGGAGGCAGTAGCTTGCGTGAGAAGCACAGCGGAGGTCTAACACAATCCGTACAAATTCCAAGATTGCTTATTGGTCGAATGTTTGGGGTGAGGGTGAGGGGGAGCGATTGGAGTGTGTAGGAGATGCTTCTACGTTTTGCTGGAGGGCACAGGGTTGGGTGGTGCGCACATGTATTATGTGAGTGTGTGTGTGTGCCCGCTCCCACCACACACTCCAAGGTTTGTGCTGTTATCCAGTGAAGGACGAAGGCCCGGACTCACTCCACGTCACGGTGAACTTCGGAAGCATCCGCGCGGCAGATCGGACACGTGCGGTTAGTCTGTGGGACAATGAGAATGGAATCAGACATCTGTCATTTACACACACACACACACACACACACCAGTTAATTTGTTAATATAGACTTTCTAAGAAACTTCCAGAAAAACTGAGTTCAGTGCTGCTTTCATTTAATGTTTAGAAAAGTAAATTAGTGTTGAAAAAGAGGAAAATTTCAAAATAAATTTTTAACATTTTACAATTTTAAGATTCAATACAAAATCAGCTGCTTCCAATCAGCTTGTAATTATATTTAAAAAAAATAAAAAAGATATCAGGATATCTGTGATATCTCAGAAAAGTGCATTGTGAACGATATCGATATACGATATCTATATTTTATATCGTCACATTGCCCATCCCTAACCAGTGTGTACCTACGATCATCAGCCTGACGTAGTGTTGAAGAGTCTCTTACAGAGGTGCGAAGGGATACGAGCCACTTACCTTTAACCACTTGTCCACACACTTTGCGTGAAACTCGTGATTACAGGGTAATACTCGAAGTAGCTGCCTTGACTCAAAATCACTAAAGCACACGACACACCTGAAAGGAAAGGTGAAAAATGATATCGCCGATGAGTAGGATTTCAGATACTAAAATTACTCTGCACTTCCTGCTATTAAACACGAGCACAGCTCACTTACAGAGTCTGTTCTGATTGGTGTTTTTCCGAGTTGAACCTGTAGGACGGAAGCTGTTCGATGTCGGCTTTCGTCAGTCCTCGAGGTTTAGCCTCACCGAGTCTCTCTGCGAGGTTCAGTAACGCCTGGGGCAGAAAACACAATGTCGAGCGCACGCTCCTTATCCGCATGATCTCAGCAGCGCTCGCGCACACACAGGTTCATGACAGAATTCATGCTAAATCCTCCAGCTGATGCAATACAAGCATTTCTAATAGTAACATCTTGCACGGGAACTTGTATAGTGGACGCTCCGCATAACTTACGATATATTTTTAAAAAGTCGTATATTCAAGTTTTCTGTAATAAGACTTTTTTTTTTTTAACATTTGTGGAAGGAGTCTCCAGTGTCAGCACTTTGTAACAGGAAAGCCCTCAGGACCAACCTCGTAGTTCTCCATCTCCACGTCGTCCACGTCCAGGTCCAAGCTGATAGCCGGACCCACAGCAGTCGGAGGCACAGGAAGCATCGAGCTGTACACAGACATGCCATATAACACACATTATCCCTGAAACACCCGGCTTAGAAACTCGCTTTCTGTAGCCGTAATAGTCAAGACAGCTGATTTGTTAACAATGTAGTTAGCAACCCAGGGCTAAAGGTTCTCATTTTGGCTTTTTAAATGCTCATCACACCCAAAAACTTTAACTATGATGACCTAACCCCAATATCCTCAGACTACTACCACTGTGTCGGGAATAAAAGGCATCAGCTCATGCACACTAGGGACTGTAGGGACCACTTTGTTGGCTTCATGCCGTCCACATAGGGAGCAAAAGGAATTAGATCTTGTCTCTTTGTGTAGAAACATCAATTTATGCTTGCTAGGTAGGCATAGTGTGTTACATGTCCACTATGCAGGACACAACTTAAAGGCATTTGATTGTGCATAAGGAAGTAAAGCACTTTTGTTCTACAAAGTCCATCAGACAGAATGTATGTGGAGTAGACTCTTACAGGAAGTAAGGGAGGAAGCCAGGGTAGTAGGGCGGAGGAGGGGGTGGAGGAGGCAGCGGCTGCTGTAAGCGATACCTCTGGCCACTCCCACGCCTGGGTAGCATGTGTGGATACGGCTGCAGAAACACACAATACACACGTGAGCACATGATGCAACAGTCAGTCTATGATATAACAGTCAGTCACGTGGCAGGACTGAGCACAGCGGCAGTAATGTTCCTGACTCTCAAAGGGTTCGTCTAATCCTAGACCAGGAGCCATATATATCCAGCCTCTCAGAATTATTCCTAAAAATTATGTCAAGTGTTCTCTCAGCCAGCCACTTTAATAGGAGGCTATTGGAGCCCATCCTTCTCAAGTTATGACGCCTTGTGCGTTCTGAGATGCTTTTCAGCTCACCACGGTTGTAAAGCGTGGTTACCTGAGTTACCGTAGCCTTCCTGTCAGCTCGAACCACTGAAACACTCAAACAAACCAGCCCATCTGGCACTAACATCCATGCCACAGTTAGTCACCGAGATCACGGTTTCCCCCATTCTGATGTCTGACGTGACGCTCTTAACTTAATGCTGCACATGTAAAAGCACTCTAAGAGGTTTGTTCATGTAACTGCTGGAACTCTTATCTGTGAGTAAGAGCTAGTAAGAATGACTGTAGGGGGGAGAGAGGCTGGATAATAGTCTGAAATAGTAGCACTGGCATATTAGTCTGAAATAATTAATAAGTCTATGCCATGCTCTAGGCACAATCTGGACTGTAGCAGTTTGGAGTTACATTCCTGAAACTGCACATATGTGGTTCTGAGAATTTCCTGACATTTTTCCTCACCACCGCAAAGGGCAGCTCCTGGTGTAGGGGTTCCTGGGGCAGGTGGTACTGCAGGGGCACGGAGGGGGGCATGGCTGCTGGTGGGTGATGAGCCGCAGGGTACGAGAAAGTTCCCAAATGGTGCTGCTCTCCTCTCAGATCCACCTCATTCTCCACCCTTTGCAGTGGCTGAGGAATACATGCAAAGGACACCCACTTCAATGTGCTTCACTCAAAAATGCTAATGTGGCTAACAATAAACAAACAAACAGACACAGGAACAGGGATATGAATAACAACTAGAGCCACCAGCTTTTACTCCAAAGAGTAAACCCTAGGGAATGGATTCAGACACGCCAAGAGACTTGCCCCAGTGAGTGGCTCACCATGCGCGGGTGCTGGGGCTGCAGGGGGATGAAGTGGCTGAGTGGCGCCAGCGCCGGGGGCTGATGCGGCGCCACTGGAGGACTCGGGTGCAGGAGGAAATGCTCGCTGGAGATCAGAGGCGGAAAGGCCTGGTAAGACACAGGTAAGTGGTGCATGGTGCACGCCTGGATTAGCTGCAGAAACACAAATAAACACTAACATTAGTTCGCTATTGAA
Source organism: Pangasianodon hypophthalmus (assembly GCF_027358585.1). Classification (NCBI taxonomy): domain Eukaryota; kingdom Metazoa; phylum Chordata; class Actinopteri; order Siluriformes; family Pangasiidae; genus Pangasianodon; species Pangasianodon hypophthalmus. The sequence continues at coordinate 22,416,129 of NC_069722.1, read as the reverse complement.
AGTGACACTTAAGTACACTTTCCCCATGTTAGGTGATGCTTCTGTAGTGGTGTAAAGACAAAACAGGGGCTTTAAGTAGGGGCAACTACAGGACCTGGGAATAAAGTCTGCCTTAAAGTAGTCACTAAGTCACCAAGCAACAACTCATGTAATGTCTCACAGGTTTGACTACAAATTAAAAGCATAGTGCGAGACCTTTGTGGTTTGCCAGTCCCAATAAAGGAGGCATGACCACCTTTGTGTCTGTCCGTCTAAGTAAAGGTGACGTAGCCTGTGTGCCTGAAGTAATCCTTGGTGGAGAACCAAAAGTCCAGGGGAGGAGCTGGACCTGATCCAACTTTCCCTATAAACCTAAACCTAATCCACAGGATGCTGTACAACACACTTATATCCAGCCTAAAACACACTGAGTTCCCTCCACCCCCAGGGACTTTTTGTTTGAGCCTCTTAGGGTGGAAGGAGATGGATTAGGTTCGACTCTACCCGCTTGACATTTGGTTCTGTGGCACACAGTCAAGCCCAATAAAGGAGGCGTGGCCTCTGTGTCTACAAGTCCCTTTAAAGAACTTGCACTTGAATCACATTGAAGCATCTCTAAATCACTGTACTGAATTGTTGGCTGCATCTTTTATACCTCGAATAAATGATTATGCATCAAGATGCAGATTGTGATGTCTCGAAAGAATCACCTGCTGGCCAGGAACATATAATTTAATTAAAAAATCTGCACGTTAACTGAAATATAGCTGCTCTGCTTGATATTTTAAAAGCTACAGCTGTTACAGTCATACTGCAGAATTAGCCATTTTTCTGAAATACCCTGTCCCATTTCAACCCACATAATGCATTCAACACAATACGAGGGTGGGAGCTGCCATGTCGACAAAACAGATGCAATGAATTAAGCAGATGACTCGATATATTCTCAGATGAAAGGGATAAATAATGCACAGTGGCTGTAATGATGCTCTGATCTAAATGCATTAAAGGAACTGTTTGACCAAAACAAGTGCTGGCTAGCAGCTAGCGACGTTAATATTTTTTTCCCCTTTGGTTAAACAGTTCTTTTAAGCTGGCGTTAAGCTGGAGCGGAGTGGAATGTGCGCTCTACACAGACGGCACTGACGCTTCCGGCTCTTCCTTTTTCAAACTCACAGGAGGAGGAAGGCAGCAGAGCAGAGAGAGCTGTCCGCTGAACATTACCGAGCATGCTGGGAGCTGCTGCGCGTTGCACGCTGGGATCGGCTGCCCCGTGTGCATGGGAAAGCCGTGGGTCGTCACCGTGGTAACTGTGTAAGATATCGGAACAGATCCTTGGTGCATCTTTGGGAGGGGAAACAAGAACCTTAGTTAGATATAAAATATAATTAATTAAATAAATCAAATATTAAAAAAAAAAACAACACTTGAGGGCTCTAGAGTGGAGGCCAAATTATTAATCCACTGCATGAGTACAAAATAGCAATACAGTGTGAAACAAAAGCAATACACAAAACTACAACTTCACAGTTCTAAGTGCGGTGGACAACAATAAACACACAGATCAGACTAAAAAAAAAAAAACACTTCATGAGAGCAAATGCTCTGTGAACTGGTGAAATTTAATAGCCTCCTTCGGTTTGTTCTGCGGATATGCAAACATATTTATATAAATAAGTGTTATAATATGGCTAGCTTGGCACAAAATTGTAGGATCATGCAATCGGATCATGGAATCGTACTACACTGTCTAGTGGAAAAGTGCTACAAGATACCAAAGGTGACAATTTATCACAATATCACTATCATACTGTCTCATCAAAGCTCAATATTTCGCACACTTTTATAACTCAGTACACATTAAATAGCCAGAAGAGCAGAAGAAGAATCAGGATGAACCAGGTGGCCAAGCTGCTGTACTCAATGTTTACAGCAATAAACTTTAAAACGGCAGCTGTAATCATCGTCTTTACAATGTTGAGCCTACTTGTTCATGAAGGTCCACCATGATGGAGGTCTGCTGCGGCGGGTGTGTGGATGGATGGAGCATGCGGGGTGGCGCGCCGGCTTGGCTGTACTGCCTCGCCTCCTCTACAGGAACGGCCTGGTGCTGCTGCTGCTGAGGGAATGCGGCGTGGGGAAAATTCTCATCCTGACGCGGGGAAGCGTGCACAGCCGCTCTGTCTCGCTGCCCCCACTGCCAGCGTGCTGGAGGACTACAGAAACAAACCGCACGTTTCCACAGTGCTATCTACTTTAAACTTCTGCAAATATTTGCATGAGGTGGGCAAACACAAGACACAAGGACACAATTTACTATGCAGACAAAAGCAAGTTGATGAGCCAATCGTTCTTTGACTAGAATATGGTCACGGTTCTGCACAATTCGGCATTCTCACACGTACACACTTCATATGACAAGATAGATTTGGTGTGGAAGCAGGATATACGTTAAACTGTGCAGCACTTAGAAAGGTCAAGATGAATTTCAGTAGTTAAATTTAAAGAAGTATATATTCAACAGTAAGAAAACATTCAAAGATTTAAGAGCTCATGTTCCACTTTTTGTCTTTTAAAGATCTGGTAAATTTTCTATGTAAAGATTTTTCTAAAAAATGAATGACGTGTACATATGTAACAAGTTAACATTTACTAACAGCCTCTTACTGGATCACGTCTTTTGGAGCCACGTCTCAAATGGCAGTTTATTAGGCCTGTAGTGATCCACGTAGGTTCTACAATACCATCACCTATATACAATGTGCATATATAGTAAACAGGAAGCTTTTGGGGTCTTGAATCCTGCTTAAGAAAAGAAACAGGCTAAATATCACCAAGATATTTAGCCCTGTAGATAAATCAATAAAACCAATTGCTAACCTCTGAATTTAATTATGTGCTTTTAATCATTTGTCTCTAACTCTAGGATCATTTGCTAGTTTTCTGTTCATCTATATTAAATGCTGAATGCGCCATATTTCTCATTCTTGGTATGTTCTCAGAATACACCAAGGTCAGGGGTGACATATGGTCTGGCTGCTTCTCTCTTATCTCTCCCCTCTCCCATCACTTCTTCTCTCTACACAAGCTGGCCTCTCCATCTTCAGAGTGAGCCTCTAAAACCTTTCTGAAGTTATGCTTCTGTTGGTAAAAAGCTGAACTGAAGATCTTTCAAGCACGCAACAAACATCAGAGTCTGAAGATCAACATCAGACTCATGGTTCCTGACTCACTGTTGTCAAATATCTAACAAATTGGTGCCGTGACCCGGAGGGCTCACTAACACCTCTCTGGTGAATTACGCCATTATTTACAGACTAAGAGAATACAGTACAAGCTAATGATGTGGTACAACTGCTCATGATTTAATATATGCATTAAATACCTTTTAAGTATGCGAACCATGAACACACTTGTTAAAGGAATGAGAGTTGTAGCAGCACAGTCCCACCTTCTCCTGAGGTGCACGGGCGCGTTGCAGGGACCCCCGATGAAGCTCCTCTGGTTTAAGGGGGCTGTTGGCGGCCGCCTATTCACAGCTATTTCCCATGGTCGCATTGGGGATGTTGTGAAGAACGAGTCGCAGCCACGGGCGGGGGAGCACTGGTGCTCGAGGCACTCTGGTCCGACAGCCTCAAATTCTCTTCAGCTCTGGCACAGACACACAAACTGTAAGGGTTTGGCTGAAACATACAACAGTCTCCACACACAGAATGGTGTGGAGAAACAAAACAAAGGGGGAAAAAAAAAAAAACACCCAGTGAGCGGCAGTTTTTGCAATCTTCAACTGTCCAGTTTCTGACAAGAGCGGAACTCTATGCGGTTTTCTGCCGTTGAAGCTGATCTGCCTTGCGGGTTGGCATGTGGTGTGTTCTGAGATGCTTTTCTGCTCGCTTCAGCTGTAAAGAGTTACTGTAACGTTTCTGTCAGTCTCGAGCCAGTCTGGTCATTCTCCTCTGACCTCTCTCATCTTGTCATCAACACGGCGTTTCCTCAGGCAGAACTGCTGCTCACTGGATGTTTTTTGGTTTTCTCACCACCCAGTGTTAGTGCTTTGTAACAATCAGAAGTAAACCTGTAACTAAGCGTTTCTCTTTTTTGTCTTATTAGCTTTAAAAGAGAGGAAAAAAGTGAAGCTAGGGAGCGAACAGCTGTTTATTGCTGCTATAATGTTGGGGATAACTGCAACTTGTTTCTCAGATGTTCCACAACGTGAAATCTAACAACAAACAGATAAAAATACACGGAGTTCTTTAATTTAAAATAAAAAGGCGAGAGGAATAGAACATGCCCTTGTTGGAAAATAATCATGTTCCAATTCATATCAGTGTCGCTAATTATTTTTCTGTGCCAGCATGCCCCTAAATGTTTTATTCCTTAATTAAGTCATGTGACCAGTCAATAACCGGTCAACTATAACTAAAGCACCTTTGATAATGCTCGGTTAAATAACACTGATCAACGTTAAATGATTAACATCACTGGCCCAGCTGTTTAAGCTTTACAGACCACACTATAAACAACGGGTGTAGATGACATAATATCTGTAATCACTATTAACTACCAACAGAGTGGATATTCAGATTAATGCCACTCCCAATACCGACTTGACTTCTTATTCACTGGTGTATTTTTACACTGTGTAAATGTTATTTTTTGCTCCTTTTGCTTGTGATCAGAGCATACAGACTGTCTTAAGTTACATATCACTGCAATTTTTTTTTTTGTATAATTTGACTACAACAGATACTTGTCATTTGGTGACTGTGAGGATGTCAGGATCAGATCAGTATTAGGAAAAAAAGTTAGAAAAAGTTACAAAACAATAAATCCACGCAGTTCAACTGGACCCAATACAACATGATATATACAACACAGCTTACTGTGCCTGATATTTCAGTAGTGTATTTTCAGTATCTCAGTACATTATATTTGAAACATAAAACAAATCTGTGCTGTCAAGTTGAAGAGCTGGATGCATTTTGAAGTAAAGCAGTTCATCTGTACATGGTATGGGTCCTCTATTATTAATTACCAATTTTAATTTGTATTCTATATAGTGTAATATGATTACCTAAAAAAAAATCATTTAAACTATTAAACCAGGAAGTACACTAATAAAACACTGCATATTCAATTATATGTATATCATTGGTACAATATATATTGAGCTATATATTATTGTTAGTGTAAAATTTTAATAATAGCATGAGCATGAGGTCACTTGCAATGTTGCAGCAATAAAATTTTCACATAAAAATTCATTGTTTTAATAATGAATGCTGGTTTATGCATAATTAAAAGCAGAGATGTTATTGTTTTGCAAAGGAGGGAGTCTCCAGTGTCAGTACTTTGTAACAGTTAAGCTGTAATGACTATGTAGTATCTTGTTTTTTAGAGGCTGGTGAAGGAACGACGTTCCCCGCTTCATATACACTCCATAACGATAAATGTATCTATAAATGGCTAAAAACTATTAATTGATATTCTAATAAAACTTCATCTCATTTCCATATTCTCATGAATATGCAAATTGGGCACGATTTATGACGTCATAGCTCGACTTTTCCAGCGCTTTAGTTACTTTTACTTCAGAAATTTGACATACTACAGTAACACTGTTCTCTGTATTCTGTTATTAGTGCAATATATATATAAGGAATAAAATGATTTTATTTCTAATGACTAGGAATGAGTGTCTTTGTTGTAATATCACGTGCACAGTGTCACTATCAGTGAAAAGCAAATGTAAAATATATCTAATGTTGCATCAAAAACGCATTAAAAATGCCAAAACGGCCAAAATGTTCTTCCATGAAGGATTGAATAAAGAAGAAGAGTTTGTGCATGATTAAAATCAGAGCTGATGAGAAGGGATGAAGTGAAGGGAAGCAGCGCCATGTGCTCAGAGACAAAGCAAAACAACAAAGAGAAGACATGAGCCTCACACAGTCTCACACACACACACACACACACACACAACTCCTACACACAAATACCACCTGGTGCACGACTTTCCCTCTCGTAAACGAGTGCAAATCGTCTAACCGTGCACTCTGTGCTTATAACATGTGTATAACTGCAGGGGAATGGAGCAGTGTGTGGATGTAAACAGCTAGCACAAAGGGCACATGTGGCTGACTTTGTTGTTAGCTACTGATTAGCATCAGGAGCTAGCTTGCTTGGCTAAAATGCAGCTCAAATGCCAGGAAATAAAGTCAAACAGAAGAGCAACATTTTTAAAATAACGTCAAGGTGCATTTTTTAGGCGTGCAGCCTAAACATTACAGGAACCAGCTGTTATTGCTGTTGTTATTGTCATTGTTGTTGTTGTTTATGCAAACGAGCTGAACCAAAACAGGAAACGCACAGCTAGCTTAGCTCACCTTAGCTGCCTGCAAAAGCGGATAAAATTTTGCTAACCTTAAAAAAAACCCTCGTTTAAAATGATTTAATGAACATTTCTCGTCTTTGCAGGAAGGTCAGGAAGTCTTCACACACACACACACACACACACACACAGTGCTAACATTTTTAGCTCCAAAAGAAACCAAATGCTAACGCTTAGAAGCGGAGAAGCTAGCTGTTTAGCGTAGCTTACTTGTTTTCTGGCGGGTCCGACACCTCCAGACACTTCCTACTCCTTAAACCAGGCTTATTTTTTTTTTGCAATGAATCCGTTATTTGCAGTTTTCTTTAAACGATAATAAATGTTAACTTGTATGCATGCTTGACTTTAGGAGTCTTCTTCTTCTTCTTCTCTGCTTTGTATCCTTCACTCCGTCCCGCTTGAGCTTGTTGATAGGAGCCGCTGTGTTTTCATGGCCAGCAAAACAGCAATAAACTCCACTCATAAGCGCTTTTTTATTGCTGTTTAGACTATTTATTTTTTAACACTCAAAATCCGAAACTAAAAAAAAACGGTTTTAACGGTGAAACTGTTCAACTGCGTTTATTTCACAAGCATTCCACTGCGCGTGTTGTCATTGTGTCGGGGTGCTTACGTCCCAGTTGTGATGACGTCACCCCGACATAGCCCCGCCCCCCGCATCATCCAAAAACACTGGCAGAAGGTCAACCAGATCCAGAGCTGTATTTTTAAGTATGAGCTAAATTTCATCTCAAGATAAATCATTTGCACTGGTTTGGGTTATTAAAAAAAAAAGCAAAAAGCAGTGTGTTTTTGTCTCATAGTGACAAATCAAGGCATTTGGTCTTGCTGAAAAATCTAACACCAGTCTCCTGGTTCTTGAGCCATTGTTGCCAAATTTCTAACAACTTGGTGCCGTGACCCGGATGTCTCCCAAACACCTCTCTTGTAAGTTACGCCAATATTTGACGAACCAATAGAAATGTTGGGCTGACATGTCCAGACACTTCTTATCCTTAATTGTTGTTGTTGTTCCTCTTTTGGCATTTGCCTCATGTCTGATTTTGCACAGTTTTTACGCCGGATGCCCTTCCTGGCGCAACCCTCCCCAATTTTATCCGGGCTTTGGGACCGGCCCTGAGAGCGCACTGTTGCACGCAACCCCAGTGGCTGAGGCTGGTTCCCTGGCTGGGTAACGAACCCGGGCCTAGCGGTGTGAGTGCTGTGGCCTAACCACTAGTCCTCCCGGGACCCACACTGCTTATGCTTAAATAATATATAATAATATCCTATAACAAATCATTTGCAGTGATTTGTTACAATATTTTGGGTTATAAAAAAAGCAAAAGCAGTGTGTTTTGCCTCATAACAGCAAATCAAGGCATTCGGTCTTGCTGAAAATTCTAACACCAGTCTCCTGGTTCTTGAGTCCTGGGTGGCTCACGAACACCTCTCTTGTGAGTTACGACATTATTTGACGAACCAAGAGAATTGTTGGTCCGACACGTCCAGACACTTCTTATCCTTAAATAATATCCTAAAAATAAGTCATTTGTAGTGATTTATGATATTTCGGGTTATAATAAAAGAAAAAGCAGTGTGTTTTGCCTCACAAATCAAGGCAGTTGGTCTTGCTGAAAAATCCAACACCAGTCTCCTGGTTCTTGAGTCGTTGTTGCCAAATTTCTAGCAACCTGGTGCCGTGACCTGGATGGCTCACAAACACCTTATAATGTTATGATATTTTGGGTTAGAAAAAAAAGAAAACCAATGTGTTTTGTCTCATAGTGGCAAATCAAGGCAGTCGGTCTTGCTGGAAAAAAAAAAATCTAACAAAAACATAATGTTCTCTCTTAAGCCCTGTTTGGATTGGATTAGTTTTACATGGAGAGGTGTGGTAATGTAGCTTTGCAGCAATCCATTGTACTTGGAAAAGTCGTGGCAAAGTGCAATGGAACAGTCATTCAGCTTGGAATTCCAAGTCCAGAAGTCAGGTGGCATCTATCTTGCCCAAGTTCTCCGACATAAACAAATGACATCACAACAATATGGCGGCACCCACAGGGTCAGCAGTAAACAGAATCGCCCTTTGCATTAATTTCTACTCGATAAAACTTGACATGTAGCTTTTCTCCTGTGAAAAGGTGTTTTAACAGCTTTGTAAGTTTAGATGATCTTCAATTCAGAGACTAGGCATACAAATATGAACTTGCTCTGGGAATCTGTGTTTTTCTGAGCCAAAATACTGGGATGCTTTTAGGTCGGAACTTCGGAAAATCGACTTGGACCTTGCAGAATATTGCGTAAAATGGATTGCAGCATTTTTAACATGAGGTGTATGAAGTATCCATGAAATTTTTAGTTTGACTACCACGTGTACATGGTCTTTGGTGATCCAGAAATCTTATCCCATCCAAATAGTACGGTATTTTAACAATCTTCCTTAACCTGAGCAAGTTGTGGGTTGATATTAGATTTGCATATATTGGCAAACTTCATCAAAAGATTGGAGACACTTGTAGCAGGATCTTGGTTAACTTCTCCACGCAGAACATTTTAAACTCCTTTATATTCTTAGGTTTGTGCATGTGACTTCCTCCTTCAACTCAGACCATATTTTCAACAGGATCTGTGCTCCTGATTTTGTATTCCTGTCTTGATATGTATGTATGTATGTTTGAGCTCTAGTTGAAAGATCAGTCTACGGCCATGTCTTATCCTCCCAGCAGAGGCAACAAGGTTTTGAGTCTAAATATAATGACAGAATTCAGGAAAATAATTTCACAAGAGCCCCCGCAAAGAGAGCTCCAAAGAATCAATGATCCTCCACCATATCACTGTGAAAAGGTTTGGTTTTGGTCGTTTTTTTGGTCAAGCACTGCATTTTGTGGTATAACCTTATCAAACAATTTGTTGTTTTTCGACATAGTCACATCTGATTTTAAAAATTGACAACCACAAGAATCAACAAACCTGCGCAATTCTGAATGTGCTCTCATCATCATCATCATCATCATCACCACAAACATACATCATCTATGCTCCAAGTCTTGGCAAAATTTCTCCTGTTCCAGTCTTTTAAATACACTATGACCTAGAGTTTGTAGACACCTGACCTGACCCATGTGTGGTTCTTCCTCAAACTGTTGCCATAAAGTTGGAAGCACACAATTGTATAGGATGTTGTATAGTATGCTCTAGCATTACAATTTCTCTTCACTGGAACTAAGAGAGGCAAACATGTTCCAGCATGACAATGCCCCTGTGTACAAAGCAAGGTCCATGAAGACATGGTTAGCCAAGGCTGGTGTGTAAGAACCTGAATCCAACCCCACTGAACACCTTTGGGATGAACCAGAACACCGACTGAACTCACTAATGCACATGTGGCTGAAAGGTCACAAATTCCCACAGCCACGCTCCAAAATCTAGTGGAAAGCCTTCCCAGAAGAGTGGAGCTTATGATAAGAGCAAAGAAGGACTAAATCTGGAATGGGATGTTGAGCAAACACATGGTTTCAATGGACAGGTGCTGACAAACATTTGTGTATTTTCTTACAGCCATAACTGAATAACTGAAAATGTATTTTTTTATATACATTACATGATTGGTGCAGGTAAATAACAATCTGTCTTTTTTTTTCTTTAAAAAATTGATTGAAGGCAACAATAAAGTTGTAAAAGCTAAAAAAATGTTTCCTTCCTTTCTTAGACATCTCTCAGTGTGTAAGCTTTACACAGTAAGAGTGCCAATAATTCTCTAGCTATTAATTATCATATTATATTCATGGCTATTAATCCTGTTTACTAAATCATAGGTAATGATGCCACCTTGTTTAACTGCAAGTCACAGACGAAAATTTATTGCAGCCTATATTAAGTGTTTTTGGCCTTTGCAATATGATATTCACAAAAGACAGGAGTTATCACTTTGCATTTAATGCGTCGCCTGGTGGATTGAAATTACAGCTCAGCTGAGACTGAGGAAATGTTTTAAAGTCCTACAAGGTGAATTTAACTAATCGCTCGTCTGTTTTAGCAAATCGTAACTGCACCGTGTTCTTGTCCTTATTCAAGCAAACAAACTGCTGAGTGATTTTTTTTCCCCTAGCCACAACCACTTATTACATCTCGGCAGTTGGTTCATGTGAGGTCTCTCAGGCAGCACTTTTCCATCATACAGATGACACAGCAGTTTTCTTTTCAGCTGTAAGAGCAGGGTGTGTGTCTTCAGCATCACTAACTAATCATGCTCATTTATTAAGGATGTTTATTGCATTAACTGGTATAAACAACACTAATTACCTTGCTGTGACCAATAGCACATCTGTTTAGCAATTAATGAGTGATGGGAATTCCAGCTCTTTTCAATGAGTCAGATCAATTTGACTCAGCTCACTAATAGGAGTCGACTCTTTTCGGACCCCAAATGACTCATTGATTGTTTTTTTTTTAACTAACCTATATTAAGCAGATTAATTTTCATTTATTCTGTCATAATCACTTCTAGTACATCTTTAACAAGCAGCAGTGCAGCGGATCCTCCCTGTCATGCCACTTCGCACACACAGCTGAGACTCAAACACACGTCTGACCTTTCACACACCATTCACACACAATTTTCCCGTGGAAGCCTTTTGAATAAATTGCACTACAAGAGTAATTGAATATGTCTATAAACATCTATATATACATCTACAGCTTAAAATAAATAAAATAACCAGCTCATGTATATGATTTCGATCTCAACGTTCCACTAAAAGAGTCGACTCAGAGAATCAAGTGATCACTACAACTGCAAAAATCTAACAAGACCTCTTATAACCTCAAAACAACATCCGTCATCGTGTAGTATTAAGCAGCATGGTACTGATACGACTGTGATGAATCATATTTCATGATTTATCATATTTCTCACAGTGGCTTAGTGGTTAGAAGGTGGTGAGTTCGAATCCCAGGACAGCAAGACCTTTAAAAAGAGCAAATCCAGTGCCCTATATTCCTGTGGACACTGTGACATAATTCCATCAGGTCAACCAAAAAAAGATGCTCTCTGAGTACAAGCAAACAATAACGCCATGAGTCGGCAAAATGTATTTGGAAGTATTTACAGTACTTGATTAGACTGTATCAAAGGATGTTAGTGTCGAGCTACATTATACCACAGTGCTGTTGAATTCTCAAATCTGATTGGTCATTAATTTTTTGTTGTTGATACGGTGAAGTTTATTTAACATTTATAAAAGGAGTCTCCAGTGTCAGCACTTTCTAACAAAGTTTTTCCACCACAGGAAAGTCTTCAGTAGAGAACTACTTCATATTATTATTTCTTCCATTGTTTTGCCATACTAAGCTCTGAAAAACAAAAGGCCTCAAAGTTGCAGAAAATTTAATCTGCTAATACAATGCAGTTAGCGATCTACGAGATGACGATTGTGGGAGCTGATCTATTTGAGCAAAGGTGATAGAGCTGGACAGACTCAAGGACTAAAGCGCTGCTGCATCGATCTCTTTAGGTAGAGATGAAGCAAGGGTTAAATCCCAACGATGCCACTTAAATCTTGCATGCCGTTAAAGATCACATGTTAATTATAAAGATTTACAAGTCGATCGGGGTGGAATTTTGTCCGCTTCCTGTAGGTTGCTGCAAATTTACAAGATATTGTTTACGGTACAGTGTCAGAGAAACAAGCATGTTCTTGACGAATTTACGACACAATAGTACGTTTTGACAGTTTGTCCATCAAATAAGCCACACCCCTAGTTCACAATGATGTCACAGTTAACAAATGATGAACATGGAAGTGTCTATTTTTTTGTAGCTTGTTCTACAAGCTGTAATAACACACGTAGTCACACAGATCCAAACAACTATGCGTTTACATTTTTTTGTAGTGTCTACACTGCCAGCTGTTTATTCTACACACACTGGCAGAGGTTCCTGTCTCCCGCTTTGGAAGCCATAGCAGTAACACCATGATAGAACTGACTGTATTGTATTGTAATGTAAATGACGTAGTTCCAAGCTTTGACTTTCCACTTCTGAGGTATTAAGTCGGACATGAACTCACAACTATCTAGGGGGTTAAGGAACTGGTAAAGGAATATTATTTTTGTCTTGACTCAGACATGATCAGAATAAGGCATATTACCATTTTAGATCATGTTTTTTTTTTTTTTTAACTATTTATGAAATGATTGCACAGTTTGTGTTGCACTTTAACTTCATAAAAGTTACAAAATGATTGTTATAATGTGCTGGATCAGTGTGAGGACATGTCATATATATACGTATATATATACATATCATAATAGAAATGTTTTTAATGCAAATTTTGACCAAAAAAAAGACAAATATTTGACTAAAATCTTGCAAATATTTGTGAGAAATCAACCTACACTTCTCATGAAGTGAAACAACTCTGATAAATCGAGATGGAAGCAAATATTTGGCCAAAAATAAACGCAAACTACATTACAAATGTAAAAACCTGCTCTCGCGCGGAGTGTTCCGGAAGTGACGTCACCTACTTCACCCTCCAGAGCCGGCCAAAAATCAATGCAATAATAATAATAATAATAATAATAATAATAATAATAATAATAATAATAATAATAATTTGTCACACTTCAATCCGTCGATTAATTTAATCTGATGTAGGACTGGAAACAGAAACTTGGCTTGATACAAATCTAAAACAGTGAACTATATAGGGCGCATAAATGTTAGGGTCTGTGTGCTATGAAGTGCACTTATGTAGGGAATATGGAGCTGTTTGGGATGCGGCCCGAGTTACGTAAACCTTTGCGCCAAATGACCAGCCGGCAAAAAAAAAAAATATATATAAATAAATAAATAAAAACAAAATAAAATAAAATAATAATAAATAAATAAATAAAATGAGAAATGTGAGAATTTTTACTATTCTATTTTATTCATTTTTACTAATTATTAAAAGCAGTATTTTATTTTATTTTTTGTAAATGTTATTTTATTATTATTATTATTATTTTTAGGAAAGCCATACAGAGCATTAGAGCAAAAGAACATGTTGTTGTTGGGTTATTTATTTATTTATTTACTCATTTTCTGCACATCTATGACATCTGAAGCCATTTTTTTCCTGAATTTAAAGCAAGGCTCAATTCCAGGCTATAGTCATATAAGCAGAGATTTTTACAGAAGACTGTTATCAGAATAAAATGCGCAAATCAGTTGCACTCCATTACTGACATCAGCCTGTTAATCTCTCCTAATTAAAGCATAAGGTCATGTGAGCTGCATGTTTCCATCCAGGAGCAGAACTAGGACGCATCTTCATGCACTTCCAGTCTGGTGTGTAAACACTGGAACAAACCCGAGGAGCTCTCCAAAGGCGCAAAGGCGCAAACACACACACACACACACACACACACCCGAGCGCGCATGCAAACGTCCCGGAACATAGCCTACCTGATGGTTAATCTGCACGGATTCCTCTCACTGGTCCCATCTCTCATCCGCACACACTCTCTCTCTCACACACACACTCACACACACACACACACACTCGGATCCGGTGGTGCCGGGATGATCCGGTTCAGTGAATCGTTTCTCCGGTTCAGTGGATCATCATTCCGCGGGTTTCACCACTGAAAGGTGCATCAGGACAATCCAAATGCAGCCGAGCAGATATGTGTGCGCCATGTCTTGTTTTCTGTGCTGTTCCTGAATAAAAACAAGGGCTGGAGTTTTGATTGAGCACCATGACTCCTGTGGCTTGCTGTCATGCTTTAGGCATGACGAAGGATTGAAGCATTTTCGGATCAACCCCTATATGGAGCAGTTTTAAAGGGAGCTCTGGTTTTACCGTAATGACTGTAAAAGTTCTACCCCAAAACGCGCCAATGTCATAGCCCACCTTCACTGCGTCTTAATATGCCCTGGTCGACCTGCACTCCATCATCTTAAAGAAATACTCCATAGTTTTTCACTATAATCCTGTTTCACTGCACAGAGGAAAGCACAAGTACTCAAAACTCCCTTGTAACAGAAGTCTAAGGGCAGATGCTGATCTTCGATAAATGTTTATAACATACATGATCCAGCCAAAAGTTTATGGACACCTGACCATCACGCTCATACAGTATGTCTTCCTTCCACAAACGGCTGCAGTAAAATTGGATGTCTTTCCCTTCACTGGAACTAAGGGGTGCAAAAACTTGTTCCAGCAGGACAATGCTTCTGTGCACAAAGCGAGCTCCGTGAAGACATGGTGTGTGAAGGTTGGAGTGGAAGAACTCGAGTGTCCTGCACAGACCCCTGACCTCAACCCCACTGAACACCTTTGGGACAAACTGGAACGTCAACTGCACCCCAGACCTCCTCACCCAACATCTCTCTAATGCTCTTATGGCTGAATGAACACAAATTCCCACAGCCACGCTCCAAAATCTACTGGAAAGCCTTCCCAGAAGAGTGCAGTTCACTAAAATTTCCCAATTTTGTTAGATATTAGCCTACACACGACGGACCGTGCTATTATACAAAAAACAATCTACGCTGGTGTTGTGCAATTTGCCAACAATTTTACAATTTTCAGTTTATTAACGAACAACAGATTATGCTTTCTATTCATTTATTGTTATATTTACTATTGTGGAACGTCCATGAAACAAGTAAATTCCTGTTATCACTTATGCTATAGCAGATACAAACAGTCATTCCCACAACTTAATTATCTCATTTTCTCACTCTACTTAGTTGTGGTCACAAATTAATTATCTCATTTTCTCACTCTACTTAGTTGTGGTCACAAATTAATTATCTCATTCTCTCACATTACTTCGTTGTGGCCATAAATAATTCTCTCATTCTCTCACACTACTTAGTTATAGCCATAAATTAATTCTCATTCTCTCATGTTCCTAATTTGTGGCCACAACTTATTTATCTCATTCCCTTGCACTAGTAAGTTGAGGCCACAAATTAATTATCTCATTCTCTCACACTACTTAGTTGTGGTCACAGATTAATCATCTCATTCTCTCATGTTACTAATTTGTGGCCACAAATGAATTCTCAGTCCCTCACACTTAGCAGTGGCCACAACTTATTTATCTCATTCCCTCAGGTTACTAATTTGTGGCCACAACTAAATTATCTCATTTCCTTGCACTAGCAAGTTGTGGCCACAAATTAATTCTCATTCTCTCACACTACTTAGCTGTGGTCACAAATTAATTATCCAATTCCCTCACTCTACTAAGTTGTAGCGACAACTTCATTATCTCATTTCCTCACGTTACTAAGTTGACTTAATTATCTCACTCTCAGCACCTAACGATCTTGTTCCCACGCATTAGGTCATGACCATGACCATGTGTTATTTTTATTAAGTAGGGGTTTCGTGAGCAGGGCTCTGAAAGTCTGTGATTTATACATAAATCCATCCTGTGATTTATTAATTATTATTATAAATACCACTAAGCACAGTGTGTGTGAGACCTTTACCCTCTGAATTGTATACTCTGTTACCAACCATAAAAAAATCAACACAACTGGAAATGACACACAGCTTTGCTTATCTGACTCATGACTCTCCTTCTAGCTTGATATTTAGAGAACAACTCTGATCAGAAGAATGGTAGCTATAAAATACTAATGAGGAATATACTGAAAACAGCTTTTGTTAGTCGAAAGGTTTGGATCAGGGAATGTGTCCTGGACTTCACTTTTATTACAGAACCCGTTTTTCCCCGCTTAGACCAAGCCACGTAATAAACCAAAGTCTAAGAGGATAAAGTCAGAACCTCCTTCCCATCAGAGCTATTTACAGCAAGCCAGATTTAAAATTTGATATCTGACCCAACTTCACATTCAGATCTAGGCCACACCCTTAATGACAGCAATACGTTGCTAACAACATACTTTATTATATGCTTATAGCATTTACATGATCGTACATACTTTTAATATTTCAGTTGATTGTGTCACAAAAAAGAGAAATACAACCTTATAGTTAAGTTTCAACGATATTACAAAAGTCACAGACTGGATGGATGTACAATGGTATATAAAGTAAATCTGAAGTCGACATTATCCTACAGGGTACTCCAAAAATATTGGCACCCCTCACAAACATGAACAAGCACACCATATATGCAATAAATAACACACACAATGAGTGCTATGTTGTATAGTTATACTATAACACTTTTGCATTTTAATATTGTTTGAAATAAAATACTTGTACTCTTACTTAATTACATTTCCAAGAAAAGAAAATGTACAGACCTTCAAATTTAGACACAAATCTCAAAGGTGTAGGCTATACATCAATGAAGGGGACTCCGGTGCTTTTTTTTTTTTTTTTTTTTTACATTTTATTCACATTTCCATTGAAATGTTTGGTTGGATACTTCAAAACCCATGGACATCAGCATTTCATCCTACAGAAGCACGTGCAGGTAAATCATTAGCTAGATGAGTGAGCTAGACTAGCTAGCTAGATGTTTTACGATATGAAAGCTCTGTATTAAACTTATGTTGTTTCGATTGATTTTCAGTTGTGTTAAATATATTTAAGTGATGTTACAGGCTATAGGTAACACTCAGGATAATGTGTAATAGGCATCTTTGCTAGATAGCTAACTATATAGCTAGAAGCATGAATGAATTAACATGAGCTAGCTAATGAACGTAGCAAGCTACTGAAACAAAAACAGCATTTGGCTTAGTTTGCTAACTAGCCAACATCACCTTTCGTGATATACTGTTGATCGTGGAAGTGTTGTCCATGTTAGTGTAGCTCACTTGGTTAGTTAAAATAAGAACCGAACAGAAAATAGAACATTTTTGGATTAGTTGTGTCAGTTGTAGGCATGTTAAAAAGTACATTTTGAAGTAATTCCTTAAGTAGTTTTTCAACAGATGACTTACTCATTGTTGTAATTTTCTTTATCACTACTTTTACTCAAGTGAGTTATTACTACATTAGCAGTACTTTCACTCAAGTTGGTGTGTTTTTTACTCTTTCCACCACTGCTCTTGTGTACCACAGCAGAAAAGCCAAAAACACTGGGTTCTCGTATGCTTGAGATCACTAGTGGAATTTCTACCATTGTTTTCTGCAATGAATGATGGCGCTGAAAGATGGTCCTTTGTCTCAGATCTTAATGTGAAAGAGCTCATTAGTGGTAGTCAGAGGGGAAAGCTTGGTTCAGGGATTTCTCACTCTGTGTTTCGTCCACCATATTGGGCCACCATATGTGGCTTAAATAAATTAGCTCCAATGGACGCTAAATCTAGGGATCGATGTGGCGTTTCTATCAATGAAATGCTGTGCGAATCTACAGTCTGAGGTAGAAAGAAATCAGCCCCAGCCTTTTTTCTTACGACCACTGGTGGTGCTATTGCGCTTGGTTCCACTAATGTCATAATTTAAAAAAAGTCCACTTCAAGACATTTGGTAGCCGCAAATAATACAATGTGGATGCCAAGAATTTAGCCTTGTTTTTAATGTACATCCTTTCCTACCAGGGTGGTTTGATGCACCTATTCCAGCAAGCTAGATCATTGAGATTATTTAAAAACATAAATCATGTACAGCTTTGGAGAACTTTGATGTAACATTCATTTAGATCCCCAGACCACAGCACTGAGATCTGTATTGTCAGGTGAGCTCGGAAGTGGTGTTTATTTCCCTCGCACTGTGTTAATGATTCACGTTTACAGCAGTGAGACGGTAAGCAGTTGGGCTCGTACCAGGCAAAGGTCTCACCCTAACCACAGTTTCATTTCACTCAAGAGACGACTCCATCAGAACAGCATCGAGGACGAAAATGGGGAAGGTGAGCCTGCTTTTATGAGAGCTATATTAATACCATGAACAAATAGGAAATATCATCCCAGTCTGACTTTTTTTGTTGTTTCAAAAATCTGTGTGGATGAAAAAAAAAATTATTAAATGGAAAAAAAAAAATGTAACATGAAATTAATTCTAACATGAATTTAAAATTATAATATGTTAATATTCATTATTCATAATTCATTATATAAAGTTGCAATAAGGACAAATGAATCTCTGTGGCATGTTTTAATGAACAATGACTTGTTTTGCTGGTTTTAATTAGATCTGGTTCTTCTTCGGTTTAATTTGACAAATAAAGTGATGATTTTCCCAAAATACAGTTAAAAGAACATAAGAAAATATTACTCTAATAGTATAACAGTACAAAAGAGCATATTACTCTAAATAAAAACATATGCTATGAATATATTGTACATATTCTCTGGTGGTACTTTGTGCCTTTACAAAAATCTCTAATCTTCTTCCTCATCATAAAAGCTTGAAAGTGCAAAGGTCATATAGGAGACACTCTTCATATTGATATGAATATATACTACAAATATAAAAAAAACTAGAATATATTAAATATTTTAAAACTAAAACATATATAAAATATACATGACATATGATTTACAATTATAATGACAAAATCAGTATGAACCTTTTCATTTCAAAGACTTCATCTGAAACAACAGCGCTCTCGCTCAAACATTATATGACCATGGAAATTTTATATTTCAAAAATTCATTCTGTTTATAATTAATTTAAATTGCGTCCTGGAAAGTCCATGGCTGAGCCGTGGCTTTAACTAGCTATGAGAAAACTACCTAGTAGTTTTGGTTTTAGGTTTTTTTTTTATTTTTGTTTTTTCCGCTACATATATACGAGATTTAATGGTGACCATTGGAGGGGGAAAAAAATGGAAAAAGCTGCCTCTCATCTGTTTTAGGTCAAATGTGTACATGCATTTCATGTTGCATTCATTTGTTGAGTGAAATCCTTTTTTTGATGTAAGTAGATTATAATATACAAAATCATGAACCTTTCAGTTCAATGAGATAAAAATTTATTAATGGTAAATACAATTTATTAATGGTAAGATCTCTCCTCTCCTCTTGTTCTCTAATATGAAATCAAGAAAAATAAAAAAAAAATCTCTGAGAAATAGTGATGTAAATTTTGAGGTGGATAAAAAAGAAAGTTCAGGTTCAACAAGCGGTCAAAATAAAAGGTATATTCTTGCAAAGGACCTCAGACCATTTTTATATTAAATCAATTCACCAGGTCATTATTATTATTATTATTATTATTATAGAAATATGAAAGCAAACAGAAAAAACTATTAAAAAAAAAAAAGATAGTCAATTTTCTTGTTTTTGGAAGCTGAAATCTTGAAAGCTCACTGAAACTTGGATTCTGGTCACGACCTTGACCTGAACTGGTTCAAACTGGAAGTTAGGATATTATTAGTGGACCATTTTAAATGACGTTTCTAAATGTGATGTAAATGTGCACTTTTATTCCACTTGTCTACTTTAGAAATTTTCAGGCTAGGAATCTATGCAAATGATTGTTTTTCACACACTCTTCCTTTGTGTCTTTGATTTTTGAACCTTTTACCTCTTTAGCTCTGTAAAAGACCAGTATTTTCTCTTTCAGGTTTTCTAAGAACTATATTCCTGATTCCTGCTGACTCTTGAGTGCTCAAAGCAAACTTCCTGAGAATTGGAGCTCATTTGAACTAAACAAATCAAAACTGCATTTAGTGTTTTAAATGATTAGATAGCTTAATTCGGCACATTCATAGATGCAGTACAAATTACACCAAAGTATTATAAAAGAGAATGTAAAATATGTACAAATATAAATGCACTAACTGACTAAATGTACAGCATATGTACTATATACTGCTTTTTATGTGTGTCGTGCCTCAATTGTTTTATCTGCTCTGAAACGCTTTCCAGACCGAAATCACATAAATAGGAAAGAATATTTAGGCTACGTTGTTGTAACAGGTTTTTAATGGGGGAAACACCATTAAATGAATGTAGAACTGGGTGTAAACTGATATCAATTTTTCTTCCTCACTGACTTGTTATATTCATAGTCCAAAGGTGATACAATATGAGATTGCATATTATAATTATATACAGTATGCGGCGATCTGGGAAAACCAGTTGGATGTCGCTGCTGCTGATTTCTGGCAAACAAAAAAATCGGGTTTTGGCTGCTTGTAGCATAAATATTACAAACCATAAAAAATGGCACCAAAACAACACACAAAGTGTTTTTCTTTACTTTTTAACCTTACCTTGGCTAACTTCCTGCAGAAATCGCATAAGTTAAGAACCCAGTTTAACAAATACGGTGGTGAAAAAGCAGTCAGTCCGTGTAAAGGTGACTCAAACTTTGCTAGCTATGTGTGATTTCCTCACACAGTGAATGTCACGATTTTGATCAAGTTGTTGGATAGCTACGTGCCGTAGAAAAACAGACGTAATACAGATAACTGGCTGACAAAATGTCTGTGATGCTCCTGCACTGCAGTCGGAGTGGAATTTTCTCGCATTTCAATTTTGGGGCATAAACAGATTATAAAATATCTGTTTGTAGTCAAATGGAAACCTTAGTCATGACAGACATTAGAATTGAATTTTTAAAAAATTTTTGTCTAGAGGAATCCTGACACTTGTTAAGTGCTGGAACTTTTGCAATGAATGAAATGGAGATTATATAGAAGAGCTATATATGATACACTTTTGTAACACCTATTTGCAATAAAAAACAGTACAAAATAAATAATAATAATAATAATAATACACAACTCATTGTCATGTATAGGAGAAAATGTCCGAATTTCACCATGCGAAGGATTTTCCCAGGACACCACACATGTAGTAAAGATTATTTTAAACAGTACAACTTCCAGGAAAAAAATGGGTTTGAACTTTCATTGTGTAGGATAAAATATGTACAGATCACATGCAGTGTATTGTTATTAACTGTTCTGAGACCAGCGTAAGGGTGTAAGTGTTGGAGCATTTACTGTGTATTACAAACCTATTTTATAATGTTTTTTTTTTTTCCATCAACAGTTGGACGGCAGGGGAATGGAGAGTTCATTACTTCTGCTCTTAACTCTCTTTGCCACCTGTAAGTATCTAACAGACAGGTAAATTAGATGCACTGATACACTGTTAGTGGTTGCTACACTGCAAGAGTTCAAAGTCTAGACTATTATCTGAGCAATCTTGTTTATTACTGACAGTGTTGGCAGTTATTGTACCCGATACAGAACATTCCTGTAGATATGATGCTAATGTTACGTCGTACTAGGTAATGATGTCACAAAAAAAAAAAAAAAACATTATGTCCAAGTGTGTATATGCTACATAAGGTATAAAACAAAACGCTCCGGGTGTGACACACTCAGAGTTACCGTAAGTACAGCTTGTCATGTTACCAAGAAACCGCGAAGCACAAACTCTTCCGTCCTTAAGACTTGACTTAGTGTTACAGCTTTACCTTTGACACTGGAGACTCCTTCATATCAACAATTACATACATTACTACTGTCAGAGCTGCTGTTATAGAAAGTTAAAAACCTTCTAGCCAATCAGATTCAAGAATTCAACACCGCAGTGTTATAAATGGTTTTAAAAATAGTCACTATGTAGAAATCAGAAAAAATAATGATTGTATACACTGGGATTTGTAATTTCCTAGTAAACTAATGTAACCTCTAACATATGAAATGGTAATGTGATGTTTATCTGAAACTCTTCTTGTAATAACTCAGGTTTTGTGTGTTCCCCAGGCTACAGTCAGAATGTTCCGGTCATTAATATGTCTGTAGTGACAGTGAGGGAAGATCTACTTTCAGGTACAGTACAAGCAAACAGCATGTGATAGTCTGCATCCGATTCTGCGTCTCTATGCGACAAAAATGAAAATGCATCCTCGTCATACGTTGTGAATGGTTTGGAATGGACAGGTTTATGGAGGGTGTTTCTCCTGATAACTGATAAAATCACATCACATCACATCACACTGTAATGGTTTCTCTGATGCTTTTCATTTCAGCCACTAGGTGATTTTCATAAACACTGTATGACAGCTTCTTTTACACCTAACTGGATCTTTTTTGAATAGATGTATCAGGTGCAAGAGTGTTGAGAATGGCTGAGGTAATGCTCCTCTTACCCCATTATGAACTAAAAATGGACAATAATTTTCTCCACAGGCGAATTCGCATTTAAAATCCAGGCATATGATCTAGACAATGACCCTCTGACCTATGCGATCACCCTCGACAAAAATAACCACTTCAGTGTGTCTGCAAAAACTGGTGATGTCTACATCAATAATCCACTCGACCGAGAGGTGATTTTAGCTTCAAGAACATTTTTTAAAAATAAACAAAAAAGCACACAACACACAACAGTATCAATAGTATTTGGTACATTTAAAGGCCAGCAGATCACCTGTTCAATCTTTTTGCTTCCCTCAGACTAACGAGTTCTTTCCAATAACAGTTTCTGTTAGCGATGGAACTCTCACTGCGGTAGGTTTGATTCATACAATGTGGAAATCAGCTCAGGTTGTTCTTCAAAAATTGCTCTCTAACACTAAAGCTTTTGTTTTCAGACAAAAGTAATTAACGTTGTGGTGCAAGATGCAAATGACAACGCACCAGTGTTCCAAAATGCACCATACAACATAAAAGTGCCAGAGGTGGGTGAACATATGAGCATGCACATTAATACATTACACACACACACACACACACACACACACACACACACACACACACACACACACACACACACACACAAAGAAGCCTGAAGTAGACTGTAAGCTTTGGGAGAGCAAACAGAGGTAGTGTAATTTGTTTACGAACATAATATTCTACATATAACCAAAAAATATTTTACAAGTACATAAATCTATGGTTTTCATCTTGATGTGTCCACTCACAGAACACCCCTGTGGGCACTACAGTGTTGAAAGTGACAGCGACGGATCCTGATGACGGATTAGCTGGGATAGTCTCATACAAAATCGATCAGGTATGTTCTTCTTTAGGTAAAAGGTATATGATGTTGGTGAACTTCTTCTCAGCAGTTAAAAGATCACTTCAAGAAATTAAAGTTAAAATGTTAACACTTAGAGAAACAAATTGGTTTCCTCTAAGGGTCCCCCATTGTTAAGGATTCTCAGCTTTCTAATGTTCTATTTGGAACCCTCTCTAAAAGGGAAACACTTCTGTTGTAGGAGACTGCATAGACGTTTTAAGGCTTCCTCCAGAAAGTAAAAAACCAAAGAACCTACTTGGAACCTTCTCTGATAGGGAAATACTCTCTAGTAGGGGTCTATATAGAAGCTTTAAGGGCTCCTCAGAAAATAACAAACCAAAGAACCTACTTGGAACCCCCTCTTTTACAGGAAACATTAGGGTCAGCGTAGAAGTTTAAAGAGTTCCTCAAGAAAGTAACAACCCAAAGAACATACTTGTAATTTACATAAAAGCTGTAAGCATTCCTCCACACAGTAACAAACTAATGAACCTACTTAGAACCTTCTCTGATTGGAGAATATTGGTTTAAGGGTCTACATAGAAGCTTTAAAGGTTCCTCCAGAAAGTTACAAAAATGAACAACCTACATTGTTAAGGTTTCCTACAGAAATCAACAAACTAAACCTTGGAATCTTCTCTAATAGGGAAATACTCTGTTGTAGGGGTATACATAGAAGCTTTAAGGGTTCCTCCAGAAAGTAACAAACCGAAGAATCTTTTGTTTTTTTGCTTCTACATGTGCAGGTTTTGAGTTTTCTTTATGGCACTCAGAGTTAAACATGAATCGAATGGAGGCAACAGTTTGAAGCAATAATTCAATATTATGATTCTGATCAATAATGATTTTATGTCCGTGTGTGTTTGTAGGCCATCCCTGTTGAAGGACTCAACGTGTTCTCTATCTCTCAAAAAGATGGAGATGTTGTGTTGAACGAGGCACTTAGTTTCACAGAGAAGAGCACATTTTATCAGCTACAAATCAATGCGTCTGTGAGTCCATCTTCATTCACGCATGACATTTTTCCACACATCCAAAGTGCTTCATGAGTTTTACTGAATAATACACATTGTGGTCACAAGTTGGAAGAATTGGTCTGGGTAAAGATGTTAGGACACTGCTGTAAGTAAAAGTATCAGACATCCCCTGCTGTTCAGAGATGGTTTGCTCCAGTTTGACATGGATGGACATTTGACATTTCCTGTGCAGAATGTGTAGGCTACTTTGTTGGTTTCTAAAGAGTGTGTTTAGTATTTTTAGGTGTAGGTGGACCACTCTTGAACTGAAGAATAAACACTCATAAGCTTCTGAAGAGAATAAATTATAGATGTAAATTAATGGTGTAGCACACTGCTCTTATTTGTATCTGTTTAGCTCTAAATAGTTGTATCTCTATTCAAATTTAAACCCAAAGTAGGCGTGGCCTAAACCAGAAGTATTTTTTGCACCCTGTCACTATGCCCCCGGAAACACCAAAAAAAAAAAAAACAGGGATAAACGTCAGATGTAGAAATGGCAGCAAATTCTCAGCATGGTATGAATTTTGGCTCTGAAAGTTCCTCAACCTCAGCTACATCACTCCAGTTCACAATTTGTTTCAAATAGAGATATATGTTTTTTAATCTCTCAGTTATTATTTTTTAATTGACATTTGTAGTTTTGACTCGTCTTGGTCTTTAGTCTTGCTAAATATGATCTTGGTCTCAACCGAGAGTTTGTAAAAATAATATTTGTGTCTTTTCTTTTCCCCATGCACAAACTTTGACAAGACATCATTTATTCTTCTAGAAACTTTTGCCTAATCATTGGCACAATTCACAAACAAAGCCAGTTAGATAAAGTAAAGGCTGGGCCTCCGTCTTAAGATAAGTCAGTCTGTGCAACTGGCTAAATGGCCATAGTCTGTTTATATAGGTGTGGGGGCGATTGGGAACAGGTGTGCATCATTAGAAGTCAGGTGACTGAGAGTGTGTGAGTGAGGGTGAGTGATGGGAATTGTAGTAAATGGTGGCCATGTTTGTAGGCCACATGGCATTCTGGGAACTGGAGTTCGGCGCCAAATCCAGCGCTGATATAATAGACACTGACTAGCTAGTTTGGTAGCATATAAAATCTCACTATAAAGTTAGCATATAAACGTCATGTTATCATTTCAGGACGGCGGTGGACCACTTCACAGTGAAACCAACGTCATTCAGTCCTCCAGCGCCACTGCCTTCATCACAATAGTTGATATACCAGACCTCGATCCTCAGTTCTTAAATCTCCCAAACACAGCTCGTGTGATGGAGCATTCACCGGTTGTATGTACCACCACCTTTTTTTTCCCCACTCTTCTTTCTAAGCTTGATAGCTTTACTTTTATTGTTAAGGGTCTAAAACATAAAAACCAGTTTCGATTTTATTTCACTGTAAATTAGCTACTCTGCATTTTGTTTTTTTTTCCCCATGAATGCCTATGCTCTTGTCTGAACATTTTGTCCATCTGCATTATCAGTAATGTTTTTTCTATACTGGACATAGAACTTTGTTTACAAACTATATAAATATGAATGTGATATTTCTTTTTCCAGGGGACATCCGTGTTTAAGGTTCTGGCCAGAGATCCAGACACAGGGATCAATGACATCATCAATTACTCCATCCAGGGTGAAATAATTTTTACTTTAGTTTAAAAATAACTGATTTTGAAGCTTCCTTATAAACAATTTATGTTTTTATGGGTGATGGGTGGCATGGGGATGAATGCAATTGCAGATATTAGAGTGAAGTACATGAAAACAAAGACTACAAACATGAAAGAAAAAAAAAAAAGAACTAGCCATGCTTGGCAAGAACATGTCCACAATGTAGGTAGCGTATAACAGCACAACCACTAACAGCTAAACAATGAGACACACACAATCCAGAACTTAAATAGTGACACTAATTAGGTGAAACATGAAACAGGTGTGGGTAATCTGTGAGGCATGTGACTTGGTCATGTGATGTGCTGGGGCTGATGGGAAGTGTAGTTCTGTGCTGTATTTGGGACTACCACGACACAGTGAAAATTATTATTATTATTATTATGATCATTATGATTAGGAACAGATATTTTACTTTGTTTGTATGTATTTATTGGTTGCAAAAAAATTGATTTTGTAATAACAATAATAATAATAATAATAATAATAATAATAATAATAATAATAATAAGCATTGAGACTTGCAATCTGTTTGCAGAGTAGATTGTGAACTAAACTTTGTTTGTTTTTTTTTAACAGATGCCAGCGTGTCCGGTCTGTTCCAAATAGATTCGGGTACTGGCGTTGTTACTGTCATGGCTGACATTGACCGAGAGGCCTTACTGGACTCTGATGCTATTGTGAAGCTCACTGTGAAGGTAACAATCTTACCTACTGTATATAAACACTATAAACACTTTTGTAACTGTAGGTGTTGATGCAGTGCTTTCCATTTAGTCAGTGTTCACTATGATTTAAAAGCTTGTAATGTTTAAAAATGTGACTTGATTTATAATAATCAACAACAATAACTATAATAACAACACTAATAATACTAAAAATAATAATATCAGAGAAGACACATCTTATCCATATAATGAATCTGGCTAAATTCACTAATATAAACTACAAATACACTGTTCTAACTCGTTAGAATTCCCGCAATGTTTGTGTTACTCCAAAAGTTTTCCAAATTAGGTTGTAATTCCTTATACTCTGTGTTTTTCCCAGGCCACTGAAGCTAGCTTGAATGTGAATGGCATCCACGCGAACACCACATCTACGCTCGATATCCAGATTGACGATGTGAATGACCAAAAGCCGCTCTTTTACAAGTGCAACGGGGTGGATTGCACACAGACGAACGAGTTCACCGGCGAAGTGGACGAGCATGCGTCCGTCGGTCTGTCCATCACAGGATTAAACATGACGGTCAGAGATATAGACTCGGTGAGATGAAGCTCATTTTCAATCTTACAAGGACAGACTGGAGAACGTTCCAGTGACCCACACTATTAAAGCAATACAACTGTAATTTGTTTTAAAGTACCCTATTATAAATAAACCTCATCCAAATGATGATTAATGTAAATATACAGTATTGGTCCTTCATGCTTATGGTTCCAGCTGTTAAGCAGGGTTGTGTGGAAATATGAACATATGGAATGAAACAGCTATTAATTTAACTTTTTTGGTTCCACTAACATTCTTTTTTATTCAGATTTCAGATATATTACTGCATAACTGAAACACATAATGGCACTGATTCTAGTAAAAAATGGTTCAGAAGAACTTTGATACATATGTTTTTTTTTAACTGTTTTTTATATTATTTATTGCTTTCAGAACGAAAACAGCCGTTTCAGGCTCCACCTCGAGGGAACAGATAAGGACGCGTTTTCTGTCTCACCCACAGATGACATGTCGGACCGAGCTGTTCTGATCCTGATCAAAAACCCAGCCGATGTCGACTACGAGAAAAAACAAACCATGATCGTGCAGGTGGGAGTGTGAACAAGTGCAGTGGATTAGAGCAGCACGATATGTCATTTGTTAATTGTTATCACTGTATTCAGATGGTGTTCGTTTCTAAAATAACCAGATGGCTAGGAATTATCAGTGAGTGGGTGTTTTTTTTTTTGTTTTTACTATGAAACAGACTTTGTCAAGTGCTATTATGGTGGTTATAGATAGCTGAGGGATCCTATCTTCTACCCATCTATCTAGTCAGTTTACGAACAAAAAAACCTAGTTCGTTTATAAATATAATATTCCAATTAGTGTGTAATGAAATAAAGTGTGTTTGCTGATTAAAATTCAAAGGGCTTCTTTGGTTTATTCAGGTGGTGGCCACAGATGCCGGAAAACCTGAATTTGTGTCTACAGCTACGGTCACCATTAAAGTCAACGACAAAAATGATAACAGCCCTACATTTGAAAAAGATGACTATAAATTAACTGTTCCAGAGCACTGTGAAAATGGCACCATCTTGGACACCATTACGGTAAGTGTGGGGTGTAGCCTAAGTATGGGTTTAGTCCCAGTTTTTTGCTTAGTATTAGTTTGGATTTAGTCTCAGTTTGGATGTACTACAAATTTGGGCTTAGCC
Organism: Pangasianodon hypophthalmus; assembly: GCF_027358585.1. NCBI lineage: Eukaryota > Metazoa > Chordata > Actinopteri > Siluriformes > Pangasiidae > Pangasianodon > Pangasianodon hypophthalmus. The sequence goes on along the minus strand of NC_069722.1, from coordinate 22,387,757 downwards.
TCAGTTTGGGTTTAGTACCAGTTTGAGCTCAGGTTCAGTTTGGGTTTAGTGCCAGTTTAGGTTTGGTCTCAGTTTGGGTGTAGTTCCAGTTTGGGTTTAGTCCCAGTTTGTATTACTATAAGTTTGGGATTAGTACCAGTTTGGGTTTGGTTCCAGTTTGGTCTCAGTTTGGGTTTAGTCCCAATTTGGGTTTAGTCTCAGTTTGGATTACTATAAGTTTGGGATTAGTACCAGTTTGGGTTTAATCCCTGTTTGAGCTCAGGTTCAGTTTGGGCTTAGTGCCAGTTTAGGTTTAGCCTCAGTGTGGGCTTAGTAGAAGTATGGGTTTAGTCTCCGTTTGTGTTTAGTATCAGTTTGGACTTAGTCTCAGTTTGGGTTCAGTTGCAGTTTGGGCTTGTTATTGGTTTGAACTTAGTCCCAGTTTGAACTTAGTCTCAGTTTGGATTTAGTACAAGTTAGGGTTTAGTATCAGTTTGGGCTTAGTCTCAGTATGGTCTTAGTCTCACTTTGAGCTTAGTCTACAGGCTGTGGATCTGCCTTCACTTACCATTTTTTAAATCATTTTTTGTGTCCTTCAGGCGACAGACGCGGACGCGCTGGACGATGGCCTCCTCACCTACAAACTGTTCCCGGAGAGCATGTATGTACCGTACACATGTCAGACTCTGTATTTCAGATGCAGTGTTTCAGCTCCATGATATATCTCTGTGTCTGATCACATTAGTATCAGCCTAATGGGTAAATCTGTCGCTCTTAAAATGTAACACTTGGTGCACAATTTGGAAACGTAATGCTATAGTTATGTAATCTCATAAGCGTTACATATTCCCTGTTTGTACTTACTTACTGCTTTCAGTCAGATGTGCGTGTATTTAGTGAACAAATTTCACAACATAACCACTTGTGTTAGTTCTTGGCATTATAAACTTGGTCATTTTCATATGTTGCTATGTATTTTAAAATCCAAAATTATACCATGTTGAATTCTGAATCCTGATTGGTTAGGAGTTGATTCATTTTCTATAACAGCAGCGCATTGTAATACATTACCGTTTCCCTAGTGGGAATCATCACATCTTACGATTTTCTTTCCTTTGCTTTTCTTTGCTGTCTTTTCGCAGACCATTTGATGTCTTCCCAAAAAATGGGACAGTTTATGTGAAAAATGGAGAAAAGCTGGACCGCGAGAGCAAGAACACATACTCTGCGACGCTGCAGGCCCGAGACTCAGCGGGGAACGTGGGCACCACCGTGCTGGATATCACCATCGAGGACATTAATGACCAGACACCACAGTTTATCCGAAATCCATATGAAGGCTTCTTTCCCGAGAACAAAGTGCTGGTGTTTCAAGTCAAGGTGAGGGAAAATATCATTCGAACAAATACCAAAAGCATTTGAAACTGGTCAGGATGATCATAGCACATAAGTGAATAGTTTTACAACACTGAAGAACTACAGTAAGGTTAAAGAGCACCACATACCCTTAGTTGAGCCTGCAATGTGCCTGCATTGTAGGATGAGGGAACAGTATGAAAATGAAGTTTTTCCATGTGTCGATTGCCCTTGATTGCCGTAGTAGGCACAGATTTCAGAGTGATCCTCCAGGAGAGTAAAATGAACCTGAAACTCAAGCATTACGGTCAATTAAAGGCAATGAGGCAATCAAAACATGCTATGAACTCAAAATAACATAATAAAAGTGTACAGTGTAAGTGCGTGTCCTGTTAATAATGTAGCTGAGAATGGAAAAGGAAAGCAACGTACCACCTTTATAAAGGTAGTGTTAATTAATCATAATTACACAAAACCTTCTCAATATTTTGAGATTCTGAAACATAATTTTGAAAAAACAAATAATCGTTTTATTTTGCCATGGTTGGAAATGGGCTTTACGCAAATTTAATACCGACCCTTTAGTCATATTCTTTTGTGGACGTAATTGCTGTTCACAGAATGACTTTCAAGCTGTGGGCAATCACACTGCAGGTGCAAGATTAATCGATTTACCCTGTATCTTGCACTCTTAAATAGAAAATTTTACACATTGCAAGTTGATTGAGGCATCAAAAACTCTGGATGAAGCGTGCTAGTAAATCAGCTTGCACATTTGTTCCCCTAGTGTTAATAAGTTTGGACACACAAATCTTTAATAGATCAGACTTAGACTTCCATTATAAGTGACTTTCTGTTTGTGTTGAAAAATCTTTGTTTAGGCTCAAGATGACGATGAGCCAGGCTCTCCCAACAGCATCATCAAGTACAGCATTGAGCCTAGTGAATACAGTAGCAACTTCACTATCGATGAGAACACTGGGGAAATAAGGAGCAAAGGCCCTCTGGACCGCGAAGACATCGATATCAATCTGAAAGGAGTGATCACGCTGAACGTGACAGCTACAGACATGGGCACGCCACCTCTGTCCAGTACGGTCAAATTCATCATCAACGTCGATGTGAGTGTTTAGACCCTTCAGAGTACATATACTTACATCTAACAATGCACTATGATGATTAACACCTTTAATTAGTACCTAAGTTGTGGCTAAGCTGTCTTTTATAAACATTAATAAGAATGCAACAACAGTGAACAAATCATAAATTCAAGAAACATCAATGTGCTTGCCAAGTGCAATGGTTGGGTTGCCAAGGTGTGTAGCATCGGCTAGGATTTAAAAAAAAACAAACAAACAAAAAAAACGTCTGCTAATGTAATATGTAATATTTTGCATTTGTACACTGTGTCCTGAGAAATTATACTTAAGTGAAAGTATAGATAGATTGTGTTAAAATCTTCAGTTTTCAACTAAAAGTGGAAAAATCCAACCACAAAATGTACTCAAGTCAAAGTAAAAAAAAAAAAAAAAACATTACTGCTTTTAAATGTATTCAAGTATTAAAAAGTAAAATGTAAATGTTTTTAACTGATGAAATTAAGTTGATCATGTTTTTTTTTATGTGAAAGTTACTTATTTAAATGCCTTTTTGCATGAAAACATCATTCAATTTCGGTAAGATTGCAATATTTACGATTAGCTAGAATTGGAATTGCTGCCTAGCCAATTTATGTTAACTACTAACACTAGTGCGAGTCTAACCTGGCATTAGCAAAGAAAACAGGCCAACATAGTTAGCGAATTAGCAAAACTTACCACCGTGCTTTTTCAAATTAGGAAGCAAAGTAGACATGTCAATTTATACAAGTCTTTGCATATTCCAGTATATCGTAGCGTACTGATCTTGCTTGTTGTTCCGCAACACACTGCGGAAGCGTATCTCCTTGTCCCGTTGTCCAGTCCACTGATTTGTCCACCTCTGTGTATCATTCCCAAGATTTATACAATGAAGTTTTGGAAATATTGATTTTTTTTCTCTTAGGAGACAGAATTTAAGACTCAAGGTCTTAAATGGCACCCTAAGCACAATTTTGGCATTGTCAAGTTAAATTTTTGACTTAAGGACTTCAGGAATTCAAATTTTTCTCCATTGTTAGCTTTAATCTCGCTACATTTGCTGTATTGCTGTCCTCTACCAAGATTATTCTTATTTTTAATCTTATTAGTGGTCAATCATTATCAAGCTTTTCTCGTATTATGCTTGATTCCACATCTTATATTTTAATCCAGGATGAAAATGACAACTCGCCTATGTTCCTGCAAACAGAATACACCTTTCATGTGAAGGAAAGCGAAAGAGGCAAGTTATTTTTGTTTGTGTATGTAGACAGGTTAAATTATTATTAATAATGCTCTGTAGTTAATGTGTACAGTTTATTTTGCATGTGTACATGCACGTGTAACATATTTTACCTGTATTTTTATACTGTTAAAAGTAGTTTGGTATGATGATAGTCTTACGGTATAGCACTATTTATACGACAGTTAGTGCCGGTCCACTAATTTGCTTGGATGAGTGGCGTTCCAAGAGTGCTTATACTTAGCATTCTTAGTATACCGCACTGGGACGTTTGACTGTGTGTATCACTCCACTCGGCTGTGTTCGCTACATAAAATTCCACTTCCTAGTTCAAAATTGTTACTACAGTTAGTGTAACATCATCAGCAATATCATCTGCAATATTTTTTTAGGAATATAACGTTTGATTTAAAATATGAAAGCTCGTCGGATGAAGACGAAAAGGAAGAAGGGAAGATAATTAATGAGAATGTATAAGTCAGTGTGAGCTAGCTATCTAGCTAGCTGACGGGCTATAAATTGAGTGAGTGTAGCTTCTTCTGGATCTATGTCTATATCTATATCTATAAACAGAACATTTGGTCATATTGTATCTAAAATGTCAGTTACTGGATATTAATTTCTTGTTTATAGAACTATCGTATAAAAGCAATAATGCGCTCGCAATCGTGCGGTTATGCTGAAGATCGGCATGGCTGTGATTAGCTACGGTACTGCAATATTGCATAATTGTGTAGCTTAATTTCGTGTTGTGATTGTCTTGTTGCAACTGTTGCGCTAAAGTCAACATGCAAGACAACCTGTAAAGAATCTGTGACCTTTGGGATTTTAAAAAAATCACCTTGTACTTCCTCCCGCAGGCGCCTTTGTGGGTTATGTGTACGCGACCGATGGTGATCAAACCGAGTTCAACAACCGCATCTCATTTAGCATTAAAAGTGGCAGCGGGGGCACCTTCCTGTGCCTGTCAGAGCTTGATGGTACAGGCTACCGAGGTAAGATCTTGGTGGATCCAGATGTGGAGCTGGACTATGAGAGTGAAAACAAGAAGTATACGCTGACGGTTGAGGCCACAGACCTGAGCGGGAATGCTGCTACGTGCACGGTATATATAGAAGTGGATGATGTAAATGACACGCCACCTATTTTACCTACCATGACAACGTTCAAGGTGGAGGAGAACACACCAGGGGGGACGGTAGTAGGGAAAATTGTTGGGAGCGACGCGGACGGGAACCACTCACTGGTCTACGAGCTTGTTTCTACCTCATGCCACAACACCACATGGACTCCATGTGAGGAGCAATGGTTCATTCTTGAAAGCAGCGGGATTGTGATGACTGCAGAGGGTATAACAATCGATTATGAGGTGTACACTCAGGTGAAAATGACGGTTCGAGTGGTGGACCTTTACACGGAGAAGGGCAGGAACAGCACAGAAGGTGAGTTGAAAGAGGAATACACACAAAATGACTGCAGGCAACATTTACTCATGATCATTTTATCCAAGGTACAGTGGCCACCATATACAAATGTTAAGTGACCAATGATTAAAAATGATTATTTGACAGGTATAAAACGATTTCTAGATTCCATTTCTAGACGTTGTGCAATCGTCTTTGCGCTCACTGCTCCATTTAACGCCATAGAGTTATTATTGCACCTAGTGGCCAAAAATGGGACACGCTAACAGAGGCCCATTGGGGCAGGTATTGGGCTGCCCCATGGCAAAGGAGGAGCAGCAGAGAGGACAGTTAATAACAAGGTTGCCAGGTTCAGGTTTTTAACGCCAAATTGGGATAGTTTAAAAATACACTGCGGCCACCAAGATATAATATAATCTGAATTAAATCCAATATATTTACGCAAACAAAGGCAAAGTCTAAGTGCAAACTTTAAAAAAACAACAAAAAAGAATAGTGCGCCTCCTATTTATATTTATGTTATAATTATGTACCTTTTTTCAGTCGTTTAACTGTGCAACATTTTTTATCTTAAATTTTAAGCTGTAATTTCATAATAATTTCAGCAACTAGACTTTTACCTTTGCTTTACCAACACATAAGTACATCAAACAAGTCCATTTTGGTTTTTGATGGATATTATGATCTCTTTCAGATTTCGTCACGATTGATATTATTGACATGGATGACAATGAACCTGTGTTCATCCCAGTCCAGGAATTTTTTGGTAAATCTTAAAACAATATTTAAAATCAAAAGTTTATTTTTAGAATTAGTGCAAACTGATATGTGTAACGTTGTATTTCTAGTTTGAATGTTGAATGTCTAAATGTTTAAAGTCCTTCAGTAACTACTGTTCTCCATTTAAATGTTTGGTGTTTTTTTTTAATTATTATTTTCCATTTATCAGTATAACTTAATCTTTTGTTACATATTTGAAGGTTACAATAATTATTACTAATGATTACCAATAAATACTACATTTCTACATTTCTACTTCCTTCTCATGTTATACATTATACTTTAAAAATTCTATCAACAATTAATAAATTCATAAAGAGATGTAAAAGTATTAAAGAACATTATATATTAATCTGAAACCTCCATCTTGTAGTCCTGATTTCTGAGAGCATTGAAGAAGGCAAGAGTGTGGCCCAGGTTTCTGTGAGTACTTTTTATGCTTTTTAATTTACATTTAAATTAAATTTTTCATTCTGTTTTGGACACTGATTCATTTGGGATTTATTCTCTATAGTTAAAAAAATAATATATTATCTAGGTACCTAGACATTCCTATGCCTATTTCAAATCTTAGATTAGAATGGACTTTATGTCTAGTGTATGGAACATTTCTTAAATTGCTGACATTCTTGGAAGAAACAGTAACTAGAAATAGACCTCTAGGATTTGTGACATGTCTAAAGACCAGAGAAATGACCAGGAAGGTTCAGTGACAGCTTTTAACATAAACCACCAGGATGTTTAGGTGCATATACGTATACGGTATGTATTTGAATTTTGATCTTCATGTTGTTGTTATTTCTCAAAAGGCCAAGGACAAGGATTCGGGAGACAATAAGAAGATAACGTTTAAGGTCACATTAGTGCAGTTTGTCAGCAACAACCAGAATGACGTGCCAACGGAGCTAGACCTAATTTTCTACGCTGAAACTGAGCAGCCGGATGAAAATGAAAACTATAAAGGAGTTATCAGGTAAGATTATACCACAGTGCCATCTAATTCTCGATTCTGATTGGTCAGAAGGTGTTGATGAATTTTCTAAAAGAGCAGCTCTTACTAAAGAAAATTCACAGGTTTCTATTAATGTGCTCGTTCTAAAATATTAACATTTCTATAGTAACAACTTGCACAGAGACTAAATTGTTTTCTAATCGTTCCACAACCTTAAATGTAACAGAACAAAAATGTCCAATGTGTCATTCTTTTTATAAATAAAAAATTGTAATCATTGGAAAATTGCTGTGGTGTAAGTGGAATAAAACACTTTGGGATGCTGTAATTGAAAATAATCAACTTTGGGGCGGTAACAGTAGCTCCGCTTCATGCCAGGCCTCATCATACCATCCGTTGGTCTTTATTATTTTTATCTTTATTATTTTTATTATTTATTGGTCTTTAACCCCTGTCCTAGAGGCTTGCACATGTGAGCAATAAGATGCCTTATATTTTGAGATCATGAAAGTCCTTTATTATTATTATTATTATCATGAGCAGCTTTGTCAGAACTTTTATTAACACTGCTGTTCCAGAATCGTTTTTTCACACTTCCCTTGAAATTGCTCTGAAAATAAACTACAAACTGCTTTAAAGCTTTTCCTGGCTCCATCCTGAATATTTAAATGAACAAATCTGTTCATGACATTGTTTCTCAGGTCCAAAAATACACTGGAAGCTGATAAACAGGGGAAGTACTTGGTGACTGTGGAGGCAAAGAGCCTCAATCTCAGTTCGACTGAGGTACTGGAGGTAAGTGCCATGATACTTACTATGGCTAATTTCTGGAAAACAGCTAAAAATCTGAAAATGTAATTTTTGTGTTAATAATCTACATTGACCTCTCTATTTAAACACAAAGCATAAATCTATTTCACCAGAACAACATGGAAATGTTTTTATTTAGTCTACTTTCTTACCTTGCGTTGACGTCTGCTGTCTTGCTGTTTATCAAACACGGTTGTAAAAACAGTCTGTCTCTGTAAAGATGTCTTAAATCTTGCTAGCTAAGAGTGATTTCCTCACACATCATCATCAAAACAGAGAAGAGTGCACTGCTTACACACTCTGTACAGATGGCAGCGTGCAAATTTAAAAAAACAAATGTTTGCATGAACTAACAGAATACAAGTGACTAAATCAGTCAGTCAAGCAATTTCTCATGTCCAAGTATTTTCTGTTTTTTTATTTTTTTTATTTTTCGCAGCTCATCACGGTGGACAAGTCTTACAAGGTCGGCCTCCGATTTGATTCAACAGTAGAAGAAGTCAACGTAAACCTGCCGAACATCAGACAGTGAGTGTTGCAGAGTCAGAACCTGTTTAGCGTACACGCTTCAGCTCGTTATCCATCACTTCAAGTGTTAAGCAAAAGAGGTAAAATGCTGCTGGTGTGGAATGTTTTTCAGGGCCCTGACAGGAGCCACAAAAGCAATGGTGCATATTGTTAAAGTGTCAGCCTCATCAAGTGACACCACACAGAGGTAAGATCATGCGAAAACGTAGATAAAGTTCATATGTGCAATATTCATGCATGTGTCATACTTATATGTGTAATTAACTTTAGTGTTATTAGTATTAAAATTCCATAACCCTTGTATTATCATTAAGGTATGATATGAGACGATACAATGCGTCTCAATATCTCAATCCAACTTTTATAAAAGTTACATAAATTCATCATAATATATGATAATGTCAATATTGTGATAAATGTCACAATACCTTTTTGAGATATTGCAGGTGTAGCAATATATTTTATAACAAATTACAAAATAAAAAAATTTCAAATTTAATTATAGAATGACCTTATTATTCCTCCTTTTCAGTGTTAAATAATTTAATTGTTATTAAATGATCAATCAACTCACAGTTTTATCTGACACATCATACTTTTTATCCATTTAAAGTTACATTTATAGTAGCAAAATGTTACTAGTGTTGCAGGAAGCAAATTGAAGATGCCATTACACTATTGTATGATCATTGTCTTAACTTTTGTTTTTTTGTTTCCCAGGAAAGTGATGACTATTCTAGAGGCTTACTTCGTGTTTCTGAACGGGACAGCCCTCGACTCGGATGATGTGGGGAGGATCCTGAACTCACAGTCCGTGTATGAAGAGTACGGCGTCATCTTGCAGCAGTACGGTCTCACCGGCATTGTAAGAAACAGGAAAACTTGTGCCATTTTTATCTTATATGTGGATTATAAAGTACAATAGTGTCTTAAACGTTGCTTATTCACGAACTAGTTTGTGGTTTGTTTACTCTTGGTTAATGGTTTTTGCAGACGGGAAACATAGAGACGACAAATGAAAACAACACAGTGTTGTTCATTATGGTGGGACTCGTGGCAGGGCTCGTGATCGTCCTGATCGTCACCACAACGTCACTGGTGTGCATTAGGAAAAAGTAAGACATCACACACTCATGGGAAACTTACCTTGCATCAGTGCAGTGGTAGCTTAGTGGTTAAGATGTTGGACCACTGACTGGAAGGTCATAATTTCTCGCTGCCACTGCTGGGTCCTTGAGCAAGGCCATTAAGCCTCAACTGATCAGATGTATAAATTATATAAATCTAAGTTGTTCTAGATAATGATGTCTACTGAATGTCGTGCATCAGGGGCAGCTGGTATAAATTATATCCCTTCCTGTCTTTCAATATAAGGATTCATCTTTTTTTTTTTTGCTGTTAACAAATGTTTAGAAATTAATGACTTTAATAGCAGGGGACATGGTGGCTTAGTGGTTAGCACCGTTGTCTCGCACCTCCAGGGTTGGGGGTTTGATTCCTGTCTCCACTCTGACTGTGTGTGTGGTGGAGTTTGCATGCTCTCCCTGTGCTTCAGAGGTTTCCTTCCCCAGTCCAAAGACATGCATTGTAGGCTGATTAGCATCTCTAAATTGTATGAATGTAAGTGTAAGTGTATGTGTGATTGTGCCCCAAGTCCCCTGGGACAGGCTCCCCACTACCCTGTGTAGGATAAGTGGTTTCAAGAAAATGGATGGACTTTAATGGAACAAAAGACAACAGCACCACCAGTGGAGAAATTTACACAGAGACTGGGGCTGATTTCTTTCTAGCCCAGACTGTAGATTCATTGACAGTTGTGTCAGGTGATTACACAGAGTGACACACCCTCCCCCCCTAGAATTTTTCTTTATTTAGGCTGATATTTTTTGTCCCACATTATCAGCAATTTGAGAAGGCACATGTTAAATTCAGCTGTGGGCGTAATGAACGCGAACAAGCTGGATTATTTATTCTATCATCCTTTTTCCCCATAATGCCTTTGAAAGAGAAACTAATAGACTAGTAGATAGACTGATCTCACATTTTCCAATCAAAGTACAAATTACAAATGGCAAAAGAACAGATGACAAAACCATATATTTGTGGTTTCGGGTTTGTACTATTAAAAAATTTTATTAAAAATTACAACTTTTCTTGTTAGCATATTTGGTATTAAGAGGAAACATGGCCTGAACCCAGTAGGGCACTACAGACTTAATTAAATTAAAAAATTTAGAAATCCTGAATGCAGCTGAATGCAGTCTATCTGCTTTTAAGTGTGGGTGTGTGTGTGTGTGTGTGATAGTTTTCCCTACATCATTCTTATTATGTCATCAGTGAGACCTTGTGATATAATTAATTGCTCAGTAATGTCCTGCACTGGAGTTATACTGGTATTGCTGCACATGGTGTTTAACTGACATTTTAAAATTCGTTTAATTTGCGTTTCACTTTTCTAGGTACAAGACAAAGCTGAAGGCGGCCAAGGCCATGAACACGGCAGCCATGGCGGCTACTGAGTACCAGAAGGATGGGCCTGTTGTTCCTGGAACCAACAAGTACACCAGAGAGGGGTGAGACAGACACACACATAAACACACACACACAAACAGCTACTCACTGAAATTTGCTGGATTGGATTAAACTAAGAAAATTATATTGACCAGCATGATGATATTATTTTAGAGTGCAATAATTAAAATTTAGACATTTTAGACAGGAGAAAAAAAAAAACGAATCTAGTAACACAGATTCACATTTTTTCCCATCTAAATAATCAATTCATACTCGCATATTTCAAACTAGCAGCATTATATTTTGCGTGATACAGTAAGTAAATCAGAAATAGGTTTACGTTTAAAATTAGGCTATAATGGTAGATTTACAAAAAAAATGCTATAATAATTTATATGCTAGCATATAATTTATATGGTAAAATATAATTCATATTTATATACTATAATAATGTTTTTAATCTATTGTAATGGGCAAGAATGACATACCATGTCTATAGGTTTAGCCTTGTTTAAAAAAATGCCAAAATTAAGTAAAATACGCATGAACATGCAGTTAGGCTTCAATGTTGTCCTGTCATCTCAAATAGCCTAATATTAGCTATGTAAGCTAGTTAATAAACTAGCATGCTGCTAATAAACAAGCTCGTGTTTGGGGCTGTGGGATTTCAGTAACCAAGTATTGCGTTACGTTTTCATATTTCAAGTGATTTATTTAACAGCAGGCAATCCTTTTAAAATGTACCATTAAACCCATCCCTAACATTAAACTTGACAGCTAGCTCACTAGCAACTGCCTGCTAGCTAACCACTTGCTATCTAGCTAACTGCTGACTAGCTTGGCACAAGTGAGATTTAAATTTCTTAGCCTTAAGATGATGTACATTATCATATTCTGTGTGATTTCTTTAGCAGTCACCAAAGCTGTGAAAACTTAGCATCATAACAATTAAATATTTGTTTATCAGTAACATTAGCTAGGTTAGGTTTAGTTAGCTTAGCACTCTTTGATTATTAGCCCATGATAATGATGTGAGTGTGTGCTAAGCGTGTTTTTTGTGTTCTGGTGTTTGTTCTGCAGAGCGAACCCGGTCCTCAACCTGAACATTGATGCTTCCACAGACCTGGGCTTTGATGAGGAGGCATCTAGTGCAGACAGAGAGAGGTAACTATCACCACACACCACGCTTTCTATATTTTCATACTCAGTTAACCCATTTACACTGAGTTATTTGTGACGTGTTTAGCTATTCTGGTGTTAATTTGTGTGGTTGATGTTTTTTTTTTTTTTTTTTCATTATTCCTGTGAGGTGAATTCATTCCTTCCAGAGCTCTCAGAATCGCTCATGCTATCTCATTTTATAGCCTCACCCCAAACAGAGCCCCTCCTCTGCTCCCCTTCTGGCAGCTAAGCTTTATTCCATCAGGAATGAATTACAATAAGCTGTTTTGTTGTGTGATTCTGATCGTGTGGATGTGCTCTGTGTGTTTACAGCCTCAATTCTCTGGACATGGATGTGAATTTGACTGATAAAGACACAGTGCCAATGATGGTAAAAAAAACAAACATAAAAAAAACCCATTAACGTTTTACTAACACAAATAAAGCGCATGTGTATAAAATGTGCAAGAGGAGTATAGATAGTGCTGAATGGATGGATGGATGGATGGATGGGTGAATTGGTGGATGGAAAAATGGATAACTAGCTATCTAGGATGGATGGATGGATGGATTGATGGACAGCTGGATGGATGGATGGATGGATGGACAAATAAAAAGATAACCAGCTAGCCATAATAGATGGATGGATGGGTGAATCGGTTCATGGAAAAATGGATAACTAGCTAGCTATAATGGATGGATGGGTGAATTGGTGGTTGGAAAAATGGATAACTAGCTAGCTATGATGGATTGATGGATAAAAGGATAGATTAACTATGACAGATAGATAGACAGATAGATAGTGTTGTTTATATATATATATGACATCTGTTCATGGAAGTGTTTTCTCTTTGCTAGATCATTGAGGAAGAAGAGGAAAATGGCGACTCTTTGTACATTGAACCCCTGGGTGCAGCGTTGGCTCAGAGAGGGAAGAAGAAAGGCTCAGAGGGTGCCAGCTTCACCTTCACCAACCCATCACTCAGCACCACAGACCTGTAACACACCATCACTCAGCTCTGAGCTGAAACTGGAAACACCACCACTCCACCTTCAGCCATAAAACTATACAGCTAGTTCTATAAATGGAACAGTGCAGAGTCAGCTCCTGTGGGTTAACATGCCTTTTTTTTTTTTTTTTAAAACCTCAGGAGACTGGATTTAGGATTAGAGACAAAAGCTTTCTCTCTTGCTTTCTCAAAGCAGTTTTCAGCAAATGTCCTAACACTAAAAAGCATCAATTAATGTTAATGTCACACAGTTTGTTTTTCATGTAACAGCCTGATTGGATACACACTCTCATTACGACAGAAACATTATCTTAACATTTGACTCGTTTGAAACTGGATTGTAGAAATCTGTGATGTTTTAAAAATTGTGCTGCTCTGTTTTATGTGCAAAAGAGAATAGAAAGAAATGATCACCCCCCCCCCCCCCCCCCCCCTTTATATCTGCACTTTAAATCACTTTATTATATTTTACAATTATAATTTTACTTGCCTATATCTTTTTTATGTATATTTTGATTTGATGTATTATTTTTTTCCTATTACATTTTCTGATGTAACCTGCAAACTTATCGTAATCCTCATTGGAAATAAATATTTATACCACGGTGCTGCTGAATTCTCAAATCTCAAATCAAAGATCGGTCAGAAGGTGTTGATTCGTTTTCTATAACAGCAGCTCTGACAGTAGTGCAGTTGCAAATCACAGTTTTATATTATTGTGCTTGATCTAAGTCATTTCTATATTATTTCTTTCATTCACAAGGACTTGTACGATGGCCGCATTACACTCGTCTAATAATAAACAGATTTTAAAAACGTGTTTATTTAACAAAGTAAAAACGTATAATTGTCGACTGTTGACGGTGATGCTTTCTGTAAAGGGATGTTTGTTAAACATTTGGGGAAGGAGTCTCCGGTGTCAGCGTTTCCACCAGGGGAAAGTCTTCAGGATAGAGGAGTTTAAAGATGTTTAAAGAGTTTTTCTGGTTTCTCGGTAAAGCTTCGTTTTTTTTTGTCTTATTACCCTCCAGAGAGAAAAAAGAGAGGCTGGTATCACAGGGACTGGTATGACTGTTTATAGCTGCTATAACATAAGTAATAAGAAGAACTAACTTATTTCATGGACATTCCAAAACATAAAATATAAATATTAATGGTTGAATATATGACATGTCATTCGTTGATCAATAAAAAATTTTATTTCTGGCAAATTTGCTGTGGTATAAGAGGAATGAAACACTTTGGGATCTGCTGTTTTAGGAAAATTATCAATGTCTGGGTTTTAACAGTGACTCCACTTCACGTGTACTTTATTTCTTACATGATATACAGTAGATCACTATATAAACAGTGAAGTGCAAGTGTTTTTTAAATCCACATTACATTTTTAGCACCACACCTACATTTCATCTTCATTTTTCAACTTTTTATTTGTATATGAAGTGTAAAGTAGGTACCTTTGTTCTTTTTTTTCTAATTAAAAACAATGGCAGAGGCCAATTTTTCCATGAAGCTATACAGAAATCAGATTTCTACTCTTCTTTTGGTCTCAGTGAATACATATATTATATTACAATATAATTTTTTTCCCCTAAACAAATAGTGTGCTCATTTGAAATTCTGCAGAATTACGGAATAGGTGATTTTATTGAAGATGACTATACACGGCTGAGATCTTAATCACTCCAAATGCTGTCTCTGCATCATTCATCTTTAGGCTTTACTCTAAGCGCTCCTCATTTACAGTCATTTAAAGTGAAGTTAAGATCTGAGAAAGGCCATTTTCATTACTGGTGTCCATTCCAGGATGTGTTCCTTTCTCGCGCCCAGTGTTCCTGGGACAGGCTCCGGAGCCACCGCAATCCTGAGTAGGATAAAGCGCTTACTGAAACTGAGTGAATGAGTTAGCATACTAATTACATTATTGTGTTGTACAATTTTTTTTTTTTTTACATTACACAGATTTCAGTATTTTTTTCTATTTATAGTTTTCATTATTAAATATGGTTATGTGTGGATTCCAGAGTAAAAAAAATAATAAAAAAAAAACAAAGGAAATGGCTTAGATAGATAGATAGATAGATAGATAGATAGATAGATAGATGTTTTATTGGATACATACACTATAGGATAACAAAAACGCAGTACTGAACTTGAATCTTTTGCTAAAACCCAGGGAACTTCATTACCCAGCAGGCACAGCCGCGCTTCTGCTGACTACTTCCGGGTCACCTACTTCCTGGATCATTTTGTTGTTGCCTGTAACTCGTACAGTTTTGCTAGGAAATATTGTTTCATAAACGTGTCGCAGTTATGTAGAAAGCTTACTAACAGAAGACCAGCAGGCCCTCCATGAGCCGTGTGTGTCCCCGTGAGGAACGAGTGGACTGTAGGGGTTTTCTTTGTTTGTTTATTTATTTATTTATTTATTTATTATTTGTGCTAATTAGCTGATCAGGCTAACTCTAAACAACGCTTGCTTCCATTAAGTGTATGAGTGACAGTGCTGTGTTTATTATGTACACATTTCATTACAGAGTTTTAAGTATCAACTGTAAAGTCCAGACATTAAACAGTAATTCAGAAGTGTGCAATGTGAGTGTCAGTAGGTAATTTAGTTGGAATTGGCTGAATGGGTGTTTTTGTTTGTTCCTTAGGAGAGACAGAGAGAGACAGAGAGAGAAAGAAAGAGAGAGAGAGGGAGAGAATGTGGCAGAGTCTGGGCTTGACTGTGCTGGTCATCGTGGCCACTCTCATCTGTGTGCTGCTCTTCATGCTCTTCGGTAAGACTCTCAGTTCCAGAGCTGTACAGATCTTTTCAGGGGAAAGTAGCTAAAGCTCAAAAGGTCACCGCGTGACATCACAAAAACAGTTTGAATGTTAATCGATCCCCATTATCATTTGCGTATCAGAATGCGTTACGTGAAGAGGGAATGCTTCCTAAAGACAGAGAACAGAACAGGGTTTTATCGGAGAAGAATACTATAGCGTTCGATCAAAATATAATCGTTTAGTCAGAATCGAATTGTCAAATAGATTAAGTATAGGGTTGATTATTATAGTATTATAGAGTTGATCAGAAAGGAATTGAATTGTGTTATAGAAGAGAATCAAATTGTTTGGTCAGAAAGGAATACTTTTCCTGGAACAGAGGTTTTCTCAGAATAGAGTAAAATAGACTTATCAGAATAGAATGTAATAGAGTTGAATAGAATAGTTCCATCAGCATAGAATAGAGCTGAATAGAATAGTTCTATCAGTATAGAATAGAATAGAGTTGAATAGAATAGTTCCATCAGCATAGAATAGAGTTGAATAGAATAGTTCTATCAGTATAGAATAGAATAGAGCTGAATAGAATAGCTCTATCAGTATAGAATAGAATAGAGCTGAATAGAATAGATCTATCAGTATAGAATAGAGCTGAATAGAATAGTTCTATCAGTATAGAATAGAGTTGAATAGAATAGTTCTATCAGTGTAAAATAGACTAGAGTTGTATCAGAATAGAATAGAGTTGAATAGAATAGTTCTATTAGTGTAGAATAGAGCTGAATAGAATAGTTCTATCAGTATAGAATAGAATAGAGTTGAATAGAATAGTTCCATCAGCATAGAATAGAGCTGAATAGAATAGTTCTATCAGTATAGAATAGAATAGAGCTGAATAGAATAGCTCTATCAGTATAGAATAGAATAGAGCTGAATAGAATAGTTCTATCAGTATAGAATAGAACAGAGTTGAATAGAATAGCTCTATCAGTATAGAATAGAGCTGAATAGAATAGCTCTATCAGTATAGAATAGAATAGAGCTGAATAGAATAGTTCTATCAGTATAGAATAGAATAGAGCTGAATAGAATAGCTCTATCAGTATAGAATAGAATAGAGCTGAATAGAATAGTTCTATCAGTATAGAATAGAGCTGAATAGAATAGCTCTATCAGTGTAAAATAAACTAGAGTTGTATCAGAATAGAATAGACTAGAGTTTTGTCAGAATAGAATACAGTTGAATAGAATAGGTCTGTCAGTATAGAATAGAATAGACTTGAATAGAATAGTTCTATCAGAATAGAATAGAATAGACTTGAATAGAATAGTTCTATCAGAATAGAATAGAATTGAATAGAATAGTTCTGTCAGTATAGAATAGAGTTGAATAGAATAGTGCTAATAGTAAAGAATAGTTTTATCAGAATAGAGCTAAAAGAATAGAATAGAATAGAATTATCAGATTAGATTAGTATGAGTCTATAGAGTCTATCAGAATAGAATATAATAGTGTTTTATCTGAATAGAACAGACCAGAGTTTTATCAGAATGGAATTATAAAAATAGATTAGAATAGTTTTAATAGAATAGAGTTCTATCAGAATAGAATATAGATTTATTGTAATAGAATACAATAGTTTTATCAAAATAACAGAACTTTTTTTAATCAGAATAGAAATAGAATAAAATACAGTCCCATCAGGTTAGAATAGAGTTTCACCAGAATAGAGTTTAATCCGAATAGAAACTAATAGATTATAACTTATTTGTATGTAGAAAGAGGTAGTATTCGGTCCGAGCTCCACAAACTGTTACGTTTTTACAAAATTCTATCATTTCTATCAAGAATGCAGAAAACACTTTTTTAAAGAAAAATACATATTATATATATATTTTTCTTATATTTATCTATTTATTGACAGCAGAACATTTACTCTGCGTTTACAGGACTGTAACTCTGATATTACATAACACCACACACACACACACACACACACACACACACACACACACACACGCACTAAAGTTCACTGCAGCACACACATCACTCGGAGTCACTAAAAGGTCAAAGAGCCTCTCTCTCTCTCTCTCTCTCTCTGTCTCTCTCTCTGTCTCTCTGTCTCTCTCTCTCTCTCACACACACACACACACACAGAAATAGCCCCGTTTACTTCCCTATTAGCAGCATGGCTGAGTTCTGTGTTTTCACATCAGTTAGATAGCACAGAATTTAAAAAACATTATAATTAAATATATACATAATCATAAGTACACACATAAAATGTGAGTTCAAATCTTGGAGCTGCCAAAGAACCACTTTGGAAAAGGCACTAAAACCATAACAGCTAATCTTTAAGCCTGAAGTGGTAAAATACATACAGCTTTATGCTCCAGCCCTAGTAATTTATACATTTATTGGGGGCTGCAACAAGTAATTAACAATAACAATAATATTCAATAAAAAAAGTTGGCAGTAAATTTCATTATTATTTACTTGGTCTATGTTATAAAACACACACTACGTTACTTCACGCTACAACTAGTAAAGCTGTTTGAAATGAATTAACTCATTAGTTAATCTCAACTCAGTAGCGTTGATAAATGCTATATCGTTTAATTTCATTAACATTTACAATATATATTTTAAATATATCTTGTGTATCGAGTCGCTCCTGCTTTCACGTCACTTGAAAGGTACTGGGAGTCCCAAAAGAGTCACTTCCCTTATTCCAGGCATTAAGAGTCACCTAAGAGTCAAAGCTTTGGAATTAGGGAATCGACTCCTTTTGGAATGAATCCCAGCACTCTTAATGTTAGCAAAGAGTCGAGTCAGCCCTAAAGCTTTGGAATCAGGGAATTGATTCTTTTTGGGGCCAAGTCCCAGCACCTTTAATATGCACAAAATGAGTTGATTCCCTGATTCTGTCCATTTACAACTAAGAGTCACCCCAAAAGCTTTGGAATCAGAGAATCGAGTCTTTTTGGGATCGACTCCCAGCACCTTTAATATGAACTAAAAGAGTCGATTCCCTGATTCCAGACATTGAATATTAAGAGTCAACGCCACAGCTTTGGATTTGATTCTGACAAACACGGCAAGCAAAATTCACTCAACTTGAATATTTGCCTTTACTTTGAATTTGACTGGAAAGAAATATTTTTCAATTAGAGCTTTTTTTTTGTATTTAGTACATTTTTAAAATAACAACCCAAGAATAAAAATCATTTTTTACATTTATTCTGTTTATTAGATTTATTTTAGCTATCTATTTAATATATAATTGAGTGCAAAAGTTTGACCAAATTGAAGATGACAAAGAAATATATATAAAGATATATAAAGATATATAAAGACACATGTATGTGAATGCAAAAATAAAAATGCTAAATAGTATATATATAAACCAACTATTGATATAAAAATAAATAAGACGATAAATAGAGAAATTAGAGTGTAAAATAAAATATGCAAACAGTGATGATATAACGTTAACCCTGATTAAAAAGAAAATATCTGATGAACAGAAAATGACAGATGTCACATACACCTCTTCACCATGCCCTCGTTATATTTTCAGGCTAACACTGGAGTTAACAAGTTTGCAGTGAAAGTGTCACATGGCTGAAGTTTTTTCCAGGCAGGTCACTCCCAGAGTACACTACAGTACACTTCTGTCTCCATGGAAGACCTTATCTCTGTGAAATTGGAATATTTTCAGTGCAGAAACAAGACGACACAGTGGTTGACTCATATTATGACTCATCCATTTCATCACCCTGGTTTTTTCCCCATCAGTGCAAAAGAACATTTTGTAGCTTTGTGCAGATTTCACACCTAAACAGAGTTTACACCTGTACACTTATTATATTAAGTGATTAAGTTTAAAACACAACTTCACATTAAGAAGTAAAAAAAAATTCGAGATGTCACAAACGGCAAAACATCAACCATGTCGGCTTACAACTTCTTGTTTTCTCTCCAAAGAGGACATTAAGGGCCATAGAATAAGGGTTCTCAAACATTTTGTAGCCAGGAACAACAGTACACATTTCTGAACTTTCCACCAACAAACACTAGCATATTTCAGGGTAATAATATTGATAAGATGTAACCGTTTCATATTTCTTTATCACCGTGTACATCGTGCATGTTTATTGCCTCATTGACAGGTTAATGAACTCTTAAAGTGGACCGACTCAATGTTGGACTGATCTGTTGCTGGTTTGCAGGTTGGTACGTGGTGTGGCAGCTCTTCCTGTCCAAGTTTAAATTCCTGCGAGAGCTGGTCGGGGACACGGGCTCGCCACAGGCCGAAACGGAACCCTCGGAATCGGAGAGCGAACGCAGCTCCCCTCCGACGCCCCGCCATCGAGCCAAACCCGCACGCCAAAGAGTCGCTTTTCCAAGCAGCACTACGTAAATTTCAAGAAAACACTTTCGAGCTCCGAAATGAAATTGATGAACGAGCCACTCAGAAAGCACTTGCCCCTTTTAGACCTTGCCAAAAATAACAAAGAAAGGGGTGCCAAGCAAAATTTAAATGCTTAATATCGATGTGTATAGTTGTAGTCTATACAGCATTTTCCTTGACTAAAATTACAGCTTCTCTTCTCTCTCCCTGTCTTCACCTCTTCCTTTTCTTTCTTTAGTTTTATTCCATTGTCAGAAAGGCACTGTGTAAATAACTTAGTGTTCAGTTAGAAGAGAGTTCTTCTTCGCAGATCACATCCAGGACCTTACAGCTATCAAACCGTCAAACCGTCCTCGTCTATTTATCTGTTTCGAGACTGTGTACAGTCGAAAGACAAAGTGGACAGTTGAAAGACGAACTACATTTTACGATTTTCCGTTTCCGAAGCGGCTCGGGCAGGCCTGCTACTCCTCGTTCGACTGACTTGCCATCATGCTGCTAAACCATTTCATACAGGTAACCGCACACGGGCTGCTAGGTGAGAGGGAACCGTAAAAGGAGACGTAAACAATGCTCTGAAGCTAAACATCTGAAGCAAACTGACAAAACAGTCTGACTTTATTTACATTCAACTCTTTTAGACATCTGATGTGCAATGCAAGGAGGAATGTACCAATCAGCTAGCAGAAAATAGGCCCCACACCTCCGCAATGAAACGTTTCCAGGCTAACCTTGGGTTCCACATGCGATACAGGGGTTGGAGCTTTGTGACGCCACTCATATAGGATTCATTTGTTGTTTTCTTTAACCATGCTAAAGATTAATATTAATAAATCAGATCTGTTACTAGTCGACTCCACTCCTTCTGAGCTCGCCCAGAATGAGCCAACTCCACTGAAACAGCGTAAAGCAGCATGGAAGCTGTTATATTTTATGTTTTAGGATCATTTCTGTTATGGCAACAGCTGTATTTTTCCCTTCACAATAAAAGTATTGGATAAAACCTTCGGAAGAGGTGTGTGTCTATAAATTACGACGAGTATACATATGTGAATGGCATTCTTTTCTTCTTAAGTCTTTGTGTTTTATGTATTCTGAATAGTCGACTATTAGAAAAAAATCTTCACAATAGGGAAAAAGGTAAACAAAAAAAATATGTGGTGTTAAATCCTTTCTGGTAACACTTTACTTAAAGGGCTATATGACACCTAGATAAGTCCAACATAAATATTTAGAATAGCTAATGCCACAGCTTTTTGAATTCTGTAATCTGATTGGTCAGAAGGGGATGATTAATTTTCTATAACAGCATCTATGCCGAGAGTTCCAGCTGTAATTTAAATCACAGCTTTATATTAATGCACTTGTACTGCTGTTATCATTTCTATAGTAATAACTCATTCACAGGGTCTTGTATGTATATCATTTACGGAAGGAGTCTCCAGTGTCAACACCTGGATAACAATAAGTTTTCCATCATGGGAAGGACTTCTTCAGGACAGAGGAGTATGCAGTTTTCGGTTTCTCAGTAACATGACAAGCTGGTATTGTTAACCTCAAGAAAGAGGGAAAAAAAGAGAGGTAAGGGATTAACTGTTTATAGCTGCTGGAACATAAGTGATAACAGGAACTTCTTTTGTGGTTTGTGGTTGTTCCACAACTATAAACAAACTACATACAAACTACATTGTTGTTTGTATAAAATGTGGCTTTTATACAATGTGTAATTCTTTATTAAAAAAAAACATGTTAGTGTTGGCAAACTGCTATGGATAAGGAGCAAAACATGATCGGGTCACATTGCAACACTCTGTTGTTGACTATTTTCCTATAACAGCACACCCCATTATGTTCACGTCGCTGTTGAATTCTCACTTCTGATTGGCCAGAAGCTTTTTTTATGCGATTCTGACAGTAGTGCCGTATGCAAGGCAAATCACAGGTCAGTGGACAAGGAACTCTGTCATATGATGCACATAGCTTAAGGGGAAAACTGTCTGAACCTGGTCCACTATCACTGGTTGAGGCTTTCAGATTTGAATGCCTCAACTGATGTGACATCAGTATTTAATATTCAGTTCCTGCTAAAATACTGCTGAATTTGTTAAAACTCATCATCATCATCATCATCATCATCATGCCTGTTTCGCCCCCAAATTAAGTCTAACGAAGCCACCAGATGGCGATATAAACCAGACAGTGTTTAAGAAGAGTGTAATTTCTAGTGAGGCCTGCTAAAGTGGATAAAGCGGTGGAGGTAATGTGTGTATTTCAGTAATCAGAGAGCAAACAAATGCGAGGGCGTAAACCCACGTAGCCACATACACAAAAGAGCTTGAAAAAAATCTTGATTTTTTTAAAAATACTTCCATTTCGTAAATGGCAAATCAGCGTGTGTGTGTGTGTGTTTTCCCCTTTTCAATCAGAAGTGGAGGTTTAGAGAGAATTGCAGGAAGCCTGTGTTACTCTGGCATTGCCATTTCCTCCTCTCACTCGCTCACCCTTGTGACAGTGTGTATTTGATGTCTGTGGGTGTGTTTATCTTTTGTCTTTATTAGCAGGATGTCTATGTGGGTCAGTTTCACTTCAGCCTTAGTCATGAGACTGTGTGTGTTTGGGGTTACTCACTGAGATGATTCACTGTTTATAATATCAACATTTACAGGTGAGACTAAGAGACAAAACCTCTGTGATGCTGACCAGTTTTTTTCTACAACATACTCTACTTTAAACGATTCAGTGAAATATCAAAAGCTGACAATGATCCGCTTACCGTAAATAGAGTCGACTAGCCAAAACATGTCAGTGATGTCAGTGTAGCGGAGCGCTGTAATGTTTTGGTGGCAGGTATCTTGGACAAGTGTTTTGCAATTTGGTATAATTGGGTAAAAGAGGTACAGCTTCTTGTAACATATGTAATCTGTATTTGAGCTTTATTTCAATTTCCTTTTAGTTTAAACTAAATTTGGACTACTGAGCTTAAAAGTTTAAACTCGGCTTAGATGTTGACCTGGGGATGCTGGACATGACTTTAATTCTAGAGCTGGCGACTCTGGAGTTGACTTGGAGTCTTGAGCTTGGGACTCTGGAGTCGACTTGGACTGCTGAGCTGGGAATGCTGAATTTGACTTAGACTCTTACACTGGGGACATTAGACTTTGATTTTAGAGCTGGCCACTCTGGACTCGACTTGGACTCTTGAGCTGGGGACTCTGGACTCGAATTGGACTCTTGAGCTGGGGATTCTGGAGTCACCGTAAACTGTTGAGCTGGGGACTCTGGACTCAACTTTGACTCTTGTGCTGGAGATTCTAGACTCGACTTGGTCTCTTGAGTTGTGTCTCTGGATTTGACTTGAACTCTTAAAATCAAGTCCAGAGTCCCCAGCTTAACTCTAGAGCTGGAGGCTTTGGACTCATCTTTGGACCCTAGTGCATGGGACTTTGATCTCAACTTTGCCTGCAGAGATGGGAGCTCAGGACTCAAATTTGTCTCTAGACCTGGGACTATGGACTCAACTTTGACTCTAGAGCTAGGACTGTGGATTCAACTTTGACTCTCGAGATGTAGTCTTTGGACTTGACTTTAGCTCTAAAGGGACTCTGGTCTCAGGTTGCCTGCTCCCACAGACACTCTTTGCTCTAGAGCTAGTCAATCTGGACGCAATAATGAGTAATAATGAGTCATAACCTATGGTTGCTAACCTATAACCCACAGTGATTGAGCCATAACATGTACTTATCAAGCTACAACGTGTAGCTGCTGAACCATAACCTTATGTTTTTGAGGCAAAGCATTTAGTTACAGAGCTGTGACATGTAGTTCCTCAGCCATACTGTGTAATTACTGAGCTAGCTATAACCAGTGGTTATTCAGCCATAAGATATATTTGCTGAGCTTAAACATCGGCTATATCCTGTAGTTACTTCACTATAACTTAGATAGTTTAGCTATAATACAAGCCATAACCAGTGATGCTTAATGAGTTTTAATGGAAAAAAATAGCATTGCTAATTGTACCAATATGTGTGTGAAAGAGGAAATGTGCATGTTGAGAAGGGTAAATGCTGCTTTCTGAAGTGCTGGTTACTTTGACAAAATTTCTGTGTGTGTGTGTGTGTGCGCGCGTGTCTGTGTGCATGCTAATGACGGGTGCAGCTGTACCCCCTGCTGATTTGAATCCGTATTCACATTAAGCAGTGCGAGATAAGGCCAGCGTTTCCTTCTACAGCATGCTCAGTATTCCGTGTGCGGGCTCGGGATTAACGTCACATTTCTGGAAAAAGCCTTCAGGTGCCATAGCTATCTCACATAGGAGTGGGGAAATGTGTGTGTATTCAAATCTGCTTCCTTATGTACTGTATTAACTGTACTGTAGCCCATGTGTGTGAGTACACTTCCATAAGCTGATAGGTAGGAGAGCTCAGACTTGTATTTCTCCTTCAGTAAGTCTTAATCGGATGAATATTAATAAAACATGTATCTTTCTCATTTGCTACCAGTTTTAATTATGTACTCTGACTCATTATAGGTCTGTGATCACAGATGGTAAGTGTGTTGAGTTATTTATTCCTTAAGGAAAAATTAGAGATTACTGCTGTTTTGCATACAGTACTGAAGTAGATATGGAGAAGAAATAACTGTCTGGTGGTTGATGTGATCAGAGAAGTTCAGCCTGTAATTTAAAACCATACCAAGCTTCTAAGCCTTGATGGAGTTTTTAGCCAGTAAGTAGCATAGTTGTGTTTGTCAAGGGTCAGTTTCAGATAAGCCATATTTAACATCTTTTTGGTATCTCTTGAAAGACTTGGCAAGTGGATGGAGGAAAAGAGAAACAACAATGGCGTGTGAAGTCACAATATCTTATCTCATCTCATCTGAACACCAGTGATTTAGTATATACACGTCCTAAGTTTTGCTTATGACTAAAGCCCTATTAGGACTGGAATAGTTTTACGTGGAGAGGTGGAGTAATGTCATTTTTAATAGAATATTTCTGGGATTTATTTAATCTGACTAAGTCATGTGTGCTTGAATCTGGAAAGATTATACCTTCAAGGTAAATATATATCCAGGTAAGATACTTGATATATATACCATTTGAATTGGTAATGATAGTTACATTCTGTGGGGAAGAGAAGTGTTGTGCATCTCTTCAGTATAAAGACACTCGAAGTGCTCGTTTTTTTCTCTGTCGTCTGCTGCCAAAACCAAACTGAAACCAAGTATAAGCCAAGAATAATGTGTCAAAGAAGTGACACCTCCAGGGGTTTTAGGTAACTTGAATAACAAGTAAATCCTATATACAATACAGTATATGGCCTAAAGTATGTGGACACTTCACCATCACACCCATATGTGGGCCTTCGCCAAACTGTTGCCACAAAATTGGAGGCACACAAATGTATAGAATGTCTTTTGTATGCTGTAGAATTAAGATTTCCCTTCACCAGAACTAAGGGGTTGAGCCTATAAATGTTCATAAACGTGCTCGTGTGCACAAAGCAAGGTCCACAATGACATGGTTTACCAAGGTTGGAATGGAAGAACTCGAGTGGGCTGCACACAGCCCTGCATTTGGCATGAACCAGAACGCAGATTGCACGCTAGGCCTTCTCGTCCAACATCGGTGCCTGACCTCACTAATGTTCTCATGACTGAATGAGCACAGATCCCCACAGCCAGGCTCCGAACTCTAGTGAAAAGTCTTCCCAGAAGAGTGGAGTCTGTTAGAGCAGCAAAGATGGAACCAACACAATATCAGTCCCCATGGATTTGGAATGGAATGTTCAGCAAACACATATTGGTGTGATAGTCCCGTGTCGGCAATGATCACAAGCTCTCCAACAAGTACTTGAAGAAACAATAAGTTTGGATTAAAATGAGGTGTATGTAGTGCACGTGCAATTTTTAGTACGTACATCATGAAGACACGCCCACCTCTGCGATTTATACATATAATAATTGGCTTTCCTGTGCGACTTGGACATAATCATTACGGACTCTCACCAGGATACCATGGATTCTTGCACTCTTTAGGAACTGCTGCTGTGATTATGCTCATCCCAGGAGTTTTACTATGTAAAATATGAACCGAACAAATGTCCAGTGTTCCTTCAACACCGTTCAGCATGATCGAAATATGGAGTGTATTATACAGAGTGTGGGTTCCCACTAGATGCTCCAGATTTCTTTGTGTCTTTCCTTTTAACCGTTATCTTTGCAATAAATCCAATCATATCCAAACTTATAAAGCTGAATCTAGTCCGAACAGAGAGCTGAACAGTTGTGTGTTAAGAGCCTGGATCAATCTGATCTCTTTTTTCACCAGTGAAGAACTTGTAGCACTGGCCATCCATTCTGATTATTCATCTTCTGAAATATGAAGTGACACAAGTGCATTACTGAATTATAAAGGCGCTTTGATATAGCTGAGCTTCAGCAACAATCAAAGCTGTTTTCACTTGGATGCATTAATATTACACTGCCAAGCATCTGTCAAGACCACGTCCTGTTTCTCTAATGAGGGAATAGCTGCACGCAAAACACATCACACACACCCACACACACTTTCGCAATATTGCTAACAATGTTAATTACTTCTCTTGAGCCCATTAAAATGTGAATATATGTGTGTGCGCGCGTGTGTGTCACGGGAGGAAGCAGTGCAAAAATTTTGGCACCCATATTCAATCCAGTGCCAGAAAAAGCCTTACGCTTCATTAATAAACAGAATAAATAAATCGTTATTCCCATATATAACGTTTATTCATTTTTCTTTCTTATTATTATATTATTATAATATTATATTGGTGATATTAGGTGAGTAGTAAATACGCTTAGATTATATGGAGCGTTGATAAAACCTATAAATTTCATCAGCCAATCAGAATCAAGACTACACTCAGCGCTGTGGTATAATAACTATAATAAGATGCTGATGAAATAATTATCGAACATTATATTAACATGACGACTACTTCTTTATCACTGCATGCAATTAACTTATTAACTGCTCTAACCACAAATGAATCGTAAGAACTGATTCCTGAGCGACGATTTTACCGATTATACGCTGATATGTCAATTACTCATCCGACTGTGTAAGCTAGGGATTGAAGCGTAAAGAACAATACGGAGGTATAAAAGGAAGAATGGATGAGGGTGGGGATCGTTCTGTCAGTCAGGATGAATGTTGCTTTCTCTCTCTGACTCATCCCGAGGTGACAGGAAACGTGAAAGCGATTTTTAGGAAAGGAATACAACTGGAGATTTTCTAAATGCCTGAGGTTATATGAATGATGGTGACAGGAATTTATGGACTTAAGTAACTCAAATTTTGTGATTTTGACATTTATTCAAGTATCATTATCATGGGTTCCAGGTAATATTTCGGAAATCTGTCAACTACACAAATCCTCAGTGTGTTAGCTAAGCCAAAAACGAAATGTGCAATTTTTTTTTCGCTTTTTATCCAACATTTTTGTTTTGTTCCCTACATTTGCTTCTTCAGTTTTGTGAGGCTACAATTCTAACATCGCACCACCAAACAAAGCACTGACACTGGAGACTCCTTCTGTAAATGTTAAATAAATGTGGCCTTACAGAAAGCGTCACCACGTCAATATATCGAAATGGGTTACATTTTCACTGTTAAATAATGCTATAAAAAGTTTATTATTATGGTTAGATTAGACCATAGTTACATTTAGATTAGACCATTAGACCTCGAGTTTCTGGGCATGTGTATGCGCGTTGCCGTCAGGTTCTCTGGTTTCCTCCGAACCTCCCAAAAACATACAACAATTGCTCCTAGGTGTGGAAGAGTGTGTGAACATGTGTGTGTGATGGCCTGGCGTCCCATCTAGCGTATATATCCCCCGCCTCATGAGTATCAGAATGAACGCATTAATATAAACCTGTGAATATGAATTTCAGTCAGAACTACTGTCAGATCTACTGTTATAGAAAATTATTCAACACTGTCGACAGTGCTGGTGGTTGTAGCTTTATTTACTAACCATTTGGATCTTTCTTCATCCTCAGCGGATGACGAGGTTAAGATTCTGGTCACTAGAATGTTGTGAGTTCAGCCTCCATTGAGGAAAGAAAAAAAAAAAAGTCACTTTGGATAAATGCATCTACCATAAATAGATATGAATAAATATTTATTCTACATAGGAATCAATGTATTGTTTAACTTTTGCTTAATGAACATTGTGTTCACACAGAACTGTTCATAATCATTTTAAGGCAATTTCAGACATATTTTAGGTCTTTCTTGCCTCTGTAGCCAAGGACTTGTGCTTTGGCGGCCAAACAAAGGCTTGCTTGTGTGACTCATACACTCTACACACTGCTGAATTTATTGGTCTGAATACTGAATGAATGAGGTTAACACACACACACAGAAAAGGAGTCATGAGGATACATATCGATTTATGACAAGAATCTCTAAATGAGGACATTTAAATTGACCCTAATTCTTGCCATTTCTTTTACCTCATACATTTCTAATAGATTTCATTAAACAAATGCAGAAAAAAGCCAATGTGTAATCCTGTGAATTCAGGGAGGAAAAAAGATGAAGAACTCATCGCTTCTTTCTGTGGGATGAAAAGACACGTCCTTGATCCTTCAGTTATTGAATTTCAAAGCCGTCTTATGAGGTGTTTTACAATGACGTACAGGAGTGGAGTTGTTTCTGGTATTTCATTTTTTTAGTCAGTACAGAACAAAACACACACACACAAAAAGCACACAAATAAGCCTTAAAAAAAAGACAAAAAATTAAAAAACATAAGAAGTAACTTTCCCAGGTGTCTTTAAACAATAAGGCTGCTATCACTCCAAAGCAAACATTTTACATGTCTTCCTAATCAACAAGTGCTGCATTGTTTTTGGTCAAAACTTCAGAAAAGTGCTGAATGAAGTCAAGCACTTTTTCAGCTCCAGACCAATCAGGTCGCAAGTTTAGGGCAAGCGAGGAAAACAAACATGGAGGACAAAGTTGCTGGTGAATAAATGTGTCTTGTTAGTGAGCGAATATCAGGAGATTAATGGCATGTTGAATTAAAAATATTTCATTACCAATAGTTCAACATTACTCACTCATTCACTCTCGCTCTCCGCTTCATCCTGGATCTCAGGCCTCGCCCGGCAAACCTGGGCATGTTTATCTGCCTATCCTATCTGTTTTCTTTCTTTCCATGAAAGAATACATTCGACTGCTTTTCTTTCTTTCTTTCTTTCTTTCTTTCTTTCCATGAATTACAATTAGAATGCCTTTATTGTCATTGTACAGATGTACAACGAAAATTTTTTTGGCTCCCAGTACAAAAAGTGAAGACGTGCACACACACATCAAAACAGTGCAATAGAATAGAATAGAATAGATTTTTATTGTCATTGTTTTGAACAACGAAAGACTGTTTAGCAGCTCACAAGGTTTTGGCATAATAGACAAATACAAATAAAAAAATAAAATAGACAAGAAGAGAGGTATTCCAAAAGGTGATATATACAATGGTTAGTGCAAAATATTGTAATGTGCACTGGAGCAAATTAAACAAGAACAACAGTGCAGAATACAGTATACATAGTGTTGTATACTCTATGAATGTATATCAGGATATATGAATAATAAATAATAATAAGTGTAACAGTATAAGAACATAATAACTATAAGTAAGGAATATGTACAGCAAACAATGCCAACAAATATGAACAAAGTGCAGTAAGCAGAAATGTACAGAGATTAAGGCAGAAATTAAACGTTAATAAATGAATAAATATTGAGGTAGAAGTCCTTTGTTATTGTACAATCAACCCTGAATCTTATGTGCTGAGAAATATTCGTTAATTAAGTTCAGTTCTTTGATGGCACGTGGAT
The DNA here is from genome assembly GCF_027358585.1 of Pangasianodon hypophthalmus. Lineage (NCBI taxonomy): Eukaryota > Metazoa > Chordata > Actinopteri > Siluriformes > Pangasiidae > Pangasianodon > Pangasianodon hypophthalmus. Next base: position 22,357,803 of record NC_069722.1, on the reverse strand, counting down.
AAAAACTGTTCGAGAATCTGGAAGTGTGTGTCTTAAGGGACCGATAGCGTCTTCCAGAGGGTGGCAGAGTGAAAAGGTGTTTACCGGGGTGCGAAGCGTCCTTTATTATATTTCTGGCCCGTCGTATGCATCTGGTACTGTAGATGTCCTCAAGAGATGGCAGCTGTGCACCGGTGATCTTCTGTGCTGAGTTGATGACTATCTGCAGAGCTTTTTTTTGTCAGCCACCGTGCATCCAGCAAACCACACCAGAATTCCATAGGAGCGTATGCTTTCAACTGAGCAGTGGTAGAAGGACACAAGCAGCTGCCGGGGTCAGGTTAGTTTTCCTCAGCATCCTGAAAAACGTACAGCCGTTGTTGGGCTTTCTTCACCAGGGATGTTGTGTTTGCAGTCCACGTGAGATCAGGAGTAATGTGAGTGCCGAGAAATTTAAAAGGTGGTCACCCTCTCCACCATTTCTCCTTCAGTCTACAGGGGGACTGGGTCTCCCTTTTGTTTCTGAGCTCCTTTGTTTTGGAGGTGTTGAGTGCCAAATGCTTGATGATGCACCATTCTGAGAGAGCATCCACCTCCTTCCTGTAAGCAGATTCGTCACTGTGTGATATTCGCCCCATGACAGTTGTACCGTCCGTGAATGTAATGATTGAGTTTGAGCTGTGGGTTGGAATGCAGTCGTGGTTATGAAGTGAGTAGAGTAAAGGACTCAGCACGCAGCCTTGTGGAGCTCCTAAGCTCTCAACACTAAGTGTTATATACTCTAAATGCGGCGAACAATGTGTCTATAACGGTAGCATTTGTACACCACTCGTTATTAGAGGAGATAATCAGCCCCACGCCTTTGCTCTTACCGGAGAAGTCGCTCCTGTCGGCTCGGTGCTCTGTGCGGCCTGCTAGCGCGATAGCATCAGCCGGGACCCCCGAGTGGACCCAAGTCTCTGATATAATTACTATTAGGGAGCAATGTTTTACTGTGTTTTTAGCCGATATGATCAGTTCTTCCGTTTTGTTGTTTAGTGACCTGCCATTTGTGAGGAAATTGCTAGGCAGCGTTGGCTTAAGGGGCGCTCTCTTTAGCCTTGTTCGATGGCCCGCCGACAGCCCCGCTTTTGCCTGCGTTCCCTGCGCCGCCTTCTGCGTTTTCCGGACGGTACGATGATCCACGGAGACCCCGCTGGGCGAATGATCTCCTCCGGAAATTGTTCATTGTCAGAATTCTTGATAAAGTCCAACTCGGAGCACGACGCTCCGATATTTAACAAAACATCTCGGTTGTATGTAGAGTTGCTGATCAACATAGAGGCACACCACGTAGCAAACAAAACAAAACAAAACACCGGGCGCACATGCGCACATGCGCGCCGCCATGAAGCCATACCCATTACCCATGAAAGAGTACATCTGACTGCTTTTCTTTCTCTTTTTTTCTTTCTTTCTTTCTTTCGAAGAGTACATTCGAGTGCTTTTCTTTCTTTCTTTCTTTCTTTCTTTCGAAGAGTACATTCGAGTGCTTTTCTTTCTTTCTTTCGAAGAGTACATTCGAGTGCTTTTCTTTCTTTCTTTCTTTCTTTCGAAGAGTACATTCGAGTGCTTTTCTTTCTTTCTTTTTCTTTCTTTCGAAGAGTACATTCGAGTGCTTTTCTTTCTTTCTTTTTCTTTCTTTCGAAGAGTACATTCGAGTGCTTTTCTTTCTTTCTTTTTCTTTCTTTCGAAGAGTACATTCGAGTGCTTTTCTTTCTTTCTTTCGAAGAGTACATTCGAGTGCTTTTCTTTCTTTCTTTCGAAGAGTACATTCGAGTGCTTTTCTTTCTTTCTTTCGAAGAGTACATTCGAGTGCTTTTCTTTCTTTCTTTCTTTCGAAGAGTACATTCGAGTGCTTTTCTTTCTTTCTTTCGAAGAGTACATTCGAGTGCTTTTCTTTCTTTCTTTCGAAGAGTACATTCGAGTGCTTTTCTTTCTTTCTTTCTTTCGAAGAGTACATTCGAGTGCTTTTCTTTCTTTCTTTCTTTCTTTCGAAGAGTATGTTCGACTGCTTTCAATTTTTTGTTCTTTCTTTCTTTTGAAGAGTACATTAGACTGCTTTTTTTCCCATTCCATTATACACTGTCTGGCCCAAAAACTTCACAACATTTATTTCCATCCAGAGTTGCATTCATTTTTGGCTGAGATTCTTGCATTGAGGACAGGAGAGTCTAACCACTCCGTAAAGTCTTCTCCAGCACATCCCAAAGACTTTCAATGAGGTTAAGGTCAGGACTCTGTGGTGGCCAATTCATGTGTGAAAATGATGCCTCATGCTCCCTGAACGACTCTTTTACAAGTTAAGCCTGATGAATCTTGGCATTTTCATCCTGGAATATGCCTGTGCCGTCAGACAAGGAAAAAATCCATTGACGGGAAAACCTGGTCATTCAGTACATTCAGGTGCTCAGCTAACTTCATTTTATTGCCACACAATGAGGCTGAGCCTCGACCTGACCAGCTGATGCAACCCCAGATCATAACACACAACCTTCAGAGGCTTGTACAGTAGGCACTATGCATGACGGGTGAATCCCTTCATGCATTTCCCTTCTTACCCTGACACGCCAATTGTTTTGGAATAGGGTAAATCTGATTTTATCAGACTACATGACCTTTTTCCATTGCTCCACAGTCCAATCTTTATGCTCCCTAGCAAATTGAAGTCATTTTTTCCGATTAGTCTCACTAACAAATGGCTTTCTTGTGGCCACACAGCTGTTTAGTCCAAATCCTGTAAGTTCTCATCACATTGTGCGTGTGGAAATGCTCTTACTTTCACTATTAAACATAGCCGTGAGCTCTCCTGTCGATTTTTTTATGATGTGACATCACCAAGCGTTTTAAAGATCTCCGATCACGATCATTCAAGAGTATTTTCCGACTATATTTCTGCTGTAAAGTTGACGGTTCACCACTATCCTTCCAGGCTTTAATAATGCACTGGACATTTCATAACCCAGTTCCAGTGATTTCAGCAATCTCCTTAGTTGTTTTCTTTGCTTGATGCAGGCCAACAATTTTCCCCTTCAGTAACATCTTTTCCACGACCATGGGATACGTAATCTGCCATGGTTGTTTAAGAAATGAGAAGCTACACACTGCATCAGTTAAGGTTAAAAGAATTGTTGCCAGCTGAAACATATTAATCACTGCAGTAATGATCCGATCATAGGCTCTTAAGTATTTGCTTATTTAAACCCAAACAGCGACCTTTTTTTTGGCCAGGCAGTGTAGATTACAATAAACAACCCCCCCCACCTAAACTTATTGTGTTGTAGGAGTGTATTGTGAATAGGAGAGTTTTTTTGTAATAAAAGTCTTGTTAAAATTCAATTCTGTCTTTCTTTCCATGAAAGAGTACATTACACTGCTTTTCTTCTGTTCCATTGTAGATTACAACAAACCACTTCTTTCCTCTTTCTTTCTTTCTTTCTTTCTTTCTTTCTTTCTAAGGAAGAGTACATTCAACACTTCTCTTTCTTTCCATTGTAGATCACAGAAAACTGCTTTGCTTTCTTTCATTCTTTCTTTCCATAAAAGTCTACATTCTTTCTTTCTTTCTTTCTTTCTTTCTTTCTATGGCAGAGCACAAATCAAATCGGTTTGTGATATTGGAAATGTTTCCTTCACACCTTTGTGGTTTTGTTTTTTATATCAGCTGAGTGATTAGATGAGTTTTTTTTTTTTTTCCAGCAGAATGTGTGTTTAAAGGATTAGTGAGTTTTTTTTTCTTTTTGTCCTGTAAACTAAGTTAACCTTAGCCTTTGGGATTAATTATTTAATTGGGTAAAGGACTTTTTGCTGGATAGAACAGTTCAGGTGAGGGTTGGGTCATCATATTCCAAAATCTCTAAAATAGACAGTGGTACCCCACAAGGAAGTGTGTGCAGTCCAATATTGTTTAATATAAAATAGATATAGGCTTTATGCTGATGATGGAGCGATATGGAAGAAGGGTCAGAATATATCACATGTGACTCGAGTCATACAAACGGCAGGTAATGAAGTGGAGAAATGGGCCAACAAATGGAGTTTCCAGCTATCAGTGGCTAAGACTCAACTGGTGTGTTTTACAAAAAGAAACCATATCCCAGAAATAAAAGTGAAACTCTATGGACAGGTGCTTGAACAGATTAAAACTGGTATGATGGTATGAATGGATTCCAGGCTGACTTTTAGGACACGTGTACAGAGATTGTGTACAGAGAAAAGTGTTAAAAAAATAAATAAATAAATAAGCAATATTGTATGAAGGTGTTTAGCAGGAATGGAATGGGGTACTAGTCGAAGATCTTTAAGATGAATTTATAGTGCACTGATCAAGTCAGCGTTGGATTATGGGTGTATGAGTTATGGGTCTGCATCACTATCGTTGATTAGGAAAGGTGAAGAAGTACAGGCGCAATCGTTAAGAATATGTTGTGGGGCTTTTAGATCCTCTCCAGTATCAGCATTGCAAGTGGAGATGGGAAAAATGCCCTTGTGTATTCACAGGTTAAAGCTGACTGAATTATTGAGTTAATCGGAAAGGACATTCTGAGACACACCCAGTTAAGAAGGCACTGAGGGAGTGCTGGGAGTATGGGAATAATAATAATATCAGGAGTTTTGCTTGGACAGCAAATAAGCATTCTCAGACTCTGGGTATTACAGAAATTACAGTGAGTCCAACTGTTGTCTTAGCAAATATACCTCCATCCTTATTCTCCATGCCTCAAGTTGTTCTTCATCTACCATATAAAGTTAAGAATGAAACATCTGTAACTAAGTAGGTTGTTGTTCAACAGTATTTAGATCAGGCATACACTCCTCAGTGATCCATATCTTACCAGATGGTTCTAAGGATCCTACATTGGGTCACACAGCTACAGCGGTAAGTTCAAAAACTAACCATATATCAGTTTTTACAACAGAGTTATCTTGTTAGTGCCTCAACAGGTAGAGGATGTTCAGCCAATGAGGGTAGTTATTTGCGCAGATTCATGATCAGCTTTAACTAGCTTATTAAGTGGACAGTCTACATCAAGACGAGCTTTAATATATGAAATCCTTATGAGTTTGCCTTAGAGTCCAGAATATGGGGAAAGTCCTGTCATTTCTGTGGGTACCAGCACATGTGGGAGTTCAAGGCATCAAAATAGTGGATAATCTGGCCAAACAGGCAATGAAACATATGGACGTTGAAATTCAAATTCCACTAAGCAAAGCAGAGGTAAAAGGACAAATCAAAGAACTCATGAATATAAAATGGCAAGAAATGCGGGACAGGGAAATGAAGAGCATCCAAGAAGAAGTTGGTAAAGGGAGAATAAGTTTCAATAGTATGAAAGAATCTTAGAAGATATCACTCAATTCCAAATAGGACACTCTGGTTTAAATCATTCATTGCTCATAATAAGGAAACATCAAGCAGGATTATGTACATCTTGTGGTCAAGCAGAGACTGTTGAGTATGTATTATTACATTATGTAGCATTTACTAGGGAAAGAGATGAGCTATTGCAGAAATTGAGAGCTATAGGTTTAGTTGACTTCACTTTACCAAATCTACTTAATTGTGCCTTAGGACAGTCCAAAAAAAAAAAACCCAAAAAAAACAAAGAGCAATGAATTTTTATCTAAAAGTAACAGGATTAGATAATAGAATATAACTATGTATTCTGTATAATAATTTTTGTGGTTATTTTTATTTCACTTCCTATTGATGCTTCACACTCTAGTCCAGTTGGTGTGTAAACCACCATAAAATCGTACTAGAAGAAGAAGAAGCTACTTTATTTTGCCTGGTGTATTAAACATGGAGTCTGGGTCCCTGGAGGACTAGAGGTTAGGCCTCGGTGCTCTCACCACCATGGCCCGGGTTCGATTCCTGGCAAGGGAACTAACTGCAGAAGCTAGGGTCTCACATGACAGTGCACTTCCAAGTGCCGGTCTCAAGCCGGGATAAAATTAGGGAGGGCTGCGTCAGGAAGGGCATAATAATAATGATTATATTATTAATAATATTAATGACTAGGACATGGTGGTAGCATTGTCATGGCTACAGTATGCACGGTGTGCGAGCTGCTTTGAAGTTTTGACGGTATGATATCCTAGTCTAAAAATATCACAATTTCACGGTATTATTCATCCATTTTAAAACACAGAAGCTGGTGGTAAAAATGAAGGAAAAAACATTACAAACATTCTGTGGTGCAAAAGTCTTTACACATCGTTTAACACCTCTTGGTACAGTGATGCCAGCTTCCAAAGCACAGGCTGAGCTGGACAAACGGGTTGTCCATCATACCGTTATTTATGACAAAGTTATCAACATGCAGGCGGTGTTTTAGAGAAGTCAGCTGTCCGATCTCACACTGTGACTAACTGTGAAACCATAACGACACTAATCGGCACAGAAGAAGCTCTGGTCAGTGCAGTTTTCTTTTCTTTTCTTTTTTTTTGGTAGTGAAATCTGGTGATAAAGTGTATGTCCTTGAAAATCTTTTCACAGTCTCTTGTTTGAATGATGTCATTGGAATTGCGAGTGTCAAAAATGAAACTAGAGCAGCAGTAAGAGCGACTCAGAGTTTATACAACCTTGTAGGCAAATCCACATGCAAATAATGATTACGGCCAAAAACTATCCATAGGTCGTCTATATCGGACGTGTTTCTAAATGCTGTTTGTTTAGCACTTTCTCTAGCTTTGGAAGAACAAGATCGGCATAACAGGTTTACACGGTGCTGTTTACTAAGAATTTGGTTTGAAATGACTAGGAAGGAAATGCGCTGGGCAAAGCACTGACATTTTAATCAGGATAAAATCTTTAATTTTTCAAACAGGTAAGCCAACTTGCACGCAAAGTCCTTCCGGGAAGTTTCAATCGTGATCGGCGTTGCTGCTGAAACGGCTACAACCTGCAGCTTCACTAACCAGAATAATTTCATTGACAAATAAAGGACTAAAACTGATCAAAAAGTAGTTTACTCTGTTTTGAAATTTGCTCTTTTTAATTGTGAGAATATTAAGAAATGTAACACCTTTATGGTAAGCATACGGCTCGGCTTAAGACAGAGGCTCCGTCCAACAGGAAGTCAGCCATTTTGGATATTTTGCAGTACCAAAAGTTTAAATATTCCTCCTACCTAGTGGAGTTGTCAGATTCAAACTAAATTTGTCCCTGATGTTAAACTGCAAAGGAATGTTTGATACGTCACACACCATGTTGTCATGGTGAGGTGATTGTTAGTCTAAATAACTGTGCTTTGGGTTTGTCTGAAATGTGCTCTTTTTATTGTGAGAAAATTAAGAAACCCTGGCTATAAACTTTAGCAGCTTCCAAAGAAACATAAATAAATGTCACAATGTCACATTCTATGAGGAAGTGGTGTCTGGTTGCTGCATTTTTAAATATTTAAATATTTAATTCCATTTTTAAGTCACTTTCTGGACGGACACTAAAATACTGTTTCTTTTTTTCTCAGAGAACAATTAAATATAATTTATTATATATAGCTGCAGCGTGAAATGTGTAAGCTCTTCTGTTTGTTTCGTCTTTAAGGTATTATGCTGATAAATGCTTTAGAAATCTTTACATTTAACAGCAGAAGTGTAGAAGTTCATGTCAGTGAAAAATAGGGCACAAAATGAATAATCTTATAGCTCTCTATTGATAGTGTAATTCGTGTACTTTACTTGGCTGCCATTAAGCTAAAATACTTTAAATTGCCCATTCTTCTGTCCATTAACACATTCCTGTCTATTCATATACGCTGATTGCCTCAGTTCACCTTAAACAACTAGTAGGAAGTAGGTGAACCTGCCCAGGCCTAGTGCATGTATAGCAGTGTTATTGTTTTTTTCAAAAGGAGAAAAAAGTTCAGTGTAAAAGTGCCCAAAAAGGAAGAAATACTGCATTGAAGCATTGTTCTATTTTTTGATGTAAGCATTTAATTTCAGAACATGGCTTCCAGCTCAGTCTCGCCAGAGCCACTTGATGTCCTTCAGGACAGTGACAACGATGATGGTGGAAACAACCTATCGGGTCTGGAGGACGAGGACAACGATGAAGAAATTATGGATCTGGATGAGGATGATTCTGCCGATGAGTAAGTAACTTAATGAGGACACTTCGGAGAAGAATCCAGGACATACGAAATGGAGTCGTGTTGTGAATGAGGCACATGAGCTGATATCCCAGAGGTTTATGAGGTTAAATATTACTAAATAAATCCCATTTATACATTCCAGGAGTGGCAGAAGTAACATAATTGCATCAGACAAACACACACACAAAAAAAACTTGATCAGGAAAAAAATGAACCCAAACATTTGAAAAACATTGAGGTAACTGCCCAATCTTACACAGTGAAAAGGTGACATGGTAACAAACCTAGTGTTAGAGCGATTTTATTAGCCGTATTGTGTATTTATGGTGAGCCTCAGCCACACAAGGCTACATCAAGTAAATTTTGTTTTAATACTTGTGTTACTCTTGTACAGTAGTCAAAGCAAAGACTATTGTTTTTGTACAATATAGTTTTTATAAGTACATCTTGGGTGGAACAAGTCGTGAACAATATTTTCCTCACAAAGGTAAATTTATTCTGTCTGCAGAAGTGATGATGATGAGTGGCACACACCACCGGCGAAGAAGCCACATGAGTCTGCTCAGTCAAAATCTCCCCTGGCATGGAAGACACCCGAAGACACTGACGTGGCTCCACCAACGATTCGGTTCCGGCCTGCGCGACCTCCTGGGGTGCAACTGAATCCGGCAGACACCCACACTCCTCTGGAGTTGTTCAAACTCTTCTTCTCTCCAGATGTTGTGGCAACATTGTGTCAGAACACCAATAAACAGGCTGCCAAGAACATCGAACAAGGGGGAAAGTACAAATGGACTGCTTTGACAGTAGACGAGTTGTACAAGTACATCGGACTCATTTTTTACATGGGCCTGATCAAGCTGGACCACATCCAAGATTACTGGCGGCAAAACAACATTTTTTCCATCGCCTTCCCAGGGATGGTGATGACGAGAGACAGATATAGGACCATTTCCTGGAATGTGCACATGAGCGATCCGGATGAGGACCAAGAAAACGATATTAGGCGGGGGACACCTCAGTATGACCGACTGTTCCGGGTGAAACCGCTCATGGACCAGATTAGGGAGGCCTGCAAAACCTTTTATCATCCACAGAGAAACCTTGCAGTGGACGAACGAATGGTAGCAACTAAGGCAAAGACGGGCATGACGCAGTACATGAAGAGAAAGCCCACCAAATGGGGCTTCAAGTTATTTGTAATGGCCGACTCGAGCAACGGATACACAGTGGATTTTGCTGTGTACACGGGAAAGGGCGGCTCTTACACGGGAAAGGGCAGCTCTTACACAGGACAAGGGATTTCATACGACACTGTGATGTCATTCATGGATCATTCCTTCTTGGGTTCCGGGTACCATGTGTACATGGACAATTTCTACACGAGCCCAAAGCTATTCAGGGACCTGCACGCTCAGAAATTTGGCGCTTGCGGGACGTACAGGGACAAGAAGAAGGACTGTAAGGACGGCCTGAGCACTATGTTGAACGCTCTCGATAGAACGTCACGCAGGGGAGACTTCAGGTGGATCAGGGATGGTCCTCTGGTGTTTGTGAAGTGGATGGATGCTCAAGAAGTCTCCGTTTGCTCCACGATCCATGCAGCCTTCAATGGCGAGACGATACAACGGAAGGTGAAGACCCCGAAAGGGACCTGGGACACGCAGACATTTTCATGCCCTACTCCTGTCCTCAAGTACAACGAACACATGGGAGGTGTGGACTTGTCTGACCAACTCATCCAGTACTACACAACCCAGCACAAGACCATGAAATGGTACCGGAAGCTGTTTTTGCACTTCTTGGACATTGCGGCTACGAACGCATACATCTTACACAAAGAGCTTGCGTCGCAACAACTGCGTGATGCCTTGACACACAAAGCGTTCATAGAAGAGCTGACTGCACAGCTGTGCGGCATGTCACAGAAAATCCCTTCAAAACGGGCCAGCTGTGATCATGTACCGGTGCCCGTGGCCAAACTGTCTAGAGACGTCCGTCAGGTGGCTTCGCAAGGTCGCAGGACCTGCGTCCTCTGCCGATTGCAGCGTTCTAAAAAGCATAACACTCCATGGAAGTGTAGTAAGTGCGACGTTCCTCTTTGCCTACAGCTGACTAGAAACTGTTTTGGTGAATGGCATTGTAACTGAAGTAAAGTGAAAAAAAATAACCACCTATAATAGAATGGTGAATAATTTCATTAAAGGGATATTTCACCCAAAAATGAAAATTCTGTCATCATTTACTCGCCCTCATGTCGTTCCAAACCCATAAGACTTTCGTTCATCTTCGGAACACAAATGAAGATATTTTTAATGAAACCAGGGAGATTTCTGTCTCTCCATTGACAGTCCATGTAACCAAAACTTTCAAGCTCTAAAAATTCATAAAGGTATCGTAAAAGTAATCCATGTGACTTCAGTGGTTTAATCCCAATTTTATAAAAGCGATACGAATGCTGTGTGCGAAAAAAAAAAAAAGTCTTTATTCCCAAAATATCTTCACTTCCGCATAGATCTCCGACATGCTATGTTGACGAGAGAGCGGACGTTCCAGATACAACTGGTCCCGGAAGCTCTGCACTGCTTAAAGCTTCGTTCATTACATTCTAAGTTGATTTTGCTTTAGGTCTTGGTTTATTTTTCAAAATGGTGCTAAAATATGTTCTCTAGATGCCAGACTCTTGAGAAACTTTCTCTGCTGTAAAATATAAAATGTTTATTGCTAGTATTTATTTATAGTATTTTACAAGGGACACTAGAAACAACCTAATATTTCCGAAATATGGTGTAAAAAATGTTTCAGCATTAATAACTTATTTATAACTTGTACAAATTATCTGGAAGATATGTAGAATACGATAAAAAGCAATGGGTTAAACCATGGCTTTATCATAAGTTGCTGAGAAAACCCATTTGGAAAAACTCCTGTCTGGTATGCTTTTGTTTGTTTGGTGCATGTCCTGTCAGTCATTTTATAGGCACTATACGGGTCACCCAAGACCGTGTGAGTGAAACTTCATGAACCTGGGTAGGAATCATTCAAATGTCATATTCATGAAACCAGTTTGGTTCATTCTCATGCTGGAAGTAGCCATTAGAAGATGAGTAAATTGTGGCCATGAAGAGATGCACATACTCAAATAGGCTGTGGCATTCAAGCGATTATGATCGATTGGTATTAACGGGCCCATAGTGTGCCAAGAAAACTTTCCCCACACCATTACACTACCTCCACCAGCCTGGACTGTTGATATAAGGCAGGTTGGATACATGGAGTCAAGCTGTTGGCCTGACATTCTGACCCTACCATCTGTGTGCCTCAGCAGAATTCAAGATTCATCAGACCAGGCTACGTCTTTCCAGTCTTCAACTGTCCAGTTTTGGTGAGCCTGTGCCCACTGCAGCCTCAGCTTTCTGTTCTTGCCTGACAGAAGTGGAACCTGACGTGGTTCTGCTGTTGTAGCTCCTCTTCCTCAAGGTTTGACGTGTTGTGCATTCTGAGATGCTTTTCTGCTCACCACAATTGTACAGAGTGGTTATCTGAATTCCTGTAGCCTTTCTGTCAGCTCGAACCAGTCTGGCCATTCTTCGTTGACCTTGCTTATCAACAAGGCGTTTCCGTCTACAGAACTGCTGCGCACTGGATGTTTTTTCTTTATTGCACCGTTCTGAGTAAACTCTAGAGACTTCTGTGTGTAAAAAATCCCAGGAGATCAGCAGTTTCTGAAATACTCAAATCAGCCTGTCTGACACCAACAATCATGCCATGGTCAAAATCACAGAGATAAGATTTTTTCCCCCAGTTCTGATGGTTAATGTGAACACTACCCAAAGCTACACTCTTGTATCTGCATGATTTTATATTTATTGCACTGCTGCCACACGATTGGCTGATTGCATAATTGCATGAATGAAATAAAATGCTCAGTGAGTGTAAATTTTAAATAAAAGTGAAATGGTTATACACATGTAGTGCTCTTTTAGTTAAAATATTCATGTTCAGAATTATTTTTTTATACTGGGTGAGGAGAAATCAGTAGGCCATATATAATTTATAAGCAATATGTGTGCCATTTTTACTAAAACTATATAAGTTAACTCGACAAAAAGTGTTAAAAACAACTTGAGTATATATATATATTTAATTTAATGCAATGTATAATGTGTAGTCCTAATATAAAAGCTACTTTGTGTTTGGAAGTTGATCTCCCAAAACCCTGTTCAAATCAGGCACATTCCAGGCTAATGAATGGACCTCGTCCTAACTACATACACCATATCCATCCGCGCATACCACATAGTTTTCTTCGAACGAAATGTGGCAAAAAAGTCTACATTTTCAGCAAAAACAACAACATATTTATGGCTATTTCTATTCTCCTTTGTTCGTGAAGGCAGTCTGATAAGTATTCCACGCTTGGCAGAAACCCACACACCTCAGGTAGCGGTTTATTTTTTTGTTAACTACGCGGTAGGATACATTAAACCGCATTCACCGTAATAAGAACTTCCTCTGAGGTGTGCGCTGTGCGTGAGAGCAGTGCGCATGCGCAGTGCGACTCGGGCAGGGGCGACAGAGACGGGACGCCATTTTGAGGCTCCAGTTTCCAGCTAACATAGCAGCGAGCCGCAGCGGAGAGGAGGCACAGAAAAAAAAAGAAAACATATATATTTTTACCGGGCGGTCTTGCTGTTTTCATTCCAGTTTTGGATACTGAGAACGTTGCTCTCGCGTCGCTTAAAGAAGAAAGAAAAGGGGAAAAAACGGGTTATCCGTTTTTTTTGTATCAGGTACGTTTATAATGTGTGCGAGTTAATAGAAGTTTAGGCGTTTCTTCTGTTTACCATCGAAGCAGTTTGACTTTTACTAACTAACTAACTAACTCAGTGTGTCCATGTTTAAAAGACGGGGTGGATTTTAGGGCTTATTATTAATTTATTACTAATGATTAACTTTGTCATTTTACATGGTAACTACGTCGTAACTGAGATTTCTGAGTACTTGGCTAATTAGCCAACGTTCTCCTCGAAATAATTACATTTCTCACTCAGAACAGGTTTTTGTATTTTACATTTTCACATTCTTTACACTAAACTCTACAACTACACGCACATTTCAGGTGTGTGTGTGTGTGCGCGAGAGAACCACTGTTTGGATAGCTACCTATAATTGTTTTTTTTCCCTACCCGTATTGTGACAAGCGGTACCGGATTGGTTAACAATGAGTACACGCGAACAGTTTGCTAATTAGATACATTCACTAGCCAATGAGAGAGCACAGTTTTTGTGGTTGTGAGCCAATCCTGAGCGATGAGGCGGGACTTCTTGGAAAATAGGTGTGAAGTGATTGCGATTGCTAGCAGTGTTCTGTAATAAGGTTACATTTGATTAGCATATTTTGATAGTCACATTCCCAAAAAAAAATAATAATAATTTGTGGTATTAAGGTGCGTGTAACTGCACTAATTTTTAATATTACAATACATTAAAGGGTTTAAAATAAGTATTTGGGGGGTTTTCAGTTTAACAAGTTTGCTAACCACTTTATTACAACCTGTTTATCTAAAAAAAAAAAAAAAAAAAAAAAGCACAAAATGGAGGGCTACATCAAACCATAGCATGAACACAACTCACAAAATTTATCAAATACACCTGAAACCTAGAACATTAAGCATATTTTGAAATTATACTTATAAACACGAGTGAATTTCTGATTGATATTGTTAATATCTTAATAGTTGTTAGTTAGTAATTAATGAGTAACTAACCATTATGTAACTAGTGAACTCAGTTGAACAAAAGATGATTTACGCTTTCAGTGTTGTACTATTTGATAATATCCTTTGTTTCTTCATTGATGCTGACTTATTGCCTTGCAAGGAAACCCAGAAAACCCTGCACCAGTGTTGTTGAACCTGCAGTTATGTCCTCGGTGAACTGACCAATAGTCTTATAAGGTAAAGTTTGTCTCCGCTGCCTCTGAAATCACAACTACGCAGTTCTACAGCTCTGACAATGTTGATCGTTTAAACCGGTAATGAGAAACTTTCGATCTTTGGGTTAATGAGGAAATTGAGTAATCATGATTCGCTGACGTGTCAGCAAGGTGCAATAAAATCGGAGTTTTTCAATGGAGGACTTGACGGCGCTTTTTACACCTAGTACCTAGAACCACCCAGTGTTTTTTTTTTTTTTTTTTTTTTTTTTTTGCCATTTGCTGTGAATGAAAGATCACCAGAAAGCCAGTTGTGAGGCATGCAGCGATGAAAACCTACCCATACAGCCTTGATTCGTTTTCTCGTTTTGGTTTACGCAGGACATTGGTGTAGCACTACAGCTCTGTTTTTGGCTCAGTACAGCAGGGAAAAATGCTGCAGTCAGAAATACACGGCACGTTTGGTTCTCTTCCTCCAGTCGAGTCAGTTTGATTCAGGGTTGAATCACCTTCTCAGCTCAGTCGGCTCACACTCGGAAGCGGACCGAGACGACGTCTCTCTCAGACGCTCTCCGTTATATTGCTGTCTTCTGATCTGCCTAAAGCAACTGTGCTGAGGAGAAAACACACCAGGGTTTGATTCAAACGGAGTAAACCCAGCATGTGTGGAAGCGGCTTAGGGACTCGTGTGCTACTTTGTGCCAAAAATATTTGTTTCATGTAAACAAATTGCTTATTTCCATGGGAATTCATACAAATTAAGTTCCCTGAGTGCATGCTGTTACTGACTTTTAGAAGCAGGTTTTATTTAAGAGAACTGCTCACGCCGCTCTTCAACTCCGATGCCGTTTTTCAGGAACTCATCAGTTTTCCTGCACTATAGACTACGACCTAATGTAATCCCTGCTCTAACACAAGCCCTGACTCATCATCAGCTCCTTAACAACCTTTTCGTAAGGATAAAACGCGAGTGTTTGTGCAGGAACAGGGGACTGAAGGAGCAGGATTAGGAAACTGCTATAGAGCGCGTCTTTGATCTCGCAGACGGAGAGCTGTGCGTCGTCTTGCTCGGGGGGAAAACCCAGAAACACTGCATCCGCTTTCCCTTACGCCACTGCACGGAAAATGTAGACGGAGAATAACATGTTTAGCTTGGTTTAGCTTAGTCGTGTTGTGTGGTTCGTGATAAGCGATCCTTTGCTGTGAATTTCCATCACAGCAAAGTAGTCTGAATGAAGCCATAAAGGACGGTCAGGCGGCGTCCTACGTTTGCTTTGTAGATGCGGCTTTTCTAAATCACTTCCATATGGACGAGGGCGGCACGTCTTCGTGCTTGGTTTGAATCGCTGCGCTCGTTTTTGGGGAAGATAGGAGCCCTTCTATAAGGTTCACCATTCTGTACATTGTCTTTGAAAAGCAGATATGTGATGTATTTTTTTTAAAATGGTGTGATTGATGGTTAGATTGTCATGTTGTGGCTTTATCGCTCCCTTCCACTCTGACTCTGAGCAAGTCCTGGGGCAGTCACGGAAATGTTTTCAGTTCCTCAGCGAAGCATTGAAATTTTTTTCCCCCCCCAGTCTAATCTGAACGATGTTGAATGAACTGCTCACAAAGTGTGTTTTCATAGCCACAGCTGCTCCTGTGTGCACTCGGAGCGTTCTTCGAAGAGGAACAGCCCCCTTCACCCGCTTTAAAAAAAAAAGGCCCGATTTATTAACTTTGGCACGACTTCACAGCTCTACAGTTTCCCTCCTCCTATTAAGAAGCTTTCTGTCTGGTTCGGTGTAGGCAGACGTCTGAAGTGCTGTACAGTACCTCCCCGGCAGCCACACACACACACACACACACACACACACACAGTGGAATGTCCGACGCTGACTGCAGGATGTTTTCATAAATGTGGGTTCCTGTAATTACCTGTGTGTAAAAGGGGCTCTTTTTCTGAGTAAGAGCTTCAGATGAGCTGCTTGAATATTTAAAAAAAATTTTTTTTTTAAGCCTGAGCGAGGGTGTGAATTGCTTTATTTTAAGCTCCCCTCAAATGTTAATGTGGCTAACGATGCACGAAAAGCTTGATCGTGTGTATATAATGCAAATAAAGACTGAAATTTAAGCATTTTTTCCTTAATTCCTCAAGACCAAGATCTATTCTTGTTATGGATTCGGGCGTTGAAACGGATGGGGTGGAAAAAGGTAAATAAACTGCGTTCTAGCGATGCTCGTTTTGCATTTCAATAACTCGAGTACTCGACAGAGACGAATCGCACACTGACTCTCGAGAAGCCTGTTGTGTCTTGACGAAACGTAACCACAGCTGGTATTTGGCCAACGTTTTCAGCTATTAGCTGTGGCGTTCTCTCAGTTGTGGTTGTGTGTTTAAAAGCGAGGTGATTTGCTCTAACTTTCACCATCCTGTACTCTCAAGTTTTAGTTTTTTGTTAATCTTTTCACTCGGCACTCATTTTTCAAAGCTTTGGTCACTTTAAAAAAAAAAAAAAAAAAAAAAAGGAGGGAGGGCAGTCTGCAAGTCGCTGAATAAATCAGAGGGAGCTCTGTTTGTGTCTTAAACGTAATTGATGAAGTTACAAGATTAGATTAATTTGGGGACTTTCGAAGTCAGCTAGTTCTGAGATTATGCCGTGGAGTGTTGTACAACGTCCAGTCACCGTTCTGAGGGTTTTCAGAATGGAAGGGCTTTTAACGGCAAATTTAATATTAAGTTAATTTAAGTGCCGTTGACGTATCAACGCAATAAAATGACCACAGGTGACGCGAGTTTCTAGCAGGTTGTATTTTCGACCAACCTGGATGTTTGCGTCACACAGTCGTCTCATCACGCTCCATTCACAGCATGGCGTCCAAGCAGTGGAGGTGGCACTGGAGCAGAGAAGAGACGCTGGCTCTTATTTCAGTTTGGGGGCAAACCAAGGTTCTAGCGACAATCTGAAAACACAAAACAATAATCGCAAAGTATCCGAGAGGCATCCATTTTTCGTTTCCCGGCTTGGACAGTGTTTAATGTCTGGGGAACGGTCATTCGTACACACTCTACGAGAATAAATACAGCAAATAGCAGCAGTCAAACATCTGTAATGGGATGAAAGCTGCATAGAAAAATCACAGACATGTACGTCTGGACTAAAATTATCACAAGACTGCTGAGTTTGTCGAAAAAACAGGTAGACAGGTAATTCAGCCTGTAATTTTCCTCAGAGGAGGACGGAGGAAAAGAACAACATGGAAATAAAATCACAGAGCAACCTGTAAAATAGAAAATTACCCCAGAACCCCATGTAAATTTAATCCCATCCAGATAAGGCTTACGAGTCAGATTTCATGATGTTTTTGCCAGACTTGTCTGAACAAACACTCGTACCTGTCCCTGTAATGTTCGTTATTAAATGTTACACAGTGTACTGAGCGATACAGGGACACACATTAGTGACATTGTGTCTTTCAAGCAGATTCGTTACAGGTTGTGTTTTCATGCTGTTGTGGTTGCTTTGGTAGTACCATGAGGGGGAGAAAAAAGCAATGCTGATAAAAGGATTTGCATGTTAGTCACCGTTTAATTAATCGCTAATCTCTTGCTTGGTAGCTCAAGGGGAATTCAAGGTAGTGGTGCAAGTAGATTTTGGACTTTTTCTTTTTTTCTTTTTCTGAATGTCGTATTTATTTATTTATTTAATGAAAAGCACTAATCGTTTAACTCGAGCTGCCGAGCACTCGTGAGGCGTTTACTCTCCAGCCCAACGAGTCGCAGCTCAGGAAGCCGAACCTAAAAGTGGTTTCCGTTGTCCTGGATTAGTCCACATCCTCTCTCATTCTGCGAAAACGCTAAGGCAGGTTTGTGGCTGTTTACTAGATTTTTAGTGTTGGTTTGAAGCTCCGTCTAACGTGTTTATACAAGTTCTCTGGTTTAGTCAGCATATTAAGTGGAAAAAAGGCTAATTCAGCATGAAATGCTTTCCTGGAACAGCTGTGTTTAAAAAGAAATAAAAAAAAATGTGATGAAAAGGTGTGCCGTTACAACTATGGTTTAGTGTGTTTGGCCTAAACTTTTTTTTTTCCTCCGTGGTATACATTTTTTTTTAAAAATAAATTTTCTTATTGCTACAAATCTCATGATCACAGGTCAATCTTGACTACCAATACACCCTCTTCAGCTTATCTTATCTCTCTTCAGTGTGTTATTCATTGGGTTTCACAGACACACACATTATAAAAATAAAGAAAGAAAAGATTTTAAATTTATCCCATCTGTTGCACTCCTACTTCCTTCTGTCGTCTTGTTTGAGAACTAGATGCATACATCCCAGTGCGACTAGCCTGGTTGTGTTTTTTTTATTTTTTTTTATTAAGCGCACACAAAGGGATCAAGCTACCCGACTGTAGCTGCCAATGGCATTACTAAAACAGTCGCTGTATGTCCGAGTGCTTGAGAAAGTATGGGATCTGATCAGATACTGAGTTTACCAGAATGTCTAGAGTTATTTCAGTTATTTATAATCTCTAGAAGAGGCACAGTGTAGCCTGGCTAGTCCTCGTGTGTAGACATATCCACTGGTCATCGGTTCCTGCCGATATGTTTCGTTGAACCACATTTTGAATTTATCTTCTTAGGGTTTTAGATAGAGAATCAAGTCTTTTGCTGAAATGGTCCAAAGGTGGCCACCGGATTACTTTTACCTTTACAAACAAATCATTTCGGTTTCTGTGTCTTAAAGAAAGAAACCAGCAAACGCATGTCATTAGGCTGTGGGCTTGCAATTGATGGTGCTGTGTAGTCGTTTTCAGTCCAGTGTTACAGACAGGCCTGATCGGGAAGCAGTGCCATAAACCACTTAAACGCTTCTGGTAGAAATGAGCGTCTGTCTATTCCAACGCTGTTTTTCAATTAGCTTGTTGATCTTCATCACGTTGTTCAGCACATCTCGATACTCTCATCGAGCGCTGATGAATGACGCTGACTAACCCTCAGGAATGTTTTTATTGCCAGTGCCATGATGACTCACTGTGTGTGTGTGTGTGTGTGGTGTGAGGTGAGTGAGACACACAAACACACACACAGCTGCTTGAATGCTGGGAGTTTCCCTGAGAACACACACACACACACACACACACACACACACACACACACACACACACAGCTTGAGGCTGTATGACTCGAGCCCCCACTCTCACACACAGACAGCTGTTGTCTGAAAGGAATGGAGTGCTGAATACAGACGATCAGGTTTCAGGCTGTTTGTAAGAGCCCGTATCGCATGTCCTCTTCCACAACTTTGCCAAGTTACACTTTGTGCCTTTGCAGAATTTCCTTCTTTATGCTCACGACTGCGTTTCTTTGTTTTCCCCACAGATTTGGAAGTAGTTCGGACTGACGGCTCGGCATCACGATGGCTACCCAGTGTGAGTACACATTTTCTGCAGTCTCAGAAATTCTAATTATAGCCCGGAATTAAATGAACGGGTTCGCACGGGAATGAGCGACCGGAAAACATGGCGCCCTCCCCCACTCCGCAAACACAAACACACCTAACGATGCCACACACAGCGACTGAAACTTGGGCAGGACCTGTTTAAACGTGTAGAAAAGTCTAGAAGCCAGTCATCATAATGAGGGCAACATAGTAGTTTACTGTATATGTAATGCATGTGGTATTGTTTTTGTTCACGGTGTGCATGTATACTAGATTAGAGTCAGCCATTCAAATTAAAGGGGCATTAGGTAAGATTTATTTTTTTATTTTATTTTGAAAGACTAGTCCTCTTAACAGTTGGGTGGCTTTGACAATGATATTTTTATTTTTTTATTTTTTTTAAGCTCCTTGAGCCCATCCCCCTTTTCCCACTCATGTTCCTAAAGCTCAAGCCCCTTGGATCTACAGTGTTATATAGAGTAGAATGTCTATAAAATGTCTAACAGGAAGCTCATCCAAACACAAGTGTGCATTCCAGACCAGAAATCAATTTTCCAAATGGAGTTTCTCAGCCACATATTATGTTCTACTTATTTTCGAAGGTTATTTGTACAAGTAAGGAACAGAAAAAAAAAAAAAAAACTTTTGCCACTTTAATACACAGGAGTCCGGATGTAACTTCCAGACTCAAGCTCTTTATTGCATAAATAGCGATTGAACTGTAATAAAGAAGTAATGCTGGTTAGGTTAGCATTCTGAATGCTAACCAGTGAGTGTTTACATGTAAAAAAAAAAATAAATAAATAATAATAATAATAACGACAAGAACTTGTAATCACCAGAACTTAAGGCAAATAGTCAAATTTCTTTTATATATTCCTGTAGTGAGGTAGTGGTGGTGGCGGCATCTCTGCTTTTTATGCGTCTTAGTTGACTTAGTTGAAGATTAATGGCTGAGTTGCCGGTGGGTTCTAGTCATTTTACTGGTAAATTTTTTTTGTGAGGCTTTTTTTTATGGTTGCACACAGTGCTTTGTCTTTTTTTTTTTTTTTTTTCCTCCACCTTCATTTTGATTCAAAGAGACTCTTCCTCTCTGATTAATATCCCTTCTTTGCTGTGGGTGGGGGTGTATAGCTGATCTGATGGAGCTGGACATGGCGATGGAGCAGGACCGGAAGGCTGCAGTGAGCCACTGGCAGCAGCAGTCCTACCTGGACTCAGGTATCCACTCTGGAGCCACCACCACGGCACCCTCACTCTCCGGCAAGGGGAACCCGGAGGACGAGGAGCTGGACAACCAGGTGCTGTATGAGTGGGAGCAGGGATTCAGTCAGCCCTTTACACCGGAGCAGGTGGCAGGTACGAGTTGGTTTCTGTGCTCTAGGAGCTCCGCGAAAGTAGTTTGTGGCAAATATCCACAGGTTGCTGCATGCATATCACCCATATCGCTTTTTCTAGACATGGACGGGCAGTACGCCATGACCCGTGCCCAGCGTGTGCGTGCCGCCATGTTCCCCGAGACCCTGGATGAGGGCATGCAGATCCCCACCACCCAGTTTGACTCCGCTAACCCCACCAACGTGCAGCGGCTGGCTGAGCCGTCCCAGATGCTCAAACATGCCGTGGTGAACCTCATCAACTACCAGGATGACGCTGAACTTGCCACAAGGGCTATTCCAGAGCTCACCAAGCTCCTCAACGACGAAGACCAGGTGAAGATTGCTTAGTTTCTACTAAAAAACATATATATTTCTGGGGGGGATTTAAGGTAACACTAGGTATATTTAAAAATAAATCAGGTATTGTTTTTTTTTGTTTGTTTGTTTGTTTGTTTTTTTTTTTCAAGGCTGACCCAAAAATGTTTCTGCTGTGTAGCATCTTAACTTTTGAAAATGAAAATGAAAATAAAAAGGACACGAGGACTTTGGGGAAAGACTTTTCACAAAACTGGAGCAGCATGTTTCACTTTTTAACTGTCTACCTTTTCTCTGTGGAGGTGGTGGTGAATAAGGCATCCGTCATGGTGCATCAGCTGTCGAAGAAGGAGGCGTCGCGGCACGCCATCATGCGCTCCCCTCAGATGGTGTCGGCCATCGTGAGGACCATGCAGAACACGGCCGACGTGGAGACGGCACGCTGCACCGCCGGCACACTGCACAACCTCTCCCACCACCGGGAGGGCCTTCTCGCCATTTTCAAATCCGGCGGCATCCCTGCTCTCGTCAAGATGCTTGGGTAAGAGCTAGGCTCTGAGGAAACATTGTGATGCACAGCTGTTTGTAGTGGCTGTGGAATCTCAGCATAATCATTCAAATATTACCCAATTATAAGGTAAAAAATGTCTGTTTTTGTTCATGGTGTTAACAGTGAGTTTGCTTCGCACTCTGTCGTATTATTTTTCTACAACAGTTTATTCTAAAGCATTTTATTATTTACTTCTTTGCCAAAAACTTGCTTGTAAAATAAAATGCAGTAAATGGGAGATCACATTTTATAACAGTCAGTTATACAAATAATCACAATTTAATTGCTTGAATAACATTTTGTGTGTGTGTGTGTGTCAGATCCCCAGTGGACAGCGTGCTGTTCTACGCCATCACAACCCTGCACAACCTCCTCCTGCACCAGGAAGGAGCTAAAATGGCCGTCCGTCTGGCCGGTGGCCTGCAGAAGATGGTCGCCCTGCTAAACAAGACCAACGTTAAATTCCTGGCCATCACCACAGACTGCCTACAGATCCTGGCTTACGGCAACCAGGAGAGCAAGGTGAAGATGGATTCCGTGACCAAAAACGTGATGTTTGTACTGTTGTTGAACTGTATGCTCACTAAGTTTGTTTGTCTAAGCAAGTTGCCTCTGTTCCTTTAGTTGATCATCTTGGCTAGTGGCGGCCCTCAGGCTCTGGTGAACATCATGAGGACCTACACGTACGAGAAGCTGCTGTGGACCACCAGCCGTGTGCTCAAAGTTCTCTCCGTTTGCTCCAGTAACAAACCTGCCATCGTGGAGGCTGGTGCGTTTATACAGGCAAACACCCACACACAATGGTCAAAGCGTTCAGGTTTTTATTGGCTTTGACTTGAATGCTAATGCAATTGCACAGGGTGTCTGTGTGTGTTAGAAAGCATTCATTTGCCTGACATTACATTGTACAAATTCAAGGCCTCAAGTTTAATATACATGGCTTTTTAGGTTGTTCTTTTTTTTTTTTGGTGTGTATATTTTTTCCATTCTCCTTATGAGACTAAGACGTGTGCTCCTTTGGAAGATGTAGTTATCCAAAGTGACTTGGAATTGCACTGAGTACAGTCAGGATTCTTGCTCATGGATCCATCAGTGACAATTTGAGGAAATGCAATAATCAAGTAGACATGGCTGGAGAGCAGCAAATCTTAGAACCTCACTACATAGTGTATTTGAAATAAATGAGTTAAAAACACTTAAGTGGTCTGGCCTCTAAGATTATTGATTTTATAGCAGGAAAAAAAACCCCACAAATGAATTTTCCTACAATTTCCCTTACATGAGAGTTATTCATGTAGCAGATGTTTTATATTAATTGTGTGTACTGCAAATTAGGTCTTAAATCTTAAAATTTATTCATATTTTAAAAGGTTCTAAGCTTTGGCATACCTGTAGACACCCTGCATGCAGCACTTGGCAAGTCTGTGTTTTTATTTTATCACTGTGTGTAATTTCAGGAGGCATGCAGGCTCTTGGCCTTCACCTGACCGACCCCAGTCAGCGACTGGTACAGAACTGCCTCTGGACCCTCAGAAACCTGTCAGATGCTGCCACCAAGCAGGTACACACACAAACACACACACACACGTGTGCACAATTTGTAATTTATTATTTAAAAATGAATAGTATGATATGTAGGTACTTTATTTTTCAGTCTGTATTTTCAGCCTTGTTAACTTGGCTTTAATTGTTTTGCCTGCTATAGGAGGGGATGGAAGGCCTGCTCGGCACCCTGGTCCAGCTGCTCGGCTCGGACGACATCAACGTGGTGACGTGCGCCGCCGGCATCCTGTCCAACCTTACCTGCAACAACTACAAGAACAAAATGATGGTGTGCCAGGTCGGTGGCATCGAGTCGCTCGTGCGCACCGTGCTTAGAGCCGGAGACCGCGAGGACATCACCGAGCCGGCCGTGTGCGCTCTCCGCCATCTCACCTCCAGACACCAAGATGCTGAAATGGCCCAGAATGCTGTGCGCCTTCACTACGGCCTTCCTGTGGTGGTCAAACTGCTGCACCCGCCCTCACACTGGCCTCTTATTAAGGTACAAGGTTTTTACCAGCTATTTATCAGAATTTAAATGAATTAAGAAAAAGTATTAGAGTTGTATAGATTATCTAATTACGTATTTGTCAAATAGTTATGGAAATTTGTTGCCCATTGCACCACCTTTATGTTAGCTGTACGTGTCTGATCATTCCGTTTTGCTCCCCCTCCCAGGCCACGGTTGGTCTGATCCGTAACCTGGCGCTATGTCCAGCCAATCACGCGCCACTGCGCGAGCAGGGTGCCATCCCCCGATTAGTCCAGCTGCTCGTGAGGGCACACCAGGACACCCAGAGACGCACCTCCATGGGAGGCACACAGCAACAGTTTGTGGTGAGTATTTTGGCCAGTGCCTCAAATCAAAATTACTACTTTGTGGAAATGGTTTCTCTACTGACAGACACAAGTACAGACCAAAAGCTCATGGTTTAAAAAAAAAAAAAGGCTTAAGATTGTGATTGAGTTTCTTTTGTATGCGTACTTTACAGGAAGGAGTTCGAATGGAGGAGATCGTAGAGGGCTGCACTGGCGCGCTCCACATCCTGGCCAGAGATGTGCACAACAGAATTGTTATCCGAGGACTCAACACCATCCCTCTGTTTGTTCAGGTACAGCATAAGTTTTGCAAATGATGTGCTAAGCTGATAGAGAGGGGCTAGCTATGTGCTACTGATTGTTGTATATACAAGATAGCTACTTTTCTGAAACCAGTTCTTGACGTGGACGATATTAAATGGGACATTAAAGTGACAAATTAAAAAGGTCAGTCCTGTTTTGTTCTGTCTTACAAAAGTTTCTGAGGCAAATTGGAGCCCTTAGCATGTCTAAAGTTTTCTAGACCAATCTGATCTTTAATAAGGTAAATCGCAAACCGGAAATATTTATATTGTATAAGGCTTGAGTGAAACTAAAGGTTATAGTTCAGTTCATGAACAAAAGCACCAGTACTCAAGAGCTGCCTCTCTCCTTCGTTGTGCAGTTGCTGTACTCTCCGATCGAAAACATCCAGCGTGTGGCGGCCGGTGTGCTGTGCGAACTGGCACAGGACAAGGAAGCGGCCGAGGCCATCGAAGCAGAGGGAGCCACGGCGCCCCTCACTGAACTGCTGCACTCCAGGAACGAGGGAGTGGGTGAGTGTGTGTTTAGAGGGGAGGTTCAATCGAAACTGTTCAAGTTAGACACGTGCTTAAGCCAGTTGTTGGCATTCGTGCTTTCTTTGTTTTTCTGCATGTTAAGCAACTTGCAGTGCCAGTTAGCTTTTTGGAAATGAAAATTAGGTCGTTTCTGACATCACTGTGTAGAAAAATATAATTTTTTACATTTATAATCTAGCTGCTTTCACATAATTTGTGGAAAATCCACTGTTGCATTTTGAAACTCGTCTTCAAAGACATTTTCCTCTCGAAAGTGCAAACCATTCGCAGTGGCATTGTGTGTTAATTTCAACATTTTTCCCTCTACAAACTAATCTGTATGTGGCAGTAGATTAGTACCCATGTGGGTTTGATCAATTCTTCATGGTCTTTTTGTTGCTTCAGCTTTTTTTAGGCAGGTACAGTGTGTTCTATTTGGAAGGCAACATAAGGACAGCTGTCTGAGGTTTCTTTATTTTGGACGAATTCAAAGTAGCACAATGTGTCCTCGTTTGGAAAAGGCAATCCCATAATTTGGTTCATCAGACCATGAAAGTTTCAGGCACACTGCAAACAGACTCATTGCTCTGACATTTCAGTTCAAAACACATACAATATATCTTTTTTATTGTAATAAACCTCGATAAAGGCTAGGCTGTTACTCTGATATGAAACAAACTTGTTTAAGTGTCGCTAACATTTAAAAACAAAAAGCATTACTAAATTGTAATCACTCTCTCTCTCTGTCTGTCTAGCTACGTATGCGGCAGCTGTGCTGTTCCGCATGTCTGAGGACAAACCTCAGGACTACAAGAAGCGGCTGTCTGTGGAGCTGACCAGCTCTCTCTTCAGAACAGAGCCCATGGCCTGGAACGAGGTTTGTGCACTCGGTAATGGAGTACACACGTGATTTAATTATATGGCTGTATTTGATTTTCTGTCCATCTTTCTTAGACTGGTGATATGGGTCTGGATATAGGAGCTCAAGGAGAGCCTGTTGGATACAGACCAGACGGTAAGAGTCCTGCCACGTTTACTCTGTTGCATCCATTACGTTGATGCAGTTGATAGCAAAAACAATCCTGGTTTATTTTATTTAATTAGTATTTACTATTGAATCCACAATTAATTATCCAAATATTCAGCCAACTTAGGACCTGTTATCACCCTGATAAACAGTCTTTTATTTCAGATTGTAATTCTAACCGTATATATTATACATATAGATTCACATTTTGCATCCATATTTTTATGAACTCCTAGAATGGTGAATGTATCATGAGGTGAACCGAAGTTTTACTTGAATGCACCATTTGTGTTTAAACAGAAAATAACTGCACATTTGTGTATAAGTGCGCCACTGCACTACTTTGTGCACCTGTACTTTTTTCCAGCTTATCTTTCATGTCTATATGTGTTTTTCCCTCCCTCTTTCTTGTCATAGACCCAAGCTACCGCTCCTTCCACTCGGGCTATGCCCAGGACGGCCTGGGCATGGATGGCATGCTGGAACATGAGCTCGCTGGCCACCATCCCGGAGCAGAGTACCCAGTGGAGGGGCTTCCTGACCTCGGCCACAGCCACGACCTGATGGACGGCCTTCCTCCCACAGACTCCAATCAGCTGGCCTGGTTCGACACGGACCTCTAAACACATTCTCACACACACACAGTCTGCAAGTAGAGAAGGTGAGAGATGCCAAAGGGGGGGGAAAAGAAAACCATACTACCAGGTTTACATGTTTGCACTGTCTATAATCTGTTTTAGTGTGGTGTAATGATTAATTCCTTCCGAGAGGAGCAAGGCTAATGTAGCGAAAACATAAAGGAAGCTTTGAACATGACCTATGATTTTAATTTTTAACTTCTCTTTATAAGGTCTTTGTGGGTTTTAACCTCCATGATCGTGCAAATTTCTGTTTTTAGCTTTTTTTGGCCAATTCTACACTCATTTCTGGTAAAACTTGTTTCTATAATGCTGAATTGTTTCTTTTTTTTTTTTTTTTGTCTCCCTTGCAGTTGTATTGCGTGAATGAATCTGCATTGTGATTTTTGCCTAAGGAGTCACGGAAGGGTTGCGGCGGGTGCGCGAGCATATCGGAAAGTGCCTGACAATGCACACACACACACAAACACTGCACACACACACATACACACAATGTACATGTACACACCTGTTGGAGACGAGAGGGAGTTTTCTACGAGGAACAAGAGGAAGGGAAGCCAACCCCCCTTTTTTGTTGTTATTATTCTGGACTTTATTTTTTCCACTTGGCCACGACGGAGGAAGGAAAGTCGAGAGGGATTTTGGGAGCGGGTGCTCTTTTAAGAGTGGAGATGGAAGATCTAAAGATGGAACTGTAAACCTTTTTAGCTTTGTTTTTATTTCACTTTCCTTTTTTTAACTTTTTTTTTTTTTTAAAGATCAGTCTATGGTACTGACCTCCTAGCTTGATTTTGACCTAGTATGTATTCATTAATTGTTTTTTTTTTTTTTTTTTTTCCCCACTTTTTTGTTTCAGCAGTAATTTGTATTTCCTTTTTATGTCTTCTGTAGTGTTGAGTTGTAGTGGACTTGCCTCGTTTTGGTTTCTCAAATCTTTCTCACGTAAACGGTGTCGAACACTAATAATCGGTTTCTATGTAATCTGACTGAAAGTGTAACGATGTGTAGCTTTTTTTTATACGATCAGCTGTTAAACCTTGGAGTATTGGGGTGGGAGAAATATATGCATTCTTATTAAAGAAAAAAAAGGTATGCCCAGAGAGGCGCTTTTCAGTGTCACAGTTGTTCCAAATAAGGTGTGGGGTGAAATATGGAGAGTAGGGGAGAAGAGGGGGCACGGGCTTGACAAAGATCTTTTCTTTTCTATGCTATCTCGAGGTAGTCTCTCTATTGAAGCGACGTCGTTGTTTTTGTTTGCCTGTGCGGCTTCTTTTGGGAACATGGATAATGACATAGCTAAACAATAAAAGACTTTTATTCCACTTTGTATCCCAGGACTGTTTTCTTCCCCACCCAACATTGGATTTCACTACCATGACGTGCTGATTTTTATGGCATGGTTGCTTTTCTCAGTTTTGAGTGGACAAGAGGTTTTTAATTTTCTCTACAGGAGAAATCAGAATTCTGAGAAACTAGATTTATTGGCCCCCTTCATGAAAATATGTGAAGGTTTTATATAAATTAATATGAATAACCTGCATGACCTGATTTTTCACAAATACACAGCAACATTGTGCACAAAGTGTTACTTTTAAAAGTATCAGCTTCCTTACACGTAATATTTTGAGATGCCTTCCCTGAAAGAAAATACTCTTCCGAGTGATGAGTAATGTTTTGTGCTTTGCGGTTTCTCGGTAACATGACGAGCCGTGTTCTTTTGAAAGCATAGCTATACACAGATAAAAAGGTATGACTTTAATAAATGAAAATTGTACTCATTGCCAAATCGCTGTGCTGTAAGAAGAATAAAATCATTTAAGGCATGCTGTTACAGGAAAATGATCAACTTTGGCTTGGTCACAGTAACTCCGCTTCATCACACCATCCACATTTTATTCCATGCTTAGCGAGAGTCTTCCTCACGGTTTCTATTTTCCTGTTGGTGTGTCCTAATCAAACTGTTTGCACATCATCGCATTGACACGGCTCCAAATTGTATCCTCATGCGTCAGATTGTTGATTATGAACAAAGATGTGTCGTGTCATCATCCTGTTTGAAGCCCTTGCGTGTAATTGATTTGAGGTCGCTCATCTACAAATCAGCCTTTCAGGGAAATAAAGTGTTCCCGTCTGTGTGTGTGTGTGTGTGTGTGTGTGTGTGTGTTGCTCTAACCAGCCAACCCTCTTTTATAAGTAGATGCTGTATCTTTTTTATTAGGTCAGAGCCTAAGCTTTTCGGTAGCCATGTTAAAATGAATGTAGTTCATCAGGTGTCACGTTGCTGCAAAACTCATAAGCTGACACATTAAATGACAGGTAAATTTTATTGCATCATAAGTATGAGCCAATCATGTTCAGATATGCAAATGCAGGCCATGCAACATTTCAACATGAAAGATGTAGAAGGTTGCAAATAGCTGTTGATTACTATATGAAAGGAGGTTTAAAAAAAAAAGAGCATTTTTACAAGCAGGTATCTGACCAGTCTCACCCACTTCTGAAGGAATTCTGACCAATCGTTTCCATTCCTAAAGGAAATCTGACCAATCCCAAAAAATTCTTGATGGAACTCTGACCAATCCTGTCTGTTCCTGAAGGAATTCTAACCAATCCTGCCCACTCTTGCAGCCATCATATTTGTGTCTCACAAATATATTTGTGCCTCTGTGATATTTTCCAAAGAACTTCGTTGGTTCTTTTCCCCAAAATATAATCAAATTGGTAACTTAAAACCGTAGCAACCGTGAGCGCCTTGAATGTAACTTAACACAACAGCGATACGTCGATCTTGTTACTGCTCGGAAGAAGAAACACAAGATTTTTGGGGAGTAGCTGTAGCTACATGTACCGATGGTACTAGCTTCACTACAATTTTTAGTAGCATAGCAGGATTGGAACTATTTACTTTTAGTAGCAAATGTAGTACGATAAAACTAGCTAGGTAGATATTTCCAGAAACAAACTGAACCGAGAGTAGTGGAGTGAGCCCACCCTGCATCGGCGTCGTTTTTAAGAACATGGTAACCAACCTGCCCTATGACTTATTGTTCATAAGCATATATGATTTGACATTTTATTATTGTGTACTTAATCAAATTTGGTTTCTATCCCTAACCCAGTTATACTGCTTTAGAGGCTTTTGCAGATATTAAAATATATAAATTCATTTTTCATTTTAATATCACAGTTGGAACATACATATGAGGTCTACTGAATATGTAAATTAGTGGAATAGCATAGAGTTTAAATATAGAAATAAATGAAAACCTTAGAACCTTTGTCACTGTTTGGTGTCATTGGTGTCGTTCGCTCAACACCAGTAGAGTTTCCCACCACACTAAGTTAATAGTTGACTTATAAATTCAAAATATTCCTGTGGATAACTTAGATGTCATTGGTGTTACATGTTTAAATCATCAAATTACTGTAAAATAAAGTTTTACTGAAAAAAACAAACACTTTAATCGAATAATTTATTGATTGTGTGCTTTTACGCCATCTTGGAAATGCATAATTAATGGAAAGGTCATTGGTATTACTGTGGTGTCAGTGGTGTAACAGCCTGTACTTATGACAATGACAATAACTCCAGTGACTTAAAGTAATGGCACCACTGTGAAGAATTGTTGTTCATTCAATAAGAATTATATCAGCCATAATTTCTAAATAGAATATGAATACAATTCAAAATGTGAACATTTTGCTGTTCAGAAAATCTGAATATATATGGAGAATGACCCATCTGTTGATTTAAAAAAAAACAAAACAAACACCAAACACTGAGTGGCTAGTTAGTGCTTAGTAGCTTGTAGCGTAGCTAGCTACCTTATCTAAAGTGTAGTTTAGCTATTTTTATATCATGAGTAGCTTGACAAATAACAGTTAAGACACACCACTAATAGATGAAAAGTAATGGTCTGGATACTAGCATTATTTATTGAAAGCAGAGACGCAGACGTTGCTAGCTCTGTAGCACATGCTCATACTTGTTTTAAAAAAAAAAAAAGTTTCTGCCCCCCCTCTCTCTTTGTTGTGGTGGGAGGAATTTCACTGAGCCCTTGCCAAAGCAGCCGGCTCCAGTTTGAAGCAGTGCCACGGCGCTTTGGCTCCGCCGGCGACTTCAAACAGATCACACGCTCATCCCTCCATCTCAGGACGAGGAGGAGGAAGAAGGATTTGTCCAAATTGGCCCAAAAGGCGGCTTGTCTGTCTCTGTAACGAGCCTGTGTTGTGCCGCCAAAAAAAGGTGTGAGGGTGCAGATATTTTTCCTCAGCTCTCTAGCAGCTCCCCTCTTCCCCCTTAAACACACACAAGCTGAAACACACCGGAGTCATATATCAGTGGATCAAAGGGGAGCGAGGGGAAGGGAGATAAGGGAGATGGCAGGAGATTTTAGACATGGCTCCTGAGAGAGGGGGAGGAAATACGAAAGAGAGAACTCTGTGACCTCTACTCCCACACACACACTTTGCTGGAGGCTACACACTGCACCTGTGTATGACAGAGAAGCCCACATTAATGAAGAAAGGGTCACAACCCGGCCTTTGAGCTCTGTGATTGTAGAACTGACTAAAAAAAAAAGAAAGAGACTTAACACTTTCTGAAAAACAAGTACGTCCATTCATTTAGCAGTCACTTTTATTCAACTGGCTTAGAACTGAAGGAAATGAATCAACACCCTCTGACCATTCAGAAGGGCTAAAACAGAGGAGGAGGTGGTTCACACATAATCGACTTGGCTCCATAGTAAGAAAAACATACAGTATATATACAGAATAATCTGAAGATAGGAACAACTTATTCACCTATATATTGGTCCAATATAAACTATAATATACGGTATGTAGAAGATACAGCGAGTATACACTATATTAACTAACTTTTTATGCAGTGATGGTGTAACAGCGCACACTTTGTCCCACACACACAGTCTGCTTTCACAAGAGCAAGAGGACTGTTGCCTGGCAACCGCAGAGGCTCCTGGCCTTGAGAGGTACTCATCCACACACACACACACACACACACACGCTTGCATATGTGCAGGTGTTCGCTGGTAGCTGGAACAGGAAGATGAAAGCCAAACGTCAACAGATCAAAGATCAGCTTTGAGGTAAAAATTCAATAAGGCCGACTCGAAGCTTGTCTCTAAGCAGGTTAGCACTAAGTGAACTCTCTCTCTCTCTCTCTCTCGGCACTATCCAGTGCAGGACACAGAATCGAAGGCTCGATGTCACATGAATAAGTGATGTCATGTGTGATGTCGTAAATAAATGATGTCACAGCATTAGGACAGATGGAGCTACCTGTAAAGCAGAGAAGTCCTCATGACTCCTCGTATAGAGCTAGAGATGGAACGATGAGTGAGGAATAAAACACTTGGAGGCATGCTGTTACAGGAAAATAATCAACCAAAAGTAAAGCGAAGCTACTGGTACCACTCTGACGTCGCTTGTTTTCCTAGAACAGCACACGCCAGTGTGTTTTATTCCTCTTACACCACAGCAATTTGCAAGCGATTATAACATCTTGTTTATTTAATAATATAACGACATGCATTTAACCATTTATAGGTACATTTATAATTGTTACAAAGCACTGACACTGGTGACTCCTTCCAAAAATGATGAAAACTTTACCATTAGACACGATTACTTATACACAGGTCATTTGGAGCATCCGCCATACAATTAACTGTGTACGTACTATAGAAATGATAATGTATTAGTATACGCGCTGTGATAGACTACCGTCAGGGCTACGGTTATACAAAATGACCAATCAGAATCGAGAATTCACACAGCGCTGCGGTGTGGTTAAAACAAGTTAAGATGTTTCGGGTCACAGGAAACACAAAAGCACAAAAACGAAGCATGTGATTCTGAAGTGCTTGTGCTCTCAAGTGAATTTGACCAAGAGCTCGTCACATGACCAAATAATAATCCTCACATACTGCATAGTACCATGAGTCATCATGAATAGTATGCACGATACAGTACACAAGGATGTACTTTTGAACACAATCATCGTTTTGGTTGAAGTTTTTTTGAAGGTATACCTTGTTTGTAGAGTTATAATAAAAGGGTTTGACATACAGTATATGTAATCATACAACACCGTAATGTGTGGCACCGATATTCACAATACACTCCGTCTATTGTGCGTCTTTGCACAGAGACATCCTGCGAATGCGATCCACTCCACCCTCAAGCAGCGGATCAAGGATCTGCCAATCACGCGTCGCCCTGGGCAATTGCTCCGTCTCAGCGCCAGAGGCGGGTTGAGCTCTAGCTCCGCCCCCTCAACCCCAGACCGCTCCCTGGGAAATCAGACATGGTGACCTTGTGACCCGATGACCTCTGGAACCACTTGTCAGTCTAGTCAGAAGATTTCCTCTTGTGTGTATGAGAGAGAGAGAGAGAGAGAGAGAGAGAGAGAGAGAGATTATTGTGATTGACGTTTCACATTCGAATATAATCCTCACTTCTTTGTAAGGATTACACACAGTGCGTTTGTGTTTCTGGCTCCCAAGGAACCATGGAAAAACAGTGCAACAAAAATTAATCGTTTTATTAATAAAAATATTTTGTGCAACAACGAAAAAATTTATCGTCTGTGTCGCCACAAAGACTTCTCATCCCGAGAAATCTCATCTCATTTTTCCTCTACGCAGATAAACTGTAACATGATCCACTGTCTTTTTTTTTTTTTTTTTTTTAAACCTCAGTTATGATGATTTTGATGACCTTCAGAGCTGGAGCGCGACTTGTTTCAGCCCACGAAGTAGACTAACCCTTTCCAGCTGCCTTTTTTTTTTTTTTTTTTTTTTTTAAATGCAAGCAACTGAACAATGAAGCTCAATAGTTGATACGGCAGTCAGATCTCTGAAATCTGACCCGAAGGTAGCACACAATTGACGTAGATGTAGTATTCTAGTTTTCCTTCCAGAAAGTAATCACCGCACCACATGGTTAATATTAGCTCACAGAAAACTTGTTTGCCACCCTGAAAAATGTGGAAAGTGCCACAAATTTGGAAGCACACAACTGTATAGAATGTCTTTGTAGGCTATAAATGTTACAATTTCCCTTCACTGGAACTAAGGGACACAAACCTGTTCCAGCATGACAATGCCCCTATGCACGTTGTCATTATCACATGAAGACATGGTGTGTTAAGGTTGGAGTGGTAGAACTCGAGTGGCCTGTACAGAGCCCTGACCTCAACCCCACTGAACACCTTTGGGATGAACTGGAACGGTGACTGCACACCAGACCTCCTCACCCAACATCAGTACCTGACCTCACTAATGCTCTTGTGGCTCAAAGGGCAAAATGTAGTGGAAAGCCTTCCCAGAGGAGTGGAGGATAACAGCAGATCGGGACTAAATCTAAATCTGGAATGGGATGTTCAACAAGCACATGCTGTATGAATGTTATGGTCAGGTGTCTGCAAACATTTGGCCATATAGTGTATGTTAGTGTGCAAAACACCACCATGGCAAGTGTGAAAACACCCTAATGGAATATTTTGTTGCCTCTGCCATTAGGTTAAGACTTGGTAGTAGCTAATAATTGGATGCATTTAATGTGGCCAATCAACATAAATGGTTATAGAAAAAAAAAAAAAAGAAAATCAGTGTTTTGCAATAACCATTTCATTCCCCGGATTTGAACCCTATTGAAAACTGATTTTAACATACACAACCTTAAGAATAGAAAGATGATCTGCAATGACCAGGAGTGGACCAGGATTCCTCTGCAACAGCCTCCAACTGTCTTCGACATTACAGGAAGAGGCTCAGTGCTGTTATTCTCACAAGGGAATGCTTCACCAAATATTATGAAGCCATTTGAGAAAACATTTTTTTGGAGAAAAAAAAGTAAATTAAACCACATGTTCCCATATACTTAAGCTCATCTCCCTCACTGCAATTGGAATTCATTTTATACATTCATTTCTGCTCGTTTTCCTGACTGTACACACACACAGTCAGCGTTACACCCTTAAATATTCATGTTTGGCCACAGCAAGGCCCAATAGGGGGATAATGAGGACCACTGGGACACCTCCTGGATTCCCTTGAGTCTTTAATCTGTCCCTTTCCCATTCACACACATACAAACACATTGGACAGTCAATAATAATGAATGTTTGGAGGACTGGGACCATGCGTGCACACACACACACCCAGAATAACAGACCTATCAACTTTAAGCAGGGTCAAAGTGCACTGCAGTCTGTAAGTAATTGGACAGGTACTTGGTTCTCGTTATTTTGGCACAATTCTAATTCAAAATTGTTAATATTTATACTTCATGACATCCATACTTTTGGGTTGAAAACATAAAACGGTATTAGCGTCCAGTTACTTTACTGACTGCACCATGTTTCCGTTTGTGACATTTGAATCACACTGTGTGGAAAAAAACATGGGGAAAAAATGAAAATGTAAATGTAATACACAGGTGGAAATACTTTTCATTTATGACATAAGGACAACACGTCACACTGAAAAGCAAACATATTAATACGTATATATATTTTGCACATTAGCACGAGAAAGAGAAATTGATGTAATAGGCTGTATTTGAGCCATGGCCCTTGAGTTTGACTTCTGTGTTTTAAGGAAAGATTTAAAAACACTCCATACATAGCATACAAGTGACACACGTTAACACACGTCCTTGCCTAAAGAACAGAAAACCAGTTTACTCCAAGCTAGCTTATAAAGAAAGTCTAAGGGAAGGTCTTTGCACTCAATCAGTAACTTTTCCAAAAAGGTACGATACATTTTTTGAGGCAATTTGGGTAGTTGTATTACAGTAAGGTCATTCTTTCTCAAAGATATTCTGGTATCCATGCTCTACCAAACCGCACACACAAATTTCTTACCTCTGAAAAAGTCCTATGTCTCGAGAGACTGATTTTTTTTTTCGTTTTTATGGATTGTTCCCTCTAACAGAAGGAATCTTGAGAGCGTTCTACAAAAATACATAAACCACTGCCCTTAGACTTCCATTCTAATTGAGTTTGAGTTTGGTTTTCTACAGTAGCCTAAAGGAAATTGTGAAATTATTGTCCAGGGTAACTGTTAGCGATGGCACCGATCCGATATCGGATATCAGAAATCAGATTCTGTAACAAATAGCAACAACTGGAATTGGATTTGGAAAAAATGCTATTTCTGGAACTGAGAGATGTGACTGGTTTTTCTTTTGTTACTATATTGTGTTCTTTTCTATTGTAAGAATTTTTCATTACAAAATTATATTATCAGCAATAACTTGAGTGAAAAGTCAAATCTTAGAAATATTTACATGAATCAGGATTTCTTAGCATTTGGTTTTGCTTTAATGACAGCATGTTCTTGAGCTGGACACAAGTTTGTGTAAAACCTGATGATCCTGATGCCGGTAGATCAAATCCATCACAGCGTCGTCTGAATACATGTTTCAACAGAAGGGATAAGACTCAAGGAAAATCTGACCTTTTGTACAAAGAAGGTAACATGATTAACCAAACATTTGCCTAAATTTAAGCAAATTAGTGTATACAATCTTGAATACTGAATATTCATTCAAATTATCGAACATTTCTTTTTTTTTTTTTTTTAAATTTTCAAACCTTTGAAAATTCAGTTTTAAATGAAAAAAAAGAAAAATCAGATTTTTCAAATTAGACCCCACTGTAGCTTAAGCTAGAAAAAAGCATGGAAATATTTCTGTAATAAGTAACATGTTTGCCAAATAAATTTATTAAATGGAATGTGTTTTTCAAAAGTTGGAGCTGTTCCACAACCAAACAATTCAAGAACTTTGTCATTTATGCACCAGCTTTCTTGAACAATGGAATTCTTAGTTAATATGTTCTCATGGAAAATAAAGTATAAATAAAATAATGACAATGTTTCAAATGTTAAATCCAAGAATATTACAAACAGTACAGAATTTTCAATTCATTGTATTAAGTCATTTATGATTATGTGGTGTGTGGGTGTGTTTTGTTGGTGGGGACCAAACTTGTGGCACCATTTGACTGGTCCCCATAAGGAATTTTTTTTTAAAACAAAATCTGCTGTTTTATTTTATATCTGTATTTTATATTTATTTTTTTTAGGTCCTTTTGGTTACTGAGGTTAAGATTAGGGTTAGATTTAGGTAGCATTGGTAATTATGTCAATGGAAGGTCCTACTAAGGATATTACACATGAATGTGTGTGTGTGTGTTTCTCTCTTTAACTGTCAGAGAATGAAGGTCATCAACAAATAGAATGAGCAAAGCGAGCGAGGACATGGCTGAACACACAAACACAGATTAAATATGGATTAAGCTGATTTGCATATAAATCGTTTTGTGGAATATTCATCACAAGTACTGATGCTGTGTTTGCATGGTGCAGCGGCATTGTGATGACTAGTGAAAAATCTACAGACTTCCATCAAATCGCTAAAAAGAAGAGGGGAGAGGAGGGGAGGCTGGAAGTGCAAAAGTTTGCACACCCTTCGGACAAAATAGTGAAACGACTCTAATGTGAGCGGCAAAACACAAAGTGCATTTCATCAGGCTATGCCCTGAAATTGGAGTGGAAACAATCACATGCCACATAAAAAAAAAAGTGGCAATTAAATTAAAAAATGAACAAAAAGAAGAACATGGTGTCTAGAAGCCACTTTGGAAGTTAACTTTTTTATTGATAAATTGTAAAACAGATACAGTATATTTTCCTAGCTGTCACTTTCCTCAATGTAAATGTAAATAATTAACTCAGCTCACATACATTGCTCCTCAAATTAGTTTTATCCATAAGCACTAAGAAAATTCGACCCTAATACCAACTGGAATCAGGCATCCATTTAAAAACCATGCAGTTTAGTGGCAGAAATGCCTTTACTTCACTTGACTACACCTGGCTAATAGTAAAACACTGATGACTGATTAGCCAGGACAGGTGTACTCGATGAGGGTTAGACCCAAACACACTTCCTGTACACCCACACCTGAGTCGGACCACGTCAGTCAGTCCTTTTTTGTGATGGTGTGTTGTTTGGGCATGAGATTGACAGATTATATTGTCTTTTATCTCACGATATGTACAGAACAGTCCGAGCCTAAAACTAGCGAGATTGCTATTGAAGGAAAGGTCTTTTATTTAAAAAGGCGGAGGAGGAGAGGGATGTGATCAGTCTGGACATGTCTCTTTCTTTGTCTCACTCACTTTGACAGCAGACTCATTCAGTCTCTAAATCACTCTTTTTTTCCGCCTCCCATCCTTTTAAAGCAGCACAGGTGGGATAAAGACCTGCAGGGGCCTGAGTCTCTTATATCAGATGGCACCCCCATCTTCCCTGACACACACACACACACACACAAATATACCACGACTGCGAGATAAGAGATGAACATTCTTGTACATAAATCATAATGGTTTAATAACAAATCAAATCATGTCCGAGCTTCAGCACAGAAAGCACCAACACTGTTCTTAATACATAATATATATTGTGTAAGGAATAAAACCTCAGAGCGTGCTGTTATATGAAAATAATCACTGGCAGGGTGTTAGTGCAGTGGTAGTAAAGTGTTCTTCTTATACCACAGCAATTTGCCAGTTTATTAAAGAGCACCAGCCATTTTTAGTTAACGTCCTGGAAAGTCCACACAACAAGTTGATTCCTGTCATTGCCTGCGCTTTACCAGTTGTAGCCTCTTGTTTTTTTTGTTCTCTTGAAGTTAATAATGCCCAAAAAAAGGCAACTTGTCCTTCCTGAAGACTTGCTCATGTTACAAAGCACTGACAGTGGAGACTCCTTCCATAAATATTAAAACATCTCCTTATAGAAGCCCTCGCCATATCAATTACAATGAATTTGTCTTTGCTAAATAACACTTTTAATAACTCTCAATTTTTCAAAGTTTGTTGATTGACTGGTACGTTACTGAGGCTCGTCTACCATAACAAGTCCCTGTGTAAAGCTGTTGCTACACAAACACTAACATATTAGAAAAAACACATTAATATAAACCTGTGGTTTGAATTACAGACCATCAGAGCTGCTGTTATAGAAAATGAATCAGCACTTTCTGACCAATCAGATTCAAGAATTCACCCAGAAGTAGACAGATTACATTTCTATATACAAGAGTTTTACATAGAGAGCACCTACTAAAAACAACCACTGTGGTGATGCAAACAGTCCAGAAATAAGTGTCCTCCTTAGCCTGGCACTGATTTCTGACGATATTTAAAAGGTCTAAATTGAGGCAAAAAAATCATGCATTACTTGTGAATAGGTTTATATTACATCCATAGGCAACTGTTAATATTACAGCTCAGAGACGAAGGACCAATATGGCGGACTAGAGTAGATAAATTGGAACACCATATTCCCTCAGGATTCAAAAGCTATAATTGCTGATAATGATTTTTTTTAACAGATGTTTGTCTGTAGCTGTAGCTGCATCTACACCCCACCCACCCCGTTTGTGCTGTCTTCTCCATTAAGCTCTTGCTCTCAGTAACAAATTCCCAGTCAAACTAAAGGCATTAATATTCATAAGTTTCCTACGCAAATCTTGTGCGGCTGCGCTTCAATCCAATTCCACCCAATTACATCTGCCCTCATTAATCTCCCTTCAAGGTCCTGAGGAATATTTGATCTCCCTTATCATGAAGCTAATGTGTCAGGTTTAAACATGGAGGCTTTGCAATATTATCATACACCATGATCTGGGGTGTTCATGATTAATAGTTTAAGTCATTGCAGATCAGAAGAAGAAAGAGGATCTAGTTAAGCTAGATGATAGATGGATAGATAGAGGTCTTTGTAATATCGGTTAGGTTTTCTTTTAAAACAGGAAGATTGCCAGAACTGTTTGAATCAGGCTTTGCGTGCAAAGATGACATTTCCTGAGAATGATGTCATCAAGGCCAGACCTGGAAGGTAATGCTGAAGTCATCATGAAGCACATAGTACAGAGCTGAGCAAGATGTTAAATCTCAAGAAGGTGTGTTATGGCAGGGAAAGCAATAAACCATACAGTGACATGAATGATTTCACAATTCTTTTATTCTGTAACTGGTGTGAATGAGAACTTCCAGTAACATCTCAATCTGACTTTCATTTTGCAGATGATTTTATTCAAAATTACTGGTTCTTAATATTTTTTTCTTATCATTATTAAATTGAGAGTGTGTGGAAATTTAATACATTACCCAAAATTCAGCATGGGTGCCAAAGAAAGCAAAAGATTATGAAGATGCCACCAAAAGCATGTTGTGGCATCTTCATAATCAGGAACTAAGTTTCTTTAAAAAAAAAAAAAAATTAGCACATATAAATAAAAAGCTTCCATGTTTTGGTTTGTTTCTCATTTTTTTCTGCAACTTGTATCAACTTGTATTGTGGAATATAAAAATTTAACCACATTCAATTCAATTTTATTTATATAGTGCTTTTAACAATGGACTGTCACAAAGCAGCTTTACAGAAAATCAATACATTCAAATTAAATTAAATCAAAATAAATTGTAAATGTGAATTTATCCCTAATGAGCAAGCCAGAGGCAACAATGGCAAGGAAAAACTCCGAGACAATATGAGGAAGAAACCTTGAGAGGAATCAGACTCAAAGGGAACTCATCCTCATCTGGGTGCTAACAGAGTGCAATTATAAATAAATCCCTTCTATAACTGTGTACTACATGGACAAATAGTGCAATTGTGCAACCAGTAAGTTCATTATTGTTTGCAGATGAAGTCCAGTTTGTTGAACCTATCCATTGTCCACCGATGGAGACCTGAGTGCAAAACTACTTGTGGCAACCGCAGCCCCAAAGCCACCATATCAATCGCAGTCCCAAGCCATCACACTACAACTCCCCACATGATCCCCCAGCCTTCTCCACGGCCCCCAAGTGGCACCTTCCCCAGAAATCCCAGTGATCTTCAGGCCGTCACATGCATTTAACACTTGTACTCAGATGTATCTACCAGAAAGCAGAAATGTATACAATTTGAAGTTCAATTTCTAACAATGTTGACTGGATTACGTAGCTTAATATCGCAAAAGACTTATGCATGAAGATTTGGGCATGTAGTAAAGATTATTTATGATCTACCTTAGCTTTGTAGCTTCAGCGAAAACCTAATGGACTGAGAGCAAATTGGGTTTATTTTTGTTTTTAATTATGGCTTAAATGAGTGGCATATAGACAATTAACACTCTGAAATATAGTGTAGCATAGCTTAAGCATCTCCTTGCACCAAAATAATATATAACTATAATATATAACTAGATTACTGTCTTTATCGTGGTATACCATCATATCATCACTCCCCTACCAGATGGCAATGCACAAGTCTGACCAGATTAACACATTGCTTTTTCAATGTGTGATTGACAGTTTTCCTGGATCCCTGTGTCATGTGATTCCTCTTTCCTCAGATAATAAGAGCAGGAGTCTGAAATCACAGAATTTTGAAATTATTCAAATCAAATTAGCAGTTATCCAAATGCTCTGTAGAAAATATCCAGTTCCCATAATGCTCTGCAATAGATTAGCATCCTAATGGAGATCCAATTACCCATAATGCATTGTGCTGTTTGTTAGAAATGAGGGAATGGAACAGTAGTTCCAATGCAGGGCTTTTCTGTGCACTGCTGCCATCTGGTGACTGTTTAACACACAAACATCTTACGCTGCCATCATCATCATCATCATCATCATCATCAAGCCTAATTCTGCCAACCTTCTGAGAAATATAGATCACTATGAATCCAAAAATATTTGGACAGATGTGTTAGATATACTGTGCAGGTTCATATTGTAATCACTTAATATTGGCCCAAAGTGCATATGTTCTCATAAGTTTCTCTGTTTCATTCCTTACTTAACACACTGTATTTTTCTCTATCTAGACAGAGATTCTTTTTAATGTAGAGCTAGAAGTTTTATCTATAAACAGTCATTCTTAACCATCCAAAGTACTCAAACCCCTTTAGAAGGATGTATACATTTTCTAGTAACTTCAATTTTAGAAGACCCTCTGGAGAAGGAAGGAAGAAGTAAAGAAACCTTTTTTCTTAGAATGTAATTGATAAAAATAGGCAAAAAGTATTACAACTATTTAATTTCATGCTTTTTCAAGATGATTTTGTACATCCCAGCTATCATATGGTCCCAGACTGAAAATGACTAATGTTTAGAGTCAGTTTGAGGCAACAGGGGGCCAAAATGTTTGACGCATTTGGAAACTGGACCAAAAAAATTTAACCACCAATATCTTATACTTGAGCCATGAGTTCTGGGTAGTAAAGTGGCCTGACTGTAACTTCTGGTCCATTTGGTCCATAGCTGAGATATCAAGGTTGAGTTGTGTGTATTCTCTGGCAGCCATTTCCAGATGTGTATTACCATTGTTCAACAGCTGTATGTGGGCAAGGTGAGAGTACTGGGCTACTAAGTGACTTTATTTGGTATCTAGGGCCAAATTTAGCTGATTATTTTGGGAATCATTTTTTCAGACCGAGATTAAGCAGATTATACAACGCCTATTACTAAGCATTAGTGCCAGGACGGTCAGCTTTGCCTTTTCTCCACATGCCAG
This sequence comes from Pangasianodon hypophthalmus, assembly GCF_027358585.1. Lineage (NCBI taxonomy): Eukaryota > Metazoa > Chordata > Actinopteri > Siluriformes > Pangasiidae > Pangasianodon > Pangasianodon hypophthalmus. The sequence continues at coordinate 22,315,628 of NC_069722.1, read as the reverse complement.
TGGCCCATGGCTTTTTTAGCTTCTCTGAAATGTTACCTTCATCACTTTAACTGACAGAAACAAAGCTATTGTTGCATATATTTGTGTCTGTAGTTAACCGTCAGCTGTAGGCACATTTAGAATCGTTGAGCTCCAGATATAGTCGCACTTGACAACTTTACGAGCTCAGAAACATTCAAATATTCAGTAAGGAAGATGTGGAGAAGGTGGTGGGTGAGGATGTAAATTGCTGCAGAACAAAAACTCATGGAGGTGGAGTCAGACCTGATCAAGCTGGGCAGAGTCTAGCTAAAAGACCGTAGGGTGGCAATGTTTTAAGCTACACAAGTGTGTTGTTCATGTTGTACACTGTTGTACAGTGTTGTGTGGGTTAGAGGTTAAGGATTAGAGTTAGGTTTATAGGAGGAGTTGGATCAGATCCAGCTCCACCCCCTGGTTCTGCAGTGAGGACTATTTCTACTGGTTGGAGCCGGAGGTATTGCCTTCCTCCCAAACTTCTGTTATTTCATAAACCCATAGAAATTGCTATACTACCACCTTGTAACCTTTGTGTACAAAAATCAATACATAAGAAAATTCCTTTGTTTTACTGGAAATGACAAAGTACTATAGCTTATTGAATATTATAAAGAGTATACTTTATAATTCTTATTGTGAATACTAGCCAGCTATGGATGCCCCAAAATATAGAAGAGTACAGATGTACCTGTGAGATTTGAGACAAGACTAGAGCTTTAGTCTGATCCTTTACTCACTTTACATTGAACATAAAGAGTCTTTAATCAAATCCGTTTTTCTGGATATCTTTGTGCAACTTTTTGGGGGTAACAAAAAAAAAAAAAAAAAAAAAGTGTGCTTGTGTGTAGAAAATCAAGTCTTATATGAAAATATTGTGATTTTAGTAATACAAGGCTGCATGTGAAATTTCCTCACCAAGATAGAACTTTACTCTAAGGTCATGATATAACTTCTGATTCGTTTCTGGCAAAAATAAACTGGAGGAGAAAAGTGTGTTGTGGCTTAATGACCACAAACACTAAATTCTAGATTAATTACAAAAACACACATACAGACAGTTTGAACTCTCATGTCAAAATAGACAGATTACAAGAGATTCAGTGTTTTGCTCCAAAACATTTAAAAGGACACATACTAGTATGTAGCTTCCTGTCTCCCCAAGGTTATAGGCTTGTCTTATTATTATTGTCTTTGTAATTAGTTTGGAATTACATGTTTCCATACTAGCATACTAAAAATCAAGATAAAGTTTTGTAATAAATATAGTTTTATGAATAATTAATGCATATGCACAGAAGTGAATGACAGCACCAGAAAAATAAAAAGGAAAGCATGCACATGAAATAAAACCAATAATCAGTTTATAAATGCAATAACATTGCATCTGCTGCAGTATGACACAATCTGGAGTGTGACGTCGAGCGTGACGTCACGCCCGGTGCAGCGGCTGTGGGTGATGCTCTGTCCTTCAGAGTAGAAAGAGGAGGAAGAGGAGGAAGAGAGAGAGGGATGGATGATAAAGAGGGGAAGCGTGGAAGAAGACGGGACAAGACGAGTGTGTAGAGTGTTTTGGGAAAGGAATACCGGAAATGATCAGTAAGCTGCACGCGCTCAGCATCAGCAACCTCCATCATCTGTGACCTGATCATCTGTCCATCATCGAGCCCAGGACTGAGGACATCTCACCTGCTTTTATCCTTCCTCTCGCACCTTACATCCTTAAATACACCGACTTTTATTTTATTATTATTATTATTTTTTAAATAAGGAAGCTATACATCACTGCGTGTCAAAGAACTGCGCGTTATCGTAAGTGGCCAAAAAAAAAAGGTTCTCTAACCGGAAATACAGATAAAATTATTTTTTATTCTTATAAAAATATCATAACCCCTTTAAAATTTAGCTTTGAATTTGTGCTTTATCGCCTGAAAGCGCTTTGTTTACACAAGGTGAACGGCAGCATCCCCTTACGACGACGTCATGACGTAATTACGTCAGACACACCTATAGCGCGCCGACGTGTTGACGTTGCACGCCTACCGGAAATAAACACATTCATGTATACATGAACATTTTAGTTATAGTTTTGAGTATTTGTGATTATATACACAACATTTACTTCAGGATTATACTTTTTAAACCACACAAACAGTTTGAGTTATTAGGATTCATTCCAGTACTCCAAATTACACTTCCCATAAACACCTGCTCTGCAGGTTAGGGTTAGCATGTGGCTAATCTTTTCTAACTAGCCACCTGGCTCATATGAGGCAGCCATTACATACCTGTTTATAAGGATTTATTAATTACATACCTAGTTACAGTTATTAATCTTGGTTTAGTACAGACAGAATACCTCGCTTGATGATAGTCTAAGATTTGGTTCTTGTGAAGAGAAAACATGAAGTACCTACACTTAAAATAAAAGGTTCCATACATCACCTTAAAGGATTCTTTGCTATGTCCTTCAGTGTTCTATGAAGAACCCCAGAAATATAGTTTTGGTAGTTGTATGATACTCTGTAGTTGTCATACTTTATATAGTTGTCAGTTTGTCTGCTATAGCTGGACAAAATGATATTGGCCCAACATGTCTTTTGGGTGGCTGTATTGGGATTCTCTATATAAAATGTTTTGATGGCCTTTGACCGAAGTTTCCAAAGGCACTTTTTTCCCCCCATAACAACTCTGTCACTGTTGAGCCAACATCAGCAAAGGTGCACTTTTCATACCAATGCTGGGCCAAATGCACACTTTTGACAAAAACCCTGCAAATGTTGGCCCAAGGTGGAGTTAAAAGTGGCTAAAAATTTGTCGACCCTGGTGGCCCAACGGACAATATGACATTGGGCACTCAATGACACTTCAAATGTTGGCCCATTGAAATAGCAGACATTGGCCCGACTGCTTCTTGGGGATGATTTCAAGGTGATACACTGGTCTTACAATGATAATTAAAATATCAAGAACTAAATACAATGCTACCATGAATTTACTGACGTGATTTAGGGCAGAGTTCTCAAATTTCTTGGTTGTGGTGGTTATAAATGCAAATTCAAGCTTAATTTCAAGGAAAATGTCTCTGTCAGGAGGTCGACTGTCCCATGGCAGACGTTTTTGGTCCTCGGTGAGAAGTTGCCAAGCTGGACGAGTTGGGCTCTGATCGCTCGAGAACAGGCTCTCACACACCGCTCCCTCTTGCGTCCATTCAGGAGGAACAGTATGTAGGCGACGGAAGCGAGGAACCTGCACCTCTGCTGCCACACTCTGCCTATCGGGACGCAGAGACCATCACTGGTCAGTGCACACGCTTTTAATAAAACTTTAATTTAGAGTCACTATCACACAACTAACATCACTGCAGGTCTTTGCTTGTTCCCATGAAGTGCTTTATTGGTCTTCCAAGTGTGAAATGTCAATACGGCTGGTTAAATCTAATACTGTAGCACTACCCACTAAGCCCATTGAGCTCAATCTAACAGACTAAGAGCTCCTGTGCCATGGCAGCTATTTTATAATCATGGTGTGAACTACAGCAATGTATTTTATTCCATTAGAAGATGCTTTTTATCCAAATTGACTTACAAAAGGTTCAAGCACAGAGACTGAGCCATTGAGGGTAAAGTGCCCATGAAATGGTTTGAGAGCCATGATTAAATTCTGTACATTGACTTTGTTGGGCTGGTTTTAAAAAAAAAAAAAAAAGGAAGAGAAAAAGGGCATTATGATGCAGAATGTCTGGGCTAGGCAATGATTAAAAGGAGTGTTGCAGATATTGCTAATTAGAGATCCATGCATACCACAGTGACCTTGTCTTCCAGACAAAGATTGAGAAAAAGAAGAAAAATGCATCTCTTTGAATTGTTTAGTATGGACTTAAGTACAGAGTGAAAAACCACTGCTTGCTTATATATAAATGGGCAAGCAGGGTTTATATATATAGGTAAGGTGAAGATTTAGGGAAGGGTTTGGGAGTGTTTTTGTGCACTTTGAAAAAGAGACCTGAGGCAGGAAAAAAAGGAGATGCCAAAATGGCATACTCAAACAAAGGAATCTGCTTTATTAAATAGGGACAAATAAAAGATGAAAATGGGGCTAGGATTCTTCAACTTAAGAATCTTCAGGGGGTAGCTTTCACTAATATATATATTTTCAGAGATACTTCTCATCTGTTAGTTCTCTCTTTTTTGTTGTGTCTTAACTTTGTCTTAGTTTCATTCTCTTTTCCTGGCCATGCCTTAAATCTTTTGTCCCTTGTTTTTTCCATTTTCTTTCTGCTTTTCTTTTCAGTTTCTTTTCCTTGAGCAAAGCCCTGACATACCATACCAGTCACCCCTCTACAAAGGTGTGACAAGGGGCTGTGTTCAAGGCTGGCCTTAAGTAACCTCCCTGGCAGCTGCAGGCAATCCAGGTTAATCAGCCTGGAGAATTCTGGGTAACTGAGTTCTCCTGCACAGCAGGCCTCTCTGTGCTGCTGCCCTCTGCTGGCTGCCGGTGGTGTAGCGCGTCCTCTTACAGTTTATGCTAGTTTTATGTTATCTTTCATATGGCAAATTCTAAAACACATTTTAATTGACTTTTATCCAAGGATCTTATTTGTAGACACTGTTTATTTATTTACGATGACTAATTTTGTATTTGTGGTTCTTAGACATAAAAGATTTATACAGTAGGCTTACATCATGATCGAAAGCCTTGTGTCTGAGTCCATTTAAGAAATTAGCATGACCTTAAAGATGCCTTTGACAGAATTGCATGTCACAATCAAATGAAGGATGTATAATCAAGGAATCATGAAGGCATCTTGTGATGAAATGAATTCATCCTGTGTCAGCTTCAAACAGAGCATTATGCTTAAGTTATGCTTCAGGAATAGTTTGGTCAGTATGTTGCTTTCTGTCTCTCTCGCATCTGTGTGCAGATGTGTGTAACAGCACCGAGCTCCCTGAGGTGGAGATCATCAGCCTGTTGGAGGAGAAGCTCCCGGTGTACAAGCTGAGGGCCGACAGCGTGTACGGCTATGAGCACGACGACTGGCTGCACACTCCTCTCATCTCTCCGGACACACACATCGACCTGACGGCTGAGCAGATCGAGGAGACCCTCAACTACTTCTGTAAGTGCAGATGTGTCGCTATAGTAACGGTCTCCTAATCTTCATCCTCATCCTCATGGTCTAGTTGTGAGTATAATGTGGAAGGCCAGTGGTGTCAGTTTGATTTTACCTGATCAGTGCTGGATTCACACACTCATTTGCACCTAATGTTAGAGCAAAACTCCACTCTGAAGCACATCTGGTATACTTTGGTGCTAATTTGTTGGTTGGTGTTGTATTTTCATTATTCCTCTGAGAAGTTAGCAGGTTAGCACTAGTTAGCACTAAAGCGCTGCTGCATCGCTCTCTTTAGGCAGAGATGAAGTGAGGGCTTTTTCTTGCTTTAATGATGTGATGGTGTGATGAGAGCATGTTGATATTTTTGGTGCATAATCAGGACAGAGGATGTGAAGTACAGATATAGCGAGACCGCTGGGGGAAAGAGGACTGCCAGGGGTGCTAAAAATAGGTAGAAAACTTGTACATATCTAATGCAGAGGGGTAAGTATCACCCCTCTCTCTCTCTCTCTCTCTCTCTCTTGCCTCCTCGCATCACTCTGCTGTTGTGTGTATCTTGCGCTTTCAGTACACACATGACTGTGTTGCCAGAGGAGCTTTAGAGCGTTAGCTAGCTTAAGTGTTTTAGAATAGAAACCGAGTACATATTTCTCTTTCAACAGTGAGAGAGAGAGGAGAGAGAGAGAAGAGAGAAAGAGAGAGAGTGTGGGAGGATGTACAGGAGCGTTAGGGATGAGTGTACAGAGCTGGAGTGCTTCAACAAGGACTGCACTATCGGTAAAGTGTGTGGCCGTGTGTATTTGTGTGTGTGTGTGTGCATGTACCTGTGTGTATTGGACATATCCTTTGCTTGTTATGACTGTAGTGTAGTGTTTTCTTAAAGGCTCAAGTTTTCTTTCTTTCTCTCTCTCTCTCTCTCTCTCTCTCTCTCTCCATCTTATGATCTCTCTCCCTTTCTCTGTCTTGCTGGCATCTCTCTCTCTCTATCTTGCTCCCATTGTTCTCTTTCTGTATCATTATCCTCTCTCTCTCTCTTTCAATCTCGCTATTCTCTCTCTCTGTCTTATGATCTCTCTCCCTTTCTCTGTCTTGCTGTCATCTCTCTCTTTCTGCCCTGCTGTCCTCTCTCTCTCTCTCTCTCTCTCTCTCTCATCGTTCTCTTTCTGTATTGCTATCTTTGCTTTCTCTATTTGTTTTGATGTCCTCTCTCTCTATCTATGATGTCCTACGCTTTGTATTTTTTCATCTTTTTCTCTTTTTTATTCTCTCCCCATCTCTATATTTATATCACATACATTCTGTCTTGCTTTCTTCTCTCTCTCTCTCTCTCTCTCTCTCTCCATTTTCTCTTTCTTGCTCTCTCTCTCTCTCTCTCTCTCTTTCAATCTGTCCCTGATTTATCAGAGGGTTTGGATGTGTCACCTTGATAATTGAAAAAAAAATCGCAAGCTGGTTTTTATTAAATGCCCTATTGTACATTTATTTTGAATGAAATGCAGACGATGTAGTGCGCTATTAATACCTGGCTGATGTTCTATATCAGCTCCAACCTATATACAGTGGAAGCGGCCGAGCCACCAGAGGGCGCTGTGGTTGAAATGTTACTGAAAGGCTGCCATATTGAACATTACCACTAGGCCATGCTACGCAGTGGACGCAAATGAGGAGCAAAAAAAATTTACAGATGATATTTTAGTTTCAGTGCAAAACATTTGTCTTTGGTTTGACGTGTTACTATGTTATAAAACTCGGATACTACATACTCATGTACTAAGTGTACAGTACACCGTATGTAGTGTGTAGTATGTCCTCTCTTTTGTGTGTTTTACCTTAATGAATATGTAGTTTGGGTTGTTTCAAGCTAAAACTGATAAATAAATACAGACCCGAGTCAATGCAGATGAATTAATTTAACAGCTTTGATGTGATTTACAGCCTGGAAATCACTTTGGGAACAGGATTTTGCGTAATACAACTGAAGGGCAGGTATTAAACTTACATAAGCCCATTTCTGCCATGTGAAGACAAAAGTAAACCGTTATTCTGTCAAAGTTTCTCAAAATAAAAAAAAAAAAATTCTATAAAATAAAAAGAATGTTAACATTATAATTTTACAAATCTATAAATTTTAAATTAATATGACTGCAGTAAAGTTTTTTTTTAAATCTATATTCAAGCTTTTCTGCACACCTGCACCTTTACTAGCCTGTGAAAATGTTTTCTTTATATTTACTTTAAACATATAGAAATGCTTTGTAGGTCAACAACATATATTTTTTTTTGTAGTACTAAATAAAAAACAAAATGCAGATTTTATGATCCTTCTTTTGTTTTTTTTTTTAATTATTAACATGTTGCAGATTCTGCGAGGTGTATATAGTCTTATGACCACAACTGTAAATTTCCTTTTTTTGGATGAAAGAATGAAAATCTGACCTCATGTACTCCTTTAAATATAAATATCATAACAGGAAATCATTTCTTTTCATGTGGTGTGTGAAGCTGTGAGGAAGTGGCTCTGCCTTCTGGATGCATGTGTGTGTGTTTGTGTGTGTGTGTGTGTGTGTGTGTGTGTGTGTGTGTGTGTGTGACTAAAACAGCAGAGTTATCTAAGCTGATGCAGTCGCCATGTACTTGTGCATGGTAGCGGTTGCCGGGGTAACCTGCGACGTTGGCGTAGGGAGTATCATGTCAGGACACACAGGGAATAGCTTGCATGTGTTCACAGCCAGGCGCTGATCTTATCATAACAACATTGGAAATTTCCACTACTGTAATTAATAACTGGTCTAGATTTATGAGTAGACTTATGGATAAATCTGAGAGAAGTACGTCTGGTTTCTATGAGGGTCTTTGTGTCCTACCCATAGTGCTATGCGCTGAACGAGTGGGCCAGATGACTAAGACCTACAATGACATCGATGCTGTCACCAGACTTCTGGAAGAGGTGAGCTGAGTGCTTTTTGAATATTTATTCTGTGCTTAATCAAGCACAGCAGGTCATATTTGGATTAGCCTGTTTTATGCAATATTAAAATATTTACACAAACCAATAGAGAGAAGATCCAGCGCAAGTTTTTTTGCTTTACAGTTTTGCGTTTGTAATAAATACTGTTTTTCAGCTTTCAACGAGTTTCATTAGTCGTCACTAGTAGGTAACAACCAATGACACCTCCCAGTATATAAGGAATAAAACACGAGGGTGTGTGCTATTATAGGAAAATAAACAACGTCAAGGTGGTGTGATGCATTCTAATGCAAAGTTGAGTTACTATTACCATGTCCTGAAGTGTTTTATTCCTCTTATACCACAACAATTAGCCAACAATTTCAAGTTTTATTTATTAAATGTGTGTTTTATCCATTTATAGTTACATTTAATGTTTGCAGAAACAGAAAACTCTTGTTGGAGAGAAACCGTAAAACACAACCTCCTCCACCTCGAAGACTTTCCCATGGTGGAAAACCTAAAGTTTTTTTTTTTTTTTTTTACAGCTTTACCTCTGCCTATTACGAAGCACTGACACTGGAGACTCCTTCCATAAATGTTAAATAAACGTCTCCTTGTAGGAAGATTTACATTATCAATAATTAGACATTGTTTTTGTTATATAACATCACATTTTTTAATCTGTGCATGATTAATCTTAGATTAGGTGTCCACTATACAAGTCCCTGTGAATGAGCTGTTAGAAATGATAATGTATTAGAATATATATTTTGAAAAATTGCCAGCCAGTAGAAAATGAGTATTTACAGTGAAAATGAGTATATACAGTACAGTGAAGGATTGTCTATTTTTTTTTTAATTTTTAAAAAAATTGAGAATTAGTTTAGATACATGTGTGACTTCACTTGTATGTAAAGTCTGTAATAGAAATATGCTAATATGTCTATTATGCTATATAAATATATGTCTTGCGCAAATGCACGAGTGAGTGAAACATCTGTCTGGCTGTACAGAAAGAACGGGACCTGGAACTGGCTGCTCGGATTGGCCAGTCCCTGCTGAAGAAGAACCGGATTTTATCCGAGCAGAATGACTACCTAGAAGAACAAGTGGGGAACATCAGAGAGGAGGTGAAATGGGTTGACCAACCAGAACCTGGCATTCCTTAAAGCAGACTGTCAGACTCTTCCTCTTCTTCACGTCTATGGCTACATCTTAAATACATTAGAGTTTTTAATAAAAGACATTTTTATTAAGTAAGAGCTATTGAGAAAATGTCAAAGCCTCGCACTTTGTTGGATACTATACACAGCATGCTAGCTAACTGGCAAATTATCAATTTACACAAATAAACAGTATGCTAGCTAACTGGCATATTAGCAGTTTACACAAATAAACAGTATGCTAGCTAACTGGCATATTAGCAGTTTACACAAATAAACAGTATGCTAGCTAACTGGCAAATTAGAAGTTCACACAAATAAACAGTATGCTAGCTAACTGGCAAATTAGCAGTTTACACAAATAAACAGTATGCTAGCTAACTGGCAAATTAGCAGTTTACACAAATAGTGCTCAACCTAAAAATGCAAATGCTAGAGTTTGATAAAACATTATTATTATTATTATTATTAGTAGTAGTAGTATTCTACAAGTAACTGTATCTACATGGTGAATAAATGGATAATAGAAGTAGCATGCTAGATGATTAGCAAATAGTCACACATTCAGCTACGCCAGACAGAACACTAATGCTAATACTAAACGAATCCAACATTTAGCTATATGCTTTAAATAATGTAGCTTACTAACTTTATGAACTTAATGAACTCAACTAGTTAGTGCCATTTCTTGGTGTTAAACCTGACTTATGCTCAGAGCACAGAGAGCCTCCTTAGCGAGGGAAATTAGCAAACACAACATTTGAACACCCACTATTACTATTATACGGTGTCTTATTTGAACTGATTCTAAATATTCTCTGCTTTCAGCAGATGTTTGAGTAAAAACAGTAACTAGGCATGACTTGTAGTATTTGGGATGTTTCTTAAAATGGCTGACTTGCTTGTAGGAACACTAACTAGACACAAGTTCTAGGGGATTTATTCGGTTGAGGACAGGAGTCTTGGATGTTTAACTCCAATGCTGAACAAACACAATATTTTGTTTTATAATATTACACAATATTATTAATTTATATGATCTTTAATGTCAGATTATGTATGTAAAATAAATGAAATGTAATGTAAAACATTTGTGGTCGTCCTGTTACAGGAAAATAATCAATGAGGAGTGGCCTGATGCTTCCTGTTACCACCCTGAAACTGATTATTTTCCAATAACAGCACACCCTGAAGTGTTTTATTCCTCTTATACCACTGCAAATTTGCCAACGATTACAACTTTGTATTTATTAAAGAATGGCAAATTTTTTTTTTATCCATTTATAGTTACAGTTAATGGTGTGAAATGTCTGGAGGCAAGTTAGTTCTCGTTTTCTCTCTCTCTCTCTCTCTCTCTCTCTCTCTCTCTCAGGTGGCCCAGCTCCATCATGAGCTAAATCTGAAAGATGAGCTTTTGCAGTTCTACACCAACGCAGCGGAGGAGAGCGAGGAGGATGCCACGTCTTCGCAGTTAGTCTGATTAAAAGAGAAAAAACTAATTTTAAAAAAGTGTACATTCTCAATGTAAATGTGGATTTGTGAATAATAAGTACATCCCTGCCTTTCCTGCGCACTGTAGTAACTGTGTAAATGTGTTATAGAGGCGCCATGGTAACAAGCTGCTCTGTGTTGTGTTTGCGGGGTCAGAGGTCGGCATGGCAGGATGCCGCTGCCTTTCCTGAGCGGCTCCAATGTGGATGTGCTTCAGAAGAAACTCAGAGACCTTGAAGAGGAGAACCTCTCTCTCCGATCAGAGGTTTATATAATACACACAGGAAGACACACATATAGTGATAGAAGAGATCTGTTCCTGTCAAATTTCCAAAATTCCTCTGTCCTCAAGACTTTTCCATGTTGGAAAGTGTAAAGTTATAGCTTTACGTCTGACTGTTAGAAAGCACTGACACTGGAGACTCCTTCCATAAAATGCTAAATAAGCATCTCCATACAGAAAACCTCACCATATTAACAATTACATGTTTTGTAATCTGTTTATGTGGTAATCCTTGTGTAATTTGTTACTATAGAACCAATACCGTATTAATATAAACGTTCCAGCTGAACTATTGTCAGAGCTGCTGTTCCAGAAAATTAATCAACATCCTCTGACCAATCAGAATCGAGAATTCTACAGTATTGTGGTTATAAACAGATATGATGTATTTTTAAAATTGGACCGTCCAGCACACTCAAATGGCAAATGGTGTGTGTGTGTGTGTGTGTTTCTCTGTTTAGGCGAGCCATCTGAAGTCAGAGACAGAGACGTATGAAGAGAAAGAGCAGCAGCTGGTGAACGACTGTGTGAAGGAACTCAGTAAGTTAAACAAGCCACAGGTTGGTGACTTAAGTCCAAGAGTTACATCAACATTTACATGGGGAAAGTTAACTGTATTCAGAGTCGGGTCAATTTTCGAGGCACTTCTTTCAGATTATGTAAATTACCTGCGTGTGGTACATAACTCCAAGAATGCCAGATTTTTTTTTTTTTTAGTAGAAGTGTCTGAGACAAGCTTTTTCAATCGAGTCTAGATCACCACCTTTAAACGCAAACCCGAAAAAATTAGAGATAGAAAATGTGGACTGAAGAAGGAAAGAGCGTCTTTTTCTTTGCTGTTAAATGCAATATATCATAAAAGCGATTTTAAATGAAAATAAATTTTAAAAGACTAATATGATGATTTATGAATGAGATGATAGTGAATATTGAAATAAATCTAATAGGAGTCTAGTATACTGACAATATATTAATCACATAATTTAATTTAACAATATGGCCTCCACCAACTTATAAAATAGCACTTGACTAAAATAGCATATCCAGTTTTTTTGCATTTTATTTTTTGTCATAAATTAACTGTCAGACAGTGGTGCCTGACTTAATACTGTTCCTCACTTGAGCCAACATTACACCGGAAAAATGTGCTTAAGTCTATGGTCAGAATCGTGCATAACTAAGACATGCCTCTGTTTTTCTCAAACTCTTCCCCACGTGTGTAACTCTGATGCAACTTCTTAATAGCACATAAGTCTGTAGTTTTATTAAATCCTCACTCTGTGTGCTTAACTCAACTCTGAATATGGTCTCCAGGACAGTCCAGTCTGCAGATCTCCACCATAGCGGAGGAACTGACCAGGAAGACAGAGGATGCGGCTCGCCAGCAGGAGGAAATCACACACTTGCTCTCGCAGGTTGTCGACTTGCAGAAAAAGGCCAAAACGGTGAGCGTCTACACTCACACAGAAAAATCAGTTTAAAAGAGAAAATTTACATTCATTCACTGGTGCATGTGTGTGTGTTGACAGCACGCTCTGGAGAATGAGGAGCTGTCTCAGCATCTGGTGGCAGCTAAAGACGCCCAGAGGCAACTCACAGCTGAGGTATAGCAGTACTCAGTAATCTGTGACATCATAGGCAGTTTCTAATCTTTTATTATTTTATTTTATTTTATTTTTTTTAGACTTGTTATAATCATCTAATCCACTCTTGTTTGTCAAACACACAGCTTCAGGAGCTCGGGGAAAAGTATTTGGAGTGTATTGAGATGCTGCATGAGGCTCAGGAAGAGCTGAAGAACCTGCGGAACAGGAGTGTGTCTGCTGGAACACCGCGACGTTACCATCCTCTTGGACCGTTCCCTATGGTGCACAAACACACACACACTATTATCCTGTAGTACTGCTTAATATAACAATATGTTAAATGTTCATTCATTAACTCCTTCATGTTCAGTAACTGCTTTATCCTGGTCAGTGTTGTGGGGGATCCGGCGCCTATCCTGGGAATGCTGGACATGAGGCCGGAATACACCCCGGATGGAACATTTGTGTATTACGTTTGCTAACTAATGTTATACCTACATCTAGAACTAGAATTATTTCTTTCAGCCAATCAGATCAAACCAGAAGGCAAAAATGTTTATGACTGGCAAAGCCTGTGTGCACGTGATTGGAATATCTTCCAGTTTTGATCTTGTGGTGACATTTGGCTGGCAGTGAAAGATCCTCACAAGGAAAGTAAGACAATCGTTCGTGTGTGTGTGTGTGTGTGTGTGTGTGTGTCAGGACTCTCTGGCCGCTGAAATTGAGGGCACTATGAGGATGGAGTTGAGTCATGAGCACCCTGAACACGAGGAGCAAAAGTATGAAGGTTTTATTTTTCCATATTTTTGTTTATCATGTTTATCTATATTCCAATATTACTTTTAAGACACCCTCGTTGAATTCCTTTTTTCCATTTCCATTACGTGTAGTCATTAGTTGAGTTCTACAAGACTGTAAATTCAGGAGCAGAAGTTACCCAGAATGCATTGTGATCTTAACAAATGAAACCATTTACAGTACAAATGTAACAAAATACGCTCCAGTGTTTCTGAAATATGACATTTGAGTTGCATTCAAACTGAGGTTTGTGTAGATGACAGCTCCATCTGTACATGACAGATGCTTGCTGAAACAAAAGTGAACAAAACACAATAAAATATTGGACACTAGTAATGGTAAACTTTAGGCCTACAGAAGACTACATAACAATCTCACATTCTTGATTAGATGAGCTGGACCTCACATTTACACTGTAAAGTCCATCATGCTGACCAGTCCATTAGACTGACTCTAACCATTCCCTGTCATTTCTTTGGGAAATAATTCATCCTACATCACTTCCTGCTATACACGCCTCCTTTTGTGCTGCAAGTGGCCACTCATGTGGTGCAGGAGTTATACACTTCACACGCCTTAGAAGGAGTCAACAACAGTGTTTTAAAAAATAGTACTGGAATTCCTTCTCTCTCTCTTTTAAATCCCTTTCATGAAGCATGTGAACAGTTCACACCTCTATAACATTTTAGGAGTTTTTTTGTACTGAGTTTAGATGTGTATGTTTGCAGGGTGCGTCATAAGCGTGTGTTTGAGACGGTTAAAAACATTAACCAGTCAGTCAGGCAACGCTTGCTGCCTCCGCCTTCTGCTAATATCCCAGGCTCCAATCAGACACTCTCGTCCCTAAGTTCCGCCCTCTCTGACAGCAACACTGACAACATGGCTGCCCTTGATAACCGTGAACAAAGCATGCTCCTGGAGGCGGAGTCATCAGATGCCAGGTGGGTGGGGCTTAGCACTGACTCTTAGAAGCATTAATTATAATGTAAGCAAACGTTTTAGGTAAACAACCAGGAATGTTTGGGACCCAGAGCTTATTTGGATTTGCACTAGAGTTTAGAGCACTAACATTACAACTGCCAGTTAGCATCATATCATAAACAAGTCCATACTTAAAAGCTTACATTGTTCATAATAGGGTAGCTGTACATTCTGGTTCAGAAAAAATTCTCCTGTGTGCGGGTGTGGCATTTTTTCCCTCTGTATCCAGTTCTGATGGCCCTGAGAAGCGTTCTAGCTCAGAAGACCTGAAGCTGGCATTGCGCCGGCTCTCACTGCGCCGGCAGAACTGCCTGAGTGAACGCCGTTTCTTTGAGGAGGCGCGTGAGAGGAGGCATCATGATACTCCACTTCTGTCTGGCATCGTGTCTGGAGAGAGCATCATGTCGCTGGGTGTGTGGCCGAGCCGGCCGTATCTCCCAGACAAGCTGCAGATTGTCAAACCATTGGAAGGTGAGAAACTTCAGGCATTGTGGGTAACGTATGAAACTGTTAACCAAAGAAAAAATAAAACATTTTGATCAAAGGAGTTAAAAATGTCAACTCAGTGTATGATTTACATTCTTCTTTTCTTTCTCTCTCTCTTGCTCTCTCAGGCTCCGCCACCTTGCAGCACTGGCAGCAGTTAGCTCAGCCTAACCTAGGCGGGATTTTGGACGCCCGTCCCGGTGTCGTCCCTAAGGGTTTCCGTCCTCTGGAACTCGATCTAGAGGAGGTCTATCACTACAGCGACTATGAGGAGGATGAGCCAGGAGAGCAGTATTTCCAGAACCTTCCCACCACCACCACTGCAGCCAATCCCGGTCTTGGCCACGCCCCGTCAGCCTCTCCGTCCCCCTGCCTCAGCACTGGCCATGTCTCTGCAGAGTTCTCAGGTGGGGTCACTGTATTTAAATAATACATACAGTAACATGCAACTTTATGCCTTTATACGGTATTTCATGCTACCGGTAAGGACGCTTATGTATTTCAGTAATAATGTACGCTGTACAGATTCGTTTCTGCATTCTGTACTATGTAAAAAAGGATTCTGATGAGATTTTATTGCGTGTTTTGCAGTGCACTACCCGGGTAAGTGCATGGCCCACACCAGCTCCACTTACACGTTCACTACCTGCAGGATCCTCCACCCATCTGATGAGGTCACTAGAGTCACTCCCAGGTCAGACATTCTGCTCTTTCACTCTAAATTCACTTTAATGTAAATAAACAAACTGCCAGTACTCATATTCTTCTTCTCTCTCCAGTCTAAACCCTGCCCCAACCTCCTCATGTGCGATGTCATCCAGCCTTCGCTCCACCCCCGCGGCCACGCCCTGCACGCCACGCCGTTTAAGCCTCTCCCAGTCCCAGTCCTTCACCAACTTACGTGACTCTACGAAGACCTTCAGCACGTCACTGGGGTTAGTGCGCCTCCTACAGGAGCGTGGGATCTCTGCAGCCGTCTATCAGCCGCTTAGCTGGGACAGGGTGAGTGGTGGTGTCCATTTATCCACCTCTGTCCTCCCTCCATCGTCCCCTCCGGACTCTCAGAAACCCTCCACTCCACCAAACTCCCCTGCCCGACACACTCCAAGCCCCCACGCTGTTGATCCGGACAACCCTGCTGACTTTTCGTTCAAAAGCCCATCCTATGAGAACTTCCTAGCCTCTAAGCCAGCACGGTCCATTCTGAAAGAGGTGGCGGGGGTGACTCAGGCGAGGGATTGTGAGAGCCAGACGGATGTCAGCGTGTACAACCTGAACCTGGTGGATAAGCTAAAGAGGCTGGGGCTGGCAAGTCCAGGAGCCAGTGGGATCTCAGGGCCGCATCCCATACTGGGCCCGCTAGGTGGCCTGAGGAGGACAGGCTCTCCTTTTACACCCCTAAATGAAGGGTTAAGGCGCAATCGAAGCTACCCAGCTGTGGTCGGAGCAAGCATGGCTATGAAGGGCCCTGGACCCCAAGGAGACGAGATGATCCTAGCTCCGAAACTTCCCAAGCAGACTAGTCTCAAATAGACTACACATAAACACTCAAAATACTGTATTATATGTATATAAGTTTAAGTTATGCCCTCCAAAAGCAAAATTCAGCCTGTTTGCACTAGAGCGCTCTCTGACTTGAAAACAGAGTCCTCTCTTACCTGCCCATAACCCTATATATATATATTACGCACAGTAGTGTGCAAAACCCAAAGTAGAGCTTCAACACTTTCCCTCACAGACATTTAGGGGGTAATACCATAAAGAAAGAACCATCAAGCATTAAACCAGGCAAAATCAATATAATTCAGGGTAAATACAGGAATTTCACCAACACTACATGGCCAATAGTATATGGACACCAGATCATCACACCCATATACAGTTTGCTTGTTGAACATCTAATTCCAAAAGCATGGGCATTAATATGGAGTTTTGGAGTGTGGTTTTGGGGATTTGTGATCATTCAGTCACAAGATCATTAGTGAGATCAGGCACTGATGGTGGATGAGGAGGCCTGGTACGCAGTTGGTGTTCCAGTTCATCCCAAAGGTGTTCAGTGGGGTTGAGGTCAGGGCTCTATGTAGGCCACTCAAATTCTTCCACACCAAACTTGGCATGCCGTATCTTCATGGACCTCGTTTTGTGTACAGAGGCATGGTCATGCTGGAACAGGTTTGGGCCTCTTAGTTCCAGTGAAGGAAAATCTTAATGCTACAGCATACAAAGGCATTCTATACAATTGTGTGCTTCCAAATTTGTGCCAACGGTTTGGGGAAGAACCACAAATGGGTGTGATGGTCAGGTGTCCACAAACTTTGGGCCATATAGTGTACAGAAGGGGTGAGCAATATAGCAATATTTTAAGAGATTTTCACGATATATGATATGCAGGGATGGATTACGGACCGGGCCTATTGGGCACTGACTAGCAATTAGACTGACTGGCAATTATGCTAAGTCACACACAACACATATCAACATCAGCGAGTTAATAGAACATGAGCCAATGAATGTAAAGCCACTGATTCTGAAATAAATTTGGAAATGTTACTGGTGTGTGTGTGTGTCTGAATTGATAAGCAGTGAGTAGTCACTTAGGTGCTAAATGTTTAGACCTGGAGCCAGATAAGCAGGTAAAAGAACAAAAACTTGGATAACCATAAACCCATACTAAGTGGGTCAATTGAAAACAAACTTAAAGAGGAAAGAGAAGCCAGAGAATGTTCATTTTTAAATGGGTTGGATTAAAAATGAATGACGAACTAACCAGTCGGAAACCAGTCGTCTAAAAAAAAAAAAAGACTGCCTTCTGCATATCACCAAGGCTAATTAAATACTCATAATGGATGTATAATGTAGTGATTGCGGTTTGGTGTTCAGGTCACCATACAATGGTTCATGTGTCCAGGGGTCCAGATGTTACTTATGCGTCCCTGATGTAACCTAATGTAATATCAGTGAGACAAATAAAACATAGTATCATACAGGTTAGCCAAAGACTACAGGCCACCAGCAATAATTATAACATACAAAAATGAGCATTATATTTAAAATGTATTATTATAAAAAAAAACAAAACTGATGTCCTCCCATCTCAGTGTCAACAGATTTAATGTTTCTAGTGCTTCATTCGCAAAATACACATCATGACAAAAGCGTGATATCTTTCTGCCATGAATTAGTCTTAGCTCAGAAATTATGATAATTACTGCTGAAACACTATTCGGTCACTATTCAGTCAAATTGGCAAGAAATGCAGCTTTCAAACACAAATATCCATAGCATATGTGTATGTTTGTCTGTGTGTGCACAATAATGTAACAGTGATGCATAATGATGTCACAAAGACATAACAGTCATGCCACAGTGATGTTGCAGTGACGTAACAGTGATGACACAATGATGTCATAGTAATGTCACTTTGATGTTGCATTGATGCCACAATGATGTTGCAATGATGCGACAGCAATTTCACAATACTGTAACAGTGATGTCACAATGATGGCACAGTGACATCACAGTAGTATTGCGGTGCCATCGTAATGATATCGCCATGATGCCAGTGATTCCACAATGATGTACCAGTGACATCATAACAATAATGCAGTTAAATAATAATAACAGGAAATCAGGAAATACAAGGTTATGTAAAATCACAAAGAAGCCCTGGTTGGAAAGGAAAAAGAATATGTGTAATTTGAACTTAGAACGGAAGAATGGTGAAATTAGGGATGTTGCTCAGTGAGCATCAACAGTGTGGTTTTCCAGTCTGCATTTCTCTTGTTGGCCAGCAGAGGGCATTATTTGAATGCATATCTAAATTTCTCCAGATGTGTTTCAGTATGAATTATACTGAGTACAGAATTATATTGTCATGCATTTCATGAACATTTAAATAATGTGTACATTAATTCATTGTCTACTTTTTTAGTCATAGAGCTTTTTAATTCATGAATTTTCCTTCAGCAGAGCACATTAGGTCCAGGTCAACATTAATAACTCATAAAAACAAGTTGGTCTATAAATAAAGTTTGGATTAAATCCATTCAATTCCGATGACCAGTCAAACAGGCTAATAGTCATAAGAACTCAACAGTAACTAGAAGGGAAGTGAACAAACTTTGTGTTGTGTGACAGAGGCCTCTTATAAAGATTATTATAAATCAAATACAAGATATTTCAGCCTTTTTTAAATGCTTTAACTCATTTCAAGCTTTAAATTTTCTTATTCTATTGGCAGATTATTTTGCTTCTTTCAACAAATAAATACTGAAAATTAGAAATATTATCTGCCAGTAGTTTGAGGAAATACAAGATAAATTTGTCTATATTGAAGATAGTTTCACTTCAAGTAGACAATGTTTCATTGTTACTGTCAGTAACATTTTAAAAATGTTAAATAATTAAACTTTTAAAGATTAAACGGCTAAAAGGTTATAAAGTTAAAAGGTAAAAGGTTTAGTATTAAAAGGTAAACCATGTTTTTTGAAGTTTAAAAAAGTTAAAAGGTTAACACATGTAGTTAGTTATCTTATGTTATGTAGCTGCTATGGTATTGCAAGTAGTTGCAAGGTGGTTGCTGTGGTTTTCCAAAAAAAATCCCACTTTGGAGAATTTCTATGCAGAAAAAGTATCTCCAATCTGTCAGTAAAGGACACTGTTTAGGATCTTAGTCTTTATGGTTCTATGTCAAAAGCTGAGAAAAAAATGGAAGACATTTTTTGGATAGAATAATTATAAGAAGAAGAAGAAGAATATGAAGAACAGTATGAAGGCCTACATAAATATAATAAGTTTGTTAATTACAGGTTGTGATTTCCACTGTTGTAGCTACATTAAAAAAGATCATGGACCCCCTGGCTATGTTTCACAGATCCCACACTGAAGCACTGATCTAGAGGACAGAGGACATGCTGCTATATTCATTATTATCATTTACAGTATTAGACTGTAGCAAGACCATGTCTACCATAACATGTACAGAAGGTGAACGATTACTGACTGTAGCTCTTTTGCATTGGATATGGAATAGTAGTACATTTTTAACGAATAAATAGTGTTCATTACTATGTATAAAACTAAACTGTCTCTGAAACATTCGAAGGTCTTTTTCACAGCCAGCAAAACGTTTGTATGATGTCAGAACAGAACAAACCGTCTGACACCTTCCGTGTAATTTATTTCCTTTCAGCCAACTTATGTTTGGAAAAAGAAGCTCCAGAGGAAAAGATTTAATTAAAGGAACAGAGAATAGCAGTAAGTAAAACTGAAGTATGTGCAGATATAAAGGTTGTTTGTTTTATGACACTTATTCTCTCAATCAGTTACATGTTGAAGATTGTCCACAAGGGGGAGTGAGTGGATCAGCACAGAGTAAAAGTAGGGGTGTGGTTTTCATATGCAGTTGCGCTCATGATAACCTAACAATCTTTTTAAATTTTACACAAATCAAAAGATATATCCTGCTCCAATGGGCACAGGCTCACCAAAACTGGAAAGTTGAAGATTGAAAAAAACATCATCTTATCTTTTTCCATTCTTTGGCTGCCCAGTTTCAGTGAGCCTGTGCCCACTGTAGCCTCAGGTTCCTGTTCTTGGCTCACAGGAAGTGGAACCTTCTGCTTTTGGAGCCCATCTGCCTCATGGTTCGATGATTTTCTGCACGCCTTGGTTGTAAAGAGTGGCTGAGTGAGTTGCCAAAGCCTTCCTGCGAACTCATACCAGTCTGCCCACTCTGCTCCACCTGCCGTTTCCACCTGCAGGGCTCTGCTTGCTGGATGTTTTATGTTTTTTGCACCATACTGTTAAAAAACACTAGAGACAGTTTTGCATGAAAATCCCAGGAGATCAGCAGTTTCTGAAATACTCAAATCAGCCACAACAACCATGCCACGGTCAAAGTCACTGAGATAACTTTTTTCCCCACTCTGAAGTCTGATGTGAACATTATCTGTCACTTTTGACCTGAATCTGCATCACTTGTATTTAGTGTAGCGATGTTTGTTGAGTTTCATTAGTAGTTCATTTAATTTAATAGTTGGATGGTACTGGATGTACTTAATGATTTAAAGCGATGTCGGAAACTAAATCCACATCTTGGCATAAACATAAATAAAAAAAAAATTAACCAGGACTTTAGAACATTCTAGATCATTTAATCCACTGCAGGAAATGATTCTTGTCAAAACATGGCAGAACTTCAGAAGCCAAATTCTTCATTACTTCTTCATTTGTCTGTGCAGAATCTCCGATGCTTGCAAGCCATTTGCGTCACTGAGTTGGATATTAAATACCAGAAGTAATTGCTTGTTGAGGCCATCATGCTTTCAGACAGGACTATGTGTGTAGTGGTATGTACTCATGAGATGTTGTCCTCCACTACTATATTGATTTGTTCAACTAAGCACAGAGGTTGCATAGTCCGTACAGCACAGAAACAGTTCATGGAGGTCAGATGTATCCAGTAACTTGGTCTCAAGCACAGAACATAACCAGAAAGCATTACAATGGGAAGCAATTTCCTTTTCACTGAACAAATAATGCAGATTCTAAGCAGGAGCAGTATAATACTTGCTAGGTTGATTTTATGTTTACTTGTGCTTTAATTTTATACCATGGCACTGTTAACTGCTTGAATCTGATCAGTCAGAAGGTGTTGATTAATTTTCTATAACAGCAGCTCTGACCATTGTTCCAGGTACAAGGCAAATCACAGGTTTTAATAATTAGTCATATGGACGCGTATGATGGACTCTAAACCGAATTTTAGACTGTACGCCAAATAATTCCTTAATTCCCACTAGTCTACAGCTGCTATGCCTTTCACTTACCAGCAACAAGGACTCTGTTGTCAACATAATGGTAGTACCTATTACCTCAGACTGGGCTTCCCTCTCCAGGGTTGGTCTTGCTACTGGCCCTCCACTGCTTGACGCTCCTGAATTAGGAAATAGGGCAAAAGGTTTTCTAATCTCCGGCTTTCTGACACTCCTGATCTGCTGGTGCGCCAACTGATAAAATGCAGACTCTTGATTTACCTGATTTGCTTTCCTAAATCACCAGCACCCGAGGCTCCTGACTCATCTGATTCGCAGGAACTCCAGTCCATAAATTTGTCTGCACTCAAGAATCCTGACTCAACAGTTTTTAAGCTCCAGTCTGCTGAGATCTGGCAGTTTATTTGACCAAAACTTGAATATAATTGCTTGCTACCTTCCCACTCCTTTGCTCATGTGATTGCTTGTGTTTTTAGGTTGTAATTTGATGTGCCTTGTTTGCAGTTGTGACAAAATAGTTTCTCTCAAAGATCAGTCACCTTCTCCATCCATCCATCCATCCATCCATCTCATCCCATCCGATCTTGCAATAAAAAATAACCCAGCACTTTCGTACTTTATTTATCTTAACACAGCAGACCCTTAGAAGACATATTCTTCATTTCCTGTTTGTCTGTTGAGAATCTTGGATGTTTTTCTGGTTCCTTACTTGACAGGGCCAATATTTTGGAGTGCTACCACTTTTTCAGCTCCTGTTTCAGGACCTCCTGTTCTGCACCTTGCTATTGTGGTTCTCATGACAACTGAGCCATGTGTCTGCATTGCCTGTTGAGGCACTAGCTGACTGATTAGTGCATTCCTTTTGTGTCTATAATTAATCAAGAGTACACACTCACACTGCAAAGCCTGGCTCTTATATCAAAGACAGTACCAAGCCTTCTAATTTTGCCTGAACTTTATTGAACTGACTTATTATCTTGATAATGTCTTGATAATGACTTGGCAACTTTTACCAATAAATCTCAGTGTTTTTTTCTAACCTCCTCATGGTTTCTAACCATCTTTGGTGCAATGAATAGAAAAGAGACAAAGCTGCTTTGTCTCTATTTCACATCTAGCATAGCCAATCTATCTACTGGAATGTTTTTGGGGTGGAGGAAACTGGAGAACCTAGAGGAAACCCACGCAGATGCAGGGAAAACATATAAAACAATTCCACACAGACAGTAATCCGAGCTCAGGATCAAACCCTGGAGCTGTGAGGAACCAATTCTACCCACTGTAACACATACTGTATGTATATTACAGTATGTATTATAGAGCTGGTATGATCTGGCTAATGCATTTTATGACAAAAAGAAAAATCCCAAATTTTCAGTGTGGTGTCAGAATTTTGGACCTTACTGTAGGAAATAAAGCCTGTTATTCCCTACATATTGGATATAAAGTAACATTTTCCGTCCCTAGATAATGGGTATGTAGTAATGTTTTAGTCCCTAATTAACAGGTATGAACCAGTGCTTTATAGTGTTCTTCAATGACTGGAGTTTGACAGTCATGGTGGAGAAAAAAAAAACAATTCAGAAATCACACAAATAAAATGCATTACACATGCTATAACCAAATATATTTTGATGATAAGCAGTGATATTATCTTACTGAGAACCACATTCCTATACACGATTCACCACCTGCGGGTGATTGCACAATGGCAGGTAATTGCAATGCCATTCATACGTCAAGCTAACCCCAATCTAATAAGAAGGTAATTTGGTGCAATAAGCTGGTTTTGGATAATACATGTGCTGATCCGTTAACGGGGACAGTGATGAGATTAACATTTGATCATATTGCATTACAGCTTTGTATGATCTTCCTTTTATTAAAGGTCAACAGAGGTTAGATATAAAGCAGATCAGCAATTGTAAATATCTTCAATATTGTTTTTTGTGTGTGTGTGTGTGTGTGTGTGTGTGTGTGTGTGTGTGTGTGTGTGTGTGTGTGGGTGGGTGGGGGGGGGTGGGCACATAGGATGTTAGAGGGTCAGCTATAGAAAAGAACTCAGTATGTAGGCCATGTGATTCATGGCTACAATAATTGCATCAGTAGCACACATTCTCACTATTTCACACTTTCTGAGATTGAGTTCGCTCCTTTGGGTAGTCATTTTCGCCAATTGATCGGGGCAAGATTTTTTTTTTGCTTTCTCTTTCTTTTCCCTTTCGATGGTGTGCATTTTTCAGTGTAACACATTGGGATAAGTCTGACACTTGTACAGGTTGTGATTTGTGTGAGCTCACTGCTGACGTCAGACATACAATGTGTTCTTTCATCGAGTATGATGAAAGAGTCACAATGATATACAGGGGCTGCAGAATTAACGGAGCAATTATCAATACCATCCGTACAATTTCAACAATATTATGTTGTGTTTTCAAGCCTGATTGGTCAGAAGGTGTTGATTAACCTTTTATAACAGCAGCTATGACAGTAGAATTGTAGGGTGTAATTCAAATTGCAGGCTTATATTATTGCTCTTGTTCTAATTCGTTATCGTTATCTGGAGTAACAACTTACGCAGGGAATTGTACAGTATGTCAGACACTCCACACAAACTAATTATACATATGTAAATTTTGATATGGTGAAGTTTTCGGTGAGGAGATGTTTATTTAGAATTTGGAAGGAGTCTCCAGTGTCAGCGCTTTTTAACAGTCACAGATAAAACTGCAACTTCTGACACAGGAAAGTTATCGGGATGGGGTCTTTGAATTTAAATTAAAATTAAAATTTTATATCCAGATTTCTATAAAGCTGCTGTTTGACAATGTCCATTGTTAAACACCCTATACAAGTAAAATTGAATTTAATTGAATTGTTGAGGAAACGAGTGTGCTACAGTATAACAAAGATAACAGGAACTTGTTTTGCAGACATTCCCCAGTGTTTAATGTAACTATTATCTAGTAAATATGATGTGTTTTTCTTTAAAAAAAATTGTTATTGTTGACATATTTCGGATGATCAACCTTCCGATTTTTCAAAAAAATGGAATCTCCTCATAAACACTGTGAACACTACCTGTTTTGAATCTAGCATGTGTTTGTGGAATATCATAAAATGCTTTATATCTGATTTTCAGTACACGTTTTCCATTCCTGTAGGTGAACTGTTACTTCATCTGTTCTCATTAGTCAGATAACGAAACAATAACAATAATTATGTAATGATATGTAACAAAATGCAAAATACTTTTCATTGTAATGATGGGCAAAGCAGTACCATCCTCTCCATCATCCATGTTGTCTTGAGTGTTGCGTTTGAGGCGGTAAACTTCATTTCCACTTCCATGATGCATCATTAACCATGAAGCACTTAACACCTCTTAGCACTTTTCCCCAGATCCTATTGCACAAGCTTTTTGTGGTCACCTGCCCCCATTAGCACTAGAACTTGTGGGTAATATAGTGTCATGAGCAATGATTTTGAAGGACAGAGCCTGCAGGGTTTGAGGCCAAAGTCGAATTCTGACCTGGTTTATTGGAAACACATAAACAGCGCTGTGTCACCCAGACCAGCTTTCTTTTCCCCAGTCACTCACAAGACCACAAAAGCAAATGACAAAAATAAAAAAAAAAACTTAGACCTTTCTGAAAAAATTTGGCATAAGTGTATATTGCATCATCAATTTACAAACATATACATCAAATACATCATCAGCATCATTATAAGAAGAGGGCGAATAGTAATAAATATATTCTTTATTTGGGAAAGTGAGGGGTGAGGCGTGGTCCCTCATGAGGAGTAATCATATTCCTCGGCACTCCGGCGACCGAAGTCCATCCAGCCCAGGTAGTCTCGGTCTTTTATCCGGTGGTTAGCACTCAAAGCGCTTGCCTTGCTGTTCGCCATCGAGTTCCGACGAACAGAACCTGAGAGAGACCAGAGTGAGAATGAAATGAAGTTTAATTTAGCTGTACTTTCATGCAAGAGATCACATATTGAAATTTGTGGTGCATGGTGAGTTAAGCCTAGAGTGTAGAGGTGTAATGCAATGCAGTGTATCAGAATTCGAGCGTGGCCTAAAACCTGAAGATATTTTTCTTTCTTTCTTTAAAATAGAAATGTGCGCAGGAGTTTTCTTAATCAATTATTACTTTTGTTTACACCTGCCAGTGATATATTCTTACGAATTTAGTTGGTTCTATTCTGTAAAATATAAACAAACTGGTAGCCTAATTTAAACCACAGCAGCCCAGGCAGTTACTAAGGATGAATGAATGAATGCTGTAAATGCATCGCTCACATTAACAATCGTGGTTTTTGTTTGTCCTCATGAGCTTTATATCTCATTAATAAATGTAAAAACCTCCCTTAAGTGTGACTTGCACTTGTTCCATGAATTAAAAAAAAAATAGTGTGCCTCCTATTCGTAGTTGTATTTGTATCCATTTAGAAAGCATGATCTGTTCATTCAATATAATGTATTCATATTTGGTTGCTTCCCTACTAGAGTGAAACTTAAACCTAAAATCTTGAAACATTTATAACATAAATCAGATTTTGAAACCATTTTTGAGTTAACAGCATTATTTCTTCATTATCAAATGGTCAAGTAGTCTAGATGATATTAACAATAGAAAAATTCAAAGTGATATCATATTTGCTTTTTCCCTGCCTGACTGTGATATAAATATTCTCGAATAATTTCCTAGCAGCTAATTTCCCAATGGCGTGCAGGGCTGTTTTTTTTTTTTTTTTTTAATCCCAATCCTGCCTACTCTTGTTGGTACTTGCCTATAACATATTCTAATGAATTTAGTTCGTTCTATTTCCCAAAAGAAAAAAAAACACATTAGTTATTAACAACCCTGATCAGGATACAGCATTTACTGAAGACAAGAATTCAGTTTGTCCCTGTCTTAAAAAAAAAAAAAAAAAAAAAGTCCATTCCCTCTACTTATGTTGGGGTCCCAGTTTGGATAAACACCTCATAATCATTTACTATTACATTACATTACATTATTTAAATAATAATACATTATTTTTGACATTTTTGTTGTAAATCTTCCAGGTGTCATATAGTTCCTCCTTCATATCAGGTCTGGTGAAGTCTTCTTATTGTTGTTTTTTTTTCCAATTTTTTTTTCTTCTGATTTTGCTTAATCCTTTATGTTCAATTGGTACCTTCTTTGAGTTCAATTTTTTACATATGAATTGTAAAGTAGAGGCACATTTTACCCATGGATTATCGTGAAAACTTCTGCACTCAACTCTATTAATGAGACTTTTGCTGCGATAGAGAGGCTCTCACTTTGTGAAGTTTCTCTCTGTCAGTAAATGAGACTTTGACAGAAGGAGAGACAGACACGGAAGCAAGAAGCGTAGGTTTTCATCTTTGTTGGAATTGGTATGACAGATGCATATCTGCTCCAGATGTTCTCTCTCTGATTCATTTCACCCACGTCCAAGAGCTTCTTTTGCATTTCTGGCTCCGATCCATGCTCGGATGCATCGTTAGAGACGTCTCGGGGGTACTTCAAACTTGTACTTTCCCCATTTTGAAGAAAAATGTGCATATATTTTCTTATTTTATCCTACATACAGATGGTCTCCATTCAATTTCCAGATATACCATATGCAATCTATGTCAATATACTCTATATAAAACACTTTAAATGTTTTTTTCTAATTACCTCAATTAAATTAACATCTTAAAAATATATGTTAACAAATTTCCTTCGTATATGGTTTGCTAATTCAGCTACATCTAAGAATTCCTCAGAGTATAAAATAATATAAATAATAAATAAATCATAGAAATGATTCCTAAAGAGTGTTAACTAAACTGTCTATGTTTAAATAGCATCATGTTCACCGTGTTTATAAGAAGATTCTTATTAATGTCCCAGTCTTGCACTATCAACTGTCTGCTAAGTTGAATTACTCAAAATGCTGCAACCCAGCTTGGTTTACAGCTAATGCTAATACACTGTAATTTTAGTTGTATGGAGTCTTTTCTTAGTAATGTACCAACATATCTGAGGGAAATGTAGTTATTCCAGACACTTTTGTCACATTTCCAGTGTCATTGTGCCTTTCCATTGTGTAAATACAGTACAAGACTTCGTGCTAGCTACAGAAATGCCTTCAGTCATTAGCTATCTTATGCTAGGCGTGTTCTCACAGTTTTTACCATTTAAATGAGACATGTTGGGAATCTAGCATTTTGTGTTAAAGGTGGAATATTAGTGCATCGTTCCACCATGTTACACACATTTCTCTGTCAGATTTAGCAAACGATTCTTCTTTTCTAGGTTTTCTAAGACATAAGCAGAAGTTCTGGACCTGTTTGTAAGTTAAAACGAGCAAACGTCTTACTGATCAGCCTTAATTAAAGCCTAATTAGCTGAATAGCAGAAAGAGTGCTAATTTCAGCTCACACTTAATAGCGCAGAGATGGCAGATGGAGACATTCATCTTAGTTTTTGCTCCTTTTTTGTCTGACGGCACCTGTGAAGCTTTCAGCTCTCAGCTCTTTAAGTGATTCGCACTTGTAGGTTTGGATGAAAGTATCTGCGAGAGTCTAGCATGTAAATGTGAAATGTTGGTTCATATAACGACAGAGCAAAACACCTACCTTTTTACATCTAATACCTAATTTCTAAAAAGTGAACAAATAATCATATAGTAGTAGTGAACACAAGTTTGGGCTTCAAGCTTAGCTAAAGGTAGCTGGAGCTAGTTGGTTAAAGTTAGCTTTTATTGACTATGGAGCATTAAATGTCGAGCCATAGTTTTCCTGTTTGTCTGTTTAGATATATATTTAATATTTTCTAATTATTACAAGAAAAATAGAAAAAGGAAAACTAAAATAATAATATAAATAAATGAAATATACAAAACACAAGTCCTTACAATAAATTCTTAGAATTTTATAGGAATTTTTTTTGTTAAGCATTGGTCTTTTCTTATAAGTGTAGAAAATAGTATAGTAGTATGCCTCGTATTTTATATATTTATTTATTGAATTTTTAAAAACATTATGCTATACTTAATGGCATTTCAATAGACTAAATTTCTGGTATTCCTGTTGTTTTTTTTTTTTTTTAATTCTTGAATAAAACTAATACATTTGTTTGGGAAATGTCCAATTGTCTAGTGATATAAATTTTTTGTACACCATCAAACAAAAGCCTGTTTTTGTTTACTTAAAATGATAAAATGCTAAGCTTCATTCGTTCCTGAAGAATTGTGAATAATATTTTGCAATTCCAGTATTGAGCAAAATATCTAGGATTATCGTGCAGACTGTCCCTTTCAGTAGGAATGGCCAAAAACTTTTTTCAGTATCGTGGCACGGTGTGTGTGTGTTGGTGAAAGTTGCTGAAAATGCTGTTAGGTGTGATACTAATGCAACAGATGGGAGACTTCTTACCACGTGCAACACACACATTTCTAGTCCGCTTCAGTGCAAATTATAGATGTGTGTGAAGTTCACACTTCCCACACTTGCAAAGTAATTCGCACAGACACACACAGAGGGAAAGTGTATGTGTGTGTGGATGTGTGTGCGTGTGTGTAGATGTGTGGTTGGGCCTATTAGGAGATTAATGCTAACTGGTTTCTTTTAAATGTTGCCTAGCTGTTGCGTTTCAGCCCACGCTACATGTCTACGTGCAATGCACCCACATGCACACAGTCGCTCTGTGCACTGCTAACTGTAGTGCGATTCCTCCGAACCACAGCACTAAGCACTTCACTCAGAAGCCCTGGGCCATGATGGTGCATGTGATGCAACTCAGTGTTTACTGTTGTTGACCGTTGCGATGGCATTTATCCGAAGTGCCTTGTAGTTCGTGCTCAGCCACGATTATGCTAGCACGCTCAAAAGAGAAGGAACAAAGGGAATTACGCCCTGGGAGGATTCGCAATTAGACGGCACTGAAGCTGTAAGCTAATATCCTTCTCTCAGGCGCGCACCCAGCTGTTTGAGGTTCCTGTTTAGGCCTGTTCGTGTTACCGTGTTTTCAGAAACAGCCAGAAGGCTGAACACGTCACACTGAGATGTTGTAACACATTTCAATTATACTGAAGTTCAGCAAACCATTAGTCGAGGTAATGAAAGCCTTCTGAATCCTCTGCTGACAAAAACAAATAAAATGATTTAATAAAACTGCTGTGGCATATAATTAAACGTCTATTAATTTGCCAGGACACAGATAGATAACTGAGATAGAGACAGACATAGACAGAGTGTCACTATGGTATGCTGTATTTTGGTAAATGGAAAAAAAAAACAGAAGTGGATTTTTTTTCAGATGGTGTTCATTTTAAGAAAACACTTATATAAATTATTGGTTACTAGGAAATGTAATTTAAAAAAAATCCGCACATTTGATCATTTTTCTTTTTTTTTCGGCACCAATTTACATCACACATAATTTATGTATTTATGGAATTTGATGAAATTTATTTTTCAATTCTTTTTTTAACCTTACAAACTTGCTATAAATCACACTGCAGGACAGTTAGTGAATTTAAACCACTAAATAGATGTAAAAACAAACAAATGAATTAATTAAAAAAGAAGATAAGAAAAAAATTCATAGCACAATGCGCTTTGTTGATGAGAAATGTTTTTTTTTTCCCTTTGTTTTTGTTAATTCAGTCATCATTTGAACACACACACACACACACACACACACACACACGCACACACACACACGCACACACACACACACACACACACATCCAAAATTCTCCGGCTTTGGAATTAGCTCTGAAAGAATACTTTCAGTCCTAATGGTGTGTGTGTGTGTGTGTGTGTGTGTCTTCATGTGTGTGTGTGTCTCTTCCTCTTACCTGCAGAAGGAATGCAGGTGTAATGATGATATTCTGAAAGGTCGAGAAATGCAGCAGTGTGTGTGTGTTGCATGTTGTGATGTATGTTATAGCCAATTCTCAGTAAATCAGCTGTTGAGCCACTAATGCAACCTCATTATTCAGTGTGTTTAGCAGTTGGACATTTTTACCGTCTTGCTTTAAGCTAAATTGCAGCGTTGCCCTGGGATACGACTGCACTGGACTTTGAAAATAACTGATGAACTGAGGAACTTCATCACACACACACACACACACACACACACAGTAAAGATAATGATGAGCACTGCACTAATCCTCCTTTTTTCAAGCAGTCTTTTTAAAATCTTTTTTCTTGACAAAGACATAAAAAAAGGTTTTTTAAATTTATTCTCTCCTTTCTCTCTCTCTCTCTCTCTCTCTCTCTCTCTCGTTCTTTGTCTCTCTTCTGATTTTCAATTAGATTCAAACCCTCTTATTTCCGTAGACAACCAAATAAATGAAATTCATAGAAAGGATCAAAAAGGAAAATACTAATTAAAAATAATTTTGAAAATGTAAATTAAAAGAAACTAGAATAATTTAAAACAAATAATTCAAATCTAGATAAAATGAATAAAAAAAAGTCTGAAAAAACAGGAAAAAAATCTGTAAAATTGAGAATCAGTATAAAATCAACAAAATTCATCTTCACAGAATTAATTAAAAGCTGTTTCTCTCTCTCTCTCTGTTTCTGTCTTGCTCTCGGGTTCTCTCTGTCCCTCTCTCTCTCACTCTCTCTCTCTGATTTCTCTCTCTCTGTTTCTGTCTTTCTCTCAGTTTCTCTGTCCCTCTCTCTGTATCTCGCTCTCACTCTTTCTTTCTCTCTGTCTCTCTGATCTCTCTGTCTTTCCCTCCCTCCCTCACTCTCTCCCTCTCTCTCTAAACAATTTTAAATGCAGGTAGTAGTACATACCTGTCAGTTTAACCCTAGTCACTCTGTGTGTGTGTGTGTGTGTGTGAAAGTGTGTGTTTCTCACCTTTCCTGGAGATAAGTCTGGCCAGCAGCTCGTTGAGGTTGGCGCGGGGGTTGGCATCGTGTCCCGCGCTCACACTGGAGTCCATCTGCGAGGGCAGAGCATCGTTCTCATCCTGCGCGGGAGAGGAGCGGGTGCGAGCCGCAAAGGTGACCGAGAAGGCGGCCAGAAGCACGCACACACACACACCACAGTTCATCCTGTGTGTATGTGTGTGTTTATGTGTGTGTTTGAGGAAGGTGGAATTAGAGAGACAAAAAGAGAACAATTGTAAGTACAAGATCTGCTACTTACTGAATGTTATCTCCTATTGAAATATTGTAGAATTTAGTAATGAATTTGAGCAAATCAGATAGATAGATAGATAGATAGATAGACAGATAGATAGATAGAGAAGCATGAGAACAACTTATTGCATAATAGGTAAAAAAAAAAAGAAATAAAATACAAAAGTACAAATAAATAAGTAAAATTAAATCAAATCAAAAGCTGTCAGTAAAATAAAACATTAAAATAATTAAAAAGTATTACTAAACATGTGTACAACATCTGCAAAATAAAAAGTAAGAAAGAAGTAATTGTAATGTAAAAACATTAATCATAAAAAAACTGTTAAATAACAGTTTTTAGAGTTTTAAAGAAGGTTTCACATAAATTTCAGCCAAAATTATGACTTTTGAGCAAATCAGCACATTATAGTTGTTAAATATTTCCCACCAACACTATAGTATTTGTATAATATATGTAATATAGATAGATAGACAGATAGATAGATAGATAGATAGATAGAGAGACATGCAGACAGATAAAGGGTTTTACCTTGTCTTGTTGAGGAGCACGTGCTGCTCTTATGAGAGTGAAAGCAGTTGTTCTCATGAAGAAAAGCGAGAAGCATTTATAAAGCCTACCCAGCTGTGACGTAATCACACACACACACACACACACACACACACACACAATCTGCGTTGCTGCTCTCCCTCTGTACGTCAGCACTTGTAAATAACTGAGTGAATAAAAAAAATGTTTGCCCCATGATAAAGACAAACTTAAACTCCACCAATAATTCTCTGTGTAATCACTGATATGCTTTACAAGTGCAGTTTAACAGAATGAGAGGCTCAGCGCATGCTTTTTGGTCAGCGAGTAAATCTGTGCATGTCTATAAACCACTTTTATCTCTCTCTTAAGGACTTTCTTCTTTCCAGTATTTCCAAATTTGCATTTTTTGTTTGTCTGCAGATGAAAAGACATTGTGCAACAGTAGCAGATTGAATGCACTGGATTTAAGTGTAATTAACTGCTTCCTACTGTATACTTAACTATAATTAAGCCTTTTTGAAAGTTATTCATCATACAGTGGTGAATTATTCTACAGTGAAAATAACAGGAACAATATATACTTCTTAGACCAGTGTATCCTGGGATATTAAGTCGTTAGACTGAATTCTCAATTCTGATTGGTCAGAAGGTGTTTCTCTTGTAATTTTCTATAACAGCAACTCTCATAGTAATTCTTCCACAAGGTTTACTTAAATATTTACGGATTGTTGTAATACATTATCGTTTCTATAGTAGCATGTTACACAGGGACTCGCACGGCAGACATGCTACGTAAATGCATTAACAACTCACGTGTAACTGTTGATATGGTGAAGTTCTCTGTGAGGAGACATTTATTTAACTTTTATGGAAGGAGTCTCCAGTTTCAGCACTGAGGTGAAGCTGTAACTATTTTTTTTTTCATTTTCCAACACAGGAAGTTTTCAGGATAGAGGAGATTATGCTTTGCAGTTTCTCTGTAGCATGACGAGCTGCATTTTTGTCTTATGAAAGAAAAAAGGGAGACTGGTGAGGCAACGACTGTTTATAGCTGCTAGAGTGTAAGTGAAAACTTGATTCACGGATGTTTTTATTATAATAACTCATTATAACTTATTATAACTCGACATTATTATAACTGATCTATAAAGACGGCACCACCCCATTTATATCAGCTGTTCAACAAATATCAATCTTTATAAAGTCCTCGTTCACAACTCCATACAATTTAACCTCTGTTGAAATCCTAATGATCTCTTTTGAGTGACCAGTGATCTCTTTTTCTGTGAGGAGAGACAGAAATGTATTGTAGGAGTCTCCAGTTCCACGCTTTGTAACGGACAGGGATAAAGCTGTCCAAGTTTTCCGGGAAAGTCTAAAGAAGTAGGTGTGTAGTAAGTAGTATGTGGTTTCTCTGTAACATGACAAGTTACATTTTGTATGAACTTAAAAAGAGAGGCTGATGCTGCTATAGCATAAGTGAGAACAGGAACTAACTTATTTTCGCAGCATTAAATGTAACTACAAATGGATAAAAAGTATGACAATGTTTTATTAAATGAAAAAATGTAATCATTGGCAAATTACTGTGGTATAAGAGGAATAAACACTTCAGCATGTGTTATTATAGGAAAATAATCAAATTCCAGTAACACTGCTTCACACTGGGGGGCATCTCACCACACCCTCACTGATTATATTCCTATAAAAGGAATGGGTTGTGACCCATTGTGTTTTATTCCTTATATAAAGCATTAGTTTATAGTTTATTAATGATACCTAACCATTTAACATTTCTCATAATCCAGAAATATATAAGAAAACAATAATAATAATAATAATAATAATAATAATAATAATAATAATAATAATAATACCTTTGGTAGTGGAATCAAATGTTTGGAAAGTACCATAAGTCATTTGCAAATGGAAAGAAATAGAAAAGCCTCTTTCTTGCAGACTGTATCGGTTATCAGGGGGTAGCATTTGCTTGGCCAGTGTGAGAACACTTGCGTGGGAGGTGCAGTGGGGCGTGAGAATTGATTGGCTGGCGCGTGGGAGGTGTTGGTGTGATTGCACTCCCTTTTTTTTTTCCAGGTACACGTTAGAACCTCCTGTTGCATGTTTTCGGTCTGCCGTAACAGGCCAAGTTCAGAAACCTTGCCTCTCAGTTGGATAACAGGTCACAGCATTGACACTGGAATGTCACAAATGAACTGTGAAGGGTGATTGACAACCTTGGTCTTATTGAGCAAAGCCGGTTTACATGCTGTGGCAGCTGGACACGGTTTTCTAAAGGCTCGGCTTCCATTAAGCTGATTTGGTTCCATGCGATGCCGTTGGTTTGAGAGCAATCTCGCTGATGTTTTACACCTGAGAAGACATGAAAAGCCAGTGAATAATGCGTTATGGGTCGTTCAGCTTAGTGTCAGCTCAGTGAATCGTGGTGATAAGATAGGAATGATAGCATGCACTACAATTTTCCCTTTGGGTGGTAATTTCCTTGCGTGCTTCCTTTGGAAGTAGTGGCCTGAGGTTACAAGCTTGAGCTGGAGAAACGTCTCGCCTCAGTGGTGTTTAGAAGCCACAGGTGCTGCTGTATAGTAAACACGGGACCTAACAATAGTTACGAGTAACAAAAAAACACGTACACAGGCAATGAAAGACATGAGAGGCAGAAATTGTTGAATGTAAAGAGCTGTTGGGTGTAGGTTTTATTAGAGTTTATAACCCTGCACTGTTAACTTCTCAATTCCGATTGGTCAGAAGCTACTGAATAATTTCTACCTGGCTGCAAATCATGGGTTTATATTAATGCACTCGTTCTAACATGTTATTGTTTCTATAGTAACAACTAATTTACATTGACTTTTATGGCAGACGCTTCACATAAACTAAATCTAATAATAAAAAATAAATGTTATTTAACAAGAAAAACATATGGTGAAGTTTCATCTAAGAAGATGTTTGTTTAACATTTATGGAAGGAGTCTTGATTGAGTCATAGTTACTTTAAATGTGACAAATAAAGACAAGTCCAAGCCTTGTTTTCATTTCTAGTTTCTTTTCTTGTTGAGCCATGCCTGTTTATTTTCACTTACTTTCAAAATGTCTGCATGTGTTTTGACCCCGCCATGAACGCTGACGATACATCATGGATTCACCACACATTACACCTTGCTACTATTACAGTAGATTTAGAGCTTGAAAGAAAAGTTTTTTCATTTTTGGAAGTAAAATGAGTACTTCATATAAACCCTTGCAGGTGAGTGTCCCTGGGCATTAAGATGCAGTGTGTGGGAGTTTTGATTTTAAGTAGAGAATATATTGAATTTTGACTTCGTTGTGTAATAGGAATGTAACCCGATACAAATAAATTATTCAGGATGAACAGATATTGTGTTCTAAACAGATAGAAATAGGAAACGTGCTTGCCAGAAAGTTTCATTAGAGTTTGTCAGAGCTGGGATCCCATGGGACACCCACACAAAAAAGTTATATGAGTGGGAGGTTTCTACATTAATGCGGGCGAGCAGTCAGATATGAAGCCTACGGGTGTGCGTAAGCTTGCCAGAAAGATTTATCAAGCATCTGGTTGAGACTAGAGGTGTACAGAGGTTGAGGAACTGTCAGCGGCAGAATACACACATAATTCTGGGATATCTACCTCGGCAGTTTTCTTTCCAGCATTTTCCATAGTGGTAGGGTTCATTTAAAAATACAGAAAAAAAAACAAAGACCCTTCTGATTTAGGTCATGTCCACATTTCTTGTGCCTTGTGAACAAACATCTAATCATATTTTAATGATCTGAATAAATTAACCTGGTAAACAATACAGATGTATACATTATTCAGCTTGAACAGATAATGCGAACTAAATGAATACAAAAACAGATACAAATAGTAGGCAGACTTTTTTTTTTTTTTTTTTTTTTGATTGAAAGGGCATCTATCTGAGACTAGATCCTGCGAGAAGCAACAACGATAACAACAACAAAAAAAAGTCACATGACTTTTTTTTTTTTACTTTCCTCTTGTGCATGCTTAAACCAGTGGTTTAAATTAGACTGCTAGTTAATATTTATGTTTTTATATTTTTATTTTGGGTAAAATAACCAACTAAATTTCTTAGAAAATATCACAGGCAGGTACAAACAAAAAACATCCCTGCACACATTTCTAGTTGAGACACTTTAGGAATTGATGTGGAAATGAGGCAGAATTCACACACCATGCTGCGAGAGCAACCATTTCTACCTCTTAAGGATGTAACCAAACACGAATACATTTGGATTGAACTGATAATGTGTTGTAAACAGATACAAATAGGCCTACAGGCACAAGTGGGAGGTTTTTACTTGCATGCAATGCAAGCTTGAGCCAAGTTCATTAAAATGGCTCAGAACAGGTGATGCACTATTCTGTACATACTAGCCCGAAATTCATAATATACATACTTTTATTTACAGACCCACGGTTCCATAGCTCATGCATTGTTCGTTGTTCTTAAATGATTGTTCTTGATCATTATTAAAAACAAATCTTCCTGGAAAATCATACAGGCATTATAATGTAAATTGACGCTATTCTGATCCGATATTATTAGATGGCTATTTTTTGTCAACTATAAACAACAGTTCCCTGATTTGGGCAAGAGATCATTGTTTTGAAAGATAGCTGTCTAGCTTAATCAATAGAAAGCTTGCCTGAAAGTTCCACAAAGCATCTGGCCGAGACCAATTGTAAACATGAGTGAGGTAGCTGGCCACGCCCACTTCCTAGTTAAATGCAAATAAAGATTGGTGGACTAAACAGAAACAGATAGCTGTGACATGAACATGGTACACTCAGTATGTACATTTTTCCAGTAAAGACCTTTATTGGACTCAAATATCATTTGCGTTTACATTTTTTTTTTTTTGCAAAAGAAACAACCTTGCATTTGTCCTGTATGCATTAGTCAGCAGACATGACAGCCTAGTCTTAAATTTTAGGTTACTACTCTTTATTAACATTTAGATGCTTTTAAGAAAGCCCTTTGTTCTCAGTCGCTATCTGTCTGTCTATCTGTCTGTCTATCTTCAAACAAACCGTCAGACAGGTTGAGTGGGTTCACTCTAGGGACAATTACAGCATTAAATCATTATGCTCAGTAATTGTCTATATAGGTGAGGTGTAATTCTTCTGCGAGTGCATTAAGTGCTGCTTACTGTATCTCATTTGAAAAAGAGTTTTCTTTGGCTAGGTGCAACAACTAAGACAAGTTTTAGAGGAAGGTCACAGGTCAAAGGTAACAGTCTATAGCTTCTTGGAAAAAGGATTAAACCTGCCATTAACTGAAATCGTATTAAAAGTAATTGCGAATGACTTCTGGCGAGATCATGCGCAAAGAAAGTCGGCAGAAAAGAGATCGTCGCTAAATTTTGCCTCCTGCAGATGAACGGGTAACAAGAATCTCTGTCTGTGTAATTAGAGGTATGATTAAACTTAGTGGATATGATGGTTAATTATCACATTTCAGCCCACGGAAGTCAAATCCCTAGAAAAATACCATCCACTATCCACTAAGAGCGAATGTGAATCTCAGGCACAGAAAAAAGGTCTGTATCTGAGCAGGTTGTTCAGAGAGTGATAAATTGTTCATTCTAAAGAGAAGAAAAAGAAAATGAAAGAAGTAAACCACTGAGGTTAAGTGATGGGGTTAACGCCACCCTTATTGCCTCAGGTGTCAGAATGACAGGCCATACACCCTGACTTCGGTAAACAACGTAAATAATTCAGACTGGTATTAATGTGTGTGCATGTGTGTGACACTGCTATACTGGGAAATTAATCGCATCGCTCTCCATGTTTTTGTAAAACCAAGGAGACAGGTGACTCAAAGCAAGATCTCTCACCTGGATGAGCTGAAGCATAAATGGTGTCTAACTATACAGTATATATACACAAATTAGGGATGCAACCAAATACGAATAGATTATAAAAGGTATTTTGTCCTAAACAGATGCAAATACAGATACAGATAGGAAGAGCACTTTTATTTTGACAAAAAGATTCACACGGCTGGTTAAAACTAGAGGTATGCATCAGGACAGGGATCCTGTGGGACATAATGTTGCCCAAGCTCGAGGTTTGTACTTTCATGCAGTTGAGCAGTCAGATACAAAACTCAGGTAAAAACAATGCATTTAATTCAATGCTTTTACCAAGTTCATTCGTACATCCTTAGTAACTGCCTGGTCAGGGTCACTGTGGTTTAATTTTGCTATTAGATTGTTTATATTTTGGGAAATAGAACCAAATGCATTCAATAGAACATATCACAGGCATGTACAAATGAAAACAATAAAGATGTGTGTAGAACAGTCGCGAATACAGATATAAATATT
Organism: Pangasianodon hypophthalmus; assembly: GCF_027358585.1. Taxonomy (NCBI): domain Eukaryota; kingdom Metazoa; phylum Chordata; class Actinopteri; order Siluriformes; family Pangasiidae; genus Pangasianodon; species Pangasianodon hypophthalmus. The sequence continues at coordinate 22,276,896 of NC_069722.1, read as the reverse complement.
TGGACTAAACAGGATCCCGAATGTTCACGTCACATGACAATATTATTGCAGACTTCCTATTTTTTTAATCTGATATTACATTTAAAAAATGTTGGCCTGCTAGACAAAGCAGGATTTTTCATTAACTGTTTCCGTTTGCACAATAGCAATACGATTGTTGAGGCAACATTCCTGCCAGTTCTTGATTACTGGGAGGTGATTTATAGGCAGGCTTTAGTTACTGCCCTGAAGGCTCTGGATCCAGTTTGTTATCAAACTTCTTGTTGATCAAACTTGTTCTCATGACTGTAGTACACTTCATGTCCCTTTTTTATTTATTTTTTTTCCTGTTTTTGCTTGTATCATTTTGTGGAGTATGTAAATGTGTTGCACTAAATCTGACTGTATATTGCCTTTATATTAGGATTTAGTAGCAGAGGTGGATGCAAATGCAGGCAGTTTATTTTTTAAACACACAACAACAAATGACAAAAGCAAAAGCAAAGACCAGGGCTTAAATACAACGCTCATTAAACATAAATGAGAATCAAGTGCGAACAGTCATGTAACATGGGGCGTGTCATGGTCAGGTGATGTGCAAGAGCTGATGGGAATCGTAGTTCTGCCCCATATTCAGTGCTGCCATGACACTATTTCATTTTTTATTTTTTAAAATCATCTTAATGTGCTTATTTTATGGTCTTGTTTCACTTGTTTCAAATCACTTTCCTTTCATTTTTATTTATTTATTTATAAGAGTTTTATATCACAGTACTGGTAAATGCTTAATTCTGATTAATTAGGTGGTGATTAATTGTTGATATGGTGTAGTCTTCAGTGAGGAAATGTTTAATAAAGATTTACAGAAGTCTCCAGTGACAGCACTTTGTAACTTTGTAAGTTTTCTGACAAGGGAAAAACTTTTTTTTTTAAAATCACAGTAACATGACAATATGCATTTTTTCAGCTTGAAAAGAGAAAAAAACAAGAGGCTAGTGAGGGAATGACTCTTTATAACTGTTATAATGTAAGTGTTAACAGGAACTAATGCATTGTGACGTTTCACAACACTGAAAGTAAATGCAAGTGGCAAAAAGTATCATGCGTCCTTTCTTAATTAATAAAAATAAATAAATTAATAAAAAAAAAAAAATCAGCCATAGATGGTAATACCCAACTATTTTCAGTTGAACAATATTAATTATCCTCTTGCCTCCCATTGGATACCTCAGAGCATCACTCTTAAATCCTTTCAGTTAAAATAATATTGAATCATGCTAACTGCCCCCTCATTCATTATCAGCACTTCTGCATGAGAGATACTTTAAACTAACGAGTAATAGCCCAGAGTTAACGACAGATCACGACTACACTTTTTTCCTGAGATGTCTGTGTGAATTCGGTATTTTCAAGATGATTGCTCATTGCGTGCCTCAAACTCGAGCTGCACTCTTGTCTCCAATTGCGAATTTGCAATCCAACAAGGACGCCAAAGCACAGAAAAAAAGCTGCTGTAATTATCTTTGTACGTGGCGGTGTAGGAGAGGCGGTGGCTCATTGTGCTGCATTTATGAGATGCCGGAGCCAATGGCACTTCACACAGAATGAATCAGGCCTGGAGAGGCACCTGGGTAAAGCTGAAAGAGGCACCTGTCATCATTCCCCCTCCTCTACCTCTTCCTCATCTCCATAACATAGAGGAAGATTTAGAGAAAATAGACTGGGAGTTATCCTAGCTGCTCCCCAGCGAAGCTGATCACAGACAATGTTTTTGAAAAGGCAGACCCAGGCCATTAAAAAAAAGTTTAAAAGTATGAACTGGATGGTTTCACAGAAGCCACAGTGATCCATGGATGACCATTTACCTGGTTCCACCTCTCTCTTCGATTTTTGTACATTTTGAAAGCAAGTCTTTAAATACATGGCTTGGCTTCACTGGATATGCACATGTATATGCAAGATTTTATAGAAGCTGTTGACTGTTCTTTTGCAGTTTCTTTCTCTGTCTCTCTCTTCAATGTATATGAATGAATAAAATATGTAATTTAAAAAAAAATATCTGAATCAGCTGCATTAAACATGTAAAGTTGTTCAGAATGTGGTTATGAATGCGCATATGTGAAAGTAGGAACTGGTGGAGGTTGCACCACAGAGCAGAGTCTTGGAGGAATCTGCTCTATCTGCCCTCTTCCGCATACTTGAGCTCATAGACACGCGTGTTATTAGTGTTCGTTTGACTCCTTGGAGTCAAGAGAACACTCATCATCAGGATTTGAACTCACGATTTTTCCTGACAAAGGGTGAATGCTTTGCTGTTGCGCCACTCGGGAGCCCTAGGCTATGATGTTAATGAATGAATAAGTATCTGTATATCAAGTCACAATTTAAGGATGTACCAATTCTTAAAATGCACTCATGTGGATGTCCTGAGGGCTAAGCTGCAATCAGTTAATCCTGGAACTGAGAGCACACAGCATGGAAGCTCATATCCGTCAAGAGACCTCCTTATAGCTCATCAGCACAGAGTGCTGTTTCAGTTGGTTTCATGTAGTCTGAAATATTATCAAATAATAAAGTACAATTAACCTGCATTTCATTACTGTCTGACCTGCTGGTTTGTGCTCCGAAGAGATTTTGTTTCTAAATATAAATATAAATTTGGTGCATTTAAATATGTAAATACATGGTTTTATTAACCGGAAAAATTGTACTTAGACAGATTTCTGGGACTGATTTAAATGCAACTTTCTGGAAGTACACAGATTTTTTTCATTTGTTTTTTTCTTTTCCCCAGAGATTGGATTCTGTTTTGTCTATCCTAATTAAAGCAGTTATCTGAGGATCTCTGTTAAAGCCGGAGTCCTTGGAGGTATGGCAATCTATAATATTGATCGGCGCTAGAGGAAAACAAAAGACACAAGTCAAGGTGCTTTGCATGATGCCAGCAGCAGCAGGATGTGTGTGTGTGTGTGTGTGTGTGTGTGGAAGCACAGCTGTTTGATTGTTATTGCTGGAAAAGCAGTCAGTGAAACTTTGATTGTGTCAAGTGCCATCCTTCCTCGACATCAGTAAATGGATGTTGTCCAAAAACACAATTACTCTGTCACCCTGATAAATTAAACCATTTTTCGACCTGGCAAGCCGCACACTGTTGTATTTTTGCTACAAACTAAATGACAAACAGTTGTTTAATTGCCTCATTGAGAGAGGATTGAATTAAACAGTTTTTGATGCAGTAACAATGGACATCTGCCCTTTAAAAAGATTTAGAATCACAAAAGAAAATACAGAAATACATTACAGGAATAATTCCATGGCAACAACCTGGCGGAAGTTCCAAGTAGAGATCTGAACATTGATGAGCAAAAGAATCCTGTAATCCTCTAATAATAGTTCTTTGTTGAAGAAAATCTGGAGTTTTTTTAATTGGGTGTTTGGAAAGGAGTCTGTATGGCAGAGTCATTAGCTAAGTACCTAAAAACCTAAAGTAAATATTACATAGTGGCTGTGCAAAGGCAGGAAATCCAATTTGCTGCTTCTTTAGCACACAAAGTAATTGTTCACAAGTTACCAACTACCACCGGTTTCACTTTGTGAATAGACTCCTTTTAATGCAGTCAGGTAAAGCTACATTACAAGCTCCATCATAAAAATAGCATGACTAAATCAGTGCTACATCCGTGATGGATGTCACCTTTTCTAATAACATTCATTCATTCATTTTTTTTATTCGTCTTCAGTAATTGCTTTAAGTAATTGTCTTAAGATAGTTATCTCCTATAATCAGAGCTCTTTCAGGTTTTTCAGTGGGTGCTTCACTGAGGAGAGCAAACCTGTTACCCACGTGAAGCGGAGAGGAGTGGTACTCCCGTGGGCGAGCCTTAGCATTAGCTTTGGCTTTGCGATTGTGCCGCCGAGCCGACACCCATTCGTCCAGCTGTGAGGGCTCTAATGCCAGAGTTGGGGGATTGCTAACTCTGCCTAAGGCATCCAGACTTTCCCCTACAGAAACTACACCGCTCTCACTAACCCTCTCTAGACTCTGGATGTGCACCTCTAATGCTGCAGTCTTCTCCGTCAGAGAGCTAACTAATAAACACTTATCACAAATAAAGCTATTACTGACAACGGAGGAAGAATGACTAAACATCCTGCACTCGACACACTGAACAAGCTGAATCTTTGCCATGTTATTTAATGTACCTTAGATGAAGATTAGTTGATATTACTTTAGAAGGCATGGATCCAGCGTGGATGGCCTCTGCTTGCTGTCTTTAGACAAACAACAAAAGCGTTCTTCAAAAAAATTAAAATACGGCAGAAAGGAAAGTGAAAAATACAGCAGATGACAACAATAGCGCAAAATTATTGATAAAAAAGGAAGAAACAGTACAGTTTAAATGCCGACGCAGGCAGGAAAGTCCTGGTAAACTACTCGAAAACCTTTAACATCTTTGCTGCCATCATTACTGCCTCACTATATTTACTGGGAGCTAAGCTCACCACTGAGACTTGTGACTTGTGAGAAGATGATCCTGCAGAAATCTCATGACACCTTATAACAGTGTCAACTACTAATGATCCCAGGTTCAGTCATGGTAGAATCCACTCCCTCTCATCTCACAACTCACCATATATAATGGAGATTCTTCAGGGTTTCCCAAGGCTTCCTACTAGAGTGCGTGATATACCTATCTTCTCAAGAGATCCAGTCAGACAAAGACAAGTTAGCTCAGATTATTTGGGTGCTAATTGGAAGAGCACTCATCAAGTCTGTGGATTGGTTTTGCAATGTATTCCATCACCCTATCGATGGCAACGTAGCAGTAAAGTGTCTCATGAGCCTTAGAGTTTTGCAAGTCAGCATTTGGAAGCAGATGGAACGAGTCTGCTCTCATTGCCACTTTTCACCAGGGTTTAATAAGAGATGTGGTCAAAGAGCTGGCTTGCAGAGACACTAGATGAATTGTCACTAGACACTCTCTGTGTCTTGGACATTCATCTGTATACGGTCCTCAAATAAAGAAGATCTCAGAGTCCCAGTTCTGTTCAACCTCAGGACACTGTAAATTCCTGGTAATGGCATATGTTCTTGTTGATGCCCCTCAGAAATATGCTGGGTAAATTCACGATTGACAACATTGATGATGATCTACTCAAACTCATTAGCCCAACATATTCAACACATTAAAAAGGTATTACAGAGACTCAGGCAGAAGAACCTCATTGTCAAAGAAAGAAAGTGCAAATTTCAAAAGTCCCAAGTTAGATTTCCAGGATGTACATCAAGAGAGTGTGGTAATGGACACCACCACAAGTCCAAGCAGTAGCACTCCCCAACTGGTCACTCCCCAAAGTGTCAAAGACATGCAAAGTTTCCTAGGGTTTACAAACTTCTACAAACATTTCATCCAAATCTTCAGCAACACTGCAACATCTCAAATGGTACTCCAAAAGGGTGAATCAAAGAAGCTTGTGTAGAATCAACCCCAAAGAGAAGAATTATGATGAAGATACAGGGATATGATAACTGTAAAACTGGCTGAAGGGTGCAGAAATCCCCTTTGTGTGAAAAAAGCAAAATGACTTCCCCCAAGAAAACCCAGATGGCCTCTCTTCCTTCAGTCTCCTGACTCTGAGCATGCCTCTTGTTTTGAGTATTGCCTAACCCTTCTGTTTGCTTGCCTGAGTGATTTTTTTTAATAAAAAACCATAACCCTGCACCTGCATCCATCTGTCTGTCTCCATGACATATAATTCCATATACTCAGCTAAATCCTAGGCTGCACTCAGGCTAATCAATGTAGCTAACGTTACAATTTTTATTTTATTACACCCCAATTTCAGTGTTCATAATCACTCCAACTCACAGCCATCTCTCTCTGTTAAAACTGACATATGCTTGGCATATTGATGTATTGTGGGAATATGGACAGTTCCACTGCAACTGAGATTACATTGTTTGAAAGCTCAGGAAAAAAAAATCATAACTATGATGAATAAGTGTTGCTAAAAACAGATTCTACATGTTCTAACGTTTGTGTCGTATATTGAACCATAGCGTTTGGAGAAGCAAGAAGTAATGGCAGATAAGTTGCTGGAAAGCCAAAGTTGGTTCAGAGCAAAAGGTTCTCATCTGAGAACATCTCATTTCCATTCGAGCAAAGCATTAATCATTAGGTCCAGCAGTTCTCTGTAATTGGCGCTACAACTAGGGAAAGTTCTAGGGAAACATGCCATTGCCATATATATTTTTTTTACTGCTCTTTAAGGTAATTTTTATACATAGAAATGCTCATGTCATTATTTTAAATTGAAGCCATTTTTTCTTTAGAGAATTTCTTTACTTGTGCTTAAGCCTTTTACACCGTATTGTATATTATGAAATTCTCATTTTGTCCTAAAATGTGTTGGTTTCTTACTTTCTCTCTGTTTCTTCTCTCTGGTAATACAGTTACCGCAAGGACTGTCTTGATATACAGATTATGAATGAATAGTATTATTTATAGTAATTGAGAGACAAAATCCTCTAGATTAAACAGTCTAGGTGAAAATTTAATCAGTTCTTGCCAGAAACTTAGATTATTTTGGGACTGGCTACCCTCAATTACTTACTTAATGACTTTCTGCCTCTGTGGTGGAAAATGAGAGACAGATTATTATTTTAGATGAGAGAGAGCTGGATGAACCTTCCTAATGAGTGAAAGAGAGAAGCAAAGGGAAATGTGATAATAATCTCTATGTTGTTGCTTTAGGCAATTATGCTAAATTATTCATTTTGTCCTTTCCAGGTAGCCAATATTTCCTTACTACACAAAGCCACTTGTGTGTTTGTATATAGCACACTGGGGCCGGCTTGTACCTGAGGTCATTTAAGTGAGAGTTTTCATGTGTATTATGGGTTCTACTTTGCCAATAAATCTAGTCGGTACAGTCTGGCTAGTTGGCCAGAATCTTAAATCAATGTTGTGCTCTTACTTCACTGAGCTGTCACAAGATTTTGAAGAGTGTTTGCCCTGGCAATTGCTTGCTGCAAGCGAGTTGGTTCAAGATAGCACAGGGTTTAGTCCAAATGAGCTAGGTTTTGGCATCACAGTTCTTTCTCCATTAGCTGGGCTCAGGGACCAGTGGGATACTGATGAATCTGCAGCCAATGTTCTGAATTATGTTAAGGAGTTTCAATGTTGTTTGCATCATGTCTGTGCAGCTGCTCTTAAGAAGCTTGGAACTGCACAAGAAAAGATGAAAAATCTCTTTCCAGCAATGCTGTTTGACAGTTTTATGTAACCAAAATATGTCACACTGACTTGTTTTGGCCTGTAAATACACCAGTAATTATGGAATGTCATTTGAGGCCAATATTAAATACATAAATAAGACCTTAATAATTAATTAATTGTATCATCCCTTTAAGTAGCACAAAAAAGTTTTTAAGTCTTAATCAGAGACATTGCTTCTCTGAAAAATAATAATAAAATGACTAAAATGCAATACAGTAGGATGTGCTGGATCAAGTGCTATTTTATAAGTTTCCAAATAATGATGTTGGAAGCCATATTGTTAAATCAAATCAAATTTGTAGTGATATGACCAATATGATAATTACACGCTATGATAATTACAGCTATCCATGCAGCAATATTTTGGCAATATGCTAGACTAGTGTTAGATATTTATTTCAATGCTTGCCGTCCTCTCCTTTGTATATCATTGTATTAGTTTTTTTCCCATTTCAAATGTCTCGTTTTTACATCATATTACGTTTGACAGCAAAGAAGAAAATGTGATCTCTTTCTTCAGTCTGCATTTTCTATCCCACTGATTTTTTGTGTGCATCTCTGATGTTTCTACTCAAGTCTGGCAGCCTCAGAAGTGTGAGCCACGTGTGGATAATTTAACAGAAAATCGACTTAAGTAGCTGCAAAACCTGGCTCTGAATACAAGTAACTTTCCCTAAGTAAATATTGATGTAACTTTTGAACTTAAGTTGCTTACTCAGAGTTCAAATGGAACTGGAACTTTAACTAGAATCTGAGCAGTTTGTTTCTGTCTCTCCTTTGTAGGTCCTACATTAATGAAAATTTCCACTAGCATGGCTAATGATGCTGCTATAATAATGCTAATTGCCACTTGCATGCTTGCCACTTGCAGGCTATGGACTGTAAGTTTAATGACAACCAACAGTATTATGTATTTACCTTGTGTAATGGCAAACTATGATAACCGTTGGGAATATACTGACAATATTACAGTTATTGAGATATTAACAAGTGCATTTCAACGCAGATCTCCATAAATCACATCCCTACCTCTTGTCATTATCCGCAATGGTTGATGTGAGATGCTAAGCAGAATCAAGGAGACAAATGTTCGATGTATTACTTCCATCCATCCATTCTCATTCAGGGTCGCAGGGGGGGGGGGGGGGGGGGGTCTGGAACCTATCCCAGGGGACTCGGGGCACAAGGCAGGGGACACCCTGGACGGGGTGCCAACCCATCGCAGGGCACAATCACTCACACGCCCTTCATACACTACAGACAATTTGGAAATGCTAAAATCAGCCTACAATGCATGTCATTGGACAGGGGAGGAAACCGGAGTACCCGGAGGAGACTCTGAAGCACGGGGAGAAGATGCAAATTCCATGCACTCAGGGCAGTGGCGGCATTTGAATCCCAAACCCCAGAGGTGCAAGGCAATAGTGCTAGCTACTAAGCCACCATGCCCTCATGTATGAACAAAGGGATCAGGTGTTTAAAGCTCATTTCATCTAATTCTTTGTAATTTGGCATGTTGATGTCAAGACGTCATTTTTGTTAATCGTTCAGATGAATATATATTAAAATTCTTGCATTCTGGCGTAAGTATAAGCTTGTCAATTCCAGGAATATGACTTGTTGCTTGTTCAGCTGAAAAGCCACAAATATTTCAGGCTTTGGCGAGTTGTAAACAGTTTGACAGGCTCCATTAGTCAGCGTTTTGAGAATCTGCCAGTCATGGTGGCAACTCAACAGAACATTAATCTGTCAACAAACACATTAATTACAAACAACAGACAGTGTAATTAGCCATTCTCACTCCTTTAACACCTTAAGACCTGATTTTTTTTTCATGTCCTGTCCTCTGGGCACTTGCGCTAAAAATGCGTTAGTCAGCTCATCTGGAGAAAATGAATGCACGAAGGCAATGAAAATAAATGCCAGAATGACTCAGGATCCAAAGTGCACAAACACTTGCTGATGATTATTTATTATTATTTTAATTTATATTCTGATCTGATTCTTTATAAATATAAGATGTTAGTACTAAATCAGAAGGTCTAAAGAATGGATTCTTGCCTTCATATCATATATCATATCATGTTCTACAGTATATTTATACTTAGAGCATGGTGCAGTGGCATTAGAGCAGTTACTGGTGAGTGGAAAATTGTGAGTTTAAATTGTGAGTTTAAACAGGGCTGTCAGAGAATCACTTACATGCAGCCTAATAATCTATTAAAAATAAAATAAAATTAAAAATAAAATAAAATAAAATGGACTAGCAACCCAGCCAGGGTGTATTCCTGCCTCGTGTCCAGTTTTCCCAGAATAGGCTCCGGATTCACCACCATACTGACCAGGATAAAGCACTGATTGAAGATGAATGAATAATAATAATAGTAATAATTATAATAAGAATAAGAATAATAAATATAAATGACAGGAGGAAAAAAGCTTGAGAGGAACCAGACTCAAAAGGGAACTCATCCTCTTCTGGGTAACACCTGATGGTGTTATTAAAAATCATTACTCTTCTACAACTGTACACTATAAAGTGAGTTGCTAAGTGGATGCGTTGCTATGAGCATATTGTGAATAAGACTGTTTATGATTACAGCAGACGTTCTTAGGTAGAAGCCTCGAGGCGATTATCCACTGTTTTTTTTGGGAAGTGCAAATCTTTACAGCATCCACATGGGACCAGCCAATACAAACTGCTAAGGCAGTGAGTTAACTTTGTCCCTGAGGTTGTTTTGTTAACAAGAATCTTAAGAGCTAACATCTGGTAATGCATACACAGCGGAAAACCAAACGTCTCTGACTTCAGACACAACTCTATTAAATGCTTTTTAAAGCTTCTGTTCATTGCCGTCAACACCACATGCCTTGCTGGGTGTCACGAGGAAAGTCTGGTGGAACTCCTGAGAAAAGTGTGGCCTAAGTGTGAAAGTTTATGAAGCGGCAACACGGATCTGTCCATCAGGTTTCATTAACGCTGCACTTAACAGTGGTTTGTAATGGACACTGCCTGGTTAAGTTCCTCTCCCTAGGGTTGACAGTGAGAAAAGGTTGAAGCTCTAATAAGAGGCTTGAGATGCTCCGGACTGTGATTTAGAGAAAAAAAAAAAGAAAGAAAAACATTTCCAGATACTGTGAGCTAATATGCTAAGCTGTGTGCATGCCAAGAGGTCACATCCTAGCTCTGCTGCACACTAATTGGCATGGAGATTTTACAAAGTACAGAGCAAGAGACGGTGTGATAGCAGTTAGCAGTTTTAGAAACACATTTTTAAAAGAATTTCTGTGTGTGTGTATGAATATTTCATCCCTGGCATGTCTTCGCAGGAGCAGCAGATGGCCCGTCTCTTGCCTTGGTAATGTGCACTTGTACATTTAATTAAGCTGCATCTGGAGTGGCTGAAACTTTCTCCCAGTCTCAGCCATCTCTCTCTGAAAAGTTCTCCTTTAAGCCTCATTTTAGTTTGTGCCCTTTCAGCCATGCTTTCTTGTCCCCTTGAACCAGCTCAGTAATTCTACAATCAGAAAAGCAAATACAGTAATTGACTAATCGATAAAGCAATGCTGTTGGACCTTGGTAAAGGTTATCAGAGTAAGCAAGGCACATGGATCTGTCTGACCCAGGGGAGGGAGATTTCCGGCTCGTTTACATATGTCACCGATGAAGATTGATCTCAGCTTTTATTATATCGCTTCTCACCGTATAGGCTCGTTCATATCAGGAAAAGTCAACAAACAAGGTGGGTGTCTGCTAGTAATTGCACATCACGCTGAGTGAATATTGCATTTGCACTGTGCGTATTATCATTGCTGAGCACACATATGAAGCGCAATAACAGGCTTGCTGTATGTTTCATCCTGTTTACTACAGTTCCACTGTGAGCTTAAGGAATTAAAAATATTTCCTGTGGACTTTCCAGAGCAATCTGCGTTTCAACATTGGCCAGAAGAGCTTATCACCAATTGCTAAATTGTATGGTGTATACATTTATACCACAGCACTGTTCAATTCTGGATTCTGATTGGTTAGAAGGTGTTTGGTTTTCTATTACAGCAACTCTGATAATAGTTAAAATAGGAATTTACACTTTGTAGTTTCTTCAGGAACATGAGATACTGCATTTTGTCTTATTTACTTCAACAAAGAGGAAAATAAAGCTAGGCTGGTAATGGAATGACTGTTTAAAGGTAGTATAACATAACTTGGGGGTGCTAAAATCGCATCAGGCTAGATCACACCACTCACTCGTTGATTATTTTCCTATAACAGCACGCCCCCAAGTGTTTTATTCCTCACTTATCATATTTTTCTTTATTACTTTTTTTTTTACCCCCTTTTTATTTCATCATGTTCTTCCAGCATGTATTTCCTGCTGTATATTCATGCTTATTTCTGGAGGTATCAGTTAAAATGACATTTTCAATTGCTGGCAATGCAGCAGACATTTTAAATTCTGTATTCTGAAATACAATCAGATTTCTCCTCAAAGTGGGAGTTTTCATATTTAATACCACTGAATGCTTTCTCTTCACTTTATATCCATGGGGAAATCATTGTATTCATTTTAAACAAATAAATAAATAAAAGGCAGATGTATCCATCAGATTTTCCACAAGCACAGCTATAAATCTTGCCAAAAGTGAAAAGAATTATATAATGGTAAGCAGCAAACAATAGTTTATATAAAGCAACGTGTGTTTCTGGCTTTGGTCAGTTATCAGATACACCAGGATTTCTAACAAGAAAATCCTAGCAGACAGAAAGAAAAAAAACATATAGATAAATGATATATGGGTTGAAGTGATAAACTACTGAAATGTTTGGATTTATAAACCACCCACTGAGTGTATAAGATTACTTTATACATTTTTATATACAAAATTAGCATTGATCTGCAGTCAAGTGCACCACCTAATAAATATATCTACAACTGTTGTGAAAGATGTCAGGTGGCAGATACAGACAGGTAAACAAGAGCTTTATTCAAAAGCTTGCTGGATAATCCAAACAACACAAACTAGGCAAAAACAAAAGGCAAAAATCAGATAGCCAATACCAGCATAAAGGCTTAGCATCACCTGGTATTAGACACAGAGCATATACCTCACTGTGAACTGGTGTGGTGTCCTTAAATACTGTGTGGCTGTGATTGATTGATTGAGTTCAGGTGTGTGTGATCAGTAAGCTGGTGAACCTGAACACCTGAACATGACTGCAAGACACATGCACTCTACATGCAAGATACTTGTTTTTTTTTATATTAAAAAAAGCACATTCCACCTTTTTGCATACTGCTGACTTATTTTAATTTCCACCTACTCAGATCAAGCCAGATTTTTTCTTAGCTGTTGTATAACACCCCTTTGCAACACTTTGTTGGTTCTGATGTGTGTGATATTGGAGAGAGTGTCGAGGTAATGTTTCTTCTTCAGATGTGTATCAAGCAACAGCAAAAATAGCAAGATAACTGCTAATTAGTGGCTCTTTTTTTACCCACCAGAAACCATAGACCCACCATCTTGAATTCTATTGTCTCACAAGACAGTTTTGCAAATTCAGATGTTGAAGTTCACCTAGATATAGTTGATGCCATGAATGTTGCCATTACCAGACACAAATGTGTGCCTTTCACATGCTGTGTCCTTTCCCCTTCAGTGAATTGGCTTTTCTATCAAGTGAATTTTATTTGTGTTTAGTTTGACTACTGTTGTAGCTGAAAAAGCAAAAAAGCAATGTTGTCTACCATATCATCATACCAAGGGGTCAGTAATCATAAATGCTAAGGCTAAACCATAGATTTTAGCACCTCTGAGTTGTACATTTACTTAGATCTTATTCACATTATTAGTTTCTTCTGTCCTATTGCTGGCCTGTGAGGCCTATCCGCTGATATCATATATACATTTTAGGTCATAACAAAGAATTCATATATATCGGATCCTAATATCAAAACAGCAATTATTCCTATGAACATGTAAATAAATAAATAGATAAATAAATAAATAAATAAATAAATAAATAAAAGGGGCCAAAGCATCTATACTTGTGGAACACAAAAGACAATATTCACTAAAATGAACACAACAACATTCTTGTTAAAGGTCCAATAAGGTCTATGGTGAGATTTTACTAAGCATGCTTATTAACAATATTATTTTTTGCTAGACCAAACTATTCAAGATAACCAAGAGTTGTGATTTTGTCCGGTGTTTAAATTGCAAAGCGCAAGACCAAAAGAGTTTTTTTTTTTTTAATATATATATATATATATATATATATATATATATATATATATATATTAGTTAAAATGTAGCATCTGGTTCTGTGGGAGGCTGCTGCAACTTGTGGACCAGAATTTGTTTGAAGTTCCCATATGCTTTCTGTTTTTCAAGAGAAAGCATGAAATCACCCATATGCTCATCTTCTTTTTAGGCTTTGCTACAAAGTGTTTGATTTGGAAAGTTATAACACGCAAACTGGATATATCTAGTATAGTATATCTGTATATTCGTAGTTTGGATGCTCTGTGGTGTGTCTAAATGTGTCTAAACTGGCTAGCTGTAAATATCTCCAGTGTACAATTTCAAAATTCCCAAAATTTAAACACTATCATATATGGAAATGTAAGTTAGAGGAAATAGACTGTGTTATGTGGCTAAGAAATTCCATTTGGAAAGCTGGATTGGATTCATTCAATGAACGGATTCAATTTGCAAACAGATGAAGAAAATACAACCTTGTAGCTTGTTACTTTACAATGAGAATAAATGTCATTAACCAATTTATGTATGAATGAGCACCGGAGTTTAAATGCGGTATGCTGATCTGTGTACGGAGTCCAGCCACATCATATTCTTTTTGCTTCTCTCCTGTTTATCGTTTTATTAAATTTATCAGATTCTCATTAACACATCTATAGCTACATGGTTTAATATGTAACTTTAAACATTGTCTACAAAACAAATTGTAAACTGATTTGTAGTTAGCAAATCAACAATTAGTGTACTCTAAGGAGACTATATTATATGTAGGCTATAATATGTTTTATAGCCTACATAGGTATTGTATGTTGATAATGTTAACTCTAAGTGAACTTTGATGGCCACCGTAGATTCTGGGGGAGTGCTTTGTTTGGGCAGGAAAGGGAAGCAAGTTCAAAAAGTAAAAACAAAAAAACAAAAAATTGCAACATTGTTGTACTTTACCTACAATAACCACTAGAGACCTAATCTTGACAATGCACCTTTAACTGTTTGTCTCCTCAAGTGTATAAAATGCATTTCTGTGCAGTTAAAGGACATACAAGATAAACCCTGAACCTCTCAACCTATTGCTTTTTTTTTCTGGTTCGAGCAGGCTTGAGCAGCTAGTCATGTTTGGGAGAAAGACCAACTGAATGCCTTTATCCTAGCTAATACATTTCTATTTAGTTGTAACAACCCATCTTCAGATGTAGTTGTGCCCTTCTAACTTTTCTAACCACAGGAGGATCCATCTACACCTTGCCATCAGATCATCCATAAAGGGCAGCTGCCTTAGTCACACCACTTCTGCTGACCTGATCATCATCATCATGGACAAGGCAAAGAGTATCACTCTTCCTTTACAACCAGTACCAGTCAGAAGTGGTTGCCCAACAGATGATGATGACTCTAAGTGCAAAACTCCTGAAGCCTATGCTTATAATAATTTAGCTTTACTATCTACTTCCTTTCCCTTGGACCATCATTTCTATATCTCCATCATCTACTACACTCTCAGATCTTCACCGAGGGTGGTCCAACTTTCTAGTGCAAAGCAGAAGCTGGCCATATGTCTGGCCCGAATTCTTAGAGTGCTTTTTCCTTTTTTTCGTTTTACATCCACACCTCAAACCACAATCAGTTAACCAAAATGCACAGTCAGGACTCACAAAACTCATCGTAAAACTGAACGTTAAAAAGACGACAAGCACTTCAAACAGACCCCAGCTGCAGATGCATGCCCACAAACACACACACAACAACCGAGAAAACACATCTAAAATGGCTAGCTGGAAAAACATCCAGTTTACAGTTTCAAAAGTGTCTTGCATAAGTGTTCACCCCCACTTTGAACTTTTCCACATTTTGTAGTGTTACAACCCGGAATTGATATCGACCCAATTGGGATTTTTTTTTTTTTTTAACCAATTTAACATGTCTAACGTTTGAAGGTGCAAAATATTTTTATTGTGACCCAAAGTTTAATTAAACAAAATTGCTCAAGCTCTGTGAGATTAGATGGGGATCCTTGTTGAACTTCCTGTTTTCGAGTCTTGTTGCAGATTTTCAACTGGATTGAGGTCTTGGCCATTCTAACATGTTCTTGATTTGAACCACTCCAGTGTAGCTTTGGCAGTATGATTAGAGTCATTACATTGTTTGAAGGTGAACCTTAGCCCCAGTCTTAAGTCTATTGCAGACTGGAAGATGTTTCTTCTAGAATTGGCCTGCATTCATAATACCCTCAACCCTGATCAACTAAGCAGTCCCTCCTGATGTAGAGCATCAACACATGATTCTACCACCACCATGCTTCACTGTGAGGATGATGTTCTGGTGATGAGCAGTTTTGGGGCTTTGCTAAACTTTCCATTTCATTTGCAGGTTGTAGCACTACAAAATATGGAAAAGTTCAAAGAGAGTGAATACTTAGGCAAGGCAGTGTATCCTCAGGATACAATAAAACATTAGAGATGAATATTGGTCAATATATGGAAATATATGCAAAAGGACTCAGAGACTGCATAACGAATGTCAGGGAACTTGGCCAATACTGCAGAGACATCCGTTCGAGATGAATATAGGAAAGGAAGTGGCTATGTGTGTGATGAAGAGGCTCGGTTTCAGATTAAGAGGAGGTGAAACTAATTACCATGGACAGATATAAGGTCTTACCACTGCCAGGGAGCTGAACACTCACTGCTCAAGTGGAATAAATAAAAAAAAGAATTTGTGTGTTTATATAACTGTGTTGGAAATGTCATTAAGGCAAGGATTCTAAAACTTTTCAGAACCATTGCATTAATGTTTTAGTAAATATCTGTCCATGGGTGCTTTTCATATTGATTGATGATTTAAATTCACATGGGATTTTGTATTGATAATTCATAAATCAATGAGTTGCATAAGTGTCATTCTGACCACTGAAATATTTTCAGGTGTTGAAATATACATCAGATACATGACATGAATAAATAACCACTGGAAGGCAAAAAAAGGTCTCACTTCTCAAAAGCCAAAAGACTGGAATGGAACGTTAGAGGAGGTGGCTTTTGATTTGTAGTGGCTCAGTGAGACTTCCCCATGTCTGAATGTCTTAAATTTGCGTCACCATACACCAGACGTCACCGTCATTATCACTCGTTCCTTAAGAAAGCACTGAATTATTCAGCCTTTTCATAAATAAGACCTTTTTCATGTTTCATGTCATTTATTTATATATTTATAATTCAATGTATCTGACGTGTTGCGTTGGCTTGTGTCTCCTAGGTTTTAATTAGGATCCTCATTCTGAACTTCAGTAGCACCTCAAGGGACGGAGGATTTCCATTTCAAATAAAGATACCATTATTTCCAATCCTCTCTAATGTTTTCAAATAAGGTTATATAGAAAACTTGGATCAGTGTTATTGTGATATGATGGTGATATGATGATTGATTTTTAAATTCAAAGTCAGTGTGGTCAGTATGGACCAGATTTACGGAACTGTGGTTATTTCCCCCCTAACAAACATAATGAGAGTGAAATGGCAAACAAAAACATGTTTTGAGATTCTTGAGGAATCAGTTTGATTAGGATGTTACACTTTGGAAGACAAAATGCACGCAATGTTTTGTAAACCTTTACATTTTTAATGTAATGCTTTTAATATTTGATGCAGCCGCCTCTAGGTTTATCTGAGAAATTGCCACTTGTAGTTAAGCCCCGAGGACCAGATGTTTTGAACACACGCGCACACGCGCACACACACACACACACACACACACACACACACACACTAACCTTAGCTTTCACTAACCTTAGCTTTTAAATCAAGCAAGATAAACATAAAAACATATTTACATATAAATAGATATTTAGATATCTACCAGGAAGTGGATTGGCTTCACTAAATTGCATGTTAATGTGTGTCTTGACCTGAATTTGTGAATATATATTTATAAATCCTGAATATAAAGTTATAATTCTGAATATATAAATGCATATCTGAACATATAGTTATAACTCTGAATATGTAAATGAAAATCTGAATATATAGTTATAACTCTGAATATATAAATGCAAATCTGAATATATATTGTCTACATCTCAATATAAATATATATTAATGATCAGGCATGTCAGTAGACAGATGTATTGAATTTTTTTATGAAAACAGTAGGTCTATACATCTTGTATACATTTATCAATGCAAATACTGTACTATTATATAATTATTTTAAGTGCACATCACTTATCCTAACCAAAGGGGGTATGTTCCTCTACTTTACCAAAGCCTGGCCATAGTGCCAAAGGGTCCTCACAGTCTGTTAGCAGTGTTAGTGCTATGTAGCTTTTCTGCAGAATTCGGCATGACTGAGAGGGAAATTGTCAACAATTTGTTGACGAACAATGATTTTATTGAGACAAAAACAAAAACTGATTACACCAAGCATGTTTATTGGTTTAGTCAAATATGGAAAAATTAAGAGCTTGTCTATCAATATGCCTGATAAAATGTATTAATATTTTTATAATATTCTGATTTACATTTACATATTCAGAGTTATAACTATGTAATCAGATTTACATTTATATATTTGGATTTATATTTATATATTAAGAGTTATAACAATATATTTCGATTTACATTTATATATTCATGATTTACATTTATATATTCAGAGTTATAATTATATATTCGGATTTACATTTATATATTCAGGATTATAACTTTATAATTATATTTCTGATTTCATGTAACTATTTCCTGTTTGACACATATACATACCGATCAGCCATAACATTAAAACTACTGACCAGTGAAGTGAATAACAAAGATTATATCAATGGCGCCTGTCAAGGGATGGGATATATTAGGTAGCAAAGTGAACAGTCAGTTCTCAAAGCTGATGTATTGGAAGCAGGAAGAATGTGCAAACATAAGGATCTGAGTGAAGGGCCAAACTGTGATGGCTAGACAACTGAGTCAGAGCATCTCCAAAATGGCAGGTCTTTGTGGAGTGTTCCCAGCATGCAGCGGTTAGTACCTACCAAAGGTGTCCAAGGAAGGACAACTGGTGAACCGGCAACAGGGTCCTGGGTGCCTAAGGCTCATTGATGCGTGTGGGGAGTGAAGGCTAACCCGTCAGGTCTGATCCCAGTAGCTGAAGAGCTACTGTAGCAAAATTGCTCAAAAAGTTAATGCTGGCTCTGACAGAAAGGTTTCAGAACACACAGTGCATCGCAGCTTGCTACATATGGGACTGCGTAGCTGTCAGAGTGTCCATGCTGACCCCTGTCCACTGCCGAAAGCACCTACAGTGGGCAAGTGAGCATCAGAACTGGACCAAGGACCAATGGAAGAAAGTGGCCTGGTCTGATGAGTCACATTTTCTTTTACATTATATGGATGGCCAGGTGTGTGCGCGTCACTTACCTCTGGAAGAGATGGCACCAGGATGCACTATGGGAAGAAGGCAAACCAACGGAGGCAGTGTGATGCTCTGGGCAACTTTCTGCCAGGAAACCTTGGGTCCTGGCATTCATGTGGATGTTACTTTCACACGTACCACCTACATAAATATTGTTGCAGACCAAGTACACTCCTTCATGGAAACGGTATTCCATAATGGCAGTGTCCTCTTTCAGCAGGATAAGCACCCTGCTACACTGCAAAAATTGTTCAGGAATGGTTTGAGGAACATGACAAAGAGTTCAAGATGTTGACTTGGCCTCCAAATTCCCCAGATATCAGTCCGATCAAGCATCTGTGGGATGTGCTGGACAAACAAGTCTGATCCATGGAGGCCCCACCTCGCAACGTACAGGACTTAAAGGATGTGCTGATAATATCTTTGTGCTGATAATATCTTTGTGCCATTCAGAGGTCATGTGGAGTCTGTATATATATATTTTCCAATGTATCTTTCCGGCTTCAGTGAATCACACTGTAGGAGCTAAATGAATCGAGTTGCATAAACATCACCCTGTATTTTCCACTTTTAGGTATAAACACCCCACACTGCATATTCACTAAAGCAAATGTGCAAACTGGACAACATGTGAATTTTTGCTTACTTGAAAAATGCAAGCTTCCATAGACCCTGCATATAATCAGCTTACGTATTTTTTTTTGTGGGTGTAATCAAGTTTGTAATCAAGTTTTCACATCTTTCTCCTCACACAAACAAACCTTTCAGATTATGTTAAATCAGGGACTGAGTGTGTATGTCAGTTTTAACACTGAAAAATGGCTGGAAAAAGTGAATTAGCTTACAAATTTTAGAGTGTAATAATTGTGCAATCAAATAAAATACAGTACTAGATATGTATGACTGTATGTCATTTGTTTAGGTGATTAGCAGTCAAGCTAGGTACTAAATACACTGCAATAGTGCATGATGTTTTCTTTTCTGGCGACACCTGTGTTACCAATGTGCACTTTCTAAAATTTTTTTTTTTTAGGATTCTTGATGATGGCAGTTGTTAGAATTCATTTTAATGTCTGTTTATCTGTGTTCAGCAAAAATGAGATCATAATAGCGTAATTAGAACAAGCAGCTCTGCATTTAAAGAAGCCCTTAATTTCCAAATGATTTTATTTGCAAACCATATATCGCCGTCCTTACTTAACCACTTAAGCAGATGAGTAAATGAGTTTAATAAAATGAAAATGTTTTCATTTCTATCACTCTGTAATGTCCCAAGGGTCATAGTATTTTAAACCTCTAAACCTCTTTCTCATCAAGCCTAATGATGAGCTGTGTTTCATGGCACACAGGGTGTATTGAGACGGTTGTTTTCTCAGAGAAATGAAACACAGCCACATAAAGACCGAAGGGGGAGCAGAGTCAGTGGTACACAGGCAAAGATGAAAGAAAATTCATAAATTGCCATCATCTTCCTAGACACAACTTACCGTCAGTGAGAGAAAGCGGTGATACATGAGAGCAGTCATACCTCTGATGAGAGCATTAGAAAAGCGCTTGTCTGCAGGCTTTGAATTATGAAAGCTCCCCCCAGTCGCCATGCACAACCCCCTCATGTCGAAGGCTGAAATCCCCACTCACGCCTGCAATTATTTCTTCCCCAAGGCTGTTTTTCCTTGGACTTGAGCCGTGGGGTGTGATCACAGTAAACACTCATGCTGTCGCTGCCAGGGTCTATTTGCAAAATAGATACTCTTGCATGGCTAGACTCAGAGGCAGAAAGGTAGCAAGGTACTTTTTCTTATGACTTCTATATTTCTTGTTTTCATTTGCAAGTTGCAGAGCAGACCTCCACACCCGATTGATTGCTCAAAAACCTGATGCAATTTCAGTGAAAGTCGTAGTGGAGCTTCTGAGGGACAAGTATGAAGATAGAGATGTAATTTGCTCTTTGTTTTACCATTAGTACTATACCAATATTCTTTAGCTGAAGTTAGCTGTTGTGTGCTGTGCTGACGTCACAGTGAGGCATTGTTATTGTTAGCACAGTCACAATGTCAAAAAAATCTCAAACATAAGGGATAGCATAATGTTTCCTTGTTAGCCTCTAACAACAAAATAGCTAGAACTTCTTTTTTCACTCAAGATTTTCCAGCAACGTTGGACTCAACGTTCCAGGATGCAACACCGCTATATGATGCAGTTGCGCTGAGTTAGACTCGGATCAACTCGTCAGTGATCTACAAGATTACGAGTGTAAGGACATTGATGGCTGTATTAGCATGAAAGTTGAAGTTTTGGAAGCCGATCTGTTTGAACAGGGTGTACAGATGATGACGTGAGAGTGCTGGACAGACTTTAAAACTAAAGCACTGCTGCATCGCTCTCTTTATATAGAGATGAAGCAAGGGCTAAATTCCACTGATGCCACTATCAGCAAGTGAAAACTGACTAACAGGTAGATGAAAGTTTTAACCAAAACAAGTCAGCTCAGAATTTCATTATAACATAAATCTTGGACACCACTTAAGATCACATAATAAAGATTAATTATACACATCATTCAGGATGGATTTTTAAGATCATGCTACACCAATATAGGAAAAAAATATTCCCATGTGCAATATGTTACTTGAAATTTGCTCCAGAATTTTTCTGTGCTAGCGACCAAAACTGAACTAGGCCAAAAGAACCAGGCCCTTAAACAGAAATGTGGCCAAAAATTAAATTTTAAGAGTCCACCAAAAATTTAGTAGATCAGCCAAAAGTGTTTTATGTCTAGAGTTTGCATTCAGTTTTGCACTGGAGCTACGAGGCTAATGTAGCCAGCAGGTCAACCATGTTTGCTTTTGCCTAGTTATCCTAGTTCATGTTTTATGAGTCTATTTGCATTGTTTGTGTTTTCATTAAAACTAAAATCTGCATTTATCACTTGCATCTACCTCCACCCTGCTTTATGTGACAAGTATAAGCTTCCCTTATTTGTTAGCTACATTTGCTTTGTAGCTGCTTTATAAACCTAAAGGAACAACCTTTATATGCCAGAATTAGCTGATTACATTTGGAATGAGAGACAAATTGTGTAAATTCCATTTCTGGTTAAACGATAACTTTTAAAAATGTATATGTTGGATGAAACCTGTTAATGCTGCATACACTTGGGCTATGCTGTAGGATTAAGGTAAATAATTCATTATCAAAACAAAACTAGTATAAAATGATGACATACTAGTGATCTGAATGCTGTTATCCCAGTTCAAATCCCAGGAGTGTGAAAAAGGCCACTTTCAGCTCAGCTATATGTCTGTCATTTTGGATAAAAGTGTCTGACAAATTAATATACAGTATATCAGTGTGATGCATGTTAAAAAAAAAACAACAACAAAATGTCCAAATCACATGTCTTTTGCCATCCTCTTTGTGCTTTGATTTAATAAATTAGTTTTTGGTGGTGGTCTCAGATATTTAGACCCTTGCTTGCCTGTTCATTCAATCACCTGCTCTTGATCTGATCATACAAACTTCATTCCCCATGGCTGTTCGAGTCACGTCTGATTGTGAGCACTGACCTGTTCGAGTCGAGCGCGAGCTGACCCGGAACAACACAGCACAAAAGAGACCCAATTTCTTCTCCAATACTGTGCAGATTAATCCTCACTGTGTGTACTGCTCGAATGATGAAACCCAAGCGGATGTCAGTGAGCCCTGCTACTACATTAGGGGTGTCTGAATGCATGTTGCTTTTATGGATTCTAGTTTCATGATAATATTGCTCTGCTTTGGGGTGGGGTATTTATATTTGCTGTCACGGTCTGGCTTCATTTATCCTTAGCAGGTCACTGCAAATCAATACAAAGTTCACCTGAAAGAACAACTTCATCCTATGATGAAACATTTCTATCCTGATGGGAGTGGTATTGCTATTGTTTCTATAGTAACAGCTCATTCACAGGGACTTGTATGATGGACGCCCCACATAAACGGATTTAATCGAATGCTCAGTGATATAGTGAAGTTTTCTGTAAGGAGATGTGTATATTGCAGTTCACAACATCACACATTAAACCTAAACTATAAACAGAGGGAAAGTATGACGTGTTATACTTTGATTAATACAAAAATGTAATTGTTGGAAAATTACTGTTTTTAAGTAGAATAAAACACTGTTATAGGAAAATAATAAACATCAGGGTGGCAACAGTAACTCCACTTCACATCAAGTTCCATTACAGCACCCTGTCATTGATTATTTTCCTAAAACAGCACTCCCCATCATGCTTTATTCCTTGAATAATTTGTACTGATATTGACAGATGAGCAGCACACAGGTTTTGAGCTGTGTAATACCTACAGGAACATGATGATGTCACAGGTGAAGGTGAAGGTCACATTGTGAGGTTATAGTGAATTCTGTTCCAATTTTGTGTCAGGGGGTCTGCGATTTTAAACACTTTGTTACAGTGGTGGAAATCACAACCTACCGCTATCAATGATATCAAATTTACTGTTTAGGTTTTCAAGTTATCAGCTTGTTGGGCTGGTCAGTAACTCAAAAAAAAAAAAAAAAAAGCCACAGTATTTATGTGAATAATAACAAAAAGTGAGTGGAAGGTTCAGCAATAAAAAGCTCTTTGGCCGAAATATTATTGTACACATTTAAATAATGAGCCAAAATTATCTGAATAGTTTTGAATGGTTGGATTGTGCTCGTAAAATGAATCTGTACTGAGGGATTCTATAGAGGCATATTATATACAGTATTATACCGAACTAAATTAACATTTCCAGTGTGAAGAAATAGTGACATCATGTGTTACAGTAAAGGAGAAGCAGTATTTCTTGCAGGTCCTTATCTATGGTCAATCCTATTAATTCATGAACAATGTCAGATTTGGAAACAAAGAACCAATTGAAACTCTAATCGCCTACTAGCCTAGTAGACTTTATCTTAGACTACTAACTAGCCATTTTTATGGGAAATTTTTTTAGCCTGAAGATTTAGTTCCCATGTGCTGTAATCACCTGGATAAAATGGTTGCGGTTTCACTGGTAGTCAGCAACTCCACTGCATCATGCAATGTGAATTGGAAAATATAACCAGCCTTCACTGATATCTTTGTGTATATTTGTACTCGTGAATTTCCGTGCAATTTTCAAATAAGCTGAAATAGGCAGCAACTCATTCAAACAAATATCAAATATCTGGTCTGACTCATGATGACATTTCAATGAAGCAAAGATGAATGTTAAGCCTTTGAGTAATAATCATTTTCAGTTAAAGTTATGTTACTTCTCATATGAAGATTCTGAAACTGGGTACATTGGGAATATCATGATTTTAATGGGCAAATAGTAAGTTTATTCATGACTGTTTAAATATATGATGTTATTATGAATGTGACTTAATTGCTTCTTTTTTTAAATTAATTATGTAGTTTGCATGTTTTTGTCATCCTTGCTCCTGGTTTTCTTTTCTGCTCTTTATAACTTGTCATTTTTTTGTAAACGCATGTCGGTTGCATTTAAATGATAATAATTAAAAAAAAAATGCTTTGAGTAATTCATCCACATATGGTAGTTCAAACATAACCTGCCTTTACCTGAAAGCTCTCAAAGCGATAGTAATTTTTACTCACTAAGCACAATTGATTCTTGAATCTGATTGGTCAGGAGGTATTGATTAATGTCAATTTTTAGCTCTGACAGTAGTGCAACTACAAATCAGGTTTACATGCACTCATTCTAATACGTAATTTTTTGTATAGCAATGACTTATGCAGGGACTCGTATTATAATAATAAACAGTTTAAACAAATGTGTTGTTATTTAACAAAGAAAAATCTACACTTATTGATATGGTGAAGCTTTCTGTTAGGAGATGTTAGGATTGTTAAAATTTATGGTGGGATTCTCCAGTGTCAGCGCTTTGTAATGGTCAGTAAGGTTTAACAGGAGAGTGATCAGGACAGAGGACTTTGCAGTTTCTTAGTAACATGACAAGCTGAATGTTTTTGCCTTATTAAGTTCAAGAGACAAAAAAAGAGAGCCTAGTGAGGGAACAACTGTTTATAGTGGCTATAACATAAGTGAGAACATCTCATGGACGTATCATAACATTAAATGTAGCTATCAAAACATGACATGTTATTCATTAACAAATTAAAAAATTTTAAATGTTGGCAAATTGCTGCGGGAGATGAGGAATAAAACACTTCGGGCCATGCTGTTATAGGAAAATAATCAGTTCCACTTTGCAATGGGCCACATCACACCACCCCATTGTGGATTATTTTCCTATAACAGCATGGCCTGTCACTTTTTATTTTTTTAATTAGATAAATAATAATTGAATAGAAGAAGAAAAAAATTGTTAAAAATGTATGATGTTATTATGAATGTCACATAATTATTTCTTTTTAATATAATTTGTATGTAGTTATGTGTGTTTGTCATCTTTTTTTCTTTTCTGCTCTGACACGTGCGGTGGGAATTCTCGAATCTGATTGGTCAGAAGGTGTGCATTATTTTTGTATAACAGTACATCTCGGACAGTAGTTCCAGCTGTTTCATGAACAATAGGTTAATAGTAATGTGCTTGTTCTAACATGTTTAGTAACAGCTCATAAACAGGGACTTGTAGGGCGGACACTCCACATAATCTAAGGCTAACAACAACCGGATTTTAAACAATGTGTTGTTTAACAAAGTAAAATGTATAATCGTTGATTTGACATTTTTTTAATAGACATTTATTTAACATTTATGGAAGGAGTCTCGGTTGCTAGTGCTTTGTAATAGTCAAAGTTTCCCACTTCAGGAAAGTCTGTGGGACAAAGGAGTTCACACTTTCCGTGTTTTTTTGATAAAATGACAGGCTGTGTTTTTGATAGGTGGAGAGAGATAGAGAGAGAGAGGGACTAGTGAGGGAATGACTGTTTATCGTTGCTATAACATTGGTGAGAACAGGAACTAACTTGTTTCTTGGACGTTCCACAGCATTAAATCTAACTATAAACTGTTAAAAGGTGCGATGTGTCGTTCATAAATAAAATAAACATTGCAATCGTTTACAAATCGCTGTAGTATAAGTGGAATAACTCACACCAGACCATGCTGTTAGACTATAATAATGCACTTCCAGGCGATAGTGCCACTCCCCTTGCGCGTTGTGCAGCATCACACCCTCCCCCCGTGTGCAATATTTTCGTCTTACAGCACGGTCTGTCATGTTATTCATTACATAACCTGTGTTTACCTGAAAGCTTGTTTTAATCAATGTATTAATTACAAAGTAATTTTAAAGCTGAAAGAAAAAAAAGACTTAACAATTATTCTTAAAAATTAGACTTAACAATTACAAGTTTTACTGACTTTAGGCCATCACATGCATTATAAGAGAATTCATCACTCCATGAGGAAAACAATTTAAAAACAATCTGTACAAGTTGAGTAAATACATTTTATTAAATGTTCCATAATTGTAGTTTATTGAGCCTACTGTCTGCCCGTTTTATTAAAACCATTCCACTCTAACCAATCGCCTTGTCACTGCGCACCATTGCGCATGCGCAAAACTTCCAGGCGCGGTTAGCTGTTATTAAATTGATTTAAGTCAGACGTTATATTTAATTCGGCGGAGGAAAATGTTCAGCAAATCAATTATTCATCATAAGTGTGGTATAAGAATCTTTCATTTTCTTTGCAAACACAATCTTTTTATTTGAGCAAATTAGTTTAAAGACACCACGGCCCCCACTGTATATAAATACGGTGTGACATCAGAGCTAGCTAGCTATATTAGCATAAATTAGCAAGACTGTGTCACACGACGCTAGCTATTTATATTAGTGCTAAAATTTAGCTAACTTTTGAACTGGCTATACAGGCTAACTGAGAATACTTAAATAGTTCTCGAGTTGTTCTGTTTTCCTGTTTTAGTTGTTGAAAAAAATCGTAAAAACGAGTTTCTGTGTTGTTAGTTTAGCAGGTAAGGTAAAGGTTGGTGCGCGAGCTGTGGTGTAGATAAGTTCAATAAAAGAAATGCAGCCCTCAAACGGAGGTTCCCGCATAAAATTGAACCGAAATGCGTTCAGGCTTGAGCAAGGCTCGGTGCCGAAACGACGACGCCTTGCCAGGTCGTCGGGGTCAGAGTGCACCGATCCCGTCGCTAACGTGCACGCGACCGGTTCACGTGCAGGATCTGCGCCGTGTGAACCGTCCCGCGCCCCATCAGGACCGCGAGAAGCGCATCAGCATGAACCGACACGTATGACAGCTATTCCGACGTGCGATACATCGGTGCATTCGAAAGAAGAGCCGCTCGAGCCGAGTCGGGCTCCGTGCACGCTCCGAGACTGCAGTAATACTACAACTACTCCTAATAATAATAATAATAATAACAATAACAGTGCGTCGCGGCGCAAACAAATCCGCTGCCATTTGCACCTGGCGCTGCGTTTTTGCGGCGGCGAGAAGTCCGCGAGGGACGCCGAGTCCGAGCAGAGCGTGTCGTGCACCGTGTCGCGTTATTTAAACGGAGACGTGCGAGTCGAGACGACAAGCGCGAGCGGGGACGCGATCGATCCGCATGCAGGATCTGCGGGAAAGTCAGTAGCTAATCAGGGTGTGAGCAAGTCCGGGGTTAAAACGGAAAAAATACGACTAGGGGCTCCTGAGAAGAAAGATGGACGAGCTGCTCATCTAAGACCAAGTAAGAATAGGTTAAACACTTTTTTTTTTCGGGGGGGTGTTTGAACGGTGTTTTTTTGTTTTTTTGGACTTCCAGTAGCACACAGATACACAAAGGCAAACTGGACTTTGTTGCTGGAGTGGTACCATCACCCTTCTACCTGGGGAAGTGCCATGTGATGTAATTAGTAATTAATTAGTACAGCTTTAAAGGTACATCCCCAATATGTTTGAATTTCCATGTGAAAGATACATACTAAAGGTACAACCTCAGCGAGAAGGAAAGATACAGTTTGGTATCTTTAATTCTGAGAGTGTAGGTGCACTTAGACTTGATCTTTTACCAAGGAAAGTACCTTTAATTAGTTTTTAGCGGGCTTTCACACTTGTCAGTTTACTGAGTCTGAATCCAAGTGAAATTAATACTGTTGCTTCATTTGCTATTTGGTTTGTTTTATTTTCACACTGCACATGATTAATTGAAGAACAACAACAAAAAAAAACTTGTCAGAGGTGCAATGTAGGGCTGAAAACGTACTCGTAAATCTTGTTCGTCCATCAGTCTTACTTATTCTCATTGGAAAAAAAAGATAAACAAACCTTTCATGAGTGTGCACAGAAATCTAAAAAAAAAAAAATCACCTGAGCACAGAGAACATGGAGCCAGCGCTAAATAAATGCCGAGGTAATTTGTATAAACAACTAGTTTCAAACATTTAGTGTGTCACATTAAGCATTTTTCTCTTTTTGTTTGTTGGTCCAAATATTCAGAGCACGTGGTGTTTCAGCAGAGCTACAGCTCTGTCCTTTGGATCAATTTAGCAGCTCACGTCTACAAAAATGCTGCAGCCCAAAACACATTGTGTTCGGGTCACGCCCTGCGGTCTGGGCAATTCAGTGACGCATTACTTTCTCACTGCGAATCAAACCACGCTAGAGTTCAGTTGGAAGCAGAGAGACCACCTCGCTCAGATGCTTTCCGTTGTTTAAGTCCTTATCCGAGAGTGCTTGCTGTATTCTCTCCTGCCTAAAGAACCACACCAAGGGGAAAAACACAAAATGGACAAAACAGAGTAAACGCTGCATGTGCGAAAGCACCCTTACTAGTGGTAGTGGCCCTTAAGGTCCAGTCATGTACCTTAAATTATTTTTGAAGGTTTCCAGTAAAAGGTGCATACCCCTTGATGGTCCCAACCTAGCGACAAGGAAAAGCATGGTTTGGTACCTTTACTACTAAGCGTGCATTAGAACATTGCTGTAAGACATTTTAGGCTGAAATGTAATTCAGCTGTAATTCAGCCCTAAGACATCACTAAAGCACTGTGTACAATACACAGCAATGACACTACATCAAACACACTATCACTTTGGGCCCAGTGTCACAACCTAACACAAAACACAAGCCCCTTAATCCTCAACTGCCCAGTTGTGTAAATGAGATAATTGTAAGTCGCTCTGGATAAGGGCGTTTGCCAAATGCCGTAAATGTAAAATTTTCTACGTACACGTGCCACACCGAGCCGCATTTTCAACTGTAGTTCCTACCTACTAGGAACTAATAGTAGTAGTGCTTGATTCAGGGGGATGGGGGGGAAGGAATAAAAATAAAAATGTAAAACAATCTCACCTTAAACTTGTATAGAGACAGTATGAAGAAAAATAAAGCTCGGAAGCAAATAGCAAAGATCATTGGTGTCTCTGGATAGTGTTTGTAGCTAGTACAGTTAGCTTATGCTGCTAATATGAATACGCCTGGCACCTAACATGCACATTTTCACATTTTGGGCATGACACTCTCTTTTTTTTTTCAACGGAGCTGGACAGACAGTGCACGCTCACATGCGACAACAATGGCCCTCTCTCCACACCCCCAAAAGAGACAAACTACAAGGGACACAAGCAGCTTGTGGCTCGCTAGTGTGAATGTTGGGTGAGCCAGTAGGAACAAGTTGATCTTGTTGGATTCTGCATAGATAGTTTTGCCTGTTGTAAGTTTCCCACAAAAATCATCAGGATCTGTGTTATCTATACTGTATGATGTCATGGAATAAGACCTTCAGTGGAGTCTTTGTGTCTCATCACCTGCTTCAGCTCGACTGTAAAGGATTTTGC
Organism: Pangasianodon hypophthalmus; assembly: GCF_027358585.1. NCBI lineage: Eukaryota > Metazoa > Chordata > Actinopteri > Siluriformes > Pangasiidae > Pangasianodon > Pangasianodon hypophthalmus. The sequence goes on along the minus strand of NC_069722.1, from coordinate 22,247,179 downwards.
TGTCTACCATACTCTCAGCTCTCCCTCCATCCCCACACCCCTTTCCAAGGCTGGTGGTATACATCAAATGATGAAAGAACTAAAAAGAACTTGGTGTACCTTTTTCTAGGACACTTTGCAAAGGGTGCAGAATGACTTCGAGAGGGCTGTGAGCTGAGCAGACTTCATAACATCCCAGTGTTGGCAGGTTGCTTTTGCCGCAGACAAAAGGTCATTGTATTTTAATACAACCTTTTTAAAGTGTGACAGTGCATTTCGCAATACTAGCACTGTATAGGGTTTGATAGGTGCACAGGCATGACAACCCCGGCTTGACAACTGAAAAGTAAACAAAAAAAAACAACAACAACAAAAACAGCAGGTGGTGAAAGACACAGAATTGCTGCAGAGATAGATGTGTTGATTTATTTTGCAGAACAAAACAGATAAGTGATGAAGAAAGAGCTGCCATGTTTGTTTGCCATTATCCATGTTTATGCAGCTGGACATATGATTGCCTCCCAAATGTGATATAGTGTAGTTGAAATTTGAAATGTGTACATGTTACAGCACAGTATTGTGGCCCTCGTGGAAGAGAAAAACATGCTGATATAAGCGAAAGTGTTAATGTATCAGTAAACTTTAGATCAATTTTTTTTTAACTAAAAGGAGCAGAAGCTATGAGTGGCTACTAGTTATTCAAGTGCATGTCTGTTGTGAACAGTCTGAGTCGAATGATAGTACATTCAAAGTGTTGCCATGTCGTGGGCAACAATTTCTTGTTTACCAGTCTCATTCTGCAACTTGTATATGCTTTGTGTGATTGATCTAAACCAATTTATTATTGGTTTTACTAGTTGACTAGGGAATCACCATGTGCTCAAAGAATGCCAAACTATGATGGAAAATAGCTGACAACTATTTTGTTTAACAAGTCATTAAGTCCATATTTTTGTTTGATAAGTAACATTAATGTATTAGAGTGGACTGTCATTTGTGTTGGTGATGGTTGCTCATGTGCTTCTGTATGTTGTGTGTGTGAAAGGTGAGAGCTTTCAGGAGACTTACAGAATGTAGCAGTATTGTGGATTTGCTTGACTGACTACTAATGCAGTAATTTGTTGTCATCTTTGCAATTGGAAGTTACTAGCTAGCAGCCAGACTCAAAGAGTAGTTACTATCCATTCATATATTCTCTAGGATAGGAGAAAGTTTACTAGGTCTGTCTGGTTCTTCTCTTTCGTTAGTGCCTCTCACCCTGACCCTAAGCTGTGTTCATGTCATGGCCATATTAGAAACGATGTAGTTTTCTCTAAATGAAATGATGAATAAAATGCAATTTAAAAAAAAAAATTGGAAAATGTACAGTTGAGGCCAATGGTTTACATACACCCAGGCTAAACACAGTTTTTCACCTCCTCCACAAGTCTGGTTCTTCCTTAGGAGCAATTTCCAAATAACAGAAGTTAACACATACATATGTACAAACAATTTTCTGCAAATATAAAAATCTTGCGACCACACAGACACTGAATTTTTCAGGAAAGAGGCTCAAATGAGCTCCCAGGGGTGAACGAACTTGGGTCCAAAATTTTCAGCTGAACCCCAAGACCACAGCAAAGCAGCTGGTGAAGGAGTCGGAGGGATCAGCTACCAAAGTATGTGCATCCACTATTAAGAGCGTACTACTTCATAATGGCGTGAAAGGCTATTGTGCAAGGAAGAAGTCCCTATTCTAAGCCTGGCATTAAAAAGCAGACTTAAGTTTGCAGGTGATTACCAGACTTTTGGAGGAGTATTCCCTGGTCAGATGGTACAAAATCGAACTGTTTGGTCATAATGATCAGCGCTATGTATGTTGGGAATGGATAAGTCTTTAAATCCAAAGGATATCGTCCTGTGATGCATTGGCATGGTAGCATCATGTTGCGGGGATGTTTTCCTGGAAAAGGGACTGGTGTACAAATAGATTATAGAGGATTATCTAGAAATACTGAAGCCAAACCTCAAGCCAGGAAGTTAAAACTTGGTTGCAACTGGGTCTTCCAGCAGGACAATCCAGGGAATGAACCTAAATCCTACTTCCAAAGTACTAGAGTGGCCATTACAAACCCTGACCTGAATCCTACAGAAAATTTGTGGACTGAAAAAGTGTGTCTGGGATCTAAACACTAGATCTCTGTAGATCACTGTTTTTAGCTACTGCTAAAAGACGAGAGTAAGCTTGTGAGTGGCTGCTAATTATTCAAGCATAGGTCAGTTACAAACAGTCTGAGGCAAATGTAAGTACGTTCAAAGTGTTGTCACACATCATTGGAAATGTTATTTTGAAATGATTAATTTTTATGAAAATAAAGTATATACCTTAATTGACTTAACACAGGAAATGTATGGTAACATGAAATGTGTGGAGGTGGGAAAAATTGAGTTGGAATGTCTTTAGCTTAGGAGTATGTAAACTGTTGGCCTCAACTGTGCTCGTCAGTATACCTGGACACAGCCCCAAAGTATCACGTAGGTGTGGGCAACACTAGGAATCTACCCCCTTTGTGGAAAAGATGTAGTAATGTATTCTAGATTTTAACACAGAGGTGCAAATGAAATTTATTTTCTAAATCTGATTTTTAGACTGTGTGTTTGCCTCTAAATTGACCCACTCCATGACATTTACATGCATATACCCATTATGCAGGTATGCATACACTGAGTAGTGTGGGACAGGTGAAAAATACTACCAACAGGGAGAATTTGCTGTGGATTACATTTTATATAAGCACAACATTCAGTTACAGTTCTGAACATATTTGTTGCAGATGAATGTGACAAAAGTAATAGTTTGTAAACTAAGAAACAATAAAGCCCTATGACGCAGCCTCCTTTATTGGCAGACATCACACTTCAACACACCTATGTGCCACTATAACAGACCACTGGGCTGTTTTTACCTCATAAGGTACTCTAACACAGCTCTAGACCTCTGTTAAACTTGTATTACTTTCCTTGGTAGTACAACCGTTTTGTTTCATATTCAGGGTTGCTTTGATGTTGGTGGATGACATAGGACATATGCATGAAATCTTTATCCATTCCCCGATGACTGTCTGTGTCTTATTTCAGATTTTAATAGGAAAGCTGGACTGAGGAAACACTTTGGTTCAATCTCAAGACTTGGTTCAGGGAGACAAGTCAAACGATCTGTTAAAAATGCATGCTGTGCCTTGTGTGGTGATGTAAAATATACCCCTCCTGCTCGTAAAAAAAACGCTCATGTCTATAAAGATGGATCAAGACGCCCGAGCCGGCCAAGAAGGCTGGAACGGACCATGGTTCATCCTGTGGCACGGGCTAAGATGACAACCAGGCTGATTATCTGGTTCAGGAGGCACCTCAAGGTGAAACTCTGTGATGTAGCCCATGTGTTTGATGTGACCTCACGTGACTTCTCGTGCATTTTGCCAGCGGTGCTGCTGCAAAAGAGGAAGCACAAAAGAGTGAAATGCTTCAGCAAAGAATTCAAGTCACTGATGCGCCTTGATTCTCAAGGCAGTGGGAACTGTGGGAAGTGGATTGGCAATCAATCCTGGGAGGTGTGTACTCCAACCAATAGCTGTGCTTCTCTCTCATCAGGTAATCAAGTTTTGGGATTTTCTGTTGGCGAGCGCATTTTGGATGTAGCAGAAGATATTGAGGGGTGGTCTGAGTCTTCGGATAAACAGATTTTGAGGATGCCAGACTGTGAGAGAATGAGACTGTCCTCTGTTGGGGGGACTGCATGTGTACCCTTAAAACTTGGGGAGGTTCAGCATTTTGTTGAGACTGCTGGTTATGGGGCAGAAGGGTCAAGAGAAGTTCAGGAGGTCAAAGCTGCTTCAGTACGCCGTGTGCCCCCTTTGTTACTACGACGTGTTCATGCCTGCAATGGCTTTTCTTCCTCTGAACTCTTTCAACATGTGGATTTAGCTGACAACTTTACAGTTAGAGAGGTAGACACAAATGACAGTTGTCTGGTGGAGAATGGATTGAATGATAGCTCAGTGGGGGATGCTAACTCCTGCCAGAGAACCACTGCTTATATGTTGCGGCCCCGCTTATCCTGTGCCCGCACTTACAGGTCTTGGCCCTTTCCCAGACACGGTCCTCCTTGTGAAATGAAGGGATCCATCCGTACTGGCCCTCGATGGATTGTGACCATGGAGGCTTCAGAAGGCACAAAAAATGTGAGCAATAACATGCAAATGGATTTCAATACAAGTTCTGAAGGCACAGTTGGGAAGAACACGAATGAAAACCTTATAGGTTTCGAACCACACGGTAGGAGTGTTGTGGTTCAAAATAGCCAAGGGCAACTACAATTTACAGCACAGAGTGACGGTGTTCTGGCCTCTCCAACTCTTGAGGAGACTTCAAAAGATCAATCAGAATTCCAGAAAAATCCAGGAAAAGTTTCGACATCAGATAGTAGTCAGGGGGAACTCTTCAAGCATTCCTGCAGTGTGTTTCAGCAGAACCCATCTAGTCTTGGTTTTGTACATGAAAATGATTCTCAGGCTATGGATATTCGTTCCCCAAAAGTCATGAATAGTGGCAAGCTAAATGTGATTCCTGCTGAGTCAATCAGTGCTGTGGACACCGAGTCTGATGATCTTGGTGATTCCTCCATGAATAGGACACAGAGTTCCAAGTCAAGTAAGTGTCTTCAGGATAATGAGAATGGTACAGAGGCTACAACCTTCCGTCTTCCAGATCCCCTTCCAGACCTCCAACAAAGTGCTTTTCAAACTTTGTCATGTATTGTACATTCCAGAGAAGAACCACAGACCCCCACTGTGAAGGTACCTTCCAGTGTGGAACCAAAGCACACTTCCTCAGTGATGGTACATCCCAAAGAGAAGCAGACGTCTGATAAAACTGCTGACCAAAACACTTCATCCCCAACCTGCTTTGGAGGCAGTAGCTGGGACACACCCTTTAAATCCATGACAAACAGAGACTCCATTTCCTCTAGTGGGGAAGAAATCAGTAGCCCGTCTCCTGCCGAAAGACCTGAGGAATGTGACGCAGAATATTTATTGCTACAAGACGAGATGTGTGAGATTGGCAAGGCTAACAGAAGTCCTTCACCTCTTCCTGCCACAGAGGGCTCAGTGGTTACTGGTGACGACCTGGATGTTGTGCGAGCTTACGAGGATGATGCAATTGTGCTCGATGTCATTCAAGATGACCCAGATCTCTTTGGGGCCATTGTTATGGGTACATCAGGAAATTCAGCCTCAAAAGCCAATCCAGCTGCAGTTCAGAGGGGAAAGAACATGTGCATGCAGACTGACCAGGCAACCTTGGTCAGAAAACCCAACAGGATAGTCTGGGGCTTAGAGTCAGAAAGGTATGTAGGTGTGTATAATCAGGCACATTTCTTGTATTTCATGAACTTAACACAGACTGAACCTTAAGATTTTAAGAGGTTTTTTTGAGATACGGAGCATCAGGTTTTGACATTCCAGCTAGCAAAACTCCCCCATGAGCCCCACTTCCCAGTTATTTGTGAGCTTGTGCTCCCCCCCATTTCACATTAATGAACTAAAAAAAAAAAAGTTGAGAACTTGGCATCAGTGCGTCTTTCAAGTGAAGAGCTCAAAATATCTGCGTGCCTGTTAGTCATTTTGGATTTATATGCCTATTGGTTCATCAAATTTTTTTATTAGGGGAAAAAAGCTGATTGCGCTTTTGGCGTATTTTTTGCATTCCACTGTTAAAATACGAAGCTCCTGTGCCAAATGTGCAAAGGTTGGAACGTCTGAAATGATCATTTAAATATTTATTTATTTATTTATTTTTGCTCTTCTGTGTGTACAGAGCATAAATATTAATTGGCCTTTGCTTCTCTTGTGTATTCATCTTAGGTAATGCTTCTAAATATAACGTTATAATACCACTGTTACACTTAAGATAGAGCTTATTTTAGAAACACATAAAGTTTTTTTTATAGCGTGTCCCAAAAGTCTCCATACATTAACACTTGTTAGCAAAATGTCCTCCAAAATTTTTCATATTTAGTTTATATTATATAATTTTTTCAGATAGCCTTTAAGAATGGCTTTGACAAAAGACAAACATATTGAAATCATTCTCATGGATGGATCGGTCGCAAGGTTGCAATGGAATTTAATAGGAAACGTGGCAGACACATCACACACGACACTGTTGCCAAACTTATTAACAAATTCGAAAAGACTGGTGGCGTTGCGGACCAACCAAGAAGTGGACGTCCACAAACATCCGCTGAAGAAGGCATAACCGATGTGGTACTGGCATACGTAGTCCCCCGTGTATGGAGACTTTTGGGACACCCTGTGTATATATATATATATATATATATATATATATATATATATATATATATATATATATATATATATATATATATACATACACACACATACCAGCCATATCAGCCATAACATTAAAACCACTGACAGGTGAATTGAATAACATTGATTATCTCGTCACAATGGCACCTGTCAAGTGGTTGGATATATTAGGCAGCAAGTGAACAGTCAGTTCTCAAAATTGATGTGTCGGAAGCAGGAAAAATGGGCAAGAGTAAGGATCTGAGTGACTTTGTCAAGGACCAGATTGTGAGGGCTAGACCACTGGGTCAGAGCATCTCCAAAATGGCAGGTCTTCTGGGGTGTTCCCGGTATTACAGAGGTTAGAACCTACCAAAAGTGGTCTAAGGAAGGACAACTGGTGAACCGGCAACAGGGTCATGGGTGCCTAAGGCTCGTTGACGTGCATGGGGAACAAAGGCTAGCCTGTCTGCTCCGATCCCACAGAAGAGCTACTGTAGCACAAATTGCTCAAAAAGTTAATGCTCGCTATGATAGAAAGGTGTCAGTACACACAGTGCATCGCAGCTTGCTGAGTATAGGTCTACATAGTCACAGACCGATCAGAGTCCCCATGCTGACTCCTGTCCACGGCCAAAAGCGCCTACAATGGGCACATGAGCATCAGAACTAGACAATGGAGCAATGGAAGAAGGTGGCCTGGTTTCATGTTTTCTTTTACATCATGTGGACAGTCTGGTATGTGTGCGTTGCTTACCTGGGGAAGAGATGGCAACAGGATAGACAATTGGAAGAAGGCGAGCCAACGGAGGCAGTGTAATTCTCTGGGCAATGTTCTGCTGGAAAACCTTGGATCCTAGCATTCATGTGGATGTTACTTTGACATGTACCACCTACCTAAACACTGTTGCAGACCAAGTACACCTTTTCATGGCATCTGTATTCCCTAATGGCAGTGGCCTCTTTCAGCAGGCCAGTGCACCCTGCCACACTGCAAAAATTATTCAGGAATGGTTTGAGGTACATGATAAAGTTCAAGATATTGATTTGGCCTTCTATATACACAGATCAGCTATAACATTAAAGCCACCTGCCTAATATTGTGTCCCCCTTGTGCCCCCAAAACAGCTCTGACCTGTTGAGGCATGGACTTCACAAGACCGCTGAAGGTGTGCTGTGGTATCTGACACCAAGACGTTAGCAGCAGATCCTAATTCCTGTAGGTTGCGAGGTGGGCCCTCCATGGATTGGACTTGTTTGTCCAGCACATCCCACAGATTGGCTTGAGATCTGGGGAATTTGGAGGCTAAGTCAACACCTTGAACCCATTTTGCCTGCTTCCAACCCACTGACTGTTCACTTGCTGCCTAATGTGTCCCACTCTTTGACAGGTGCCTTTATAATGAGATAATCAATGTTATTCACCTTCTGTCAGTGGTTTTAATGTTTATATACAGTACATGCACAGTCAGGTCCATAAGTCTTTGGACTGTGACACAATTTTCATAATTTTTCCTCTGTACACCACAACAGTGGATTTGAAATGAAGCAATCAAGATGTGATTCAAGTGTAGATTTCAGCTTTAATTTAAGGGAATTAACAAATATTGCATTAACCGTTTAGGAATTTACAGCCATTTTGTCCCTCAATTTTCACAGGCTCAAAAGTAATTGGACAAACTAACAATCATAAATATTAGGATTATTTTTAATACATGGATGCAGATCCTTTGCAATCAATGACCGCCTTAAATCTGGAACCCATGGACATCACCAAATGCTGAGTTTCCTCCCTTGAGATGCTTTGCCAGGCTTTTACTGCAGCTGCCTTCAGTTGCTGCTTGTTTGTGAGTCTTTCTGCTTTCAGTCTTCAGTAAGTGAAAAACATGCTCAATTGGGTTGAGGTCATTTGACATTTAAGAACACTTAATTTCTTTGCCTTAACAAGCCCTTGGTTTGCTTTCACAGTATGTTTTGGGTCATTATCCATCTGTACTTGGAAGTACCATTTTTGCAATTTTGCAACATTTGACTGAATCCGAGCAGTATAGCTTTATACACTTCAGAATTCATCCTGCTACTTCTATCAGCAGTCACATCATCAATAAACACCAGTGACCCAGTTCCATTGAAAGCCATACATGCCCATGCCATAACACTGCCTCCACATGTTTGAAAGATGATGTGGTAGGCTTTGGATCATGAGCCCTTCCTTTCCTTCTCCATACTCTTCTCTTCCCATCATTCTGGTACAAATTAATCTTGCATCAGAACTGGGCATGTTTTTTTTTTTTTTTTTTTGAGGTTTTTTTTTTTTTTGAGGTTTTTTAGCAAATCTAATCTGGACTTTGTTCTTGAATATTACCAGTGGTTTGCATCTTGAGATAAACTGTCTGCATTTACATTCATGAAGGCGTCTTTTGATTGCAGATTTTGTCAATGATATGCCCAGTTCCTCCAGAGTATTCTTGACTTGGCTAGATTTTGTGATTGAGTTTTTCTTCAACAAGGAAAGAATTCCATGATCATCCACTTTAGTTGTCTTCCATGGCCTTGCAGGCCTTTTGGTGTTGCTGAGCTCGCCAGTGCATTCCTTCTTTTTAAGGATGTACCAAATTGTTGATTTGGCCACTCCTAAAGATAGGTCTGTTTTGTTTTTTCAGCCTAATGATGGTCTCCTTCGCTTGCATCGCTGCATATTGAAAGTTCCCATGAACAGCTAATCAATGCAAATTCAGTGCTTGGAATCAACTTTGGATCTTTTATCTCCTTAATTTGCGTGGTGGAAATTCACCTGAGAAATCTACCAAACCCTTGAATATGCTCAAGCAAATATTGTATTCAATGAGCAATTGTTCACGAGCCCGGGTAGTCACTCTTACCTTACCAAACATACCTTACCTCAGAGTGCAATGAGGGACATCGGACTGCACATGGATATACACACACAGATATATATAAGAAAGCGAGAAAGACTGCTTTGTGATAAGAGTATAAAGCAAGTCTCTTGACAGACTAACACACACACACATGTCCTTGGGAAAGATACATAAGTTTATAAAAATCACCACATTTGTCATAAAATAACGAGGAAACAGGCCACACCTGGCCATGAAACAACTAATCAGTCAATTGTCCAATTACTTTTGAGGCTGTGAAAATTGAGGAATTCTGTAAAAATGTAATTCCTAAACAGTTAATGCAATATTTTTGTTAAACACCTTTGAATTAAAGTACTGTACTTCAATCACATCTTGATTTCTTCATTTCAGATGTGATTCTGGTGGAGTACAGAGGCAAAATTACGAAAATTGTGTCACTGTCCAAATACTTATGGACTTGACTAATAGATATATATATATATATTTATATGTATATTATATATATGTATATGTATGTATATATCTTATACAAACTCTTTAAAATATTACACCATAAGTATCTCAAAATAACAACATGGTAGAATAAATTTTCCCATGATGATTGTTTATACATTTAACTTGTTTTGGACAGTACCTCATGATACTGAGTTTGTGATTAGCTAATATTTGAATGTCGCTTGAATAAATCTTGAATATTTTATATTTCTCCTAAAGTCCCAGGAAAAATGTTCAGACTGCCGGTGATGTCCATTTGGAGAATCATGATGGTTTTTGCAGAGGTCTGTGACCCTTAAGTGTTTCCCATTAACTTGAATAAAACAGTGGTGCACTACTCTAGTCTTGGAGGGATGGAATCCAGCATATTGTGATGATTTCCTTTCAGGACTGGAGTTGTGCACCCCTAGAATAAAAGCTTTATGATTTATAAGAGCCAAAAATTAAGATGTGTTCAACAGTTGTAGACTGCAGCAGAAAATACTGGTGCTGAAGATTTAGAAATTAGATTTTGAAATGGATTTTGTGTTTTTCTCAATCACTCAGGGGAGGCTAATGAACTGGCTAAGGGCTCCAAAAGTCAGCCGACGTTTGGTATAAAGTGGCTCCCGGTTAACCCATTAGTCAAGCAAGAGCAGGTCAGTGCAAGGTGGTACTGTGGCAGCACCTACATTGTTCATCCAGTTTTTTGCTTAAAGGACTGGTATTCTGAAGATCAGCACATTACAAATGCTGGTAATGGTGTAAGCGTTTGGAGTCGTGTTTCCTTTCAGATGGTTCCAGATTGTAATAATAACCTGGATGAGAAAAAAAGTACCGATCTGAATGTCAACACAGTGAATACTGGATTGACATGGCTGGTGGATGATGCACGCAATAATGGTGGGTCCTCAGAATGTTGTGAATAATCACATGCCATGGATGTCCATAGACACACACTCATATATACAACTTCTATCCAGAACCTTGCAAGCCTTAGCTTGGCTTCACAGTTTTCAGCAGCACATGCTGTTTCTATATACATTTAGATAATAATGTTGTAAAGTAATGGTATAATAAGGCATACTGGGATAATAAGGCATACTGGGATGCCGGTGTTGCAGATATCTGATACCTTACCCATGACATATAACCAGAAATTTTGGATGTATTTCAACATAAAACACTGGGTAGCAATATTGATTTTTTTTTTTTTTTTTTTAATTTTGATTTAACTTGAGGATACCTATAGACACCTTGTCCATCCCTTAACATATATGTAGGTGTAATGTAGTGTTTTACATCACATTAAATACAATGCCTTGTCACTATTGTGCAGTTCATACTACTGCTGGGAAAGATATCAACGTTGTGAGACCATTAACATCTTCTGTGAGTAACTAGTCCACTAAAGAAAAAAAAAAAATACTACATCCTGATAATCTGTGCAGGAATCTCTGAATCTGGTGCTTTCTTTTACCAGTATTGCTGGTACTACTTCAGTGAGCATCACTCATGCTTGCGGAATGTGTGCTGGTTCCTTCATGTGCCCAGGGATGAGGATGAAAAGGTGTGTGTTTGAATGAAAGAGTTAAAAACCATGTAAATGTATAGTTAATTGATCTCCAAGATAATCTGCTTGATTCTGGTACAGTTTTGCATGGATATTGTGCAGAAGTTCTGTCGTGTTGGAAGTCCTCCAATTGTCCAGCGAGCAGGTGAGAGATGAGCACTATTAAAGCTATGTGCACAATGTTTAGTGCTTCACACTCCCACACAGGGAGACTGAATCCTGCTTTAACGTACTGATGAGTCACACTAAGACGCTTCATGGAGTCGCTGTCACCACAACAAAATTTACTGCCGCCCGTTCAAATACGCCTTCAATGGGATGCATGGCAGACACAGATCAACACACACTGATGCTCTGCAAATGAATCAGCATGGCAGTAGGCCTGTCTAGTAGTTTCTTCCTGGTCTGTTGGTCCAGGAAAAGATACCTGAAATGTACAGAGTAGAGCACTGAAACATCACATAATGACTTTACAGGGAGTTAAAGTCAAATAAATGCACATATTTTAAATATATAAAATGCGTTTATGTAACACTATGTATGTAAAGGTCAAATTGAGATGGTTTGTGCAGTATCTTACAAGAAAATATCACAATGCATCTAATAATTGGCTATTTTTTCCCCCATCACCTTTACTGACATCTTTTAGGAACCACTGTGTTACTGTGTTTTTGTCTGTGTGAAACTTGTGCTCCAGTGTGATAGAGGTCATCGATCTTTCTCACTCTCTCTCTGTGTTTTCTCCAGTGGAGGTTTTTGTTGCTTATTACAGGACCAATTCTCCTGGTGTGAGTTTCAGTCAGAACATCACGAACCAGTTGCTCTCATCTCTGCTCAACCTGGCACTGCTCAGGGACCTGGTGTCAGTTATAAACACACTCCTCACACACAAGAGAATGGTGAGTATGGATGAGTAAATGAGAGTGTAAATTACATACTTCCTGGTAATGGAACTTATTCCCAAATTAACAATTAAGAATGTTATTTAAATGTCAGCGGTGAATTAATTTGGCAAATTTAAAGGAATTCTCTGTTTTCATATACAAACATCACTGGCATGTTCGGAGAACACATTTTTTGAAAGAGCAATATTATGTGCAGTGTATCTTCTTGCTTAACAGTCTTTACAATATGAACAATATAAAAATGCTTGAAATTAGCTACTGATTGTGTGTGTCTGTGTGTGATCAGCCTCCTCTTGAATTTGTGATGGCACTTTATGAACATGTTCGGGATAGAGGAATCCTAAATTTTGTACCGGAGCTCATACTTCTCACGTCAAAGGTGATATACACACATGGATTTCATCAACGTGTCATGTTTTATCAGTGTGGTGTTAAGCAAAGATGACTGAAGCGCAGTTAAGCTCAAGTGCAACCAAGCTTTTTGTCATTTATTGAGTTTAAAGCACTTACTCAGGCACTTTCTAAATTGGGAATAATTCATGGTTCAATTTTATGTTCAATTTCAACGATCAAGGCTTGCTCTTTAACAGTTTAACAATTTTTTTTTTTATTGGAGATTGGAAGGGCGTTATCGGGACCACCAGCTTTCTTGGACCTGACAACCATAAAGCATTTTGTGCGGGAGCTTCGCATTTTAAAATCTCAATACGCTAGTACAAGGTATCATATAAAATATAAGCCAAGTGCGTGGTCCTATTTTTCCATAAATAAAACCAGTACATGAGCCATCAATAAATGAACGTAGAAGCTGAATATATAGTATGCTTTGAACTCTTTGGTATTAACTGATACCCCTGGAAGCTGTGCCCCATCTGACAGTAATGTTTTGGTCGGTGCTCTAATGTCAAGTAGATTTTTTCGCTTGTAAAATGCACTGATGTGGTGCCCTTGCTTTCTATCAAGGTAAATGGAGAACATTTTGAGTTTATCAACGAGAAATAAAATGCGTTAAATGTATGCCTGACTTAACATTAAAGTGGAGCATACATTAGTTAATAATTATTTAATTATTTTTATTAGGGATGCCACTGAAAAATGTTTGGCCAAAAATGACAAGAAAGAGAAAAGGCTGAAATTTTTAGCAGAAATAAATAAATAAGCCGACAGTGAAAGTGTCAAATTTAATATTTGAAAACAATTTTAATGGTAAGGAAATAAAGTGATAAAAAAAAAAGCTGCTTGTTTCTTTGCTGTCTTGTACTCGGACGTGTACAAACAATTTGAGCTCATATCAACTGTGAAAATGTCTGCCGTGAGGAGCCAATTAATATTAAACAAGAGATTTGTGAAAGGACTATTGAAAATATAATGCCTGACTGAATGACTGTGTTAATGAACGGAGAAACGTTGTGTACTGCTGGCACTCCTGTTTGGCTAAACTAGCCTTTGGAGAAGCGGTGAATATTGACACTGTTCACGTGTATGTATAGATTACAGAGGTGGGGGGTGTGTTCAGTGTTGAGCAGTGCGAGATGATGCAGCTTCATCTTGAGTCTTTGCACGTACCCAGACATCAAATGGACATTTTTTGCGCAGTAAAATGCAGGTGGGTCTTTTCCACACACTTGCCTACTTAATGTTGTTTTAAGTACCTTTACAATTTATAGAACATTAAATTTAAAATGTAAGTTGTATTAATTTTGCTGAATTAACAACTGAAATAATTAGAAACCATAATTCTGCAGTAGCTTTTCCTATTAAAGCTGTGTTTCTCAGTTACAAAACCGTAACTGTATAAGGTTATAAGGTTTTTAAAACTATATTGTTTTAAAAGTCTAAAAAAGTTTAGCAGTTTCATATTAAGATGTGCTAAAAACTAAACACTAAAAGTACAGATACATTTACACTGCCATGCATACCACCCTATGCAAACACCTGCTGTGTGTGTGCAGGGCTCTGGCCACTAACCCACACACTGCTGAGCTGTCGGAGTTGGCCCAGGCTGTAGTCCGATTGGAGGTGAGACAAACAATATACACATTTACTCCTAGTGCTATGCTGCCTTTTTCTTTATTGTTTATTTATCCCTCAGACATACACATTTTGAAAACGAGAAAGACTGTCAGTCTATGTTTGCAGAAATGTATTTGTCTGTCTACCCAGCTAACAATTATTGGTTCCCAGAATGTTCAAGAAATGTTTGGTTTTTTTGAGTGCCTAAACAAACGGATCTTATTTTGGTTCCTATTTGGTTTTTCAGGTAGTTTTTTGTGCATTAATTAGTTAAAAATACAGTACAGTAAAATAATTTCTGGTAAATGTACCATGTCAGTTGTTATATAACCATTTTGGGAACAGTGCTCACTTTATTAATCAACATCAAATGTTCCCATAATGGTATTCGCCCAAAAATAACCAAAGGAGAAAAGAATGCTAACATTAGGGAAACTTTCTGTGTTTGCTGGATGTTTCTCTATCTGTCTGGTTGTCCGTTTCTTCCAATTATGGTTTTCTGTGTTGATAATTATGTCCATAATCACTTGATATAGTGTTTGTATTTCCTTTTCTGGCTGAGCTTATTTGAAGATTTAATGCCTTAAATAAGACTTAACAGTGATGTATTGTACATTGTTATACATTGTTATACCTTGATGAGGCATGTTCACATAACTGAATTACAGCATGTAAATGGGGATTTGAGCTTACTAATAAAAATGCTATAAAATATCTTGTAATTTATCAATAAGAACAAACCATTAAATAAACTTGGAATCCTGTTTTGCAGATAAACTGTACAAAAAAGGTACACCATTAAATGTTGCAATCTGTTAAACATGCTTGTATTTCTCTAGCAGTTTGATTGTGTAAATATTAAGCTGCATGAAGTAAATTCTGCTATTAAGGTTCAACATTTATTTGTGCGAATGTGTGTAGCTCTGTAGGCAGCAAGAGGACTGGCCTGCTCTAGCACGCGTGTTCTGCACTGTGTGTGGTGGTCGTCACAGTGCAGTAGAGCTGTCAAGGTTCTGCTGCTGTGTCACCATGGCGCTGCTGAAAGAGCCTAAAGACAAACTGACTCTGCCTTATGAACCATTCGCTGAGTCAGGTACACGCAATTAATTGCTTTTCACGTGTCCAACTGCCGAAAACTGGCTTTTTCCATGGCAGTTCTTAACCGATAATCAGAGCTTAACCTGATGCAGTTTGAATGTGTAGAATTGCATTCAACCAATTTTGATGAGTTGCTTTATCTCTTAATCTGGTGATTTATGTATATATTTATTTATGTATATATTTTATTAGATGTGTACTGCACTACAAAGCCATTATGTTACTCTATGTAGTTAGCATGTATGGTGAATACTGAGCCATTTGGAATTTTGCCAAACTGTTTGTTGGAAGATGGCAGATAATAACATGGATTGTGGATAACCCAAGAAAGGTGAATTCTAGCTAAATATCAGCAAAAAGAAAAAAATCAAAGTGGCTGGTAAATATATAGTCCCCTCTAAAACTATTGAAAGAAAGTATCAAAAGTATTGGATCGATGTGCTTTGGTGGCAGACCACCCAATTTTAGGTGAGCAAAAGATAATTTTAAAGGAAACAACACTTAATATTTGGTTGCATATCCCTTGCTTGCAGTAACTGCATCAAGCCTACGACCCATTGACATCACCAAACTGTTGAATTCTTCATTGGTACTGCAGCTTCCTTCAGTTGTTGTTTGTTTTGGTTGATTTATCTGTTCAGTTTCCTCTTCAGGAGGTGAAATGCATGCTCAGTTGGGTTTAGGTCTGGTGATTGACTTGGCCAGTCTAAAACCTTCCACTTTCTCCCCTGACGAAGTCCTTTGTTGTGTTGGTAGTGTGTTGGTAGGGTCTCTGGGTCTTGCTCAGTTTCTTCCAATTATATTCCATGCATTTCTCTGTTAATTGGCAGACAGAATATTTCTGTAGACTTCTGAATTCATTCTGCTGTTGCCATCATGAGTTACACCATTTATAAAGATTAACGAGCTCATTCCAAAAGCAGCCATGCAAACCCAAGTCATGACACTACCTCCACCATGCTTGACCGATGAGCTCGCATGTTTTTGGATCCTGAGCAGATTCTTTCTTTCTCCATACTTAGAGGTTACCTATCTTGGTTCCAGAACATTTGTGGCTCCTCTCTATATTTCTTTGTGAATTCCAATCTGGCATTTCGATTCTTACTGCTGATGAGTGGTGTGTATCTTGTGGTAAGGCCTCTATATTTCTGCTTCCGAAATCATCTTTAAATGGTGGATTGTGATACCTTCATCCCTGCCTGTGGAGGTTGTTGGTGATGTCACTAACTGTTTTGGGGTTTTTCTTCACCACTATCACAATGTTTCTGTCATTAACTGCTGTCGTTTTCCTTGGCCGATCTGTTCCATGTCTGGTTGTTAGTACACCAGTGGTTTCTTTCTTTTTCAAGACATTGCAAATTGTTTAACTGGCTATGCGCAGTACTTGTGCAGTGACTCTAACTGATTTCCCTCTTTACTCCCATTGGCAGCTCTCTGGTCTTCATCTTGATTTATCCTTTTAAACAACAAATGCAGTCTTCACAGGTGAAACCCAGGGCTCACACCAAGAGTAGACTTTCAGAGCTGTTAATTGTTTAAACAATCAATCTAACAGGGCACACCTGGGTATCAAGGTGTTCTATTATTTTTGATCACTTGAAAAATGGGTGGGTTCCAACAAAAGGTGCCATGTTTTAAGTTGATTAACACATCTAGATGTAAATATCAAGAAATTAAAGGTAAAAATTCTGGTCTGTCATCCCATATTCATCTTTTGATCTTAAACCCAAAAGTCTTCAGTGTATAACGCCAAAAAAAAAAGAAAAGAAAAAGAACTGGCCTTCCCGTTCCAATACTTTCAGAGGGGACTATATAATATTAAATCAAAAATAAAGTTTTTGCTGAAATTGATATTTTACAATCTTATGATTTTGTTGCATATTTAAAGGCGCAATTTTCACCACTGTGTGTGTTACAAATGCATTGTGTAGCACTTCTGATTATGTTCACTCTGTCTGAGGCAGAATTAATATTGAAATTAATTCTAATCGGCTGCTGATCTTTCCTTTGCAGTCTAAAAAGTGAAATGCTATGCTTTTGTTATTTAAGCTTCTGTTATTTAGTTGTTTGATTAAGTAAAGCAAAATAATTCCCAGCACACATTTGACTCTTAAATATGGTTTAAATGTCAAATACTCAGTTATTGCATTTTATTTTGTTCAGTTGCTTGAAATATCGGTCTTTGCTACTCAAATAAATGTTAGCTGCATGCATAAGTACTTACTTTTACATAGGTTTGCTCTACACAGCTGTACATTTTCATATGCAACACCAACTATACATTTATATCAGAAGTCTGTATGTGTGTGGTCCTGTCTAGTTTGTCAGGAAATGCCGTCAGACGAGATGGTTAAAAGCTTTCTGGGACGAGTAGGAGTCTCACTGATGCTCAGCTATCACAGAACCCAAGACTGGACCAAGGTGTGTTTGTGCATGCAGATTAGTTCTCAAGCTAACCTCTGCTTATATTCACTGTTTTGGTAATAATTGAAAAAAGGTTCTCATGAGTCGAAAAGGTGTGTTAGAGCTTATGAAATATTATGAATATTTATGTTTTTTTAAAGGAAACTTGCTTTTGGTTTGTCTGTGTCTGTGTAGGGTTTGAAGCTGTTGTGCGTGATGTCTAGATTGGAGCTGGAATTCACTATGCTCAAAGGGCTCTTTAGTAGTGAAAATGGAACATCTCGCTGTCAGCTTGTCACCATTGCAACGGAGTTCTTCCTTAACAGTGGCAGCATAGAAGGAGCACTGAATATCCTCAAAGGTAACAGCCTACATTAAAATCGATGGTTCAGATGAATCCTGGGCTGATTCTTGTATCTCTTGGATCGATTAACTGATCCCTAGATCAGTCCCTAGATCTTTAGATCCCTTGATTGATTGATCGCTGGCTCACTAGATTCCTGGGTAACACATCCCCCTACACACACCAGATCACTGGGTCGGTAGATGGAATTGCAAATCACTGGATCCCAAGATCCAGAGAATAGCTTTCTCTGCTTTATGAAATCCCTGGCCCATTAGAACCCTAGTTCACCAGATGTCTTTATCCCTAGATCATTGGATCTGTTAATTTTTGATTGGATAGCAGTGTGTACTTTTTAATCTAGAGGCAGGAAGGGAGAAGAAATGTACCCATGCTAGTCAGCACGCAGTAAGCGCAAACTAGCATAAATAAGAGTTTGCTATTTTGAACTTACGGAGAAAAGAGCACACACCCTCTGCAGTGTTTCACTGGTGTTTTTCTTTTTTTTTTTTTTTTTTTAGTTTTTTAAAATCAGATTTCCCATGCAGCAGTGATGTTTGCAAAGATTGCCAGAGACTGATAAGACAGATCAGTAATAACATAAAAAAAATGTTATTACACCAGATAAGGCTTTTTTTTTTGGTTCAAACTGTTACTCAGACTCAAAATTGAGTGTGAAATTGAAAAATACAAAATGGTCAATAAGCTTTCAATAAATGCTATGGTATGGAAAAGTTGTAATGGGATTTTTGGCCATATATCACAGCCCTACCAGGTGTGTAGAATAAGTTTTTTTTTTTTTTTTTTGGAATGTTGTTTGCTAGTATTGTGAATTCTTAATTTTCAGTGGCTTACTTATTGTTCTGAATTAGCACAAATACTGGACAAGGTTTTTTGCATTTGGAGTCCTTTATTGCAGTACTGTGTATTACTGGCATTTCAGTAACATTTTCGTACTGTTTGATTTATGATTATAGAAATAATGTATCTATATCCATGTCCTGAATGTGCCACAGTAATTGTGTGTGTGTGTGTGTGTGTGTGTGTGTGTGTGTGTGTGTGTGTGTGTGTGTGCGCGCATGTGTGTGGACCATTTGCTACTTACTGCTGCCATCTAGTGTAAAAAAAGAAGACCCGGAGAGTGTCATTTACATCCTTTTTCCATATCTTTCTCTTCTCATATTGCTAACCTGACTTGGTTGTATAGGTTTCTATTTGACAACATTAGGAGCACGTGGCTATTTTTCTCTCAGGTGCTTGTTCCATGTCTTCTTGAGAAGATCTCGAGATTGGGGTACAGCTCTTCTCTTGCATGCTGTTCTCCAGTGGATCCCTGTATCCACTCACTGCAACTGATCCAACATGCTACACTATATGGTCCCCTCTGAAAGTATTGGAATGGCAAGGCCAGTTCTTTTGTTGTTATCCACTGAAGACTTTTGGGTTTGAGATCAAAAGACGAATATGAGATCAGAATTTCAGCTTTCATTACCTGATATTTACATCTAGATGTGTTAAACATCTTGCAACTTGGCACCTTTTGTTTGAACCCACCTATTTTTCAAGTGATCAAGAATATTGGAACGACAGGTGTTTCTTGATGCCCAGGTTTGCCCTGCTCGATTGCTTGTTTAAACCATTAATAGCTCTCCGAATGTCTACTCTTGGTTTGAGCCCTGAATTTCGCTTGTGAAGAGTGCATTTGTTGTGAAAAAGGATAAACCAACATGAACACCAGAAAGCTGTCTATGAGAGAAAACCAAGCCATTTTGAAGCTTAGAAAAGAGGGAAAATCGATCAGTTCAGTTGCACAAGCATTGGGCATAACCAGTATGACAGTTTGTCCTAGAAAGGAAAGAAACCACTGGTTTACTAACAACTAGACAACAGCAGTTCATGACAAAAACATTGTGAAAACTGTGGAGAAAACCCCAAAAAAAAGCAGTCAGTGACATCAACAACAACCTCCACAGGGCAGGGGTGAAGGTATCACAATCTACCGTTTGAAGAAGACTTTGAGAGCAGAAATATAGAGACCATGTGGGCCTCTGTTATGAAATAGAATTCATAGTCAATTATACAACTACGAGGCAGCAAAGCAGCCCCAAACCATAACATTTCTACCACCATGCTTAAAAGTTGGTATGGTGGTTCTTCTGATCCAATAATATCTTTGGTTTTCGCCAAACATCTGCAAACGGCTTCTGGTACTGTGACCAAACAACTCTATCTTTGACTCATCTAATCATAGTACATTTTTCCAGAAGGCCTGGTCCTTGCCTAGATGTTCTTTAGCAAATTTAGTCTTGCCCTGATGTTCCTTTTAGACAACAAAGGCTTCCTCCTGGCAGACTTTCAATGTAGGTTAAATTTGTGCTGTCTCTTTCTAATGATAGGGGTCTGCACTTTCTCATCAACAGTGAGTGCTCCCTGCATCTCCTCTGTTGAAATTCTGGGGTTTTAGAGACTTCTTTTCACATCTTACATGCTGCTCTCTGATTAAATTAGCTGGGGCTGCTTGGCCTGGACAAGTTGGCAGTGGTTTTAAATATTCTCATTTTGTAGATGGTGATCTGGACAGTGGAATGATTGATTTCCAATATTTTGGAAATCTTGTAAAACCCCATCTCAGGCATCTTCAACATTCTTTCTGAAGGCCTCTTCTGATCTAGGCATGATGATACCACACACTCCAATAACAAAGAGTAAACCAGATCAGATTTCTTCAGATTTCTCTAATAGTGTTCTAATCATTAGCACCTGATCGTGTGCACCTGATTTCAGTTTGGAACATTTGAAGTAGTGAAATATGTAGGGGTGTGCTTTTTTTTTTTTTTTTTTTTAAATACACCAGACAATGCTGGAAAGTATAACCATTCTTAGAAGTGGTTGGTGTACTCGACCTTGCCAGATGGTGGCAGTAACAACAGTGGTGCCTTATTTAGCTGTAGTGGAATTGATTCATGCAGAGTGATGGCTTTTTCAGAAGCATCGTGGTCCTTAATCTGGTGTGGAGATAAGGGAACTTTCAGGGAGGCTGGGATAACAATAAGTTAAGCACCAGTGCCAATGAGAAATTCTTCTCCTTCAGTAGTCACTTGCGCATAGAAACCATCGGCTACCTGGTGGACAGCAGCAAGCACAAGTCTGATGGAGGGGTATTCTAGTTTAACTGTTAGTTGGCCACTGCATCAAGCAATGTTGTTTGTGTGTCTGAACCGCTGGACCAAACTGTTTGATGGATCACAATTTAGATTTTTGTGAGATTCTCTGTGCTGTTTCCTTGTACAATTTTTGACCCAATTTCCCAGCTTTCCACAGTGATTACACCTCACTTTGGTCTTGGACACTTGGAAATTGCAGTCGTTTTTCTTGTCGCTGAACATATTACAGCTGAAACTACCCTTAGTGATGTTTTGTGACTTTCAATCTTTTCTGCTGGGGAGAAATATATTCATATATATTCATATATTCATCTTCTAGTTCATAGACATATTCTTCAAGCAATCTTCCTCCAATCTGTAAAATGCTTTGACATATTTTTACACCAGGGAGTGTTCCCCATGTAATCTGGCCTCTCATCTTTTCCCCTTTTGATTTCTGATTTCACTGTTTTCTGGAATATATCCCTTTCAGTTGCTGTAGAAGTAACAGTAAAAATCTGCACATCATCAAGTGGGTGTAAAGAGTATATGGCAAACTCTTTTTGTAGTTCCTCCCATGATTTTAGCAAATTTTTTTGGATGGCCTACAATTTCAGACCGTTTGTGAACTTGACATTATTTCTATAACCATACATCGGCGGGGAAAATAAATAAATATAAAGAAATTAGAATCATGGGACAAATGGCTTAAGCAGCCAAGTTTGAAAATGAGACAAATGCTCTTTTTTTGTGTTTGTGTGTGATTTGTAGCTAATGAATGGTTCGTGAGCTCAAGTGCATGGCCGTGTGAGCAGGAAGACGTACAGAACCGCAGGAGAGTACTGACTCTGCTTGCTGAGAAGACGTCATACAGAGACACATTGGAGGTCCTCACTAACCTGCCCGGTCTCAGACAGCCAATAGGTGAGTCATGAGACCCTCACTTCATTCTTTATTAGTTTTTATTGAAAAAACGATTTCACGTTATTTGGTGTCATGCTGGTGTGATGGTCAAGTGTCCACATACTTTCGTCAAATTGCATAGGTCAGAATAAAAAACCTACCAAAATTGCATATAAAAATATCCAGATATTGTTTTTAAATTATTGTATGTACTTTCCAGGGATTTTGATAGGTTTGTGGTTTATATCTAAATGTGTTGTATGCCTGCTGATTAGATGGTGTTCAGGCGGGTGAGTACAATACCATGTTTAATGCACACCTTCGAAGGTGTGTGATGAATCAGGTGTTGCCGGTTGCTGCAGACACACTCGAATTCATGCTGACTCAGGGAATCCCACTGGACTTGTCGGAACTTCAACATCTCATCCACAAACTAGGCAAACAGAACAGTTGGAGCCGTGCCAGGACTCTGTTCAAACGTGAGTCACATACTCTGCTCTGATATTTTTTTCTTTTTCTGTTCTTTTTCTGTTGATCTTGCAACAACCTTGGCAAAACTTTTCCATTGCACGTATAGTGTAATCATTAGTTGATACAAAATTTTAAAAATTATATATAAAATTAAAAAAAGAATTTGTTTGGAACTCTGTCCAATCTTGTTAGACATTACAGAAATAGATTCAGTGCCATTATACAACCATACAGTGACTCTATATGTTTAAGCTTAAAACATTATTGCGAACACATTGCATTATTGCATTATTGTTATTTATTTTAAACATTTTTTCCACCTCCTTTTCACAAATACTAAAGGAATAAAAAGAGAAAGAGAAATGCTCTGTAACACGTTAGTATATGATGCATTAAGTTACCAGTTTAGAAGCTTTAGATGAATTCTGCGTATTAACTTAATGCTGTATTTATGCTGAAACTGTCTTCCCCCCTGCCTGTCAGGTGCTCATTCTGCAGGTTATTACTCTGGGGTTGTGTGTGAGAAGGATTGCTTGGCCCTGCCCTGTTGTCTCACAGAGATTGAGATGACTCTGTTATTTGAGATGTTCATTGCCTGCATCTGTACAAGCCTTGAAAATCCCAGTGACTCTTCCCAGCCACTGCTCATCACACTCAAACGGTAAGTGCTCACAGTGCAAGTGGTTCCTCACATCTTACATATCTCATGGTGCTGGATGTCTGATTCCCCTCAAAATGGTTACTCTTGCTATTTCAGTTCATACCTGCCTTTAGATCCTATTTTTTTAATTGTTTTGCTGTGGGGGTTTGCTCATTCAGCCACAAGAGCGTTAGTGAGGTCAGGCACTGATGTCGGGCATGGAGGCCCGGGGTGCAGTCTGCTTCAGTTCATCCCAAAGTTGTTCAGTGGGGTTGAGGTCCAACCATGGCAAACTATGTCTAAACTATGTCTAAACTATGTCACAGCACAGAAAGCACATATGGGTGTGATGGTCAGGTGTCCACAAAATTTTGGCCACATAGTGTACAAGTTAATCGTCCAAGCTATCCCTTGGTAAGCAAAGGCATCCTGAATAGTTTCTTATGAGTCCGCCAATAGGTTGTGGAGGCATCATGTTTTCGGGTTGTCCTTCTCTCAGTCCGAGATTCTCGTTAGCGTGATGTCTCAAGAACGAGTGTTTGTAGGGTATGTATGCAATTATCATTGTAACCAGCAGATGAACTGTCCAACGTCCAACCAGGCAAAAGGTCACAGCAAGGCCAAATGTCTGAAATACTGTAGTTTGTTTTCAGTAGCTTCCTTTCTGTTTATCAGACAGAGATGTTACTTACTCAGGGCCCATTTTGTGGGTATTTATGATTTTTGCCATCAATCCATCCATTTGTCTGTCCGTTTGTCCACCCGAGCTTGTCGAGAGCACAATATCTCAAGAACGACTGGTTTAATGTGTTTGAAGGATTTAGACGGAATTATCATTGTAACCAGCAGATGAACTGATTAGATTTTGGAGTTGATCCAAAGAGTCAAGGTCACAGCAAAGGTCAAATGTCTGTACTGATATTATATTAATATACGTATGTGCAGTATTTGTCAGTGGAACTACCATAAGAATTTCAATGTGCAGTTTTCCGTGTGTCAGCTGTGCAATTGGCAAATAAAACACATTGACTGCATACATGTATATGAAGGCATATATTCAGCTTCTTTCTCCATGACCTCTAAAACCCCTTGGTCTGGAAATGTATTCAAAGCCTGATGCAGAAGCACTGATTCACTGGGAATTTTCTGATGTAATGACTGTTTGTGTGTTTTAGGCGCACTGGCAGTGAGATGGCGATGGAGAGTGTGTATTTGGCAGCTGGATGCCGCTTGCTTTCAGCAGCACTGATACCGAACCCCAAACTGAGCATTCGTTACGCAGCTGTCAATCAGGAACAGGAGCAGCTTTTTAAACTGGACCGTGGCTCTGCAGCTAAGTGGCTTTCACATAACCGCAGCTGGGCTCAGGGGATGTGGGCAGGCTCACACACACTCACACAAGCCAAAACAGCCAGAGACTCTGAAAGACCTTCCGAGGTAAACTGATTGTCACGACATATAGCTAATACAAACTACTGGTCCTGTAAACTGATCAGCAGTGAATTCTTTAAAATTAAGTTCTTAGATATAGAAAAATAATTGGCTTGTTTAAAAATGGACTGATTGTGTGCTTAAGAATAAAGGGCTGGTTGGATGTGTTTTTTCACTGTGAGAGGACTTGGCCGATTTTTATATTTTTTTTTCTGGCTCTGCTTTTTAAATTTCTTTGGCTATTGAATGTCTTATTTCATAATGTTAGTAATACAAACCCATCTAGCAAATGAGCCTCAACACTACACAGTTGATGCTGCATAAGAAACAGTTTTGAAACAGAAACAGAAATCAGTTTTTGGCACTTACTTTGCATATATTTGGATTTAGATTTAGATTATGATACTTTTTTTGTTTCATGTGCAGCAGTTTGTTTTATAGTTAACTATGCAAATAGAAAAATGCCCATTTTAGAAATGATGGAAGAAAAGTCTGAGACGTGTGTGAAGTCTGCCTTTTGCAAATTTCCAATGTGTGCAGTTTCAGTTTGTTCCATTTTCAAATATTGTTGTAAATATTTGAAAATAAATAAGTGAAATAATTCATTCTTGTGCATGTCAAAGACATAGTTATGGAGACATCTAAACGGGGTTACATAGCAGTAGTACTGTGTTTATAGGCAACAGTGATCAGTAATCCTGTAGCCCAACATTCTGGTTAGACAGACATTGTGCCTGAAGAATAGCTGGTTTTATGACCAATTAGCTATTCTTCAGCTGCAAGGTGTGTACTGGACATGGTAGGGAATGTCCTACAGGTTGACCCTTGTAGCACATTGTAAAGTCATCCAACAGGTTTTTAAGATTGAGGCACCTAATCTTAGGTAGAGAAATGGAGTTCTGTCACATGGTCACCCTGCAATCTGGTCGTCAGTGTATGTGCAATGAGTCTATTTCCAAGGTATGTAGAGTTCACTCAGCCCTTTGCTAATGTGATTGACACCCAAAAAAGACAACAAAAATCATGAGATGATATTGTTGAACCCTTCAAAATGCGACTGTGTCACAACATGGCTGGGAACAACTTGAGGGCCGGCCAGGCTGCTCTGAACACGGACAGATGCACAGATGGATACACAAAAAGACGAACGGTTAGTCAAATGCACAGGCAACCAAAGCAAAGAATTGTCAACACCTTAGGGATAGATGGTTGTTAACCTTCACAAATCAGGTAATGGATGTAACATATATGAACAGTTAAAAATACAGTTAAACTCATTTAGGGCCATGTAAAAAAAATTTCGCATATCGGAAACAGCTGGGAATTTCAGCACTCATAAGCTCATTGTCTCCCACACACTGAGGATGATGGTAAAAAAGGGAAAAAATAGCCCAAGGATTACAGTTTTAGAATTGTGCAGTTGATTCTTGTGGTTTATCAGGTTTCTAAAATCAAATGTTAAATGGCATGTAAAAAAAAAATCAATGGATCTGAATAGAAACAAAAAGAAACACAATATGAAGAGCTTTCTGACATTAAAGTTAATTAAAAAGTTTTTTGTTGTTGTTTTGGTATTTACATTTTTGGGAAAAGAAAGCACAAGGTGCTGAGGTTTAGAGAACAGATGCATCCTGTTCCTGTGAGAGTCGTTATTCAGTAACCATGACGGATGCTTTAAAAAATGTAAAACTCTTAGTTACTTATAATAACCACAAGCACCAACCTACTTAGTTACATATTACACTGTTATTTGTAAGTTAATTATTTAGTTTTGATTCATGTTACATTTTCTATATATGAAGAGATTCATGCAAAAGTTTTTAAAAAAAATGCAATGTCACTGTAGGCTGCGTTTTTAGTTCGGATTTTGAGCAAACTTTGTCTACGTAATATGGTTATGTTTGAAAATAAATACAGACATTTGTAATTTGTATTGATAAATATTTGCAATAATTCTAAAATGTTCATAATCTGCTCAAACTGCAAAGCACACTGGACTTGTATACTTAACATACACAAATATATATAAGCAGTTTCATATGATAAGACTACACTGTAGCATGAATTTAGTATAACTGTGTACACAGTGTAAAAATGAAATAATAATTTAAATATAAAAAGATAAAGATAATTTTCGTTTAGGTACTTTGCAATGCAAATTTTCCTGCGTAATTTTCCTATTCGCAGTTTCTAAACTTTTCTCACTCCAGCTGTGACTATCAGAGCCTGAAGCACAAAGATACACACCGAAACACACGCATGTAAAGATGTGAGCTCTATCAAGCGTTTAAGTGTTCTGCTTTGTTAATCAAATCAGCCCCAGCTGTTAAAGTTCAAGCCACAATGAGTTTGTGATAAAATACTATACACTGATATACATGACTAAGAATGGACAGGCTTTCACTTAACGTAAAATCTAAAAAATATTCATACATATATATATAAAATACACTGCCTGGCCAAAAAAAGGTCGCTGTTTGGGTTTAAATAAGCAAATACTTAAGAGCCTATGATCGGATCATTACTGCAGTGATTAATATGTTTCAGCTGGCAACAATTCTTTTAACCTTAACTGATGCAGTGTGTAGCTTCTCATTTCTTAAACAACCATGGCAGATTACGTATCCCATGGTCGTGGAAAAGATGTTACTGAAGGGGAAAATTGTTGGCCTGCATCAAGCAAAGAAAACAACTAAGGAGATTGCTGAAATCACTGGAACTGGGTTATGAAATGTCCAGTGCATTATTAAAGCCTGGAAGGATAGTGGTGAACCGTCAACTTTACAGCAGAAATATAGTCGGAAAAAACTCTTGAATGATCGTGATCGGAGATCTTTAAAACGTTTGGTGATGTCTCATCATAAAAAAATCGACGGGAGAACTCACGGCTATGTTTAATAGTGAAAGTAAGAGCATTTCCACACGCACAATGTGATGAGAACTTACAGGATTTGGACTAAACAGCTGTGTGGCCACAAGAAAGCCATTTGTTAGTGAGACTAATCGGAAAAAATGACTTCAATTTGCTAGGGAGCATAAAGATTGGACTGTGGAGCAATGGAAAAAGGTCATGTGGTCTGATAAAATCAGATTTACCCTATTCCAAAGCAATTGGCGTGTCAGGGTAAGAAGGGAAATGCATGAAGGGATTCACCCGTCATGCATAGTGCCTACTGTACAAGCCTCTGGAGGCAGTGTTATGATGTGGGGTTGCATCAGCTGGTCAGGTCGAGGCTCAGCCTCATTGTGTGGCAATAAAATGAAGTTAGCTGAGCACCTGAATGTACTGAATGACCAGGTTATCCCATCAATGGATTTTTTCCTTGTCTGACAGCACAGGCATATTCCAGGATGAAAATGCCAAGATTCATCAGGCTTAACTTGTAAAAGAGTCGTTCAGGGAGCATGAGGCATCATTTTCACACATGAATTGGCCACCACAGAGTCCTGACCTTAACCTCATTGAAAGTCTTTGGGATGTGCTGGAGAAGACTTTACGGAGTGGTTAGACTCTCCTGTCCTCAATGCAAGAATCTCAGCCAAAAATGAATGCAACTCTGGATGGAAATAAATGTTGTGAAGTTGCATAAGGTTGTTGAAACAATGCCAGGAAGAATGCGTGCCGTAATCAAAGCTAAATGCAGTGCAACAAAATATTAGTTTGTGCCACTTTTTTATATATATATAATTGATGTGTGTATGCGCTTGTGTGTGTGTGCACTCTTTCTTAATCTCTGTTCATATGGTACTTTTCTATTCTTTTATTTAAATTGTAGTTTAGGTTCTCACAGTGGGGTGATGTATAGGGAAGGGATGCTTTTTTTCTTTAAAATTTTTTTTTTTTTTAAATCACATGGCAGTGGTGGAGATTACTTATCTTATAGTCTAAAGGTTGTGGTTATTATTTGGTTATCATAGCTGTGAGTGTAATTAACGTCTCACTTGAAAAGAAAGTTAAAAGAAAGGGTTAACCTAAAACTAAAACAAGTATAAATAACAATTTAAAAATGAAAAACCGGGAAGTACTGTTATCATGCACAGTGTTTCAAACCCACGTCTGGATGAGTGGAAAGTTCAGAAAAATTTAAAAAACAAACAAAAAACTCGAATTGCTCAAATACATTGCATATTTGCACTGTTCTTCTTCAAGTTAAATCAAGATCAAGAAGTGGGCCCATTGAAATTCTTTCACTCTGGAAAGGGCTCCCTGACTGCAGAAAGTTTGAGAAACTCTGGTTTAGGTGATCTGCATGTGGTTTTGTCACGCTGTTAAGTTTGAAGTTTAGGCAACAAAAATGTGTAATATTACACTCTTATGCTCTTAGCTGTGATTTTATTTATTAACTTTGTTTTATTTTCTACTTATTTTATTTGATGCTGTAAATTGGTCAGCTGCTGCTGTTGTAAATGGTGCTATATAAATAAATTGAACTTGAACTTGAACTCTTATGTGAGAGGCAGGTGAGGTGCAAGCTGACAAGTGCATGTATATTGTTAAGTGTGTCCTGAGTGTGTGTGTGCTGTCACCTCTGGACTGGAAAGGATTGTCTGCATGTTAAATGACATTTTAATTTTGATATTTTGTCAGACTGGCAGGCATAGAATAATATTGATAATCTCAGCCTATTAATAACACATAGTCATTATCTTTTATTTTGAATTTCAGAAGCCTTAACAAACTATCTTTCTGGTAAATTAGACACATGTAGTTGTAGGAACTGAAAGAAAGGATCCTAATGAACATTTTGTGTCTCATTCTCAGGGAGTCTGTTGTATGTGAGTTATTTTATTCATTCATTTATTATATTTTGATTAGAAAACTTGAGATATGTTTCCATCTTCTGGTGAAATAGTGAATAATTAATAATCAAAACTATACTGGCACTGCTTTTTTAATTTTTAATACAAATTTAATTCAAATTAAAGAATGGTTTTGAATATACACTGATCAGCCATAACATTAAAACAACCTGCCTAATATTGTGTAGGTCCCCCTTGTGCTGCCAAAACAGCTCTGACCTGTCGAGGTATGGACTCCACAAGACCTCTTAAGATGTGCTGTGGTATCTGACACCAAGAGCAGCAGATCCTTTAAGTCCTGTAAGTTGTGAGATGGGGCTTCCATGGATTGGACTTGTTTGTCCAGCACATACCACAGATGCTCAATTGGGTTGAGATGTGGGGAATTTGAAGGCCAATCAACACCTTGAACTTTTTGTCATGTTCCACAAACAATTCCTGAACAATTTTTGCAGTGTGGCAGGGCATTATCCTGCTGAAAGAGGCCACTGCCAATAGGGAATACCGTTTTCATGAATGGGTGTACCTGGTCTGCAACAATGTTTAGGTAGGTGGTATGTGTCAAAGTAACATCCACATGAATGCCAGGACCCAAGGTTTCCCAGCAGAACACTGCCCAGAGCATCACACTGCCTCTGCCGGCTTGCCTACTTCCCATAGTGCATCCTGGTGCCATCTCTTCCCCACGTAAGTGACGCACATGCACCTGGCCTTCCACATGATGTAAAAGAAAACGTGATTCGTTAGACCAGGCGACCTTATTCCATTGCTCCATGGTCAAGTTCTGATGCTAACGTGCCCACTGTAGGCGCTTTCAGCAGTGGTCAGCATGGGCACTCTGACTGGTCTGTGGCTAAACAGCCCCTTATGCACTGTGTGTTCTGACACCTTTCTATCATAGCCAGCATTAACTTTTTCAGCAATTTGTGTTACAGTAGCTCTTCTGTGGGATCGGACCAGGCGGGCTAGCCTTCGCTCCCCACGCGCTTCAGTGAGCCTTGGGCGCCCATGACCCTGTCGCCGGTTCATTGGTTGTCTTTCGATGGATACTGGGAATTGCATAGTGGGAACACTCCACAAAGACCTGCTGTTTTGGAGATCCTTTGACCAAGTCGTCTAGCCATCACAGTTTGGCCCTTGTCAAAGTCGCTCAGATCCTTACACTTGGCCATTTTTCCTGCTTCCAACACATTAACTTCGAGAACTGACCGTTCACTATCCCACACTTTGACAGGTACCATTGTAACAAGGTAATCATTGTTATTTACTTCACCTGTCAGTGGTTTTAATGTTATAGCTGATCGGTGTGTATCGTTCATTTGAATAAAAAAAGAAAAAACAACAGCTGCAAGAAACTCTAATTTCCAGCATCAAGTAACAAGTTAATTTATTTTTTTCTTTATTTATTTCCCTTTTTACTCATTGCATCTATCAACTTAAAAATAGTCATTAAGAATTGTTTTGTTTTCATTCAGACAAATACAATACAGCAATAAAGCATTACATAAGTCTTAATCTAAACTCTAAAAGGTGCCCTAAACAGCTGATCAAGCAGTTTACACTTTGACCAGAGTCACTGAACAGCCATAGAGGAGAGAGATGATGAAGAGTATGATGAAGGCACAGGCCATGTTCCAGGTTTCCTCAGCCTGGTCCAGAGTGCTAGCATCAGACTTGTTCTCATCAAAGTATATCGTCTCTTCAGTAAATTCTGTAAGAAGAAAGGATTTTTAGTCATTTTGTCACTGTACTTTAACCTAAAGAGAACCTAGCAGTAAAGATCCACTTCGTACCCCTAGTTCATGAAATAAAAGGGAGAGTTTTTTTTGTTCTCAGATGAACTAAATGTATTTATACTGATTCTGATTGGTCAGTAGTTGTTGAGTAATCTGAACTTTGACTATTGTAGAAATGAGAACCAAACACTAAAGACGCTAGCATTCTTCAACAGAACTATATATGATACAGGATAGATTGTAGGACTACACTAGTAATGTCTAGCAAAAAAAAAAAAAATCACCTGTTTTGGAGATGCTGCGAGTGACGACGCCAGTAATATGCTCGACATGGCACGTGTATGTGGCTCCAGGTGCCCATTCAGAGGCCTTGACATTCAGGTGGCTTTTAATGCTGAATTTCCCATCCGGCCCTTTGGCAGAGCTGCTGGTTCTATGCTCATGCTGTACACTCACACTGTTTTGGAGCCAGGTGATGTTAATGGCAGAGGGGCTGTAACCATACACCAGACACACCAGCTCATCTCGACCCTGCAGCAGCTCCACAGAGGGAGGACATTCATTCACAGAGGCTGGATGATGGACCAGGAGGGAGGTGTGGAAAAAAAAATTTCAGTGGCAATAACAATCAGACATTGCTTATAGTGGAACAGGTATAAGTATTTGATGGTAAATTATGATCATGGGATATACCGATAATTTAAATCAGTTATAATAATCAGTATAATATAATGATTAAATGTAATAGATATGACAGCACTGTTGAATTCTTAAATCTGATTGGTCAGAATGTATTTTTATTTATAACAAAGGCTCTAAGCGTATACTATAAAAAAATCTTAATTTAAAAATCTTATGATTTAACAACAGCAAAAAAAGTACATCCATTAACATAGTGAAGCTTTCTCTAAGGAGATGTTTATCATTTTTGGAAGGAGTCTCCAGTCTAAGTGCTTTTATAACAGGAAGACTTGAAATTACATTCTTTAATAAATAAAAATTGTAATCGTTGACAAACTGCTGTGGTGTAAGAAGAGTAAAACACACTGTGCCATGCTGTAATAGGAAAATAATCATCTTCAGGATGGTAACAGTAACTACACTTCATGAATTGTGTGATTCATGAAAACTACTAAGTAATAGTCAACATTAGATTATCGGGAAAGTCACAGTCATTTGTAGTTCAGATTAAGAAACCCCATATAAATTACAAATAAATGAAACAAGCTGCTTCCACTAGAGACAGGATGTGACACGTTACTCACCGTATATGTTGTCTATTGTGCTGATGATCGGCTCTTTGGATGACTCGTGGCTGACCACACAGGAAAAATTGCCATCTTCCCTTTTTGATGCTAGTAATATCAGTGCACTGTGCATGGAATAACCACCCCATGCAGAGCGAATGCCGACTGGACTGTTGGTGAAGCGAGACGCATCCAGCCGTTTGCCGTTCAGCTCCCAGTGCACAGAGATATCAGCAGGGTGGAAGCCGTCGATCAAGCAGAGAAGAGATGTGTTGTGAAATCCTGAGAGATCGTCGTCACTGGGAATGAAAATTCGGATGGTGGGACTTTTGACTTCTGAGGATGGAAATGAAAAAAGCAAATATCAGGTCAGAATTGCCAGAATTCAACAGTTATTTAAAATACAGACTTATTGCTAATTAATCACAGTTAAGTCTAATAATGAAGAATAGAACAAGAAAAGCCCTTAATCATTGATATGGTCAAGCCTTCTGTAAGGAGACATTTATTTCACATTTCTGGAAGGAGTCTCCAGTGTCAGTGCTTTGTGACAGTCAGTGGTAAAGCTGTTGCTTTAAGTTGAAGGATGGACATTGTGTGTCAGCTTTTAAGTAAAAAGCTGCATTTTTGTCTTATTAACCTCAAGAGAAAGTGAGAATATGACTGTTTATAGCTGTGTGTGATAACTAGTTTTGCAGGCATTCCACAATATTCCATATAACTTTTAATGGATAAAAAGTATCACGGTCATTCTTTAATAAATAAAAAGTGTAATTGTTGACAAATTGCTGTGATATAAGAGGAATAAACACTTTGAGATGCTGTTATAGGAAAATAATCAACTTTAGGGTGGTAACAGTAACTGCATCATCTTGTCAATTATTATTTTCCTATAAGACCATGCCTCCAAGTGTTCTATTACTTACATCTTTTATTACGTTTATGGAAAAAGACACATCAAACCCCTTAACATGCTTGGTAGGCCGATGGCAGGTGTGTGGATATAATAAATGAATGCAATGTGACGTGATTCAAGCACATGAAGGGTTTTCCTCTCTTTTCACAAAAGAATAAAAAATAGGTCCTTAAAGGTCTGCTTTTCTGTAAGCACTTGCCTCTGGTTTTAGAGATGATGTGTTGCTGTGTTTTGTTGGAGCAGAGGTGTTTCACCTCACAGGAGACACTTGTGTATGCGTTCCACATTGCAGCCGGAACCTTTTGAACACTTTGGAGACTCTCTGTTCCATTGCTGTGGGCTTTGGGAGTGTGTGTGGTCACACCGTGAGAGGAACTGTCCTTTCCTACTTTCCAAATAATCGTGAAGTCCTTGAGCCTGTGGCCCACCAGCAGACATGTGACAGAGACCTGATCATTTGCTCTCATATCACTGATGGAGGGAGCTAACAGGAAAACCTCTGCTGTCTGAGCAAAAGCTGGAGTCACTGGAGATAAAGAAATGGCATTAGTGTAGAGATGTACAGACACATACATGCGTCTAAGATTTGGATTTGGTATAAAGATCATTAACTTTTCTGATACGTGGGCCATTATTAGAATACCTGCACAAACATTGGTGCTCTTCTCGGCAGGTTTGAGAGGATCCTGATCGCTGACTTGACAGGTAAATTTAACTCCACTATTCCACTCTTGCTGTGGAACCGATAGCTCACTGGACACTTTCACACGTCCATCACCTTCCACTGTTACTTCCCTAGGAGCGTTACCCACAGATTCAGGGAGCCACTTGATCTCTGGGTTAAGTCCAGTTCCAGAGCAAAGAAGTTTTTGTGTCGTTGTTGCAGATTGAGCCACACTGGAAACAACTGAAAGTTCCACTGAAGGGTCACCTGGAGAGAAGCTCAAATATTTTAGCATGAAATGTAAAGACTTTCTTTCTGGCTACACAGATTTAAACCAACTTATTTTGTGTTTTACTGCTGATCCAGGTAATCTTTTGACATTTCATTGCAAAAATATATTTTAAAATGCCCCCTCATGAGGGGAATAAAATACCCTTTTCAGTTTCATATTTAGAAAAAGCGGGCATTTTGCATTGCAAATCACATCACATTGTCAAAATGTTGCAGCGAGACATGTTTCTGCTTTACAGGTCTAGAATAGAGGAATCACAATTCTGCAGGATGTAACAATAAGTAAAATGGGAGGTTTTTACTTTCATGTGAGGTATGAAAAAATAGGAAGCTTGTGGAACAAACAAAGACCACATTCATTAACCTGAACAAAATGCATTTAAAGCATTATACAATTGGTTATATCTTTGGAAATATAACCAGTTGAATTTCTAAGAAAATATCATGGACAGATACAAACAAAAATAACTGCACAAGCAGGATAAAAAAAATTCCCATGTACATCAAGTTTAAACCAATTATGAACTCAAGTGATGAGCTAAGGTTGAGGAAATTTGAGAGCGAGAATACACACACCGTGCTGACTGTGCTGTGTGTCATTTTGACCTCTAAATATTGCCAATATTCAAACAATGAAGAGACTGAGATTGAAATATTCCTCACCAAAAAGTTTTCCTGTAGAACTGGACTTCCACTTTATGAAACGGCTTTGCTGAATCTGACAGGTGAAACGTTTGTCTTTGGTTTGATGTGTTTTGGGAACAGTGACACGTACAATCAGTGTGTCCAGGCCTTTGGGCAGATCCACGTACTGAACGTCAGGGAACATGGCTTCATTGGCCTGGAAGGTGACAGAGAGCTCACCAGAGGGCAGATCTCTTCCGACACACTCCAGCACTGCACTGTGTCCCTTCAGTATGTCTGCAAGAATCCTCCTGATCTCCACTGTAGGAGTTTTCTTCACAGGTTCTGAGGAACATGAAGATAAAGTCTCATAAGTTAAAATGTTTAGATAAAGTGAAATATTTTTACGTTAATTTTTCAACATGCAACCCAATGTGTGCACACATGGCATTTAGGATGATCCCCATGCATCTAAATGCTGTGTTTATATTCACTGTTTAAATAACTAATATATGTGAGGCAACCTGGAAAATCCCATCACCTATCACTGTGGCTGAATTTTTTCACAACCGAGCTAAGTTGTAAACTGTGTTCTTTAAGTTGCCTCTAAATAATTTAAATTATATACAGAACTTACCTATAATATTAACCGTCTTCTCTACTTTGTCGAAACATAGATGTTCAGCCGTGCATTTTAGTGTCTGCAAGTTTTTCCATTCTTCTGTAGAGATAGTCAGGTTGCTAACAGTCTCGCCCAGTCTTGTCGAGATGGCTGTGCCTGTTTTTGGCTTTCCATCTACAAGCCATGACACTTTAGTGATGGTGTACTCAGTTTCAACAACACAGGAGGCTGTTACTTGTGAATCTGTCAATACTGACATGAGACGAGGTTTCTCCAGACTTATCGGTGGTTTGTAATTTGAATGAGCTGCAATATATAAGATATTGTTCACTCACAGTTATGTACACACATCTGTTTCATGGAGTTTAATGAAATTTTAAGATCATGAACTTTTTTCATTAAGTAGTCCTTTGTTAGAATACCTGCACAAACACTGGTGCTCTTCTGGACAGGTTTGTGATGATCTTGATCACTAACCTCACACTTAAATTCCACTCCATTACTCCACTCCTGTTGAGGAACTGATATCTCACTGGACACTTTCACACGTCCATCTGCTTGCAACGTTACTTCATAAGGAGGATTGTTCAAAGATTCAGGGAGCCACTTGATCTTTGGGTTAAATCCAGTTCCAGAACAAATAAGTTTTTGTGTCATTGATCTGGATTTGTCAATGCTGGAAACAGCTGAAAGTTCCACTGAAGGGTCATCTGGAGAGAAGTGCAAATATTTTAACATGAGCTACTGTATGAAAAATAAATTTCTCTCTAAATCGATTTAAAAATCCTCATGTCAAGATATTACAACAATGTTGGTCACATCCATCGATTCTGGACTGAATGCTTCAATATTATGTCTTCTCTTAGAATGTAATAATAAAAATATCAGAAATGAACAGAAAAATGTTTGTCACTGTTTTTGTCTACTTATGACCACCACATTATCTGAAACTTCACAGCTTTGATGAAGGCATATACTCTGCCCACTTGGCACAATCATGTTATGTCATCCCTGAGAAAAGTTTGTGTCCTAAAATAGACATCCAGTTATGTGTCATTATCATATGCTCATAAATTGCCTTTATAAACCCTTTAAACCACATTGTATTTGTAAAACCTTTTTCCCCATACAAGTCACTTTTTCTATAGTTAGAAGCAAAAATCAATGTTTCTAGATGACCTGCATTCATGAAATTTTACATCTTCATGACTGTCCCTAATTATGAGGATATTACAGATGAATTTCCCAAAACGATGATTATCATTGGATTTATGTTAGATTTTATACTGAAATTGGCTTAAAATACAGTATGTTTTATGAGAGTGCATGGTATTTTCTTGATTAAATGAAAAAGCAATTATTTTAAAACATGCTTTAATGAAAAGGTCTTTCCCCTGAGAGTGTCTTCACAGTGAAATAAATATTTTGATATTTGTAGTTTAATATTAAATATTTTAAAATTTAATTGTAATATTAAAATACTGTTATGAACGCAATGTTTAAAAGCCATGTATGTTAGATAAATTTTGCCAAGTAATGAAGTTTTATGATAGGAAAAAAATTTAAAGTATTATTCTTTTAATACAAATTGAAAGAAGGGTATTTTGAGCTGTTAATATTGCCTGTATTCAGATGGTACAGATATTGAAACTGAAATATTCCTCACCAAAAAGTTTTCCTGTAGAACTGGACTTCCACTGCATGGAATGGCTTTGCTGAATCTGACAGGTGAAACGTTTGTCTTTGGTTTGGTGTGATTTGGGAACAGTGAAGCGTACAGTCAGTGTTTCCAGGCCTTTGGGCAGATCCACGTACTGAACGTCAGGGAACATGGCTTCATTGGCCTGGAAGGTGACAGAGAGCTCGCCAGAGGGCAGATCTCTTCCGACACACTCCAGCACTGCACTGTGTCCCTTCAGTATGTCTGCAAGAATCCTCCTGATTTCCACTGTAGGAGTTTTCTTCACAGGTTCTGAGGAACATGAAGATAAAGTCTCATAAGTTAAAATGTTTAGATAAAGTGAAATATTTTTACGTTAATTTTTCAACATGCAACCCAATGTGTGCACACATGGCATTTAGGATGATCCCCATGCATCTAAATGCTGTGTTTATATTCACTGTTTAAATAACTAATATATGTGAGGCAACCTGGAAAATCCCATCACCTATCACTGCGGCTGAATTTTTTCACAACCGAGCTAAGTTGTAAACTGTGTTTTTTAAGTTGCCCTAAATAATAATATTTTAAATTATATACAGAACTTACCTATAATATCAATCGTCTTCTCTACTTTGCCGAAACATAGATGTTCAGCTGTGCATTTTATTGTCCCCGAGTTTTTCCATTCTTCTGTAGAGATAGTCAGGTTGCTAACTGTCTCGCCCAGTCTCGTCGAGATGGCTGTGCCTGTTTTTGGCTTTCCATCTACAAGCCATGACACTTTGGTGATGGTGTACTCAGTTTCAACAACACAGGAGGCTGTTACTTGTGAATCTGTCAATACTGACATGAGACGAGGTTTCTCCAGACGTATCTGTGGTGTGGATGTGGGAGCAGCTGCAATATATAAGAGATTGTTCACTTACAGTTGGACATCATGGAAGATTTTTATTTTCCATTGTTTTTGTGTGGAACTGACCTTGGCACTTGCTCCATGTTTCACTGAAGGTCTTGGAGTTGTGTGTGGCCTTACAGGCGAACACTGTGCCTTCATTCCATTGCTGTGCATTAATCCTGATTTGGCTCATTGCGGAATACACCTTTTCTCCAGTGCTGACATCTTCGAATATCTTGATGGTTTCTCCCTGTCTGAGCACCTGATCACCCTTGTACCACTGAACATCAATTTTTTTAGGATGAAAACCATCCAACCAACAAAGCAGATCAACATCCTTGTCTGTTGTCTTGATACTGATGGTGATTCTGGGCTCAGCCACACGCTGAGCTAGAAACAGTGAGATAAAAACAATTCAAGTACATGGCATATATATTTAGCGCTCAGTAGAACTTCCTTAACATTTGAGCTTTTTCCCTTACACCTTTAATGTGTATTAAGATACTGGCACAACACTTGGGCAGGGAACTCTAAAACAGTTAGACTGTTATACTATAAACATGATGATGATGCTGCTGCTGATGTCATCACAAGAAATATGAGTGCATCTCATATATGACAAGGAGCTCTGTTTCAAACATACCTGGCACAAATCAGAGAAGATGGCACTTCTACATGTTGCATCGATAAATAATTGAAAGCTATATTTAATCATTTTTTCATCAAGTTTTCAGAAAAGTGTGTCGTGACATCAGGCCCTTTTTTAACTCGTGGCCAATCAGGTCATAAGTTGGTTGAGAAAGACAAGTAAGAAAAACACACATTGAGCACAATGTGCCAGTGCCTTATTGGTGAGTGAATATAAGCAGATTTACTGTACAGTTATGTTAAAGCAAAATATTTTTAATTTCAATAATCCAACATCGCAAAAGAACTAAAAATGAAAACTTGATTATTTTATGTTCTCGGAAATTCGCAACATCTTTTCTCTTAATTTTCTGCCTCCAAAGCTACAGCAAAGCCAAACAAGCTCATCACAGGAGATAAAAGTTAAATCAGTATTTATTTCATTTGCATTACTGATAAAAAATCTACTCTACAGAGAAAAACTAGACTAGTTTGTTAGATGTAGTAGCCAGGACTGGTTAAAGAACAACTCATTAAAGAGTTTTTTTTTTTTAAACTTACGTATCTATGTCTATTTGGCTGTTGTTTGTGGGAGTTTTCAAAAACAGAACTCAGTGTAACAACTAATGAGCTTAGTATGAAGTATTTATCACCATGTGTTTGATATTGTTCTCCTCTTTTTTTTGCATGAATAATGATTAAGAACAACATAAGTATAATTCTAGAGCTAAACCAAAACACAAACAACCTTAGGTTAATGGTTCAGTGTGTGTGCGCACATTTTTTAAACGTTTTTGGTGTTTTGTGGTGTGGCTAGAGGAAGGTGTGCAGGACAGGCTTCAGCGAGCACAGCAAACAGCAGATTGGAACGTTAGGCAACAAGCAGGCCAAAGATAAACGGCAAAATCTTCCAAAAGAAGAAGTGAAAATCATCTGTATCTCTGAGATGAAGTGAAACACACCTGCACAGGAAGAAGTGCTCCATTTGCATCCATTATTAGACCATTTACATGCAGTGTTTTGCCTGTTATGTAAAGAGTGTTTTTTATTCTCGTTGTTTGCTCAGTGACATGATAAAGCCTTTACTATAATGCACAACTAAAGACAAATTAGCTAAAAAAAAAAGAAGAAGAATCATAACAAAATAGTTTTACTATGTTTCAACAATACAAACTGAGAGAAACACTATTGTCATTGAAACATTTATTCAATTTAAACTTATTAAAATAAACACCATACTTTAAAGCCGACAGTAATTCAAATAAAGATGTAGAAAACAGTGAGACTTTTAATTGCATAATTTTGTAAGACATTTATTTGAGATTTGAGTAAAAGCATGAAAAGGTCCAACATTTAAATGTCCAAAAGTATTTACAGATATAAAATATGTGGAAAGTAGCCTAGTAGGCAATAGCAGAAAGTATAACTCAGAACAGAATAATGAAGAAACAGAGAGAAGACTAAACTCATTTCCATTCGTAGTTTCTGTACTCATTTCACCTGAAATCACAATTTCAAACTGATTAGATCACAAAGTGTAGCCATTCATCATGTGTTATAAAAATATATTCTCTTTGTTACTTATGCAATGAAATAATATATGAAATATGCTGTATATTCATGTATTTTATAAATAAAAAAAATCTCTGTCTCTCTTTTAGGGTGAATTCAGATATAGAGTTTTCCTGCCATTAATAAAACAAAATCCCCAACACACGATACATTTCTGACATTTTAAAGGTGTTGACTACTTACAATGTGTAGACAATGTTTGTTGATCATATTCTAAAGAAGCTTAAAACATTTTTTTCTTCATTCAGATTTTCATTAGACATTTACTTTTATCCTTAATGACACATTAAAACTGATTTTTTAAAAATATTTATTTATTTATTTATTTGTAGCATACTTC
The DNA here is from genome assembly GCF_027358585.1 of Pangasianodon hypophthalmus. NCBI lineage: Eukaryota > Metazoa > Chordata > Actinopteri > Siluriformes > Pangasiidae > Pangasianodon > Pangasianodon hypophthalmus. The sequence goes on along the minus strand of NC_069722.1, from coordinate 22,206,577 downwards.
CAAGTCAACCATACCATATTATGTGAACACAGCACAGTAAGTAAAATTGACAATTAAATTTGACTTGGAAGCTAACTGCAACTGTATGGTGTTCTTTGTAATGTTCTATAATTAAATTCTTAGAGTGATAACAATAACAGTGTTTAGAAAATCTTCAGTATTTTCCAAATTTATAAGTGGATTATTTTCCTATAACAGCACATCCTGAAGTGCTTTATTCCTGTTATAGCACAGTAATTTGCAAATGATTCTAAATTTTTAATTTCTTTTAAAGAACAATATGTTATAATAATATAAAAATAGATATAAACAGTACTTCCTTCATCTGCCTCTCTTTTTTTTCTCTGCCTTGAATAGAAAAAATAATAACTTACTAACTATTTAAAACAACCTCTCTAATTGAAGTACAGCTAGAATTATTGTCAGCTGCTGTTATAGATGGTCAACACCTTTTGACCAATCAGATTTCATAAATCAACAGCACTTTATGATTCATTTCTTGCAGCAACAGTGTAATATGGGATTTTAAAAAACAAACCTTGACATCAGTCTGTGAAATTATATAAACACAGTACACTAAGTAAAAAATATCTGCATAATACTTTTTTTGTTTGTTTGTCCTGGTATACCTGAATTCACCCCGTTTATGTTTATTGATCAGGTCTCACCTTGATAACAGTCACTCCGATGCTGTAGAAGAGGGTGATGAGGAAGAGAAATACAAATGTTAAGGCAGTGTTTGCCATGCTATCATCATCCATCATCTCTGCCTCATGGTGGAAGAGCTCTGTCAACATCAGGCAATCTGTTGGCATACACACACACACACACACATTTATATAAGGACATTTATATCTGATGAGAATAGGAACAGAAAGTACACACGTAACAGTTTACACACTAAATATAAATGATGTATGGTACAATGCAACTTAGACACTATATACAGTATAAAGAATTAAAAGTGGATTCTTCATACTAAATATGAAGTCTCATGCAACATTTTACAACATTACATAAGCTCTGGCTCTCATTAAATGGAAATGTTTATGTTTAAATTGGCCAAAATTTTAATGTACTATTCTGTCACTGTTATTTAATTTCATACCACAGTCCTGATGAATTCTCAACTCTGGTCAGAAGGTGTTGATTTTTTTCTATAACATCAGCTCTGACAGTAGTTCTGGCTACAAGGTGCTTGTTCTAAAATGTTATTGTTTCTATAGTAACATGCACATAAACATTTTTTAAAAAAATATCATTAATGTTTTCTGTAAGACAACATTTGTTTAATATTTATGGAAGGAGTCTTTAGTGTTCACTTTCTTACAGTCAGAGGTGAAGCTGTAATTAATTTTTGTGACATGGGAATGTCTTTAAAACAGACGGCATTGCACTTTGCAGTTTCTCGCTAATGTGACAAATTACACTTTCTGTAACTGTGCTTCACTGCAGTCTGCATCACACCACCACATCTTTGGTTATAACAGCACTTTCTGAAGTGTTTTATTCCTTACATATCTATGTAGTTTTGGGGTGTGCTTTTAAAAACTTTTATTACTGCATCCAAAACATTATAGCAAATATAATGGCAAATAACCATTTTATTTTTTGAATAGGTTGCTTAAGTGTGATTTAGTGTGATCTATAGATTTATAGTCTTACTAATTTATCTCTTGATTGGGTAGAAAACTAGTGTTTAAGTGGTTACTTATCAAAGTGGTGTATCTGTACAAAATCAGCAAAAGGTTCTACAAACAAAATGCCACAACACGTTGTTTGTATTTATCTAAAATTCAGATTGCGTATCATTATATGTAATATCAATGCATTTTTAATATGAATGCTATGTATGTAGTTTTGCTAAGTTAAACATGAAACCGGTGACCCCCAACCTGTCAAGGAAAAAGGCAGAAAAAGTTCTCCACATTACAAGAGGGGCTGAATGTCTTGGCTTGCTGCAGATTAAACGGTATTACACTAAATCATTGCAACATTTTTATTTACGGCCTAATTGAGGATATAGTGACTATTAGTAAATAACACAGAACAACAAAAAAAGCTTGACAAAAATATTGCAAAAATGCAAACACACACACACACACACACACATTGTGAAATTGTGGGGGAAAGCTTTGGATCATTCTCTATTAACAAAATTAATAGTTTATTAATAGATTTGTCTTTCTTAATTTTATGAAATAATTTAAAGAGATATTTGATAGATCTTTGAAGCCCATATTAATTATTTGCTTATTTTTTAATTGTATATTTGTTGAGAAAATGATGAAGGAGGACATTAAAGCAGCTGTGACTAAAATGTCTTAAGTCAAATCCAGTCCAGGTGCAGCCATGGCATTATTTTGGGATATCCATATTTAGGATATGCTAAGATAGTGATGTATAAAGTTAGTGTAATATAATACTATAATATTTCCGTACTGCACAGGGTACATGCTGAAGGATTTTTTTATTGTCATTGTTTCAGTGTAATATTGCATCAGACATATTCCAAAAACCAAGGACACACAAGCATTAGACAGACTTCAAGACAATGACATTGCATTAATTAAAAAAAAAAAAAAAAACACATAGAAGACAGGGCAAAAATAAAAATAAAACAAGCATTAAAAGCAGACAACACAATTTCTAAAACGTATGGCAGGTTTGTGGAACGTTCAGGCTGAGATTCACTAAGGTGGGTGGATTTGAAGTGATAGTGATGGATCTGGATATGAGGCGCACAGGGTCCTCGATGGACTCGTGATAAACCCTGCAGCTGTACACGGCGCCACTCTTCCATTCTGCAGTTTTCACAATCAGCTGGCTGTACACTGAAAAGAGGTTGCCTCTCTCGATAACTCTAGTGGTGTTCTGCTCATAGCCGCCCTCATCGTCCACTTGTTCATCGTTAACAAGCCAAGACACAGCCACCTCCTTAGGGTAGAAGTCTTTTACATAGCAAGTCAGGGTCACCGATTCACCTGAGCTCTCTGGTGGAGCGAGCAAGTAAACCTTGGGGCATTCCTTTTTGCCTAAGAATATGAAATCACAGTTCAGGTCAAAACATGCTCAGTTTCCTTCTCTTGCATTGTTTCCGTATGTTGGGGAACATTGGTCATGCATAAACTAAAAAAACAATTTTCATATATCATAATTTGCACATATTTTCAATCTAATTAGATATCACCTTAAAAAATGTGCTTTTCTGCTTCTTAAAAAAAATTCCTCATAGCTTTATCATACAAATAAAGAGCCAGACTACGTATAAGTAGTAAAAGCATTTCCTACCATTTACTCTTTGGTAGTCTACTGTTTCATACTGGAGGGCGAATGCTGAATGTTCCACTTCGCAGGTGAATTTGGTGCCATCGCTCCACTCATCGAAACTGATCGGGGTCGTGAGTGTGACCGTGGTTTCCGCAGATACGTCTTTTTCCGCTAGGGAAGAGATCTCTGTACCGCCAATAAGCCATTTAATGCCCTTGAAGCCCACCTGTCCTTCGGCCCTGCACTCGAGCTGGCCAGCTCTTTTGAGCAGCATGTCCCTGGGGCAAGGTGGGATTATTTTCACCTGTGGTGGTTTTGAGTCAACTGACACTGTAAAGAAGGTGTAGAAAAAATGTTCTTAAAGAAGCAAATGAGTATTTGAATTAAAAAAAGCACAGTAAATGTATAATCTGAAAATGTACCATAAAATCTAGAGTTTTACTATAGTATTTTAATATAATATATAAGTTATAAGAGTTTACATAACTGCCATTTTCATTCAAAGTAGAGGGCATATAATTACTTTAAAGCAAATTTACATTTCCAGCATTTAGAGCAAGTGCTTTGTAGTCTGTCCTCAAAAACAGTTCCTCATACTATGGTGTAAGAATACCATCGAGCTCAAACCCAGTTAGAGGAAGTTTTAATTAAATTAAGTGGAACTAACTGCTTCAAATTGATTGAAGAAGTTAATAATTCAGCTGTTCGGACAGATCTTTCAAACTGGTACATAAAAAAATTAAGTAAAAAATAATACATACCATAAATCGCCTCTTTGGCCGCAGTCCATTTCTTCTGGTGGAATTCGCACTTAACTGGAGATGATGAACCCGTCCATTCATTGGCGCTGATTTCCAAAATACTTACAGCAGTGTAAGCATCTTTATCCGGGCTTAATATGGTGTGTTTGACCTTATTACCGAGTTCCGTGCTGCCACGAGTCCACTTAAATGTGTGTGTTTTAGGGGAAAATTGTGTAGCTAAGCAGATGAAGGTAGCTGTTCCATTGTCTATTTCTGTTTGGGTTGGAGTTGTTAGAAGCAGAGATGCAGGGAGCTCGGGCACAACTGCAAAACAAACACACACAGATCCGTATGCAGCAGCAATGGGCACAGCAGGTATTGCAGTTTAGGAATAGATTGTGTTGCCACAGTATATGAAGGCCACAAAAGTGCTAATTTTTTATACTACATAATATCCAATCTTAAATCAGAGTGCTGTCAAATTCTCAATTAATGTTACCAAATTGTCTATATTTTGTATTAATGCAATCGATATGTTAGCATTTCTATAGTAACGACTTACGCAGATACTTGAATAGTTGATGCTCTACATAATATGAGCCTAATAAACACATTTTTTTTTTTAAATGTGTTATTTATCAAATAAAATCTTATAATCGTTGATATTGTGAAGGTTTCTTTAAGGAGACATTTAGTTAACATTTCTGGAAGAAGTCTCCAGTTTCACAGCCAGGGGAAAGACAGAGCTTATATTTCTTATTAACTTCAAGAGGGATTAAACATTGTAAATCTGCAAATTGCTGTAGTATAAGTGGAATAAAACACTTCACATTACACCAACTTGATTATTGATCATTTTCCTATAGCAGCACGCATCACGTTTTCTTCCGCACATATTAAGCTAATTATGGGTTGACAAATGACATGTATGGTTTAGAGGGATTAGGAGAAAACTCTGCACTATGCAGAGCATCGGATCTGTGGAACTGAGGCCGAGAACCCTTAATTTATAGTTTACTACTCTGTTAAATCTAATTTATCTCTTATAAATGTTGATGCCACAGCAAACTTTTGCATATATTTTGATAACATACTGTGGCAACAAGCATGCGAGAAGTCATAAGCCACAGGTGAAAAAAAAGGGAACAGGCTTCGTTTAGCAATGGCAAAGAAAGAGAACACAGTGTACATAAGCTTTGGAATTTAAAATGTTTGACTCTGGACATGAAATATTCCAGTGCTGATTGCAATTGAAAAATTGGATAGACATTTTAGGAATAATAAACATTTAGTCAGACACTTTAAATGGCCAAAGCAGACTGTCTCAGTGTGATTAGACATGCAACATCCTCTTTAAAAAAAGTAACTATTGAAACTATTGTAGACATTTATTCTGTTTACAGTCTAATTTCATGTCCTTTGCATCATTTTCTTAAAGAATAATGCTCACACTGAGACTGAAATTAGCTTATACATGTAGCTAAGAGAAATATTAACACTAATTATTATAAAGTGGTAATCATCTGTATGACCTTTAAGGCTATTGGAGTGAAAAGAGTATTGTATCTGAATTTTTCATATCTCTGATTGATAAACCAGAAACTCTGATTGGTGCCAGTAGAGAAAAGAAACTTGAATATATCACGATTAAATGGTTGCTGTTGGTTTCAACTCTTCTATTTAATGATGCAGTTTTACAGGAAATTCACTTTAGCATAAGCTAATGATGTGTTGAGTAAACACTTTCAGATGTAGTACAGAAGTTAAAATGTTCATAAAATGTTTAAGCATAGTTATACAATATATGTTTATTTGTTTTAGCATATTTATTACTGTTTGCTTGCTTGCTAGGCATAATATATAATGTGTGTATTCCTTAATTGACCATTTCATCAAATACACCTACCATATACAGTATCAGTAATCTAGGTACAATCTTTTTTCTTGTCACTGGGTGGTACTATCAAGGGTATGTTTTTTATACCTTTAATATGTATATTTTACCAGGGAAGGTGCATGTGGAGTACCTTTAATTAGCTTTTAGAGTAAAGCTTTAAATGTACATAAGTGGGCCTTAAGGTCCAATTTTGTACCTTAAATTATTTTTAAAGGTGCACTATATTCACGTTTCCTCGTAAAAGATACAGACTAAAAGGTACAAAAAGCTGTACCCTTGACGGTACCACCCCAGTGACAAGGAAAGTTTAGTACCATTTTTTGTTTGTCTGATACTGTGTGTATGGGGCAGGTGTAGTTACCTACTAAAGTGGCCACTGTTTGCATGTTTGGAAAGGACACATAAAAGGGTGTTCCAGGTTTTTGTCGCATACCTTTCTTTTGCAAGAGCGCTTCTTTGTATCCTTTGGCATTCTCGACTCGGCACGTGAACTTCTTGCTCTGGGTCCAGTCGGAAGCCTTGACGCGCACCTGGCTCACCGAGGTGAACCCTCCGCTCCCGCGCACCGCCGGGTATTGCACGACGTCAGTCAGCGCGCTTCCTTTCTCATCCGCCCATTTGAAGATCAGTCCGTCGGCGGAGGCCAAATCGCGCGTGACGCAGCCAAGAGTGATTAAACCGTCCGAGGCCGAGCCGCACTGCCACACGGGAAACAGGGACTGCGGGGGGCCTTGCACTGCTGCAGATAGATAGATAGATAGATAGATAGAGCACAAACCAACACTAGATTTAATCTCTGCCAAAAATGAAATTGATTTTTTATTTTTTTTGCAATCAACATTTTTTTTCTCTGCTACATTTATCAAAGTGGACTTTCTTCTACTTTCTAATCAGATAACACATCTAAATATTTAATGTGCTCCAATTTACTCATCGTTTAAGTATGTAATTCATACAACTTTAATAATTTACAATTCATTAATATCAATTCTTAATAATTAATAATAATTATTATTCATTCAGAAGTATAACAGCAATAATCATTATTTTTCTTAATAAACTTCCAAACAAACAAATGCGTACATACATAGCCTACATTTACATTTACGGCATTTGGCAGAGCCTACACACTGTAAACACATACATAAGACCCATAAACGGTATCATTATAAACTCGGTCTCACCTCTCGCACAAACTCCGTACGCAGTTTTACAACTGAATGAGATTTCGTTGCATTTCAGACGATTGACGTTGTGGGGAAGAAAAAGGGTGCGATCACTAAACACGCCCTTTTCTTACGATTTAATTCGTTCTGGTAAGGTACGAATTTTTTGAAACATGAGACAAGTCAACAAAAACTAAAACTAATAAATTTGACTTCTTTATATAAAAACGCTTCTGTAAAACCCCGAAATTATAATAAATACAGTCCAGTCTCGTAAAACAGATTCAAAACCATTTACCGAGTATTTTTATATAAACTTATTTAGTTTACATTGAAGCCGACCAATTTATTATTATTATTATTATTATTATTATTATTATTATTATTATTATTATTATTATTACGGAACTGAGCAGAATTACACTCATCACTACAGTATTTTGAAGCTAACGGTGCTTTTTTAAATTTTTAATTCTAGATCATTTACTTTATGAACTTTAACCTACTGACTCATACTAAGCATATAACCGCAAAATAAAGGCATAAATACACTGTTTGAAATTAATAATAATAATAATAATAATAATAATAATGATAAATTAGAATAAGTAAAACCACTCAAATTATGTCATTTTCTTTCACAGAAAGAATCCATCACAGAATCTATCGGTGTTTTTTTATTTTAATTCTAGATTTACGCTGCTTGAACCAACTGACTCCTATAAAGCAGAGAAGCGCAAAACAAACGCTAAATACTTTTCACACCAAATGATTTTGTAAATGATGAGAATAAGCGAAAACACGTCAAACATACAACATTAACAACGGGTCTTTTTTTTTTTTAAACGTACATTTTTAGCCTACACAAGTATGTCTAAAGCAGGAACAGATAACATTAAATGCACAATTTATTAGAAGTAGTAATAAGTCACTTACTTTAAACATAATAGTCTCGCAATCTGATAACGATAAAAAAGGACTAAAACATTATGTAAATACTTTTTTGACGTCCGTTAACATTTTTTTCGGGTTTACATTTTAGACCATTAAATATCACTTTATGATCACAGAAATTAAGTTTGGGGTAAAAGCGCCGAATTACTTACCGCTTGTTACAGTGACAGCTGTGCCTCTTCCCCAGTAATCAAAAGCCCAGTTACACAGTGTTCAACTTCCAGCACACCTCACTACACTCAACTACACTACACTACATTACATATTAGTAATATTATCCCGCTTATTGACGCTTAATACGCACATCATTAAAATAAATAAATAAATAAATCCAACCAAATAGAGAACTTTAACTTATAAACTCTGAATAGTCCTACAGCTTATTAAAAAAATGTGTTTGTTTTTAACAGAAAAAAACGCAATCTTGTAGTATACTAACAGCGTTACCAATGTGTACTAAAAACTGAGTTTGAAAACTTAAACTCTTGAAATTTAAAAAAAAATCAAGTTTCAAGGGAACCTCGTGTTATTTTTCCGTTATTTTCTATAAAACGTTAGTACGTGCTAATGTTAATGTGCGATTTTCAAAAACGAAAATCAGGTTAATGTTCGTTTAACGGCAGGGATAAAATGTTTTTCTTACCAGAAGTAACGGTGACCGTCGTTCCCTTTCCCCAGTAGTCAAAAGCGTAGTCACAGTGACACAAATCCACTCTGACATCGTTCAAAAAGACCTGGCTGTCCGACCTATCCATATATTACTGATAATGTCTAAAAGTCCTTCACAAAAATCATATCCGAAAAGTTGGATGTTCGCGTTTCTCAGCGTTAAAGATCCACCAGGTGTCATTTTTCATTAAAACATAACAGCATATTCCCTGCTGAGTTTCTTTGTTTATACGAGTACGAGTCGTAAAAATATAAAATGAATAATAATAATAAAAAAAAATACATATATACATATATATATATATACATATATATATATATATATATACACACACACACATATGCTATTTTTTTCAACAATCAGATGGATTTTTCTCTTTTAAATGAAGTGCGACATTTTCAAATGCAGTCGCTGAGAACCATCTTCGTTTAACATTTTCTAAGCATTTTAATTGAAGAATATAAACCACTACACCAGGCTTAAATTGTTTCAGTTTTTTCTATTATTGTTTGTTTTAGAGAAGGCTAATCAAAAGAGGTTTGGCTTTATTTTCCTACCTGAAGTCACAGTCACCGTCGTTCCCTTTCCCCAGTAATCAAAAGCACCGTCACAGTGATAAAGTTTACGGCACTACCCGTACAAATATGGGAAACAAAAGTGCTTCGAGCATACCAGGTATATTTTCTAAAATTGTGTAATTTTAAGGTTATATTAAACCTGTCTAATAAGTGTAGTCCTACCTGAAGTCACGGTCACTGAAGTTCCTTTTCCCCAGTAGTCAAAGTAGTAATCACAGTGAATATATTGGCCGATCCTCTGTACAAAATCTCCTCAATGGGCTGTTTTCGCAGAGCGGTCACTATTTTTTCTCTCACTTTTGTAGAATGCTTAAGCAGCCTTGCCCTTTCTTACAGTTCACGTGCTTCAATGTGTTTCAAATTTGTTCGGTAAAATTGTACGGTATTTGTTTATGAATAAAAATAAGTCTCAATCACAATGGAACAACAAACTACAACACTTACCTGAGGTCACAGTCACTTGTGTCCCTTTTCCCCAGTAGTCGAAGTACTCCACGTTGGTTAATACTTCTGAGCATTAGTGTAAACACCAACATCTGTACCTGCAAGTCCAACAGGTATTTTTTTTCCCACCAAACTTTTACTGTACTCCATTTCACTTTTATTGTTGAATTATTTAACTAATATTAATCATCTATAATTAATTGATTAATATACAACTATGAATAATAATTAATAAGTTCACATTTTAACAGTAATAATAATAGTCATTACTGGAATATCACACGCAGAAAAGTTAATGGGAATACCTATGGAGTTTGGGTCATATTTTTCCTCGACATAAATGGAGATCACGGATAGAGTGACTGTGCACAGAGTGAGATCGAATGCAAAGGTTACATTTAGATTACAAAGATCAGAGAGGGAAGGGGGAGATTTCACAAGAGTGTGCGTGATTCCATGTGTTTCAAGAATGCTATTTTTAAAGTCAGTTTACACATTTAAAAAAGATATGTGCAATCAACAGGAAGCAATACTATATTTTTCTGCCCAGATGTGGTGTCATACTTTGATTCGTTTCAGTTCATCGCAAGCATGAGAGGAATGCGGCTTGAACTTAAGTTTGTTTGTGCTCTGAATCGGTGCCTATGCAGCCTTTGGAAGTTGTCCTAATACATGCAGATTTTGCTGTTGTGGATATGCGTGGATATTCCCTGCCTCCAACCAGTAAAAAGCCAAAGGAAATGCCCCCCCCTCAACCTGAAATTCCTACTCATCAACTTGGGGTAGTCCCAACTGCCAGCTCCTTCCCAGTCTTCCCAGAGTGACGTCAATCATCATGGCTGGGCACAGCATCAGGAATGTACAAAGTAGCACTTCTTACCTTTAAATGAGGTATGCTGTGTATACAACTATTAGCTTTAGATCAAACAGCATACAGACAAATTCGCATGTAATATCTAAAACCGTGACTGTATACTGTTCGCTGTTTGAGGAGGAAAATGTACATCATTCATCCAAATTAGCTGTCTAGCTTATTGCTAACAAGATGAACATGGTGGCATCTATGTTTTTTGCGGCTTTGCAAGTCGAAGAGCAGCAGAAGGATGAAGATAATGTAGCAGGAATGGCCGTCAGGCAAACAAGTCCACAAGGTACTGCATGAGGGATCCCCCAAACACTCTGTCTAGATTATTTAAACATTGTGTCTATGATACACACAATGCTATGGAAAGGCCAGGTAACTCTGGAGGCCAGATGCTAAAAAGCACTTCAATCCAGCTTTCTGCACCTTGTGAAAGGTTGGAGTCTAAGCAAGAACAAAAGGAGAGATGCACAGCAGCAGAGACCGCACAGAGCGACAAGAATGTTCAAGGCTTCAGCATAGAGGATCTTCACCAGGTGCAAGGGGAAGATGCAGAATTTGTTGCAGAAGGGGCAGAGGTTGGATTACCCCCCACAGCAATGCAAGAAAAACTGTATCAAGCTTCAGAGAGCAATACACAGGGGCCTTGTGTAGTGGTGAGCAGACTCAGTGGTGAACAGGGCAGAGGACTGTAGTGGTGCACCAAGATTAGCTTTCTCCGCATCAGCCCCAGGAACCCACTTAGGGCTCAGTACAGGACTCCGAGGCCTAGTTGTGTTGTGTTGCATTTTGGGTTGTTGGGTTACTAGGACAGCTGACCCTTGAGGAGGGGCCTATGTTGTGTCACTATGTTTCTGTAGCAAGCAATATTTTGCATACCTGTGAGCCTCTGTGTGGTTTAAATGCAAGTTGCTAATAAAAAAAAAAAAAAAAAAAGTGTTGTTTTAACAGTGCTTCCTTGTTCAAGGATCTTCCTTTCTGATGCTGCAGTATTTAGCGATTGCCTTATTTAGCTAACAAAAAACCTCTAAGGCTGGCGGCTTAGCTAGCATGACTAACATAGCTAACTGACACAAAATTTAACAGAACAAATACAGTGGGGCAAAAAAGTATTTAGTCAGCCACCAATTGTGCAAGTTCTCCCACTTAAAAAGATGAGAGAGGCCTGTAATTTTCATCATAGGTACACTTCAGCTATGAGAGACAGAATGGGGGAAAGAATCCAGGAAATCACATTGTCTGATTTTTAAAGAATTTATTTACAAATTATGGTGGAAAATAAGTATTTGGTCAATAACAAAAGTTCATCTCAGTACTTTGTTATATACCCTTTGTTGGCAATGACAGAGGTCAAACGTTTTCTCTAAATCTTCACAAGGTTTTCACACACTGTTGCTGGTATTTTGGCCCATTCCTCCATGCAGATCTTCACTAGAGCAGTGATGTTTTGGGGCTGTCGCTGGGCAACATGGACTTTCAACTCCCTCCAAAGATTTTCTATGGGGTTGAGATCTGGAGACTGGCTAGGCCACTCCAGGACCTTGAAATGCTTCTTACGAAGCCACTCCTTTGTTGCCCGGGCGGTGTGTTTGGGATCATTGTCATGCTGAAAGATCCATCCACGTTTCATCTTCAGTGCCCTTGCTGATGGAAGGAGGTTTTCACTCAAAATCTCACGATACATGGCCCCATTCATTCTTTCCTTTACACGGATCAGTCGTCCTGGTCCCTTTGCAGAAAAACAGCCCCAAAGCATGATGTTTCCACCCCCATGCTTCACAGCAGGTATGGTGTTCTTTGGATGCAACTCAGCATTCTTTCTCCTCCAAACATGCCAAGTTGAGTTTTTACCAAAAAGTTCTATTTTGGTTTCATCTGACCATATGACATTCTCCCAATCCTCTTCTGGATCATCCAAATGCTCTCTAGCAAACTTCAGACGGGCCTGGACATGTACTGGCTTAAGCAGGGGGACACGTCTGGCACTGCAGGATTGGAGTCCCTGGCGGTGTACTGTGTTACTGATGGTAGCCTTTGTTACTTTGGTCCCAGCTCTCTGCAGGTCATTCACTAGGTCCCCCCCGTGTGGTTCTGGGATTTTTGCTCACCGTTCTTGTGATCATTTTGACCCCACGGGGTGAGATCTTGCGTGGAGCCCCAGATCGAGGGAGATTATCAGTGGTCTTGTATGTCTTCCATTTTCTAATAATTGCTCCCACAGTTGATTTCTTCACACCAAGCTGCTTACCTATTGCAGATTCAGTCTTCCCAGCCTGGTGCAGGTCTACAATTTTGTTTCTGGTGTCCTTTGACAGCTCTTTGGTCTTGACCATAGTGGAGTTTGGAGTGTGACTGTTTGAGGTTGTGGACAGGTGTCTTTTATACTGATAACGAGTTCAAACAGGTGCCATTAAAACAGGTAACGAGTGGAGGACAGAGGAGCCTCTTAAAGAAGAAGTTACAGGTCTGTGAAAGCCAGAAATCTTGCTTGTTTGTAGGTGACCAAATACTTATTTTACTGAGGAATTTACCAATTAATTCATTAAAAATCCTACAATGCGATTTCCTGGATTCTTTCCCCCCATTCTGTCTCTCATAGTTGAAGTGTACCTATGATGAAAATTACAGGCCTCTCTCATCTTTTTAAGTGGGACAACTTGCACAATTGGTGGCTGACTAAATACTTTTTTGCCCCACTGTATATGCTTAGTGTAATACATGATATAGGTTACCTATGACTGGTAAATGATAAAAATGGTACAGCCAATTCATACTTCCTCTTCTTCGACAGAAAAGATGCAAAGAAGAAAGAAAAGAAATGAAAGTAAAGAACATATGATACAATTTGAAAAATAAATGCCAACATCAAGAAATAAGGAAAGTAAACAAGTTATACAAAACCTACATTCACAGCATATATTGACACCCGTGCCACAATCTAATAAAATTTTTTAGATGCAATTCTTGTAACTTGTTCCAAAATAACTTGAGGCATAACCTAGACTGTTAAAATAACTGTAATGAAATTGTATAAAATTGCAGGGATTAGACTATTTGCATTACTACATTCTTTATACTTCATAGGAAAGGACTATGTATGAAGTGCTCAAGTATGAAAGTATCTGACCTGACTCATCTAAAATATCTGTTATGAAACAGATACTCCAATTTGTTTTTAATGATTTAGATTAATCACAAGGTGCAGGCACTGCTCTTGTCCCAACTTCATTCCAGCCTCTGTTTTCACAACAGAGAATCTCAGCCTCTCATCACTGCCCCATCTCTGTTTCTCCCCAGTGTGAGAAATAATCTGTTTTTACATCAGAGGCAGTGACAGTCTGTGTTTCTGCCCAAGTCAGTCATAGGTAGTGCTGTTTGCCTTTTATCTACAACTCTATCAAAATCCTGCTTTCCGGTATTACTCAGTCTAGTTCCTCTTACTGTTTCTCTCTTATACCACTTCAAGGTGTTTTTTTTTTGCTACAAATCACATCTGAATTGCTCATTTGTGACATAGCACCAGACTCAGATGTCTGTAACCAGGCTTTGTTTCTAGCATTCCAGCCTTGCAGATGCAACCCAAGGTTGGGCAACAGTGTGTGGAAAAGTTAAACTAAAATCCAGTCCCTGACTTTGTGTCCATTTCTAACCCAGTTCTTTGTTCTGTGTCTGACCATGGCTGTAGCTATTGTTTATATCCCTGTTTTTCCCAATTAATGGTGTTTTTCCTCTCCCTTCATGCATAGGAGTGTATGCATGACATCATGGCCATAAAGTAAGGGTGGTAATAGTTCTGCCTGCACTCTGTCTATAATTTATGGTCCTTGGTGCCCATAGGCTTCATCAGGAAACACCTGCATCATGAAGAACAGAGTCTCAAGTTTCCAGGACACTCCTTAATATTATAAATAACCCACAGCTAGCTCACCACTTTAGCATCATATTTTTGTCATTATTTTAAATGTTTGCCTTTATTGGTCCAGAATATAAATGAATCTTAGTATTCTGCGGTAAGATTCCATCTAACATGTTGTTGCTCATGGAAAATATAATAACAAATATAATATAATAAAATAATGACAAATTGTGTTCATAATATTCAGTAATTCTTGAGAGAAAGGACAAAAAGAAAACAAAGTATTTTTATTTTACAAAACGCAAAAATGCCAATATTAAGTCTTCTGTGACATATCAATAAACTCCATGAAATAATTTTCTGTTGCATTAAATTATCTGTAACCACCCTCAACACTGCTGAAATACTCTGTGTTCTTTCACCATTCAAAAGATCCGCTGTATTAATTTATGAAAGATTGTGATATAATTTTTTTTAATTATGGGTATGCATCATGTGAGAACTCCCCAGAATATCTTTTGGTCTAAAATTCTACAGATTCTCTCAAATATTAAACATTACAATCTGTGTAACAATCTGTTACAAAAACAACTCCCATATGTTAATGGAGCAAACATTACACTCACCCAACAAAATTGTGTTCATGACAATGAATACACACACACACAAACACCAATCAGCCATAACATTAAAACCACTGACAAGAAAAGTGAATAACTGATTCTCTCATTACAATGGCACCTGTTAAGGAGTTGGGATATATTAGGCAGCAAGTGAACAGTTCTTGAGGTTGATGTGTTGGAAGCAGGAAAAATGAGCAAGCATAAGGATCTGAGCGACTTTGACATGGGCCAAATTGTGATGGCTAGATGACTGGGTCAAAGCATTTCCATTTTTAGTATCTACCAAAAGTGGTCCAAGAAAGCACAACCAGTGAACCAGCAACAGGATCATGGGCGCCCAAGGCTCATTGACGCGTGTGGAGAGCGAAGGCTAGCCCATCTGGTTGAATCCCATAGAATTGAATCCCTACTACACAGATTGCTGAAAAAGTTAATGCCGGCTACGATAGAAGGGTGTCAGAACACACAGTGCATCAAAGCTTGTTGCGCATGGGGTGTCCAGAGTGCCCATGCTGACCCCTGTCCTACAGTGGGCACGTGAGCATCAGAACTCGACACTGCAAAAATTGTTACGGAATAGTTTGAGGAACTTGACCTCCAAATTCCCCAGTCCAATTCCACAATCAAAAAATGATCGGTGTGTATATAATCACATACATACAATCAAGAAGTGTGACTATAAAAGCAGAACTTTTGGCAGTATGGTGTTCTGGAGCACTCAGCTGTGTTTCTGCATCATGCCAAGAACAAAGGACATCAGTCACCTACGAGACCTCCGACAAGCAATTGTTGCTGCTCAATCTGGGAAGGGTTATAAGGCCATCTCCAAACAATTTAAAATTCACCGTTCTACAGTGATACATATTATGGAAATCCTTCTACACAGTTGCCAATCTTCCGAGGACTGGGCATCCCAGTAAATTCATTCCAACGTCAGACTGTTTAATGCTCAGAGATATAAAGAAACACCCAAGAGCTACATCCTGGCACCTACAGACCTCTGTAGGCAGATTAAATATTTATCTTCATGACTCCAATCAGAAAGACTAAAAAACGGTGGTTAGGAAAAAGCCAAAGAGAACATGCTAGCACAATTTAGGTTTGCAAAATTGCATCTGAAAAAAAAAAAAAAAACCTTCTGGAACAATATGCTTTGGACTGATGAGTCCAAGGTGGAGACATTTGGTCAAAACGAAGAGAGACATGTTTGGCAAAAACCAAACGCCTCATACTCACTGTCAAGCATGGTGGTGGAGGGGTGATTTGGGCTTTTTTTGCAGCCAGAGGACCTGGGAAACTTGCAGTCATTGAGACAATGATGAACTCCACTTTATACCAGCATATTCGTGAGACAAATATGTGAGGCCATCTGTCCAGCAGCTTAAGCTGGGCCGAAATTGGGTCATGCAGCAGGACAATGATCCCAAGCACACCAGCAAATTGACATCTGAATGGCTAAAGAAGAAAGAAATCAAGGTGTCGAAATGGCCAAATCAATGTTCATACCTTCATCTCCATTGAGATGCTGTGGCAGGATTCATTGTTTTCATTGTCATTGTATTCATTACAAGTATTCTTATCAGTAAAACTACATTTGGAATCATGTGTGGTGGCCAGATTTGACTTACACATTCTGGAATGATGGTGATAAAAGACATTCATACAAGGAAGAACACTGATACCTGGGGCGATTTTGCGGCTAGTACTCCAGGGTTGTTTATAAGACTTGGCCATAGGTGGACCAAAACCAATATCTAAATTCAGACAAAAATGGATAGCAAAAGTATTGGGTGTGATCTCAATCTCCTTCTTTGAAAACCTGAGATCTGAATCTGAGAGGACAGGCCTCATGCGCAAACCTTAGGATCGAATAGAAACTCTCCTAGTCGATCATCTAATTACACATGGTCAGTTTTTAAGGCATCACTTCCTTCATGTGGATTTTGTAAAATCTTTATTCAACTAGAAATGTCTGCGGACATCCACTGGGTTTTTACTTTATTTTAAAAATTGTTATTTTAGAGACTGACAATTTATGCGCAGAAGCATAGCCTCTGAACAGACACTTTAACTGACACTGGGCAGAAACAAAGATTCTAATAAGCACAGCAGCAGGAAGGAAGCTGGGATTGACACTAGGACAAGAAAAGAACATCTATCCAAACAGAGGATCTTTTACCCAGCCTGCAGTGTCCCATTGTTTCTCTGCCAGGCTGCTGCTAGACACTGTCAAAGAGGTTTAAAGCTCAACTCAAATCAAACGAAAACTTCCCTGTTCTCCAACATCAATGTTACTTATTTAAGGTTAGAGAAAGTCAGATAGTAGTTAAAATCTTAATCATGGATAGTCCTTATTATATTCCTCTCAGTAACCACAAACTGTTGCCACAAAGTTGAAAGCACACTTGTCTACAATGTCTTTATGCTGTAGCTTTAAGATTTCCCTTCAATGAGCACAAATCTGCATAGCCATATTCCAAAATTGCGAGAAGAGTGGAGGCTTTTATAGCAGTGAAGGGAGGACTACATCCAAATTAATGCCCATGGTTTTGGAGTATGATATTCAACAAACAAACAAAAAAAAACCCCAGTGTGATTATATCTAAATATAGTTTTGGCCATATAGTGTGTATATAAGTTAAGTTATCTTAACAAGTAACAAAACCATATTTAAATATACAGACAATTATGTGTCTGGTATAACAAACAAACAAAAAAACTCTCCTAGTGGGTTCACGGCCCCCTAAATTCGAGGTCTGTGATGTCTTCATGTCCTCCTTTTTTGTATTTGCCTCCTTTATGCCTGGTCAACAACAAAAGTTACTATTCTTGGAATTGTGACCTTAACGTGAGGGCACAGTTTCTTTATACTTCATGGTACTTTCCAGTTGGTGCTTAGTGCAAGTGGCTTAAAGGCTTCATCAGGAAACACCTGCATCATGGATTACAGAGTTCTGAATTTCCGGCAGGCTCCTAGTATTACATAAATAACCCATACAGTTAACTGACCATTTTACCAACAAGTTTTTGCCATTTCTTTACTTATGTTCTCCATAATTACTTTTATTTGGAAAATTCTTTGGAAGCTATAAATTTATCTGACAAACCTTCTCTTTTTAAGCTATGCTGCCTGTTTTTATTGTAGATTTTATTGCCTTTCATTTAATTATTTAAAATCAAACCAAATGGCAATGTTTTAATATATCTGAAGGGATTTGATATTTCTGAAGGAATTAAAACAAATTAGAACAATATTTTTGTAGACTTGAGCTAGTGACATTTTTACTGTGTTGATCTATAAATTAATACTACTTTTGGTTAGAGTCTGCTTATTAGTAAAAATTGTCTACCAATTTGCAGTATGATGGGAGTTGTGCTGCATGAGGCTTCTATCAAAAAATCTCCTAATGAGGATTTTGTCATGGTTGTTATCACTGCGTACTGCTATATTGCAGTGATGCATACCATAACAAATACCTTAAATACCCAGTGTTCAAACACAAACTCGATAAAAAGCCTCAGAACAGACTATGCTTTATTCGGTGACTAAGTTATTCTCAACCCAGTTTATGCAGTTTACCAATTGTCAAAGTTATGTTGCCGATCTTCAAGATTGCTGTATTGTTCTTTTCCTTTTAAAATATTACAAGCATTTCAAATACCAAACATGAGACTTGAAACACGATTCATTTGCTTTCCATAGATCTATAGGTTTTTGTAATGGCATAAAACACTGTGCCCCAGCCAGCACAGTGATGCACTCCATTACAGAAACAACTTCCAGATGTTAACTGAGCAAACTACTTCAATGCCAAAAGTTTACCTTTTTTTTTTTTAAAAAACACTTGTATGAGGGGAAAGAAAATGATTAGCATGAGAACTAATTTGGTTAACTTTTTAAAAAAATTTTTTTCATGTATTAGTTATTTAATGTATTAGTTAAGGGAACCCTAACTAATACATTAAGGGAAAGAAGTTAGGTAGCTGCTATGCTTTGGATCATTATCCTGAATATTTTTTTTTTTTGATTTCTGTAAGTTTGCATTAAAATACCTCTGTACACTTTTGTGTTCATGATGCTAACAGTGAACACAAGCACACCTACACCACTGTAGGGAAAACAGCCCCAGACTGACATTTCCACCTCAGGGCAGTTTGGTTGGAATTCTTCTCCTGGTTTTCACCACTCAAACACTACCATCAGATCCATGCAAGTTAAATGTGGATTCATCTGAAGATAAGACAGAAGCTGCTGCCTTTCTGTGCATATTCCTTGCAAATTTCTCTCTCTCGAGACTGATGAATGATTTCCGTCACATTACTCTCCCGCACTCATGCGCATTGATCTAGTTTTGAATAGTTTGTGCTCTAGCTGTATCTGATAATTCTCATTGATGTCTGAAACAATCCTAGCTACTGTTTCTTGCCTGTTTTCTTGATTTTACTCACATTTCTCCTGCCCAG
Source organism: Pangasianodon hypophthalmus (assembly GCF_027358585.1). Classification (NCBI taxonomy): domain Eukaryota; kingdom Metazoa; phylum Chordata; class Actinopteri; order Siluriformes; family Pangasiidae; genus Pangasianodon; species Pangasianodon hypophthalmus. The sequence goes on along the minus strand of NC_069722.1, from coordinate 22,187,050 downwards.
TCTGCTGGTGTTTTTTTTTGGGGGTGGGGTGGGAGATGTTGTACCCTGCCTGTGCATTGTATTTTCATTGTATTTCCTTCATCTTTGAACATTTTTACAAGTTTTGCTGAATAGAATGGCCTCCTCTGTGCAAACAGATTATGGTAGACCTTTTCTCTAAACTTTGTTCTCTCTTCTTAGCCATTTTTGCAATTACTTTTAACCAGGTGGTGCAAAGGTAATTTATGTAGACAGTTACCTTCAATTTGATACACTAGCAGAGTAACCACATGGATTACCTGTGACGACCACAATCATGTTAATTGCCCAAATACTTCTAATTTTGAACAGCATATTTATTATTTTTATATTTTTTAAACAGTCTATTTTGAGGGATTTTTTTTTTTGCTCAAAATGTGTTTGTGGCATCTGTCTTTCTATGATTTCAAACTTATTTTATTAGTCCCTCAGCAGCAGGTTTTTGTAATGGCTTAAAACACTGTGCTGCCACCCCCCCATACACAGTGATGCACCTCACTACAAAAACACAAAAACTTTAACTGTGGCTTTAAATTAATTCTTCTAATGCCAGATGCACAAGCTGTGGCCTGCTACATACTTATTTGAATTATTTAAGTGTTTTTCTTTTATATTTGTTACTTTTTCCATCTATTGCAATACATTAGCAAAACCCATGTACTGCATGAGGCTTCTATGGCAAAGAAGATTTTGTCATGGTTGTTATCACTGTGCGCCACTATATTGCACAGTGATTCATACTATAACAAATACCTTAAATCCACAGGGCTCAGCACAGCAATTCGACAAAAAGCCTCTGAACGGGCTACACTTTATTTTGTGATATTAAATAATTCTTCTCGACATTTTCAGTCTGTTTGGACTTTTAAATTCTTGCATTTATCTGTCGCTGTGTGTCAAAGTTCCTTCTGTACTGGGACGTGTAAAAACCTTTAAATCGGGCAGACACACGCTAAAACAATTACTGACCGACATTTATTTGATGAATACCTTTTCATCATTAGATCTTAGAAATACACCAAACGCACAAACACCAATACACCGGTAACGTTTCTCTTACAGAAAAAACACACGAACTTCACATGTAAATAATCACATGGTTCACTCGGGGATTATAGACACTGCACATTATGAGTTTCACAGTTTTAATCACATGTAAAGGATGGGTTTTTATTTTTGCGCATGTGACGAACCCCATTCATTTATTTTCACAGTTTTGATTTTGCACTTCTGGGATTTTATTTTTCATTTTCTCGTGATCTCATATTATTCTCATGAATTGACACGAGTGTTTAGTTTACAGTATAACGTGTTGAAATGAACTTTACTTTGTTTTTCACATGTGAAACGCGTTTTTCCCCTAAGGGCTGATGCTCCCTGTATTAGTGCTCTACATGATCAGATATGAACATGCTTTCTACACAGTACGTAGTGAGCCATGTGTACAGTTAGAGGACTTGGGAATTAGCCTCTTAAACATTTAGCAGGCTTACAGTAGTTCATGTGAATTTTGCCCCCCGAGGTGAAACTGCTCGTGACTGGAGGTTTTTGTGCCTGTGCGAATCAGCGTGGTCGTAGTTATCACCACGATATACTGCTGGACAAAAACCACCGGAACAAATTCACTTCTGGCCTGCACGGAATTCAGGTGAGGAAAGTTTAAATATGGATGCACTTTTGGAAAATTAAGAATGTTTAATTTTGCCTTCATACAGTTATTTGAACCACCTAAAATATTTAACATTTTTTGGTTGGAAATGTTATAATTTAAATCCATTTAAAACAGTAATAATAATGGTTGATAAAACAAATTGTATAAAGTTATAAATGAATGAATACTGCTTAAATTAGTGCTGAACAAATCAATAAAGGCTGAAATGTAACTGTAGTTTGTGCAGATGACGTGTTTGTGGAATCGTTACACCTACATCATGCTGTACTCGTGACATGAGCACTATTAGCTCACAGAGGAGAGAGAGAACAACAGACGAAAGAAACAAGAAGCAGGTCTGATAGTGGGATAAGACAGAAGAGATGGACTGGCAGTTCTGGACTGAGAGATGCAGTGGATTTGACATGGATCTGGGTGATGAAGCAGCTTCTCTTCCAGGCATTTAAAAGTAAATCGGTGCAACATTTGCATGATAACCCACCCATCAAGGTACAGAAGTCCTTTAATTCATTACACTATGTGACTACTTAACAGTGATGTACTGTGAACTTGATATCAGTAAAAGGTCTGTACTCGCAGAATGAAAGCTACTGAACATGTTGCTGGGGTGGTATTATTCTCAAGCCTACACTTTTTGTTACTTCAGTATGTATTTTTTTTAAACCTACAAAGCTGTCTAGAACTTTACAAGGTTCAGTTATGTATCTCCAGTGTGTGGTAACTGACAAACCCATTCATTAGACAGGCTTTTTTCTTTCTTTTAAAATGTAGCCTATAATCTGGATAACAAAACAGCTTCAGCATGTTGAGGGTTTTTTCTTTCTTTTTGGTCTACATTGCCTCACCAATTTAATTGTTATGGCTAAAATGTGGTTACATGAGCTTTTTATCAGCATAAAGGAAGCTTCGGGGTGTTTTTCTCTACAAAAAACACGTAGCGTGAAAGCGTCTTATATCAGTGTACATTTTATCTCACATAAGTGACGAATATCAGACGCAGAATTAGCATTAATTCAACTCTACAAAGAAACTAACCAGATACAAAAAGAAAACACGATAATTTTAACTAGCCAGAAGTGACAATTCATATAGCAGCCCTAAATCAGGCGGTTTGATATTAAGTATGTAAAATGCAAACATCAATATTTTCCCCTCATATAACGTTAGCAAGCGTACTTTTTGTCAGAAGGCTAACGAATGTCAAACGCAGGATTAGCATTAACGCGACTCCAGTGCTAGCGAGCTAATGTTAGACAGAAAACACGAGGTCATTTAACTAGCTAGAAGTAGCTTTACTAGTTATATAACAGCCCTAAATTAATATCAAATGTAAATTTACACCAAGTAATCTAATTTAGAGCTACTATATAACATTTTTCCCCTCAGATAACGTTAGCCGGTGTACATTTTTGGCTAACATTACCTATACGTTAAAAGTTTGACAATGTTAATGTAATTTCAAAAGATTCAACTAAATTTAAAAATTAAGTTATATGTGAATAAAAACGTTCTTACAGCTGCACCTGATTTATTTTACTTCAGACTTTTTCTGGCTGTTGTTCTGTCTCGATAGACGAAGTGGAGAAAATTCCAGAAAATGAATCTTTCAGGTCCGCATACCCAACCCAGCATGCTGGAGGTTTCCCCATTGTCAACCCAAATTTGGGTCACGGGAACCCAGCTACCTGACCCAACAAGCTAAACCCAGCAAGTGAGCTGTACAAAGAAGCCAGCATTTGTAGAGCGCATGGAATGGAGTAGAATACTGTACAAGGGAATTGCCAGTGTGAACAAACATTGGCAGCATGGATGTACATTTAAGCAGACCGTATTGATAGTTAATGATTTGAGTCGCTTTCTTTTCATATGTCTATCGTGGCTTCTTTGGTAGATCCTCTGTTGCAGTTTGTCCAATCACACATGCATTTATATAAATTTAGTAAAAGGCAGCTCATCAGACCAGAGACTAGCTAAAGACATTCAGAGACTGACGAAGCAAAGCATAACCACCTCAAATTCTCATTTATATCGATAAACTAATCGGCAAAAGGTTATTAATTAAAAGGTAACGTCACTGATTCATGTTTTGTAGATGCTTTACAAATTTTAGTTGATTATGCTTGCTATGATAAGTATGAAAATCAATTTTATAATGATAATGTAACATTTGACTTCTGAAAAAGACAAATGTAGTTCAATCATAGTTAACATCTTCAGCTAGTGATTATTATTAAAATTAAGATGTGGAAGCATTTAACCCACTGCATAAAACATTTCATGTGGAGAATGGGTGGAATGAGGAATTTGCATAACAAGGCAGTTATATGAAAAACTCTGTCTATTTATCTGTGCGAGGTGTGGAGATTTGCATGCAGTATTGGTCATGCTGTTGGTTATTGGTATTTTCCTCCAACAGCACATCCTTAGGTGCCTTATTACTCTAATGCCACATCTAATGCCACATCATGTAATAGTTACAATCCACAAAACCAGTTCCTGTTACCATTCATGTTATAGCATATATAAGCAGCCTCTCTTGATACATATTTACTGAAAGTGAAGTGACTTGTGGCCAAGTATGGTGACCCATATTCGGAATTTGTGGTCTGCATTTAACCCAAATTCTTTTTTTTTATTGCACATACACAGTAGTGAACACACACACACCGTGAACACACACCCGGAGCAGGGGGCAGCCTTTTTTTTTTTTTTTCGCTGCGGCGCCCGGGGAGCAAGTTGGGGGTTCGGTGCCTTGCTCAAGGGTCTCACCTCAGTCGTGGTATTGAGGGTGGGAGAGAGCGCTGGTCATTCACTCCCCCCACCTACAATCCCTGCCGGATCTGAGACTCGAACCCACAACCTTCAGGTTCACCTTCGGGTTCGCATTCAAGTCCCTGTTAATGTGGTGTTTATAATAAATGTTTGTGGTGCAGTTTCCTACTGAGGGAATATTTACAGCTCATGAGGACGTGCTTGTGCAAGTTTTTGTACAGCTCTGGAGTCTGTTGTGTCAGTGTGAGTCTCGTGCACAGTAATAAACAGCCGTGTCTTCAGCTTTCAGACTCTTCACTTCTAGGTACAGCATGTTTTTATTGGTGTCTTTAGTAATGGAGAACTGGCCCTGCAGAGACTGAGAGAATATAGTGCCAGTGCCACTGTCAATGCGCCCGATCCACTCCAGCCCTTGTCCTGGTTTCTGACGGATCCAGTGCAACCAGCTAAGCGAGAGTCCAGACACGGTACAGGACAGAGTGACTGACTCTCCAGGTCTCTTCACCACAGAAGCAGAGGAGGTCAGGGACTGTCCATAAGAATCTGAAAAAAGAGAGATTATGAATAAATGTTATGATGCTCAGAGCCAAACACTGAGAAGATATTTAATTTTCCTTGTTAGGATCGTGTGAAAACCTCTGAAACGTACATGAAATTAGCACAAATAAAATACAGTATCCTAAAATCATTCTCAAAGTTCGTCTGCAAACAGTTTTAAAGTGTATGGAAGTGTTAGAGCACACTGATAACCAGACCAGCCATGAACATGCTGTTTATACCAGACTTTATTTGAATAAGGAGTGTCCATGACCACTATGGATGTAATAAATCCTCAACCACAAGCTGAGGATGTTCTAATTGATGTTGATGTGTCAAGTGGTGTGTGCTTCTTTTAATGTCGTGGAAAATATTTTAATTATTAGGTTTTGGAGTGGATAAAAAGTGACGCATGCACGTGACTTAATATTAGGTCAAACTCGTATTGCTTCAGCAGAACGTCCAAACTATATGCAACAATGACTGGACTATATTATTTTTAGAAAGTGAAGTTTAGTGAAACTTGTCAATTTAATAATTGATCCTTATTTTAAAGGGACAAAATATAAAAGTGATCTTCACATTAAGCACAAATCACATTGTAAAAATGTAAGGTGTGTATATAATATATTGCAGTGTTGCCCTTTACAGTCTTTACATATGTTTCACTGTGTGTTTTGGTGAAGGAGAGTTTAAGTTTTTGGCATTCTAATGTATTTGTCAATTTGATCATTCTTGCATTTTTACTGAGGGTAATTTTTTTTTTTTTATTTTGTACAGCCCTCCCACCGAGGTGTACAGCTGTGCCTGTGTATTTGTATCTGTCTGAGGTTGGGGAGATTTGCATGCAGTATGGCTTATGTATTTAACAACAGTTATTATGGCAGTCTTTCTACAGTACAGCATTTCTCCAAACATTTTCAAGTTCTTAAAGGAACAAATGAACAAATAATTGAATTAAATTTGATCTGAATATTTATTCAGTGTCCTTTGTGAAGAAAGAATAAATTGGCAAAATGATGTTTTAAGAAAAATGGGCAAGCAGCGTTTATATATAGATAAGATGAAGGTTTAGGGAAGGGTCAGGGTGTGTTTTGTGCACTTTTCAATTGTGCCTTATATCTTTGTCTTAGTTTCATTCTCTTTTCTTGGCCATGCCTTAAATCTCTCTTGTCCCTTCATTCCTCCATTTTCTTTCTGCTTTTCTTTTCAGTAATTCTTTTTTAGCCCTTTCTTCTGTTTCTTTTTCCTTTTCCTCAAGCAAAGCCCTGACATACCATACCAGTCACCCCTCTACAAAGGTGCGACAAAGGGCTGTGTTCAAGGCTGGCCTTAAGTAACCTGCCTGGCAGCTGCAGGCAATCCAGGTTAATCAGGCTGGAGAATTCTGGGTAACTGAGTTCTCCCACATGGCCGCTCTCACTGTGCGCCGCTGCCGCCCTCTGCTGACTGCCGGCGGTGTAGCGCGTCCTCTTACAGTTAGAGGAACATAATGAACTTCAGAGTGGTACGATGAACTCAGCAAAGCTTCATAACACCACCCTGTTGTTGATTATTTTCAGCACGCCTCCAAGTGTTTTATTCCTTACTAATATTACAAATGCTTTTTGTTTAATATTTTAGAGAAAGCTGACATGTGGAGTGTCTTTCTACTTTAAATATTGGGGAAAAAAGGTTTTCCTTATAAATATGTTCTGAAGTGACTAGGATGAAAAAAAAAAAAAAAAGATATGCTCCCATATTATGAAGGGGTTTGTGTACAGCTCTGCAACCTCCTGTGTCCCTGTGCTTCTCTAGCGCTGTAATACACTGCAGTGTCTTCTGTCCTCACTCTGTTCATGTGCAGATACACCTGCATCTTACTGTTGTATCTGGAGATGGAGAAGCGGCCATTAACTGCACTGGAGTAATACTTCCTATCACTATCATACTCGATAGTTGCAACAAATTCCAGCCCTTTTCCAGACGCCTGTCTGATACGAGCCATGTAATGTCTACTAAAGTCAAATCCAGATGCTGTGCAGGTCAGTTTATGAGATTGATCAGGTTTAATGATCACCGAATCAGACTCAATCAGTGTCTGACTGCAGGAATCTGAAATACAAGAATACAGAAAGATAGATGTTAAAGTAAAAAAAAAAAAAAGACAGAAAGAAAAGTTTTTTTTTAAATTATGAAATAAATAATAACACTTAAAATATTAATAAATAATAAATAAAAAATAAATAATAAAAAATAATAATCATTGAATGAACTTTGCTAGAGCAAAGTAACTTAAAACTCTGCCTAGTCCCATCTCACAGAATTAAAATGATTATTGTTGCTGTAACTGAACACAAACTGCTGGTCTGTTGTTGAGCTGAATGTATATCAGCATAAATGGTTCAAACACAGGATTTGGTTTGCATGGCACGCCCACTAGAGACATAAAACGATTCCCAGAGGAATAGCCATGAAGAGAAAAAGTTTACTGTAAGACTCCAACTGTGTTTCACGCTGTCAAGTCCATAACTGCTCTTTACTCATTAGATATCATGTTCTTTTAGTACATCACTGTGTGTCACTGTAACACCCAGAAGAACATGAAGTTTTCTGATCACTGATAATCGTTGAACACCACAAACATTTTAGAAACTGTCATTTTTTCAGCTGTGTGTCTAATCCAGGTTATCCAACAGAAACTGAATGTAGTTCCAGAAATAATGCAGGTCACAAATCACTGACTCAACACAGTGAACACCTGTTAAAGAAAAGTTCTTTTAATGTTGTAAAAGCAAAAAGCTATAAGTAACCAAAACTGGATTATATGTCAAATGGAAAAACGCTTACAGTGTACGGCTGCCAGCAGCAGCAGCAGCAGTAGGGATGTAGAGATCATGGTGTGTGTTGAATCAAAATAAGTAAAAGCTCTCGGTCTTCATTGCTTAAATATATAACAGGGAAGGACTTTTGCATAGACACACTCCTTATCTTAGGGTACATTTGATGGCTTCTTCTATGTGAGTAAACCGCCCCATCTTTCAAACATGTCTAATCAGTAAATTTTAAATATGTACATAATTTGGAACATTGCATAATGTCTATTTTTAGATACTGTATATCTATCAACCCTGTTTGAGTTTATGTTTGAACTAATATGAAGCTTTATGCAGTTGTTAATGGGTAAATTTATGTACTATAAAGTGTTTTCAGGTTAGAAATTATATCATGAAACATACACAGCAATATACCAGCAATTTGTATTCATCAAGAGCAGGAAAATCTATTTTTATTTATTAATTCTCATGTTTTATTCATTAATTTTTTTTTGCAATTTAACAGCATTGTAAAGGGCATCTTGTCATGTTACTGAGAATCCTCACACGACAGAAGCATCCTTCTGTGGTGTGAGGATTCTCAGTAACATGACAACCTGCATTTTACATAATAAAGATAATACACAACTGTGTCTTCAGTTTCTGTCCTTGTAGTGTTTTAATTTGTTCAACCTGTGCTGTGGATTCTCCTCCATACTGATGAAGTGATGAACCCATATGAGCAACCTTAATTTATTGTCAATCACTCAAAGGAAGAATAGACACTTACAAAGCATCTTCAGAACAGTCTTTCTCTAATAGCTCTTTATACTGTTTCTAGTGAGAATAGTCTCCTACAAAGACATACATTCATCAGAGTGACACTCCAAAGCAACAAGGCAATGATTCATTTTCACTAGTCTTGATAGTGTATGTGTTCAATAACCACTGACTGAAAGCCTTCAACAGTCTTGATGTGCATATGTATATTTTATTCTGTATTTTTGTTCCTAATTAGAACTTCATTTATTTTAATTTTCAAAATGTTACATATCCTGAGTTAAACACAAATAATAAATAATAGTTTATGCAAACAGTGAAAGCGTCTGTTTAAAGAAACAAAAAGACAAAATCCAGATTTGTGTTTGATAATAAGTGATACTGAATGAGTCTCATGAGAATGCAGTTTGTGAATTCTTTTTTTTGTACTTTATTTGTTGAGCTCTGCTGCCTCCTTCAGCTGTTTTAAATATTGCACCTCAAACTATGAGAACAGACTGTGTGTTAAACACAACACACTGCTGGAAACATGCTGTATTATTCCTGAATCCACTGAATAAACATTAATTAATTCCAGCTATTGGTTAAAATTTCAGTAAAATGAAGGGATTAAAAAATTCAATGACGCAATTCTGGAAAAATACTGTTTGTCTGTTTAAAAGTGACAGAAACTATTACAAATTCATTTCAGTGAAAGAAAGTAAAAGTTTGAATGAGATGGTTTATTAGTTGCATTGAGAGGATGTCTCTAACATGTCTCAAAGTTTTTGTAAGGGGAATCCACTATTCTGTGTCACTGTGAGTTTCTTGCGCAGTAATACACAGCTGTGTCTTCAGTTTGCAGATTCTGTCCTCAAATTGTTAGTGTTAGTAGCAGTGTCTCTGGAGATGCTGAACTTGTTTTGTTTTTCAGTTTGTCACTGTAATATGTACTCCCACCACTACTGATGATTCCAATCCACTCCAGAGCTTTTCCTGCAGGTTGTCGGATCCAAGATGTAGCAGAACTCGTAACTGAATATGAAACCTTGCAGGGAATGGAGAGACTCTGGCCTGGCTGTGATGGAAGCAGGCTGAATCAGTTCATAACCATGCACATCTGTGGAGGAAAACACATGGTGATATCTCACACAATGTCTGCTGCACATTTATTGTTATTGTAGTAAATGAATGAATTTGATAAAGCACTCACAGGAAGCAGCTACCAGCAGAAGCAGTAGAGATGTAGAGAACATGTTGCGTGTTGTTTGTACTGGGATCTTCTCTGTTCTCCACAGTTTAACAGAGACCATCACATCACATAAATAGAGTGATATCCAGCCCTGACGCTTGTATTTGCTTATCTGCTGATGATGGGAGGAGAACATATTTAAAGCATATTTAAATGAGGTGGAGATTCATCTTATGGAGATTATGTGGTTTTATAAAAGAACAGACCTGCTTTTCCTTGACAGAAACATCTTTACCAACTTCCATTATTCATACATCAATAACAGAGGGAACTGTACATATAGAGAAATTGGCAACAAGGATCAGATAGTAAATTTAGGTGGATAATGTATCTGTGTTGAGAATATTAGTATTATCTAACAATGTTTTATAAAGGCCAAAATTAGGGTTAGGGGCGGTTAGCATTCATACTAGAGGTGTGTGTATGGGACTGTTTGTTTTTTTTAAATTCCTCTCCTGCCACTTCTGTGTGTATTTCTGTTTGAACTTGATTGCAACATTGTCTAATACAATCTATTATACAGGCTCTATTTCCCACAATATAAACATATAAACTGAGAACACCGCTAATATTTTATAGGAGGTTTGATTTGCATGACAGTGTTTAGGAGTTCATAAAGGTGTAACAGAACTAAAGACAACCTACATTTCCTGCAAATTAAAACGTACACATTCACAAAATATAAGAACTACTACTATTTACTTACTAATTCAAACAGTGTGGATTATGCAGCCTGGTTTAATGAAACACTGATATGATAGATCTGTAATGTCGTAGTTTTTAAGCAATGGTGTAAATTAATTTTATGACTTTGATGGAAATCCCAGGAGGACATCAGTCCTCTCTCAGTCCTTTTTAATCTCTCAGTCATTTTAACCTCAACACATGTGAGTTTTAATTTCTGTACAGTCCTCTCACTGAGGTGTACAGCTGTGTGTGTGTCTTGCACAATAATAAACAGCCGTGTCTTCTGGCACCAGGCTGCTGATATCTAAGAGCACATTGTTGCTCGTGTCTCTGGAGATGCTGAAGCGAGTTTTAAAGGAAGCTCCAGAGTCTATGCTTCCACCACTCCATATGATCCCGATCCACTCCAAGCCTTTTCCTGGAGGCTGCCTGATCCAGCCTGTGCCGTAGCTAGTGAGGGCATAGCCAGAAATCTGACAGGACAACTTCACTGAGGCTCCGGGAGGTTTAACCTCAGCAGGAGACGAGGTCAGACTGATGCCATGCACATCTGAGAAGAGGAGAGCGGTAAAACATACAGAAGTTATTAAACACACTTCACTTCAACTCAGACTGAAATATGGAGCGTATAAAAGGTGAGTAAGGTGTGGAGAGACGTGTTTACTCACAGGACACAGAGGATATCAGAAGAAGAGGCCAGCTCATGATTCCTCTGCTGTACTCGACCAAATACAGAGACTGCTGTGTACTTGCAGTGTATTTATATCTGTCTGAGGTTGGGGAGATTTGCATGCAGTATGGGTTATGGATTTTTAACACTTATTATGGCAGTCTTTCTACAGTACAGCATTTCTCCAAACATTTTATTCATCAAATTGTGTAGACAAGTTCTTAAAGGAACAAATGAACAAATAAATCAAATACATTTTCAGTGTTGTATATGAATAAAAGAATAAATTAGCAAGAAGATTTCTCTCTCTTTTTTTTTAGGAATTAATGTAATGTAATTAAATGTTTTATCATTTAATATGTCTTTGCTTTTACTTAATTTTGCTTACATGTTTGTCTTCAGCTTTAAGCACCAGCCAGAGATAATGAAAAGAAAAGGCTGAGAATTTTACAGAGGAATTTTGACTGTTAATGGAGTCAAAAGGAGAAATAAAACTGAGCACTAAAATGAATGGATGTTGTTTATTATAAATAATAAACTGAGGTTCAGTTTCCTGCTGAGGGAATATGAGGATGTGCTTGTGCAAGTTTTTGTACAGCTCTGGAGTCCGTTGTGTCAGTGTGAGTCTCCTGCACAGTAATAAACAGCCGTGTCTTCAGCTTTCAGACTCTTCACTTCTAGGTACAGCATGTTTTTATTGGTGTCTCTAGTGATGGAGAACTGGCCCTGCAGAGACTGAGCAAATACAGTGCTAGTGCTACTGCCACTATCAATGTATCCAATCCACTCCAGTCCTTTTCCTGGTTTCTGACGGATCCAGTGCATGTAGTAGCTGCTCAGCGAGAATTCAGAGACAGTACAGGACAGAGTGACTGACTCTCCAGGTCTCTTCACCACAGAAGCAGAGGAGGTCAGGGACTGTCCATAAGAATCTGGAAGAGAAGAGTATAACTAGGTAATGTTGTGCTATAATGCTTATAAAGACAGAATGGCTCATCACATGAAAAAACAAACTTACATGAATTTAGTACAAATAAAATACAATATCCTAAAATCATCCTTCTCTGAACTCTGCTTCACCCATATTTAAAGTGTATGGAAGTGTTATCTATCACAGAGCTCACTGGAAACTAGAACAGCCAAGAACATGCTGTTTATACCTGACTCTATTTGAATAGGGAGTGTCCATGACCACTATGGATGTATTAAATCCACAACCACAGGCTGCTGCATAGATAAGTGGATGATTATAAGGTTCACAACAGAATGTTTCACAATCAGAAAGGGATGCAAGCACCAAGAACCCTTAATATTTCAGTGAACCTTTAAAGAACCCTTAAATCATTTTTAATAAGAGTGTCTCCAAATGAAAAAAAAAAAGTATATGGTTGGACACTATAACCTCATATAAATTCACATTTCAAATAAAAAGTTTAAGCAGTGTTTTATTTGTATAAAATTAGACACTCAATCGTCTTGCTCAGTTAAATCCTTGTGAATTTTCCATAAAATCAGGTTCTCCATAACAAACAGCCTTATCTACTGATCAACACTACACAGGTTGCTAATATGTGATATGTAATTGTGTTTAATCTGAGTGTCATGGTGCTGGATGCAGTCATAGCAGAATGTGAACAGAGAGAATGCCTAAATGTGCAGATAGCAACAGATTGAGATGGTTGAGTTTGTACAGACTGCCCTCTAGAGGCACAAAGGTCCAGTTTTCAGAATATCCACAACTAGAATGAGTCATTTTAAAGAAAAAGGTTTACATGTTCTTGCTGTCAATAAAAATTTCTCACATGGAGCAGCAAGATAAATTAAGAAAGTGTGAATTCCTAATTGGAGCATTTGTATCACCACGTATTTGTTTAAAAGAGAGAAAGCACTCAGATACAGTATCAGTGGTAAATGAAGTCATTTATAACCGTGTCTTTATGATGGAGTTTGTTCTTCACTCTCTGAAGTGTGCTTCTCAAATGTAATTTAAAGAGCAAAATAAAGAAGCTTCACAGAAATTTAAATATATTAAATACACTTACACCACAGTACAGTTGAATTCTCAAATCTGATTAGTCAGAATGTGTTGATCAATTTTCTATAAAAGCACCTCTGACAGTTATAGAAATGCAAATCACAGGTTTATAATAATTAGCTTATTGTAATACTTTATCATTCCACAGTAACAACTTACACACAACTTGAATTGTGGACGTTTCACATAAACAGATTTTAAATGCAGAGGAAAGTCATAGAGTTCAGTATTAGTCTTAATGTTCCCCTAGTTCTAATTCGCCGAAGATGAAACTATGAGCTCAGTTTGTGACTACAGCATGCATGTGTTTTTGTATTGACAGCTAAGTAGAAGCATCAGTGTGTGTATACGGGCGCAGTAATACACAGCTGTGTCTTCTGTCTGCAGATTCTGTCCTCTCAGTCACCGTGCTGCTGGAGCCATCTTTAGAAATACTGAACTTGCTTTTTAGAGACTCTTTATTAAAAATATTTCCACCACCCCAAATGTTGTTTATCCACTCCAAGATCCAAGCTGTGGCGTAGCTGTTATCAGTTACAGAGTAGCCGGATACTTTACAGCTGAGGGTTAAAGAATCTCCTGGCTTTAACATCACTGAGGTGACCTGAGTGAGTTCTACTGCACATTCCACATCTGAAAAAAGAGATGTCACAATTTCAGTCAAAAATGTATGTACAGTAGGCTATAACTGCAATAATCTGCTAGCAGCTCTGAGTTCATTACTGAAGTGAAACTCACAGGATGAAGCTGCCAGCAGCAGCAAAAATGGAAGGAACATCGTTTAACTAAAAGCAGTGCTAAATTCTCCAAAGCCCACAGTGACCGAGGCTGATATTTCTCTATATGCAGCTGTAAGTGGTGAAGGTTTGCATCATGTGAATGATACAAACCTTGAGTGAATGATCACTCACTTGTCTCAAACAAGTTTCGCTTGTTAAATAATCCTTAATAGACTTTATTATATGGGCATAGACATCCGTCAATGTCGAACATTTGTCACTAAAAGACAACAGCAGTGGTTTGAGAGAGCACATAACATTTGAAGGAAATATTCCTTCATTCATCTACACTAAAGACTTTATCCTGTTCAGGGTTGCAGTGGATCTGGAGACTATTCTAGGAAATACTGGGAGCGATGCGAGAATACAACCTGGATGGGACACCATTCTATCACAGGACACCATTCACACACGCATTCACATAATGCCTAATTTATCTAACAGTATGTTTTTAGACAGTGGGAAGGACACAGAGAACTCAGAGGAAACCAGCACTAACACAGGGAGTAGATGAAACTCCACACAGGCAGTAACCCAATCTCAGGATCAAACCGAGGGCCCTGAAGCTGTTTCTAGTGAGAAGTTAAAGTGGAACCAGTTAACAGATATGTCTTACTTGTTAGTCAGCGTTTATCAAAAGTAGACACCAGAATGTCCTTGCAATAGTATCAGTCTCATGTCCTCATCTCAAGATTACAGAGAAACGTATAGAAGAAAACATACGCCTCAAATTAAAAGACAAATATATGGTTACATGAATTCAGCTTATGATGATGAAACAGTAGTTTCATGTTAAAGAATAAAGTATTTGCTATTACACTATTAAAGTTAAAAATTCGCTACTCCTCCTGTTCCTCCAGTGCAACAAATTCTTCCAGTCTTCTCCACTTTTCCACTTCTGTCCAGTCAGGAAGTGAAACCCAGGAGACCGTACAGGAGAGAGTTAAACACTGACCTTGTTCTAGTGAAACTCAGTATGTGCTGACTCAGCATTAATGTAGTGTCCTACAGAGACATCCATCCATCAGAGTGACACTCCAAAGCAATAAGGCAATGATTCATTTTCAATAGTCTTGATGGTGTATGTGTTCAATAATCACTGACTGAAAGCCTTCAACAGTCTTGAAAACTGGATTAAACTTTTGTAAAGAGCTAAATCACTGTTGAAAAGCATTCATTCCCCATTCATAAAGTATATAATGAGAATTTAGATCTTAAAACCTTATTTAAACATTGCTGCTAAAAATCTCTCATTAAAATGGAAGAGAGTTTTGGTCTGTGACGTCATGATGGAATAAACGTGTTCTGATGATGTAACAGAGGGGAACAGCAACTAAACCGTCAACACAACAACATGTTCATCTACTGTGTTACTGTGAAACACTCAAATCCAGCAGAGGTTTAAGATCATCCTGCTGATGACGGAGATAAAAGAGGGTAGGTTGTATATTTTTTCAGTTCTTTTGTTCTTTTTAATTTTTCATTCATTTTGCTTTTTAAAGCTGTTACATATTGGAAGTAAATTTAGGTAAGGAGAAACACACAAAAAAAAATCATAAATCATGCAAATAGTGGGGAAAAAAAAAAAGACAAAATCCAGACTGCTTCCACATTGCTTCCAACTGTTCGTTGAATATTCTGTAAAATGAAGGGATTAATAATAGTTCAAAATGATCAATCGTTGAAAAACGTATTTTTTAAATTTAAAAACGACTGCATTTAAAAATAACTATTATTAAATTACAACACAAACTATTACAACTTCATTCTAAAGAAAGGAAGTAAAATTTCTCTTTAAGAAATACTATAATTTTCAATAAAATATTAAAGTGTCAGTGAAATTCACAACAAGGTTTAAATACTACATTTAGCATTATAATAATTATCTATGCTTGAGGATATTGGGATCATGATAATGGAAAAATTCTCTCTTAAAAGTCATTACAAAATGCTCCAAAACTTTGTCACAAATGATCACACAAACTCTAATTTGTTGAAGTGATTGTCAGCCAAAGATGCTACAGTATAACAAGGTCTTATTAGTGATGTGATTATAATAGTGTGTATAATGTGCAGCAATGCTAGAGATGTAGAATTATGGTTTAAAATGTACACTACAAACAATTTATAAAATACCTAACTTCAATCTTTTTCTTGTAATTTGTGAGATTAATTATTTTTTTAGTTAGACTTGGAAAGATAAGTGTTGTGTCTTGTGGACATTGTTATAATTTAGACTGTTTGAGGTGTTTTTGTACAGGGATGTTGTTGATCTGTCTCACTGTGTGGATTACGAGCGCAGTAATACACAGCTGCATCTTCTGCCCTGTTAAATGTTACTGTGCTCCTGGACGTGTCTCTGGAAATCTGAAACCTGCTTTTCAGTTTCTCACTGTAGTGTCACCGCCCCCACATATTAGATCCGACCCACTCCAGAGTTTTTCCTGCAGGTTGTCGTATCCAGTGTGTACAGTAGCTGCTATCAGTTACTGAATATCCAGACACTTTACAGGTCAGAGTCATTGACTGACCAGGGGTTAATACTGTGGATCCGGTCTGGATCAGCTCAACACAGTGAACACCTGTTAAAGAAAAGTTATTTGAATGTTGTAAAAGCAAAAAGCTATAAGTAACCAAAACTTATTGTTCTATCAGTAACAGTGTTTTCAGAGGCTTTAACTGCTTTCTTTATTGTTTTCACGGAGTCTAGTGAATTAATCTGAATTTAACAACTAGCTCAGACAACTCCATTATAAGATACACTCTTTTTATTTAGAGATCTAGAAACAACTGCATTATTTTTCTCTGGCTATTCATTAATTACTTGATGTCAGAGAATAGATTTCTTGATTATTTACTCTAACTTCCTTTTTTCCCCCAAAATGCCTTTAGAGGAGAAACTAAAAGTAGTTGTATTAATTACACATTGTTTAATCAAAGTACAAATTACACAAAAGGACAAACACAAACTGCACTTCTATTGTTTTGTTGGTTTGACCATAACCTATTTACCATGTTTGTTATTTAGAGGAAACACACAGTGGAGGAATCAATGTGGACATTATGGATTTGAAACACTTTTTAAAAAAAAAAAAAAAAAAAAAAAAAAAAAAATAGAAATGCAGCTGTCTGTTCTTTAATTGTGTGTAATAGTTTACCCTACATTATTCTTATTATGCCCATGGATGAGATCTCGTGAATCAGTGCATTACTCAACACTAATGCTTTAATTGGCAAGCTTTTAATAGATATTAGAGTTTAGCCTGTCTCTGATCTAGTGTAGGAAATACTACAAAATGTATGTTAATGAAAGACTTTCACGATGGTGTTAATAATAAAAGGCAAATGCTGTTCAAGAAGCTAAATGATATTCTATTTTATTAATGAGCTAAATCCTTGTTGAAATCATTCATAGAAGCCGAATTATATTAAACCTTTTATTCCAGCTGTTGATTAAATACTCTGTTAATGAAGGGATTAATAATGGTTTTAAAAAAGAACCCTCTTTAGAAGATTTTTTTAAAATTTTAAATCAAATGTTCGTGTGTTTAAAAGTGCCAGAAACTATTACAAATTCATTCAACTGGATAAAAAGTAAAAGTGTGAGTGAGATGGTTTATTATTTGCATTGAGAGGATGTCTCTAACATGTCTGAAAGTTTTTGTAAGGGGAATCCACTATTCTGTGTTACTGTGACTCTTTTGCGCAGTAATACACAGCTGTGTCTTCAGTTTGCAGATTTTGTCCTCGAATTGTTAGTGTGTTAGTAGCCGTGTCTCTGGAGATGCTGAACTACTTTTTCAGTTTGTCACTGTAATATGTACTCCCATCGGTATAGATGTATCCAATCCACTCCAGAGCTTTTCCTGCAGGTTGTCGGATCCAACCTGTATGCTCGCTCGTAACTGAATATGAAACCTTGCAGGGGATGGAGAGACTCTGGCCTGGCTGGACTGTCATGGAAGCAGGCTGAGTCAGTTCAAAACCATGCACATCTGTGGAGAAAAACACATGGTGATATCTCACACAATATCTGCTGCACATTTATTGTTATTGTAGTAAATGAATGAATGTGATAAAGCACTCACAGGAAGCAGCTGCCAGCAGGAGCAGTAGAGATGTAGAGAACATGGTGTGTGTTGTTTGTACTGGGGTCTTCTCTGTTCTCCACAGTTTAACAGAGACCATCACATCACATAAATAGAGTGATATCCAGCCCTGACGCTTGTATTTGCTTATCTGCTGATGATGGGAGGAGAACGTATTTTAAATGTATTTAAATCATGAGGTGGAGATTCATCTTATGGAGAATATGTGGCGTTGTAATAGAAAAGATCTGCTTTTCCATTATAGAAACCCTTTACCAATTTTTGTTATTCATATATCAATAACAGAGGGAACTGGACATATAGAGATACTTAATTTAGGGTGATGATACCGATATCCTCACCACAGATAAATTATCTAACGTTTTATAAAGGCCAAAATTAGGGTTAGGGGCGGTTAGCATTCATACTAGAGGTGTATGGGACTGTTATTTAATTCCTCTCCTACCCACTTCCATGTGTATTTTTATTTGATCTTGATTGCAACATTGTCTAATACACTCAGTTGGCTCTATTTCCCACAATATAAACATATAAACCGAGAACACCTCTAATATTTTATAGGACATTGAAAGACAGTGTTCACATTTGCATCACAGGATTTCACAAAGGTGCAACAGAACTAAAGACAAACTACATTTCCTGCAAATTAAAAGATGTACACATTCACAAAATATAATAACTACTACTATTTACTTACTAATTCATCGAACAGTGTGGATTATGCCGCCTGGTTTAATGAGACACTGATATAATAGATCTGTAATGTCTTAGTTTTTAAACAATGGTGTAAATAGATTTTATGACTTTGATGGAAATCCCGGGAGGACATCAGTCCTCTCTCACTCCTTTTAATCTCTGTCATTTCAACCTCAACATGTTGGGTAGATGGTGTGTAAGTAGAGAAAGAGCGCCACTCAGAGGACATAATGAAAAGCTACTAGTGAAATGTTAGGGATGGATAGATTTTTCTATCCATCTATTATTTATGATGCTTTCATCTTGTCTAAAATCATTTAATATTTATTTATGTCTATAGGATGTGATGGACTTCCATAAATTGTACCTTTTATGTTTGATCTCAAAACAAACATCACACATACTGTATGTGGGGTTTAATTTTTGTACAGTCCTCTCAATGAGGTGTACGGCTGTGTGTATCTTGCACAATAATAAACAGCCATGTCTTCTGGCACCAGGCTGCTGATATCTAAGTAAAGCACATTGTTGCTCGTGTCTCTGGAGATGCTGAAGCGAGTTTTAAAGGAAGCTCCAGAGTCTATGCTTCCACCACTCCATATGATCCCAATCCACTCCAAGCCTTTTTCTGGAGGCTGCCTGATCCAGCCTGTGCCGTAGCTAGTGAGGGCATAGCCAGAAATCTGACAGGACAACTTCACTGAGGCTCCAGGAGGTTTAACCTCAGCAGGAGACGAGGTTGGGGAGATTTGCATGCAGTATGGGTTATGCATTTTGTAACAGTTATTATGGCAGTCTTTCTACAGTACAGTACAGAAAAGAAAAAATTTGCAAAAAGATTTGAGTTATATTTTAAGTTTTTTTTTCTTTTAAGAATTAATGTAACGTAATTACATTTTATCATTTAATATGTCCTTGCTTTTACTTAATTTTGCTTTCATGTTTGTCTTCAGTCTTAAGCACCAGCCAGAGATAATGAAAAGAAAAGGCTGAGAATTTTACAGAGGAATTGGACAAAAGGAGAAATAAAACTGAGCACTAAAATGAATGGATATTGTATATAATAAAATGTGTCTGAGGTTCAGCTTCCTGCTGAGGGAATATTTACAGCTCATGAGGACGTGCTTGTGTAAGTTTTTGTACAGCTCTGGAGTCTGTTGTGTCAGTGTGAGTGTCATGCACAGTAATAAACAGCTGTGTCTTCAGCTTTCAGACTCTTCACTTCTAGGTACAGCATGTTTTTATTGGTGTCTCTAGTGATGGAGAACTGGCCCTGCAGAGGCTGAGAGAATGTTGTGCTAGTGCTACTGCCACTATCAATGTATTCAATCCACTCCAGTCCTTTTCCTGGTTTCTGACGGATCCAGTGCATGTGGTAGCTGCTCATTGAGAATCCGGAGACAGTACAGGACAGAGTGACTGACTCTCCAGGTCTCTTCACCACAGAAGCAGAGGAGGTCAGGGACTGTCCAAAAGAATCTGGCAGATAATGATAAAAGCAAATTAATTAATAAAGAAATAATTATAATTTTCTGACAATCAAGAGAAAA
Organism: Pangasianodon hypophthalmus; assembly: GCF_027358585.1. Taxonomy (NCBI): domain Eukaryota; kingdom Metazoa; phylum Chordata; class Actinopteri; order Siluriformes; family Pangasiidae; genus Pangasianodon; species Pangasianodon hypophthalmus. The sequence continues at coordinate 22,166,719 of NC_069722.1, read as the reverse complement.
TGTTTGAGGTTCCTAGTAATAAACCTGATAATCAGGAACTTACATGAAATTAACACCAATACAATACAATATCCTAAAACCATCCTTCTGCAATTTCTGCTCCACAGAGTAGTTATCAGAGAGAAAATGAATAACCAACACAGCCAAAAACATTCTTTATATACCCCACTCTATTTAAATAGGGTGTGTCGTGTCTATGACCACTCAGAGGCATTAAATTCTCAGCCACAGGCTGTCCAGGGTCACACTCCACACTCCACTAGGGAGAGATGTGACACAGGCAGAGCTGCAGGAGGACCAAGTTCAAGGCCAACGCTCTGTGAAGCCTGGAGGTAAACAAACTGCAATACTTATGAATTTTGTATTTGTTTTCTTGTCACTCAGTTTTTTTGACCAGTTTCTGTCTACTCTGTATTCTTCCCTAGTGTCCTTCATTCAATTAAAGTACTTAAATTGTTTTAAAATCTTGCGCTTTACATTTTATTACTGTTGTGTTCTGTGCCGTCAGACACACTGAATGTGCTGATGATTAAAGTCTCTTAAACCACAGTGCTGTTGAATTCTCAGTTCTGATTGGTCAGAAGGTGTGGATTAATTTTCTAGAACAGCAGCTCTGGCAGTAGTGCTGGCTGCAAGGTTTATAACTGTATGGCTCTTCACATAAACAGATAAATAAAAATGTGTGTAATTGTTGATATGGTGAGAGTTTCTATGAAGAGATGTTTGTTTAGCATTCATGGAAGGAGTCTCCAGTGTCAGGACTTTGTATCAGTCAGAGGTAAAGCTGTAACTAAGTTTTCAGAAAGTCTTGATAATGGAAGGCTTTGTGGTTTCTCAGTAACATAAGCTGCAACTTCATGAGAGAGAAAAAGAGAGAGGCTGGTGAGGGACCAACTGCTGATGCTGCTATAACACAAGTCTTGAATTAATTAAAAAAAAATGTAGTTTTTCCCAAAACAGTGTGATAGAGGAATAAAACACTTTGGGACATGCTGTTATTGTTACAGGACAGCTCAGTGTGGTACCAAACGTGGAGTGAAAAACCCCTGCTTGCTTAGAGATAAATGGGCAAGTAGAGTTTATATATAGATAAGATGAAGGTTTAGGGAAGGGTCTGGGTGTGTTTTGTGCACTTTTCAATTGTTGCATTTTCAACTGTATCTTATATCTTTTCTTAGTTTCATTCTCTTTTCTTGGCCATGCTTAAATCTCTCTTATCCTTTCTTTCTGCTTTTCTTTTGTAATTCTTTTTAAGTCTTATATTCTGTTTCTTTTTCCTTATACTCTTACTTCAAGCAATGTCCTAACATACCATACCAGTCACCCCTCTACAAAGGTGTGACAAAGGGTTGTGTTCAAGGCTGGCCTTAAGTAAACTGCCTGGCAGCTGCAGGCAATCCAGGTTAATCAGCCTGGAGAATTCTGGGTAATTGACTTCTCCCACATGGCTGCTCTCACTGTTTTACTAACACACAAATGCTTTTTGTTTAATATTTTAGAGAAAGCTGCCATGTGGCGTGTCTTTGTACTTTTAATATTTGGAAAAAGATTTTCCTTATAAATATGCTCTGAAGTGACTAAGATAAAAAAAAAAAGATATACTTCCATATTATGAAGGGGTTTGTGTACAGCTCTGCAACCTCATTTGTCACTGTGCTTCTCTAGCGCAGTAATACACTGCAGTGTCTTCTGTCCTCACTCCGTTCATGTGCAGATACGCCTGTATCTTACTGTTGTCTCTGAAGATTGTGAAGCAGCCATTAATTCCAGCCCTTTTCCAGGCACATGTTTGACCCAAGCCATCCAAGAGCTACTAAAATCAAATCCAGAGGCTGTACAGGTCAGGGTGTGTGATTCACCAACTTTGATGGTCACTGAGTCTGATTCAATCATTGTCTGACTGCATGAATCTGAAAACAATAACATTCAGAGACAGGTCTTATATAAATATATGTACTTATATAAAACCACATTTTTATGTTTAGAATAAATTTAATGAAGAGTGAAACCAAAAATCAATGCTCAGTGATGCAGCAACATAGCTCAAAACTCTCCTCAGATGCATCTCAAGGAATAAAAATAGCACGTTCTCTAAATGAATACATTTCCTGAATATATCAGCATATATGGTTTTAAACATGGCACTTAATTTGCATTAGAAATAGAGGTGTAAAAACATTACAGAAATAGCCATTAAGGGGCAAATGTTTATTGCAAGACTCAAGCTGTATTTTACAATTAAGCCTTTAAGAGCTATTTTGCCCCATTACCATATCTGCTTCTATAGCACAGAACTATACACAATGACATTAATGTTTTTTGATTAATTAATATGGTTACAGAAATAATGCAGACCACACATCATCGCCGACTCATTCTGATTGGATAAAGAATAAATTTAGAATGAAGATAAAAAGGAATAGCATTGCATTTATTTAATTATATTTTGTCTCACAAGACTCTGCAAAAGTAATGATATAAGCAACAACAAGCAATTATCTTCCTGGAGTTTAATCTGAGAGTCATGGTGCTGGATGCAGTCATAGCAGCCTGTGAAAAGAGACGGGGCCTAAAAGTGCAGATAGCAACAGACTGAGATGGTTGAGTTTGCAAAGACTGCCCTCTAGAGGCAAAAAGGTCCAGTTTTCAAAATATTCAGATCTAAAATAAGTGAAGCAACTTTAAGGCAACTTGTTAAAATAAACTCAAATAGAACTAAAGTAGTAAGTAAAAGAAGTAAGAATTATAATTTGGAGCATTTTGTATGACCAGGATCAAACCGAGGGCCCTGAAGCTGTGAGGTGGCAACATTACCCTCTGTACCATATATATATATATATATATATATTCAGAACTGACTCTGACCTAAGTAATCTTATACCAGCATAAATGTCCAGACAATGTTTACAATAAGCCACATGCAGTAAAAGTCAAAACATTTTGGTTCTTTGAGCTCCATGAATATACTGCCTATGAAAATGTGAGCTTGTCGTATGACTATAGCAAGCATGTGTTTTTGAACTGATGTCTAAGGAGAAGTATCACTGTGGGTCACGAGCGCAGTAATACACAGCATTGTCTTCTGTCCTCACGCTGTTCATGTGCAGATACACCTGCAGCTTACTGTTGTCTCTGGAGATGGTGAAGCAGCCATTAGCTGCACTGGAGTAATATATGTAACTGCTAGAGTAGATTGCTGCAACCCATTTCAGTCCTTTTCCAGGAGCCTGTCTGATCCAAGCCATGTAATAACCACTAACGTCCAATCCAGATGCTGTGCAGGTCAGTTTATGAGATTGATCAGGTTTAATGATCACCGAATCAGACTCAATCAGTGTCTGACTGCAGGAATCTGAAACAGAAGAATACCCACAAAGATAGGTGTTAAAGTAAAAAATATTTTTTTTTTCAAATATGAAATAAATATTAATATTAACATTGAATGAACATTGCTAGAGTAAAGAAACTCAAAACTCTGCCTAGTCCCATCTCACAGAATTAAAATGATTACTGTTGCTGTAACTGAACACAAACTGATGGTATGTTGTCGAGCTGAATGTATATCAGCATAAATGGTTCAAACACAGGATTTGGTTTGCATGGCACGCCCACTAGAGACATAAAACGATTCCCAGAGGAATAGCCATGAAGAGAAAAAGCTCACTGTAAGACTCCTGCTGTGTTTCATGCTGTCAAGTCCATAACTGCTCTTTACTCATTAGATATCATGTCCTTTTAGTACATCACTGTGTGTCACTGTAACACTCAGAAGAACCTGAAGTTTTCTGACTAACAATCACTGAACAACACAAATATTTCAGAAACTGTATCGAATAGAAACTGAATGTAGTTCCAGAAATAATGCAGGTCACAAATCATCACTGACTCATTCAGTCAGGAGCTCATGCCAATCACTTGTCTGTTCTTAAAGCTTCGTGAATGAGGATATAGTTTAAAGCATTTAGAGTTATTTATTATTCCCTATGCAGAGAAGTGTAATGAAAAACACAATAATACTATGATCATGTTAGCAACAAAGAGCGATTATCTTTCAGTTGTTTAATGTGAGTGAGATGATGGTGAATCATTGCAGTCTGTGAGGAGAAAGAAGCTGAATGTGTATTAATGAGCAGTTAGAGATGGTTTAGTTTACACAGACTGCCCTCTCAAGCCATAAAACACCAGTAACTAGGTCCGATATTCATAATAAACTGCTGTTGCATATTTCTGATAAAATACATGAACACCTTTACCATAAATACCACAGAGGCAGAGTAGCTCAGTGACAGATTCATTAAGGAATAAAACACTTGTGGGCATGCTGTTATAGGAAAATAATCAAGGGCAGGGTGGTGGGATGCTGTGTCACTTGAAGTGGTGTTATTGTTGCCCCTTAAAGTTATTTATTTTCCTACAGTAGCATGTGCTGAAGTGTGTTATTCCTCTAATACCTCTCTCTTATGAGTTATGTGTTAAATCAACATCAAGAATTAGTCATTGAGAGAACAATTTTTTTTTTCATGCCTATTATTGTGAGTATCATTTCAATTAAATTATATGAAGTCAAAAACTGCTTTCAAATATGTGAAGCAAGTGGAATATTAACTGGACATTCAGATGCATTTCATTTAAAAAGATAAATAAGAATAATATATTATTAATAATAACTATGAACTGAGTAAACTTTTGCATTAGTTTTTTTAAATGATTAAATGATCTAAATGTTTGGGTTGAAGTGTATGTAACGTGGGGATTAGTTAATCAGTTAATTGTAGTTATTATTTATATACAGAACTGCATTGTGATGAAGATGATGTTTTTGTGCAGCGCTGCAGCTTGTCGTGTCAGTGTGGTCTTCGAGTGCAGTAATACACAGCTGTGTCTTCAGTCTGCATGTTCTGTCCTCGTAAGGTCACGGTGTTACTGGAAGTGTCTTGAGAGACGACAAACTTGTCTTTAAGTGATTCTTTCTTAGCAATATCCCCATCATAGTAAATTAAATTGATCCATTCCAGAGCTTTTCCTGTAGGTTGTCGAATCCAACCTGTTCCATAGTGGTTGCTGCTATCAGTGATAGAAGCTCCAGACACTCTACAGGTGATGGTTAAAGTCTCTCCTGGCTTTATAAGCACTGAGTCTGGCTGGATGAGCTCAGTAGCACAGAACACATCTGTGAAAAGAGAAAAAGAAAAGGTTGACATGTTGAACTGAAAAGATCAGATGAACTAATAAAGCTTAAATCCAAACACTCACAGGGGGCGAGAGCCAGCAGCAGCAGTGAAGCTGAAGCAAACATGTTTGTGTTGAAGGAGGACTAATGAGAAGTGCTTCCTCTCTAGATAAGCACCGTGCTAATATTACAAGAGGAGATGGAGATTTGCATAAATATTACAGAGAAGCTGTGTTGAGTGCAGCTCTGCAGCTGTTAATCACAGTCTCATCCCATATTGTCTCTATTTAATATCAATTTAATGTGGTAAATAATTTAATTATTTATTATTACTAACAATATGAATGTCACGTGGTAAATAATTTAAGTATTTTATATTCACATAAATAAAAAATGCAATTATCACTTATTATTGTTGTAGTGAAAATAAAACTGAATCTTTCGTCATAATACATAAAAATAATATTAATTAGAAAAAAACTATTTGATGTCATTATCAGCTCTGCATAAGCTGCACTCTAGAGAACTGCACGAAGACTACTGAAGAGATTATTCTCATGTGTACAAATTTCCTGGTAAATGTAAAATCTTTTTAATTTTATTTTATAGATATAGAATAGAGTGTGTTAAAATACCTGCTGTGAATAACTGCTTCCATATTTGTCACTCTCACACAGTGAAATATTGCAGTGATTTCAGAACAGCATGTAGCTAAAACTTTTTATTGGTGACATTAAAACTGGGGTCAACATTTAACATTACAATCAAACTGTGCAATAGAAAATGCCCCAGTCAAATCATTTTCATTCTGGTATAGATTGCCCTCTACAGGCTTTAACTGATACAGAGAGGAATTGCTGATTTCATGTTGGTGAGATTCTAGGTTAGATGTTCACATCCACCTTCTCAGGCACTACTGAAGACGTGTTACGGAGATCAAGTTTAGGGGGCGTGTCACTCTGTGGAATCACCTGACACCACTGTCACTGACAGGCTGCATCAGTGTACAGTCTGGGCTGAACCAGATTTAACTGGTAAATTCACAAATCCCAGAATCCATCTGAACAGCACACACCATCTTTATCATCAGAATGAAATGTAAAACATCAGTTTGAAATAGCAGTTGGCCATTTTATACACACAGTATGAAGCTCTGTGGATTTCTGATTTATGATGTGAATTAGACAGAACATGTGACTCTGGTGTGAATATTTGAGCTTCACTTAAAATAAATGAAGCTGTAAGTGAATGTGAAGTTTTTGTACAGCACTGCAGCTGTTTGTGTCAGTGTGTTCCCCGAGCACAGTAATACACAGCTGTGTCTTCAGTCTTCAGGCTGCTCATGTGCACATACACCTGCTTCTTGCTGTTGTCTCTGGAGATGGTGAACCTTCCCTGAACAGTATCGTTTAGTACTACCACTATGGAGTAACGTTTAGTATTACCACTCGGAGCAGAAATGAGTGAGATCCACTCAAGGCCTTTTCCTTGAGCCTGTCTAATCCAGGATATATATGCATCACTATCACTAATCCCAGAGTAGGTACAGGTGAGTTGATGAGATCCTCCAGGTTTAATGACCACCAGCTCAGACTCAGTTAGTGTCTGACATCTGCAACATGTCAAATACATTTAATCATTTCATAGTCTTACATAAATCACACAATTTATATCAGTCATGCATGCACAAATAAGCTGTTACGCACGGGGTATGACCAGTAATGTCAAAATAAAACAGTAAATGATTTGTGGTTGCATGGATGTTCCTGAAAAAAGTCTAAACTCAGTGGAAATAATGCAGCTGGAGTCTGTGCTTATAAAAGGAGAGTCTCATTTGCATGTCCAGCCCCTAGAGGAGTTACAGACTATAAGAAACATTCTGATATTCAGGTAAAACATGATCAATTCAAGCAATATGCGTTGTACTGTATATGGGAATAAAGATGTAGGTTATTTGATATTAGTGAGGCAAAAGTATAGTGAAGAAATTGAAACTGTTGTAGACATTTATTCTGTTTACAGTCTAATTCAATGTCCTTTGCATCATTTTCTTAAAGAATAATGATCACACTGAGACTGAAATTAGATTATACATGTAGCTAAGAGAAATATTAACACTAATTATTATAAAGTGGTAACCATCTATATGACCTTTAAGGGTATTGGAGGGAAAAAAGTATTGTATTTGAATTTTTCATATCTCTGATTGATAAACCAGAGACTCTTCTATTTAATGATGCAGTTTTACAGGAACTTCACTTTAGCATAAGCTAAAGATGTCTTGAGTAAACACTTTCAGATGTAGTACAGAAGTTAAAATGTTCATAAAATGTTTAAGCATAGTTATACAGTATATGTTTATTTGTTTTAGCATATTTATTACTGTTTACTTGCTTGCTAGGTATAATATATAATGTGTGTATACCTTAATTGACCATTTCATCAAATACACCTACCATATACAGTATCAGTAATCTAGGTACAATCTTTTTTCTTGTCACTGGGTGGTACTATCAAGGGTATGTCTTTTATACCTTTAATATGTATATTTTACCAGGAAAGGTGCATGTGGAGTACCTTTAATTAGCTTTTAGAGTAAAGCTTTAAATGTACAGTGTATGTACGTATGTATGTAATGTATGTATCAGTGGGCCTAAAGGTCCAATTTTGTACCATAAATTATTTTTAAACGTGCACTATATTCACGTTTCCTCGTAAAAGATACAGACTAAAAGGTACAAAAAGCTGTACCCTTGACGGCACCACCCCAGTGACAAGGAAAGTTTAGTACCATTTTTTGTTTGTCTGATACTGTGTGTATGGGGCAGGTGTAGTTACCTACTAAAGTGGCCACTGTTTGCATGTTTGGAAAGGACACATAAAAGGGTGTTCCAGGTTTTTGTCGCATACCTTTCTTTTGCAAGAGCGCTTCTTTGTATCCTTTGGCATTCTCGACTCGGCACGTGAACTTCTTGCTCTGGGTCCAGTCGGAAGCCTTGACGCGCACCTGGCTCACCTGGCGCACCGCCGGGTATTGCACGACGTCAGTCAGCGCGCTTCCTTTCTCATCCGCCCATTTGAAGATCAGTCCGTCGGCGGAGGCCAAATCGCGCGTGACGCAGCCAAGAGTGATTAAACCGTCCGAGGCCGAGCCGAACTGCCACACGGGAAACAGGGACTGCGGGGGGCCTTGCACTGCTGCAGATAGATAGATAGATAGATAGATAGATAACCAACAAACCAACACTAGATTTAATCTCTGCCTGGAAGCCAAAAATGAAATTGATTATATATAATATATATATTTGCAGTCAACATTTCTTTTCTCTGCTACTTTCTAATCAGATAACACACCTACATTTTTAATGTACTCCATTTTACTCATCGTTTAAGTATGTAATTCATACAACTTTAATAATCTACAATTCATTAATATCAATTCTTAATAATTAATAATAATTATTATTCATTAAGAAGTATAACAACAATAATCATTATTTTTCTTAATAAACTTCCAAACAAACAAATGCGTACATACATAGCCTACATTTACATTTACGGCATTTGGCAGAGCCTACACACTGTAAACACATACATACGACCCATAAACGGTATCATTATAAACTCGGTCTCACCTCTCGCACAAACTCCGTACGCAGTTTTACAACTGAATGAGATTTCGTTGCATTTCAGACGATTGACGTTGTGGGGAAGAAAAAAGGGTACGATCACTAAACACGCCCTTTTCTTACGATTTAATTCGTTCTGGCAAGGTATGAATTTTTTGAATCATGAGACAAGTCAACAAAAACTAAAACTAATAAATTTGACTTCTTTATATAAAAACGCTTCTGTAAAACCCCGAAATTTTAATAAATACAGTCCAGTCTCGTAAAACAGATTCAAAACCATTTACTGAGTAGTTTCTTTTACCTAAAATTCTTTATTTTACATTGAAATCGACCAATTTATCACTATTATTATTATAATTATTATTATTATCATCATTATGGAACTGAGCAGAATACAAACGCTAAATACTTTTCACACCAAATGATTTTGTAAATGATGAGAATAAGCGAAAAAACGTCAAACATACAACATTAACAACGGGTCTTTTTTTTTAAACGTGCATTTTTAGCCTACACAAGTATGTCTAAAGCAAGAACAGATAAAATTAAATGCACAATTTATTAGAAGTAGTAATAAGTCACTTACTTTAAACATAATAGTCTCGCAATCTGATAACGATAGAAAAGGACTAAAACATTATGTAAATACTTTTTGACGTCCGTTAACATTTTTTTCAGGTTTACATTTTAGACCATTAAAAATCACTTTATGATCACAGAAATAAAGTTTGGGGTAAAAGCGCCGAATTACTTACCGCTTGTTACAGTGACAGCTGTGCCTCTTCCCCAGTAATCAAAAGCCCAGTAACACAGTGTTCAACTTCCAGCACACCTCACTACACTCAACTACACTACACTACATTACATATTAGTAATATTATCCCGCTTATTGACGCTTAATACGCACATCATTAAAATAAATAAATAAATAAATAAATCCAACCAAATAGAGAACTTTAACTTATAAACTCTGAATAGTCCTACAGCTTATTAAAAAAATGATGTGGTTTTGTTTTTAACAGGAAAAAACGCGATCTTGTAGTATATTAACAGCGTTATCAATGTGTACTAAAAACTGAGTTTGAAAACTTAAGTCTTGAACTTTAAAAAAAAATGCTATTTTTCCGTTATTTTCTATAAAACGTTAGTACGTGCTAATGTTAAAGTGCGATTTTCAAAAACGAAAATCAGGTTAATGTTCGTTTAACGGCAGGGATAAAATGTTTTTCTTACCAGAAGTAACGGTGACCGTCGTTCCCTTTCCCCAGTAGTCAAAAGCGTCGTCACAGTGACACAAATCCACTCTGACATCGTTCAAAAAGACCTGACTGTCCGATCTATCCATATATTACTGATAATGTCTAAAAGTCCTTCACAAAAATCATATCCGAAAAGTTGGATGTTCGCGATTCTCAGCGTTAAAGATCCACCAGGTGTCATTTTTCATTAAAACATAACAGCATATTGCTGATCGACCCTGGGTTTCTTTGTTTATACGAGTACGAGTCGTAAAAATATAAAATGAGTTAGACATGCCTATGACCTAAACATGCTATTTTTTTCAACAATCAAATGGATTTTTCTCTTTTAAATGAAATGCGACATTTTCAAATGCAGTCGCTGAGAACCATCTTCGTTTAACATTTTCTAAGCATTTTAACTGAAGAATATAAACCACTACACCAGGCTTAAATTGTTACATTTTTTCCCAGTTACTGTTGGTGTTAGAGAAGGCTAATCTAAAGAGGTTTGGCTTTAATTTCTTACCTGAAGTCACAGTCACCGTCGTTCCCTTTCCCCAGTACTCAAAAGCACAGTGATAAGTTTTACGGCACTACCCGTACAATATGGGGACCAAATGTGCATACTAATACATTTTCTAAAATTGTGTAATTTTACGGTCATAGTATAAATTTAATCCTACCTGAAGTCACGGTTACTTGAGTTCCTTTTCCCCAGTAGTCAAAGTAGCCGTAGTAGTCACAGTGAATTAATTGGCCGATTCTCCGTACAAAATCGCTATTTTTGCAGCGCCGTCATAATTTTCTCTGTCATTATTATGGACTACTTGGCAGCCTTGCGCTTTCTTAGAGTTCATGCGCTTTAATATTTGTATTGTTGTTTAAGTCGGTATTTGTTCAGAAATAAAAATAAGAACAGTAAAAGTAAAACACTTACCAGAGGTCACAGTCACTTGTGTTCCTTTTCCCCAATAGTCGAAGTAGTTATCACGTTGGTTAATACTTCGGAGCAATAGAGCAAAAACCACTATGTGTGCCTGCAAGCCTAAAATGGATTTTTTCCACCAAACATTTAACAAGTGTTTTTCCCCCCGTTTGTTAATTTAATTAATATTAACTTATGAACTTCCTTGAATCCTCTACAAGTAATTCATACAAATGATGAATAATTGTTCACTGAGAATTATAACAGCAATAATAATAGCAATTCAAATTACTATTAAATAAAATTAATGATTATTAATTATTATTATTATTATTATTATTAATAATAATAATAATAATAATAATAATAATAATAATAATAATAAATTATGAATAATTTTTAATGAATAATAATGACAGTTAATTAATTCTTTGGTCTTCACTAACCACTTATCCTTGTCAATTTATCCTGGCAACATGACAAGATGGGAGAATTCAATCTGGATGGGCCAACACCCTGGATGTGGAACCATCCTCACACAAATTAACACCTAGGGGCAATCTAGTCTGTCCAATCCACATAACTGCATGTTTTTGGGCAGTGGGAAGAAACCAGGGAATCTGAACTAAAGCCATGTGAAAATGGGGAGAACATGCAGAACCCCACAAAGACAGTAACTTAGGCTCAAACCCAGGACCCCAGAGCAGTGAAGAAGCAATGCCACATACTACACCAGGTTGCCACCCTATTTTTGTTGTTGTTGAAGGCAGAAGGCAGAAGGCAGAAGGATATCCATGCTGGGCAAGAAATCAGCTAGTAATTTAAGTGGGGTGCTGGCTGCACCAGGACAAGTTCTGGCTCACTCCCAAGGACCCATGTATTGTGGGTCTGGGGTACCTTTGGAGCAGCACAGTAAGAGCAGCAGTGTACCGAAGCAATGGTATACTATGCATGGGCCAAAGATTAAGTTCTGAGCAGCAAAAGAAGCATAAGGCTAATGTCACAGGTGTGGCTGTCAGGCAAGTTCATTCTGGTTCTCTCTGAGGAACCACCCTAATCCTCCATTGTTTAAGCTTCATGTCTAGGCTAAGATACATGCAATGCCAGGGGAAAGTGGGGAAACTCCACAGGACAGGTGGAGAAGAGTATGAGGAAGAGTACGAGGACAACTTCACTCCAGTCTTTTGCTGGGAAACATGTCTGTATATGGTGGACTCAAGGCAACATCCAGTCCTAGTTCAGAGGAGCAACAACAGCAGCAAGCAAGGCTGCTGAAAGAACTATGGCAGAGAAGTAAATAGAGATACTAAGAGACAGCTGTGTGAACTGCTCTAGGCCTGCCTGGACTGACTTGGTCCAGCACCACATCGAAACTGGTACAGCAGCCCCAAATCACCTCCGCCCTCATTCTCTCTACCTGACAAGATGTAGAGGAAAAGGTACAGGAGATGGCTTCACCAGGGGTTACTGAGCCACCCTACTAATCAAGAAGAAGGATGAGGGTGTTTAGTTCTGCACAGATTACTACTGCCTCCACAAAGTCACCAAGCAGGACTCTTACCCGCTGTCCCGCAACAATGATGTCCTCGACTGGGCTGCTGGTTCCAACTGGTTCAGCTCCTTGGACCTGCACCGTTGGCACTCCAGAGGTGATCCAGAGGGTTCAAGGTTGTTTGTCACATACATTACATACATGTGATGTATTAATGTAGTGAAATGTTTTTCCTTAGTGCCTCGTCTCACAGTGCAACTGTGATACATAATAAAACAGAATATAATAAAAGCTGAATATAATAAAAGAATATAATGAATAAAATAGAATAGAATAGAATAGAACACAATAAAATAGTATCTATTAGACAAAATATAGATGTTATATGTAAAAATATGTAAAAATTTGTTTAGCATCTTGAAAAGGAGAATCTTAGCAGCAGAAGACGTAGTGTGCAAAAGCCTCTCCAGTAGCGCTTCCCTGATGGGAGCAATGAGAAGAGACTGTTTCCGGGGTGGTGAGAGTCTTTTATGATCCTCCTGGCCCTGGTCTTGCATCACTGGTTGTAGATGTATGTGATGCACGGGAGAGAAGTCCTGATGTTCTTCTCCGCTGCCCTCACCACTTTGGGCTGTACATTCTGGTCCTTGGCCGTGGTGCCTCCAAACCAGGTGATGATGTTTCCGCTGAGAAGACTCTCCACAGCCCCAGTGTTGAAAGCCTTCAGCACCCTGTGAGAGACCCTGAACCTGGCCAGACGTTGGAGATGGTAGAGACACTGGTGTGCTCTTGTCGCCAAGCTGTATGTGTGTGTAGTCCATTAAATGTCTTCTGTGAGATGGACCCCAAGGTATTTGAAGCTGCTCACCCTCTCAACTGTGGCCCCATTGATCAACAGCGGGCTGTAGGTCCTCACCTGCTTCTTCCCGTAGTCAATAATCATCTTCTTAGTCTTGGTGACACTCAGGAAGAGATTGTTGTTGTCACCATGTGGAGAGGATATTCACTTCCTCTAAGTAGGCCTTCTCGTCATTGTTGGTGATGAGGCCTACAACCACTGTGCCGTCGGCGAACTTCACCAGCCTGTTGGAGCTGTGTGTGGCCGTGCAGTCACTGGTGTAGAGGGAGTACAACAGGGGGCTGAGGACGCAGCTCTGAGGAGCCCCAGTGCTGAGGGTGAGCATGGAGGAGGTGTTGTTTCCCATCCTGACTACCTGGGGGCGTCCAGGCAGGAAGTCCAGGATCCTGTGGTGGATGGAGGAGTTTAGTCCCAGCTCCTGGATCTTTTTGCAGAGGTGTGAGGGGACTAAGGCGGAGCCGTAATCCACAAACAGCATTTGCACATAGTTCTCTTTCCTCTGGTCCAGGTGAGAGAGGGCAGTGTGTAGGGTGTAGTTGATGGCGTCATCTGTGGACCTGTTGGACCGGTATGCAAACTGTAATGGGTCTAGGCAGCTGGGCAGGAGGGAGTAGATGTAGTTTCTAACCATCTTTTCAAAGCACTTTGTCACTATAGAAGTGAGGGCTACAGGACAGTAGTCGTTCAGGGAGGCAGGATGGGCAGTTTTGGGGACAGGAATGATGGTGGAGGACTTGAAACAAATGAGGAAAATACTCTGGCTGAGGGAGAGGTTAAAAATGGTGGTAAAGACTGGTGCTAGACTTTTAGCCCACGTCCAGGGAAGTTGTCCGGACCGCATGCTTTTCTGGTGTTAACTTTGTAGCACCTTCCTCACATCCATTTCTGAAATGACCAGTCTTTCCTCCTCTCCAGCTAGACCTCTGTAGGCATTGTAGGCAGCTGTGCGCACGTTCAGAGCCTTCCACATGGATCGATCTACCCATGGCTTCTGATTGGGAAAAACCTAATTTCCAATAACTATTTCAGAAGAGAAAAATGGCAAATAGTAGTTAAAATAGAAAGCTATGCTAGATTAATATTAATTCCAGAATGACAATGCACAAATTGAGGTCCATAAAGACATGATTTGTCAAGGTTGGTGTGGAAGAACTCAAGTGGCCTGCACAGAGCCCTGATCTCAACCCCAATGAACACCTTTCGGATGAATTGGAATACTAACTCGCCCAACATCAGTGCCCGACCTCACTAATGCTCTTGGTGATGAATAGGCATGAATCCCCACAGCCATGTTCGAAAATTGCCAGAAGACTGGAGGCTGTTATAGTAGCAAAGCAGTGTCCAAATCCATATTAGTGGCCATGTCTTTTAATGTTCAACAAGCACGTATGGGTGTGATGGTCACATCTCCACATACAGTGTACACAAGCTATCTTTACAAGTAATTAAACTATATTTAAACATACTGACTAACTGATAATTAATTATAGCAAAATTGTGGATTTAAAAAAAAAAAAGAAAAACACTCTCCCAGTGAGTTCATTGCCCCCTAAAGGCAAGGTCTGTGCTAAGCCCCTGTTGTCTTCAGATCCTTGGTTTTTGTATCTGCCTCCTTTACGCCTGAATGATATCTTTTTTTTGTTTTTAACCCCACATGAAAAAAATACCATTCTTGGCATCATGACCAGAAAGTGAGGGTGCAGGGCTGCAGGGCACAGTTGCTGTATACTTTATGGTACTTTCCAGTTAGTGCTTAGTGCAAGTGGCTTAAAGGCCACATCAGGAAACATGCATCATGGAGAGCAGAATTTAAAATTTCCATCAGGCTCCCTAATGTTACATAAATAACTCATAGTTAACTGACCATTTTAGCAGCAGGGTTTTTTACATTTGTAAGTCAGACATTTAGTGAAAGATTTATTAAACTTTTTTCCCCCTTGAAAACAATGTGTATGCTCTAAGCATACATATTCAGCAAGAGTAATTCTTCAATTATTTGCTGTATAAAACATTTTGAAAAACCAATAACAACTTTTAATAAACTATAAGACAATGTTAAAAACTACAGCATATTGAGGCATTATGGTAATGCAACTGAACAATCTGCAATGGACTGGTGTCCCATCCAGGATGGATTTTCCCGCCATGATGGCTATGGCTAACTCCATGGTGTTACTTAAATAAAACTATTAGATTGGACCTTATTCAAAACTGAAGTAATTCTCTTTTCTTTTAAAACATTAGTTAGTTATTAGTATTTTAAACACTAAAAGGGACTTAAAGCATGTTCTGCACAGGCCTATGGGTTTTTGTAATGTAAAGTTGCACATCCGTAAAATCCTTTTGCCATCCAGCACCATGTGAAAAATCAAGAGTTTTCAATACAAAGACAAATAGTCATTGTAACACGCAAAATGTATTGCATATAATTCACCAAGCATCACTGGAAATACTATAGGAATCATATGTTATGGTCAGATGGAAAAAAACTCAAACTTTTTGGCCACGCACACTTGGGATGTAGGTGATTAAAAGAGCACTACACCTGGTAACTGCTGTAAAATATTAAGATGCTGTGGGCTGTTTTTCAGCTAGTGGGTTAGGGGATCTTGTGAAACTGATAGCATGAATTCTGCTGAGTATCAGTATATTTAGGCTGAAACCCTGGTTGCCTCTGCCAGGAGGTTAAGACTTGGCGGTAGATTGATCTTTCCACAGAAATAGTTGCAAGAACACAAAGTCTTTTGTAAATACTATACTAACAAAATGGTGTTTGAAATGTGTTGAAACGGTGTTTAATTAAACAAAAGTGTTTCAGACAATACTTTATGAAAACAAATTGATAAAGTATATAGATAGAGATTGTTTAATTAATTCATTCATTCATCTTCACTAACCACTTTAGTATTAACTAACTTTTATGAACTCAAAGCATATGGTTACTTATAATAAGTATGCACTATTAATCAATCATTGTTATCTAAACATACTTTATTAGTCCACAGTAGTTCAGTCTCAGGAGCAGGTTTTTGTAATGGCTTAAAACACTGTACTGCTTCTAATGCAAAAGTTGTACAAATACAAACTGTTGCCTGCTGTTACCTGCATTATTAATCATTTTACTTATTATTTTATATATATATTTTTATATATATAAATCTTTTTTAAAGTTTGCAATAAATTAAGAAAATACTGTACATCAAATTATTTAATGGTCAGTTTGCATTTGTGTGCATTTTTTGCGAAAATTCTCCTAGCACAGTGCATTTATTTATTTATCCTGGTCCAGGGCTGCGGTGGCTCCAGAGCTTATCCAAGGAACTATGAGAAGTTATAGCTGGGAATACACCCTGAATGAGACACAAATCCAATGCAGGGAACCATGCATGCATACATTTACATACTTATTAACGTCTACAGGAAATATATTTTGGCCAGTCCACCATCTGGCAAGTATTTGGAATGTGGAAGGAAACCAGAGAACCCAGAGGAAAAAAAAAATACACAAACTCTGCACAGACAGTAACCTGAGTTCAGGATTGAACCTGGTGCCCAGGAGCTGTGAGGCAGCAATGCTGCATGGAGACATTTTCACTAAAAGGATTTTCTGAAAGGATTACTGTGTTAATCTATAAATACTACTTTTGGTGAGAGTTTTCAGTCTGTCTGACAGTTTGCAGTATGATGAGACTTGTACTGCATGATGCTTCTATGGCAAAGAGGATTTTATCACTGTGAGCCACTATATTGCACAGTGATTCATACTATAACAAATACCTTAAATCCACAGGGCTCAGCACAGCAATTCGACAAAAAGCCTCTGAACGGGCTACACTTTATTTTGTGATATTAAATAATTCTTCTCGACATTTTCAGTCTGTTTGGACTTTTAAATTCTTGCATTTATCTGTCGCTGTGTGTCAAAGTTCCTTCTGTACTGGGACGTGTAAAAACCTTTAAATCGGGCAGACACACACTAAAACAATTACTGACCGACATTTATTTGATGAATACCTTTTCATCATTTGGAAATATTTTTTGAGATCTTAGAAATACACCAAACGCAGAAACACCAATACACCGTTAACTCTTCTGCTGCGTTTCTCCTGCAGAAAAACCACACGAAATTCACATATAAATAATCACATGGTTCCCTCGGGGATTTTATACACTGCACATTATGCGTTTCACAGTTTTATCACATGTAAAGGATGGGTTTTTATTTTTGAGCATGTGAAGAACCCCATTCACTTATTTTCACATGTTTAATTTTGCACTTCTGGGGTTTTATTTTTCATTTTCTCGAGATCTCATATTATTCTCATGAATTGACGCGTGTTTTTAGTTTACAGTATAACGTGTTGAAATGAACTTTACTTCGTTTTTCACATGGGATTACATGTTACTCACACGTGCAAAAGATAAGGGCTGTTGCTCCCTGTATTAGTGCTTTACATGATCAGATATGAACATGCTTTCTACACAGTACATAGTGAGCCATGTGTACAGTTAGAGGACTTGGGAATTAGCCTCTTAAACATTTAGCAGGCTTACAGTAGTTCATGTGAATTTTTCCCCCCGAGGTGAAACTGCTCGTGACTGGAGGTTTTTGTGCCTGTGCGAATCAGCGTGGTCGTAGTTATCACCACGATATACTGCTGGACAAAAACCACCGGAACAAATTCACTTCTGGCCTGCACGGAATTCAGGTGAGGAAAGTTTAAATATGGATGCACTTTTGGAAAATTAAGAATGTTTAATTTTTCTTGTATTCGTTTGGCAAAGCTTCGACTGCATGTAGGTTATATATTTTTATACATAATATATGGCTCCATTTTATTTATTCATTTATTTATAAATAATTTGAGTTTAAAGATTTATTTAAAAATATATTAATAAATATGAATTTATTAATATATTTTAAATATACTATCGCTTATTAGGCAGTGGTTGTACATAGGCTACTCAAGAAATCTCTTTTCTTAGCTTTTAGCGTTCTTTAACAAGGATTTTTTTTTAAAAGCATGTAAGCATTTTGTAAGCATGTTGAAAAAGTCTGTCTTTCCAAACCTCATAATATAAGTGAACCCTAAACAATTAAACCGACAAATAAAAAAGTTGTAAACAACAAAAGCGAGAAATGATATTTTCCTTATTAATAATCCTTATGCATATTGACTATCGATTTAGAATTAAACTAGATTAAAATAAGATTTTGCAAATTGGTCAGAAATGTGAGCAGGCAATGAACATATGAATGTAGCCGATTTACTGCAGCTCCAACAAACTGAGCGTCTCGTAAGAAATTCGTACGAACTGAAACGCAATGCAAACCCCGCCCCTAAACATGCCCATAACTTTTAACACAAATTAAGTCGTGAAAATAGTTACGAATTGGCAGTGAGAGACCGAGTTGCACATGATTCTGTCCATGTGCTGCAAACTGTGCTGTTTTACTCCAAGCCCACTTTGTGCCGTTTCTACCCTCATTATTACCATGAAGAGTATTAACCAGTTACAGACAAAATATTAATAGGTTTATATTAAAATGTCGTTGATTTAAAAAAAAAAAAAAAAAAAAAAAGAGGGTTGCTCTAAAGCACTGTAGTGTTATTGGAAAGGAAATAATTTAAATCCATTTAAAACACTACTAATAATAACAGTTGATAAAACAAATTGTGTAAAGTTATAAATGAATGAATACTGCTTAAATTAGAGCTGATCAGATCAATAAAGTCTTTTCTAACTTGAAATGTAACTGTAGTTTGTGCAGATGACGTGTTTGTGGAATCGTTACACCTACATCATGCTGTACTCGTGACATGAGCACTATTAGCTCACAGAGGAGAGAGAGAACAACAGACGAAAGAAACAAGAAGCAGGTCTGATAGTGGGATAAGACAGAAGAGATGGACTGGCAGTTCTGGACTGAGAGATGCAGTGGATTTGACATGGATCTGGGTGATGAAGCAGCTTCTCTTCCAGGCATTTAAAAGTAAATCGGTGCAACATTTGCATGATAACCCACCCATCAAGGTACAGAAGTCCTTTAATTCATTACACTATGTGACTACTTAACAGTGATGTACTGTGAACTTGATATCAGTAAAAGGTCTGTACTCGCAGAATGAAAGCTACTGAACATGTTGCTGGGGTGGTATTATTCTCAAGCCTACACTTTTTGTTACTTCAGTATGTATTTTTTTTTTAAACCTACAAAGCTGTCTATAACTTTACAAGGTTCAGTTATGTATCTCCAGTGTGTGGTAACTGACAAACCCATTCATTAGACAGGCTTTTTTCTTTCTTTTAAAATGTAGCCTATAATCTGGATAAAAAACAGCTTCAGGATGTTGAGGTTTTTTTTCTTTGATCTACATTGCCTCACCAATTTAATTGTTAATTAATTATTTATTGTTGGATAAAATGTGGTTACATGAGCTTTTTGTCAGCATAAAGGAAGCTTCGGGGTGTTTTTCTCTACAAAAAACACGTAGCGTGAAAGCGTCTTATATCAGTGTACATTTTATCTCACATAAGTGACGAATATCAGACGCAGAATTAGCATTAATTCAACTCTACCAAGAAACTAACCAGATACAAAAAGAAAACACGATAATTTTAACTAGCTTGAAGTTTATAGCAGCCCTAAATTAGGTGGTTTAATGTTAAATATTATGTAAAATGCAAACATCAATATTTTCCCCTCATATAACGTTAGCAAGCGTACTTTTTGTCAGAAGGCTAACGAATATCAAACGCAGGATTAGCATTAACGCGACTCCAGTGCTAGCGAGCTAATGTTAGACAGAAAACACGAGGTCATTTAACTAGCTAGAAGTAGCTTTACTAGTTACATAACAGCCCTAAATTAATATCAAATGTAAATTTACACCAAGTAATCTAATTTAGAGCTACTATATAACATTTTCCCCTCAAATAACGTTAGCCGGTGTACATTTTGTCAGCAGGCTAACATTGCCTATACGTTAAAAAAGTTTTTTTTTCTGACAATGTTAATACAAAAATATAATTCCAAAAGATTCAACTAAATTTAAAAAATTAAGTTATATGTGAATAAAAACGTTCTTACAGTTGCACCTGATTTATTTTACTTCAGACTTTTTCTGGCTGTTGTTCTGTCTCGATAGACGAAGTGGAGAAAATTCCAGAAAATGAATCTTTCAGGTCCGCATACCCAACCCAGCATGCTGGAGGTTTCCCCATTGTCAACCCAAATTTGGGTCACGGGAACCCAGCTACCTGACCCAACAAGCTAAACCCAGCAAGTGAGCTGTACAAAGAAGCCAGCATTTGTAGAGCGCATGGAATGGAGAAGAATACTGTACAAGGGAATTGCCAGTGTGAACAAACATTGGCAGCATGGATGTACAGTATGGGGCAGACAGTATTGATAGACATATGAAAAGAAAGCGACTCAAATCATGAACTATCTTCTGTTGCAGTTTGTCCAAATCTCATGCATTTATGTAAATTATTTAGTAAAAGGCAGCTCATCAGACCAGAGACTAGCTAAGACTTTCAGAGACTGACGAAGCAAAGCATAACCACCTCAAATTCTTATTTATACCGACAAACTACAGCAAAGGGTATTAATTAAAAGGTAACATGTCATTGATTCATGTTTCGTAGATGCTTTACAAATTTTAGTCGATTACGCTTGCTATGAAAAAAAAAATCAATTTTTAAAATGATGTAACATTTGACTTCTCAAAAAGACAAATGTAGCTCAAATCATAGTTAACATCTTCAGCTAGTGATTATTAAAATGAAGATGTGGAAGCATTTGACCCACTGCATAAATCCTTTCATGTGGAGAATGGGTGGAATGAGGAATTTGCATAACAAGGCAGTTATATGAAAAACTACTGCATGCAACAGAATTATTAGGAGAATTTCCCTAAGATTCCTCAGTGGCAGATCACAGTTTCACATTCATCAGTGGTGATATCCAGGTAAAGCACATTGTTGCTCGTGTCTCCGGAAATGCCAAAGTGAGTTTTAGAGGAAGCTAGTGTTTTATCCTTCCACCACTCCATATGATCCCGATCCACTCCAAGCCTTTTTCTTGGAGATTGCCTGATCCAGCCTGTGCTGTAGCTAGAGAGAGGGCATAGCAAGAAAAATAACAGGACAACTTCACTCCAGGAGGTCTAACCTCAGCAGGAGATGAGATGAGACTGATGCCATGCACATCGGAAAAGAAAAGAGAAGAGCTGTAAATTAGCTATTAAACACACTTCACGACAACTTAGACAGAAATATGGAGGGTATAAAATGGTAAGTAAAGTGTCGAGAGAAGTGTGCACTCACAGGGCAGAGAGGATATCAGAAGAGGCCAGCTCATAATTCGTCTCAGAGGGAAGCTTTGTAGTACTTGCTGTGTGCTATCAGTCTGTATCTGTGGAGATTTGCATGCAGTATTGGTTATGCTATTGGTTATTGGGATTTTCCTCCAACAGCAGATCCTTAAGTGCCTTATTACTCTTATGCCACAGCAATTTGCCAGCATTATTTTAATCAGTTAATAGTTAAATTTAATGTGGAAAATCCACAAAACCAGTTCCTGTTACCATTCATGTTATAGCATATATAAGCAGCCTCTCTTGATACATATTTAGTGAAAACTTCACTGTATGAGTGACTCGTTTAATAGCAACATGTTTTTGATCTGCTTAGCCTTAAATTATGTAAATCATCCAACATACAAGGCCGTGTGAATGTGTTGTATGTGTTGAATATTTACAGCTCACGAGGACGTGTTTGTGTAAGATTTTGTACAGCTCTGGAGTCTGTTGCGTCGTTGCGGTTCTCGTGCACAGTAATAAACAGCCGTGTCTTCAGCTTTCAGACTCTTCACTTCTAGGTACAGCATGTTTTTATAGGTGTCTTTAGTGATGGAGAACTGGCCCTGCATAGTGCCAGTGCCACTGTCAATGTGCCCGATCCACTCCAGCTCTTGTCCTGTTTTCTGATGGATTCAGTGCAACCAGCTAAGCGAGAGTCCAGACACTGTACAGGACAGAGTGACTCTCCAGGTCTCTTCACCACAGAAGCAGAGGAAGTCAGGGACTGTCCATAAGAATCTTTAAAAAGGGAGAGATTATGAATAAATGTTATGATGCTCAGAGCCAAACAGTGAGAAGATATTTAATTTTCCTTGTGAGGATCATGTGAAAACCTCTGAAACGTACATGAAATTAGCACAAATAAAATACAGTAACCTAAAATCATTCTCAGAGTTCGTTTGCAAACCATGACCACTATGGATGTAGTAAATCCTCAGCCACAGGCTAAGGATGTTCTAATTGATGTTGATGTGTCAAGTGGTGTGTGCTTCTTTTATTTTCATGGAAAATATTTTAATTATTAGGTTTTGGAGTGGATGAAAAGTGATACATGCACGTGACTTAATATTAGTCAAACTCGTATTGCTTCAGCAGAAGGTCCAAACTGTATGCAACAATGACTGAACTATATTATTTTTAGAAAGTGAAGTTTAGTGAAACTTGTCAATTTAATAATTGATCCTTATTTTAAAGAGATACAAAATATAAGTGATCTTCACATTAAGCACAAATCACATAATAAAAATGTAAGGTGTGTATATAATATATTGCAGGGTTGCCCTTTACAGTCTTTACATGTGTTTCACTGTGTGTTTTGGTGAAGGAGAGTTTAAGCTTTTTGCATTATAATGTATTATTTGTCAATTTGATCATCCTTGCATTTTTATTGAGGGTAATGTTTTTTCTTAAGTTTTTGTACAGCCCTCCCAATGAGGTGTACAGCTGTGCCTGTCTTTGCACAATAATAAACAGCCGTGTCTTCTGGCACCAGGCTGCTGATATCTAAGTAAAGCACATTGTTGCTTGTGTCTCTGGAGATGCTGAAGCGAGTTTTAAAGGAAGCTCCAGAGTCTATGCTTCCACCACCCCATACGATCCCGATCCACTCCAAGCCTTTTCCTGGAGGCTGCCTGATCCAGCCCGTGCCGTAGCTAGTGAGGGCATAGCCAGAAATCTGACAGGACAACTTCACTGAGGCTCCGGGAGGTTTAACCTCAGCAGGAGACGAGGTCAGACTGATGCCATGCACATCTGAGAAAAGGAGAGCGGTAAAACATACAGAAGCTATTAAACACACTTCACTTCAACTCAGACTGAAATATGGAGCGTATAAAAAGGTGAGTAAGGTGTGGAGAGACGTGTTTACTCACAGGACACAGAGGATATCAGAAGAAGAAGAGGCCAGCTCATGATTCCTCTGCTGTACTCGACCAAACACAGAGACTGCTGTGTACTTGCAGTGTATTTATATCTGTCTGAGGTTGGGGAGATTTGCATGCAGTATGGGTTATGTATTTTTTAACAGTTATTATGGCAGTCTTTCTACAGTACAGCATTTCTCCAAACATTTTCATTCATCAGATTGTGTAGCCAAGTTCTTAAAGGAACAAATGAACAAATAAATTAATTACATTTGATTGAAATATATTTTCAGTGTTGCTTTTGAGGAAAAGAATAAATTAGCAAAAATGATTTCTGAGTTTTTTTTCTTTTGAGAAGTAATGTAATGTAAGGTTTTATCATTTAATACACTATATGGCCAAAAGTCTGTGGACACCTGACCATCACACCCATATCTGCTTGTTGAACATCCCATTCCAGATTTATCCCTACTTTTCTGTTATAATAAGCTCTACTCTTCTGGGAAGGCTTGTCAGAGTGTGATTGTGGGGATTTGTGTTCATTCAGCTACAAGAGCATTAGTGAGGTCAGGCATTGATGTTAAGTGCGGAGGTCTGGGGTGCAGTCAACTTTCCAGTTCATCCCAAAGGTGTTCAGTGGGATTGAGGTCAGGGCTCTGTGCAGGAAACTCGAGTTCTTCCAGTCCAACCTTCTCAAACCATGTCTTCATGGAGCTCGCTTTGTTCACAGGGGCATTGTCATGCTTGAACAGGTTTGGGCCTCTTAGTTTCAGTGAATGGAAATTGTAATGCTAAAACATACAAAAACATTCTAGGCTACTTTGTGGTAACAGTTTGGAGAAGAACGACATATGGGTGTGATGGTCATGTGTCCATAAACTTTTGACCATATAGTGTATGTCTTTGCTTTTAGTTAATTTTGCTTTCATGTTTGTCTTCAGCTTTAAGCACCAGCCAGAGATAATGAAAAGAAAAGGCTGAGAATTTTACAGAGGAATTTTGACTGTTAATGGAATAAGAAAAAAATGAGAAATAAAACTGATCACTAAAATGATTGAATGATGTTGTTTATAATAAATGTTTCTGAGGTCAAATATTCCATAAAACGGAGGGATTAATAATGGTTCAAAACGAACAATCTTTGAAAAAAAAACATATATATGTATATATGTATATATATATATATATATATATATATATATATATATATATATATATATATATATATATATATATATATATACTATTATTAAATTTCAACACAAACTATTACAACTTCATTCCAATGAAAGAAAGTAAAAGTTTGAGTGAGATGGTTTATTAGTCGCATTGAGAGGATGTCTCTAACATGTCTCAAAGTTTTTGTAAGGGGAATCCACTATTCTGTGTCACTGTGACGCTCCTGCGCAGTAATACACAGCTGTGTCTTCAGTTTGCAGATTTTGTCCTTGAATTGTTATTGTGTTAGTAGCAGTGTCTCTGGAGATGCTGAACTTGTTTTTCAGTTTGTCACTGTAATATGTATCCCCATCATAAATGATGTATCCAATCCACTCCAGAGCTTTTCCTGCAGGTTGTTGGATTCAATGTGTACTATAGCTCATATCTGAATATGAAACCTTGCAGGGGATGGAGAGACTCTATCATGGAAGCAGGCTGAGTCAGTTCCTCACCATGCACATAAGTGGAGGAAAACACATGGTGATATCTCACACAATATCTGCTGCACATTTATTGTTATTGTAGTAAACGAATGAATTTGATAAAGCACTCACAGGAAGCAGCTGCCAGCAGGAGCAGTAGAGATGTAGAGAACATGGTGTGTGTTGTTTGTACTGGGGTCTTCTCTGTTCTCCACAGTTTAACAGAGACCATCACATCACATAAATAGAATGATATCCAGCCCTGACGCTTGTATTTGCTTATCTGCTGATGATGGGAGGAGAATGTATTTAAAACATGAGGAGGAGATTCATCTTCTGGGGAATATGTGGCTATTTAATAACACTTTCAGGAAAATAAGCAATAACATGATGGTGAGATGAAGCAGAGTTACACTTACCATCCTACTGTTGATTTTAAAAAAATTGCTGCCTGTTACAGAGAAACCGCAAAGAGCAAAGCTCTCCATCCTGAACATATTTTACCCGTATTATTTTTTATCAGTATCAGTGTTTTCAGTTTAACTGGTTTGTTTATTGCTTTCACAGAGTGTAGTGAATTAATATGAATTTAATAATTAATATCAGCCAAATCCACTAAGATACACGTTTTATTTAGAGATTTACAAATGACTACATTACATTTTCTCTCACCTTTCATTAATGCCTTGATGTTAGAAATGATAATTCAGACATCACAAAAATAGTTTTCAGGATTATTTACTCTAGCCTCCTTTTTTCATAAAATGCCTCTTGAGGAGAATCTAACTGTAGATAATCTAAGTGATTTTTAATTTTTTCAGCTTTCTTTTGAACATGTTTGGTATCTAGAGGAAACATGGCATGAACCCAGTAGTGTTATGGGCTTTTACGAACATTTAAAAATTAGACATTATAAATGCAACTGTTTATCTGCCTTTAAGTGTGTATTCGTTTGCCTCACATCATTCTTGTTATGAGATGTCATGATATAATGCATTACTCAGCCCTAATATATTCATTGTCAAGCTATTGATAGATACTAGATTTTGGCCTGCCTCTGTTCTAGTGGAGGAAAAACCTGCTACTACTAATCATTAATGTCTTTCAATAAGCTAAACATTTTTAAATAAGCTAAAATTTTATAAAGTTATATATATTAAACTCTGATTTAAATAATTCTGCTCAAAGATTTTTCCTTTAAATGGAAGAGTTCTTTTGTCTCTGAAATGTTTTGGACAGAATGTTTTGAAATGAATCAGCCGCGTCTCTAATGTTTTTGTACGGTGTTTCCTCATATTTCTGCTACTGTGCTTCCCGTGCGCAGTAATACACAGCTGTGTCCTCTGCTGTCACACCAGAGAGTTTCAGATACACCATGCTGTTGGAATTATCTCTGGTGATTTCTGTTCTCCCTTCAAAAGATTTTGCATAGTCATGACCATTTGCATTATACCAAACACGTCCCATCCACACCAGTGGTTTGTTCGCCTGTCGTCTGATCCAGTGCATGTTGTGGTCTCCAAAACTAACTCCAGATCCTCTGCAGGAGAGACTCAGAGTTTCTCCAGGTTTCTTCTGCACTGTCGTTTGTAAAGACTCAAGACTTTGACCTTTCACACCTGCTGAAGGAAGTAAAATATTCATTTAATCACATTTTAATACAGATACATACAGATAAAGGAGTGAGTCACAGGTTTCAGTTGAGAACTCACTGATGAGGCTGATTAGTAGCAGGAATAAAGAGAGTGGGATCTTCATGGTGAGTGTTGATGAGACCCGACTGCTCCACTCAGCTCAGCTGCACATAAATACTGCATGGACACACAGCACTCTGGATTTGCATCATGACGTCATGATGGAATAAATGTGTGAGTCCTGATGATGTAACAGAGGGGAACAGCAACTAAACCTTCAACACAACATGATCATCTACTGTGTTACTGTGAAACACTCAAATCCAGCAGAGGTTTAAGATCATCCTGCTGATGACAGAGGGATAAAGGAGGATAAACGTTATATTTTTCTTTTCTTTCAGTTCATTTTATTTTTTCATTCATTTTCTTTTTTAAAATGTTATAAAACAGCTCTAAAAAGACTGTGTGTTAAACACAACACACTGCTGGCACTTGGATGGGTTAAATGCAGAGCACAAATTCCGAGTATGGGTCATCATACTTGGCCACAAGTCACTAAAATAATAAAATAAAATAAAATAAAATGTTGTTGTTGTAAAATATTACAACTGTATTCCAATAGGAGAAGGTGAAAGTATGACTGATATAGTTGCATTGAGAGGATGTCTCTAACATGTCTCAAAGTTTTTGTAAGGGGAATCCACTATTCTGTGTCACTGTGACGCTCCTGCGCAGTAATACACAGCTGTGTCTTCAGTTTGCAGATTTTGTCCTCGAATTGTTATTGTGTTAGTAGCAGTGTCTCTGGAGATGCTGAACTTGTTTTTCAGTTTGTCACTGTAATATGTATCCCCATCATAAATGATGTATCCAATCCACTCCAGAGCTTTTCCTGCAGGTTGTTGGATCCAAGCTGTACCAACACTGGTAACTGAATATGAAACCTTGCAGGGGATGGAGAGACTCTATCATGGAAGCAGGCTGAGTCAGTTCCTCACCATGCACATCTGTGGAGGAAAACACATGGTGATATCTCACACAATATCTGCTGCACATTTATTGTTATTATAGTAAACGAATGAATTTGATAAAGCACTCACAGGAAGCAGCTGCCAGCAGGAGCAGTAGAGATGTAGAGAACATGGTGTGTGTTGTTTGTACTGGGGTCTTCTCTGTTCTCCAAAGTTTAACAGAGACCATCACATCACATAAATAGAATGATATCCAGCCCTGATGCTTGTATTTGCTTATCTGCTGATGATGGGAGGAGAACATATTTAAAGTGTATTTAAAATGTGCAGGAGATTCATCTTACAGAGGATATATGCTTTATAATGGGAAATTAATTCTCTTTTCCTTGACAAAAGGAAAGGAAATATTATATTTATATAATATATGAGATATTATATTTGGGGCATTCTCTTTTGAGTTGTAAACATGCCTTCCCATAACGTTGATGCTATAATTCACCTGTTTTACAGCATTCAGGTGCTACCAGTAACAAACAACAGCTGGAGTTTTTCTTCTGCTGACTAACCAACAAATGAACTGTATGTAAGTACAAATGATAAGTAGGGCATGTTAATAGTCATGTTATGCAAGAAATAAAAGACTTGTTGGTGTGATGTAATATGAAATGATTTAAATAAATGTATCTTTTCATAATCTGCTAAGAAATTGTTTGCATAAAAATAGTACCTACACTAATATTTGTAGATAATTAATCCAATACTTACACTGACACGAAATTAGGTGGAACATGATTTTAATTACATATAGTGTCGATCTATTGTGTGTTCATATAACAGGGTTATTATGAAATAACGCCATTTCATTTTTTTTTAATTACTAAGAAAATACTACTGTTGAAAAAAGGACTATGGTATTAGAGGAATAAAACATTTCGGGGTATACTGTAATGTAAAAATTATCAACTGCAGGGAGGAAACGGTGACTCCATTTCGTTTTGTGCTAAATCACACCACCAAAAATATAATGGGCAAAACGCAGCTAAATATGACAGGGGTCAAAAACTGCTTGAATTCAAATTCAAAATCTACCTAACTGCTTAGAAAAATCAATAACTTGCAATATTGCAATTATTATTCTATATCACTTTACTGTAAAGATCACAGCACCTGCTAAATAGCAGCACTTTTCTTATGCATAAAACAGTGACAGTGACCAAACTGAGACCTTACACATGAAGAATTCAACATTATGAAGTCCAATAAAATCACATTCAGAACTCCTCCTCAATATTCACAGCAGATTGAAAAAAAAGTTAGTTCGATTTGTATGACACATATAAAGAATAAATCCAGTGTGATTAAACAATGTCAATGCAAATTAAGATAATGACTTTACTAAACTGAAAAGGTTTAAAAGTGAAAACCTTAACAATATACCAATTTATAATTTCCTACAAAAGCCGATCCCACTGGACAAGGAACAATGATTCAGTGGACCACAGGACAGTTATATGGTCATGATCAATCTGAATCATAATTAAATTATAATGTGAAGTAGAGATGTCATGGTTTATTTAGTAGATTTAAAAAACTATTTAAATTCTAACTGTAGTTTAAAACTTAACACTACAATCTCATCAAATCAAGTGACTGTAAGCTAGTTGACGTCGTCTTCGCACACTTCTGAGAAACGTAGCAGTTAAAACAGAGATAAAACATTGTTTCTGCCTCTTACAGTCTTCTGTACTGGGTGTTTTTGTACAGGGTCTTTGTTGATCTTTCATCTTTCTTTCACTGTGGATTACGAGCGCAGTAATACACAGCTGTGTCCTCAGTCTCAAAGTTTTGCCCATGTAAAATTACAGTGTTGCTGGAGGCCTCGGCTGAGAAATGGATCTTGTTCTT
The DNA here is from genome assembly GCF_027358585.1 of Pangasianodon hypophthalmus. NCBI lineage: Eukaryota > Metazoa > Chordata > Actinopteri > Siluriformes > Pangasiidae > Pangasianodon > Pangasianodon hypophthalmus. Next base: position 22,137,016 of record NC_069722.1, on the reverse strand, counting down.
TAGTGAATCTTTGCTGCCAGTATTACTGGAGCTGCAGTACCAGCCGATCCATTCCAACCCCTTTCCTGATGCATGTCGTATCCAGTTAGTACAGGAACTTGTGGGAATCCAGGGATCTTACAGGGGACTGAAAATGATTCTCCCGGCTTAACCACCATGACTGCAGGCTGAACCAGTTCAGTACATTTAATTCCTGTGAACAACAATCAAGCAATTTTTCAGGTGCATTCTTTCAAAAGGAAATATGTACACAAGTATCTGTATGTCTCCAAAATTCTCCACATACTTACCAGATGCAGCTGTTAACAGCAGGAGTAGAAATGTAGAGAACATGGTTTGAGTGGAACCTGAACCCAAAACCTCACTTCTCCTGAGAACACGTCTAATATTTTATAAGGGGTTTGATTTGCATGACAGTGTTTAGGCTTTCATAAAGGCACAGCAGGCTTAAAGGCATGAGGCATTTCTTGCAAATGTAAAACCATGTACACACTCACAAAATATAAGAGTTACTTACTATTTACTTACTAATTCATCAAACACTGTGGATTATGCAGCCTGGTTTAATGAGATGCTGATATAATAGATCTGTGATGTCTTAGCTTCATAACAATGTTGTAGTTAGAGCTTATGACTTTGACTGAAATCCCAGGAGAACATGTTCTCATATTTATTACACTCTCTCAGTCCTTTGAACCTCAGCATGTTGGGTAGATGTTGTGTGACTAGAGAAAGAGCGCCCCTCACAGGCCTTAAAGCTTAAAGGAAAGCATAATGTTCATACATTAATAATGTGGGTGCAGGCTAAATATACAGCATACACTACAGGTCCAAAGGTTGAGTAAACTTTCTAAATTCAACTGTTTGTAAAATATGGGAAATAATTTGCACTACTGCTCAAATGTTAATGCAGAAAGTTTAAAACATTTTTTTCATCCATTTTGATTATACTTTTCTCATTAATTATTTCATCATGTGCTACATTGGATGTGATGGTAAATGAAAATGTATGTGTGTGGTGTTCTGGGAAAACTCATCAGAGGCAGGTGAAGCAGAATTCTAGGGGAAAAAAAAATCAGTTTTGGCCAAAATCAGGTTTTTCTGTCTATAACACACTGACACCTCAGGTTTAAGAAACCATAAATATATTTCAAAACAGCTGGAAATGTATATTTCCTTTGTAATCTGGGCTAGGATTTCCAAAAATCATGTTGTGTAAGGATCCAGTTTAACAAATGCAGTGGTAAAAAACAGTCTGTCTGTCTGAAGATATCTAAAACCTTGCTATAAGTGTGATTTCCTCTCACAGTGAATGTCACAGGGTGATAGCTGCATCACAGTGAAATGAATATAAGCCTAATCAATTCAGTTTGTTATCAGTTTTGGACTCTCAAAATGTCCATACACTGTAGTCTGAATTACTTTTTTTTTTTTTTAAATTAAGGCACATGTTGGGAGCTAGAACTTGTGCAGGACTGGTACTGTATGTGCTTGCATGTAAACTGTAAAATAAAATAACCAAACCAAGTGCTTATCATGACTTTTAAAACATAAGCACTGTTCAATCAGGGCTTTGTCCATTGTTTATGGAGAAACATGACACAATTCACATCAAAATGATAAAACATTGTATTTCTGCTTTTGCTGGTGTAATTATTATTATTTTTTTTGTACAGGGATGTTGTTGATCTGCTCACTGTGGTTGACGAGCGCAGTAATACACAGCTGTGTCTTCAGTCTGCATGTTCTGTCCTGTTAATGTTACTGTGTTGCTGGATGTGTCTCTGGAAACCTGAAACCTGCTTTTCAGTTTCTCACTGTAGTAAGTGTTACCATCATAACATATCTCTCCGACCCACTCCAGAGCTTTTCCTGCAGGTTGTCGTATCCAGTTTGTACAGTAGGTACTCGTTACTGAATATCCAGACACTTTACAGGTCAGAGTCATTGACTGACCAGGGGTTAATACTGTGGATCCGGTCTGGATCAGCTCAACACAGTGAACATCTGTTAAAGAAAAGTTATTTTAATGTGGTAACAGCAAAAAGCTATAAGTAACCAAAACTGGATTATATATCAAATGTAAAAACACTTACAGTGCACGGCTGCCAGCAGCAGCAGCAGCAGCAGTAGGGATGTAGAGATCATGGTGCGTGTTGAAGCAGAAGTGAAAGCTCTTGGTCTGTGCTGCTTAAATATATAACAGGGAAGGACATTTGCATAGAGACACTCCTTATCTTAGAGTACATTTGATGGATTCTGGACTCATGTTTATGTCCTCTAGTTTATTGTTCCTCTTATGCCACTGCAAGTTGCCAATTATTTGGCAATTTATCATAAATTAAAGAACGAAACATCATATAACTTCTTTCTTTCTCTCTCTCTCTCTCTCTTTCTCTCTCTCTCATTGCTAATGAGAAACCACAAAGAGCAAAGCCCTCCATCCAGAAGATTTTTCTGTGTCAGAAAACAAAGTTAAACCTTCATTCAGTGATTTATTGTCAGTAGTCTTGATGGTGTCTGTATTTAATATTCACCGATTGAAAGTTTATTCAGCGTTCCAGTTCATCCCAAAAGTGTTCGGTGGGGTTGAGGTCAGGGCTCTGTGCAGGCTGCTCAAGTTCTTCCATTCAAACCTTGGCACACCATGTCTTTACGGACCTCGCATTGTGCACAGGTACATTGTCATGCTTGAACAGATTTGGGACCCTTAGTTCCAGTGAAGAGAAACTGTAATGCTACAGCATACAAAGACATCCTGTACAACTCTGTGCTTCACACTTTGTGGCAACAGTTTGGGGAAGAAGCACATATGGGTGTGATGGTCAGGTATCCACATACTTTTGGCCAAATAGTGTAATATAAATGCTGATTTGTAAGTGTGTGAGATTTGAGAAGAGACAGAGCATAAGAGTGTCCCTTACTGTTCTATCTGTAACTGTTTTCAGAAGTTTTAACTGCTTTAGATATTATTAGAATAGAGTTTAGTCAGTTCATGTGAATGGGTGTGTGTATGCTTGTGTATGATAGTTTACCCCACATTTTTCTTATTATATCATTAAGACTAAAATAGAGTTTCTCCAGGTTTCTTCTGCACTGTCATTTGTAATGACTAAAGGTTTTAACATTTCACACCTGCTGAAGAAATTTAAATATTCAATTAATCAATTAATCACACTCAAATCCAGCAGAGGTTTCAGATCATCCTGCTGATGACAGAGGGATAAAGGAGGATATAATGTATATTTTTCTGTCCTTTTTTTCCCCCTTTTCACTTATTTTGCATTATAGAATGTTGCATATCAACACTAACTCTAGGTAAAGGGAAACACAAATAATCATAAATTATGTAAATAGTGAAAGCATCTCATGAACAAAATCGAGATATGTGTCTGATAATGAGTGATACTGTATGAGTCTCATGAGAATGCAGTTTGTGGATTCACTTTTTAGCAATTTATTTGAGCTCTGCTGCCTCCTGCATTTTTAAATTATTGGACCTCAAACTATGAGAACAGACTGTGTGTTAAACACAACACACTGCTATAAAAATGTTGCATTATTCCTGAATCCACTGATTAAACATTTATTCCTACTGCTGCTTAAAATTTCTGTAAAATGAATTAATAATTGTTGTGAATTAAAACTCTTGAATATACTATTTATGCAGTTCTTTGATTTAAAAAGTACATTGTGTGTTTAATAATGACACACACTATTAAGACTTGATTCCAAAGGAAGATATTAAAAGTGTGAGTGAGATGGTTTATTAGATGCATTGAGAGGATGTCTCTAACATGTCTCAAAGTTTTTGTAAGGGGAATCCACTATTCTGTGTCACTGTGAGCCTTTTGCGCAGTAATACACAGCTGTGTCTTCAGTTTGCAGATTCTGTCCTCAAATTGTTATTGTGTTAGTAGCAGTGTCTCTGGAGATACTGAACTTGTTTTTCAGTTTGTCACTGTAAGCTGTACCCCCACTGCTACTGATCTGTCCAATCCACTCCAGAACTTTTCCTGCAGGTTGTTGGATCCAATGTGTACTATAGCTCATATCTGAATATGAAACCTTGCAGGGGATGGAGAGACTCTGGCCTGGCTGGACTGTCATGGAAGCAGGCTGAGTCAGTTCCACACCATGCACATCTGTGGAGGAAAACACATGGTGATATCTCACACAACATCTGCTGCACATTTATTGTTATTGTAGTAAATGAATGAATGTGATAAAGCACTCACAGGAAGCAGCTGCCAGCACAAGCAGTAGAGATGTAGAGAACATGGTGTGTGTTGTTTGTACTGGGGTCTTCTCTGTTCTCCAAAGTTTAACAGAGACCATCACATCACATAAATAGAGTGATATCCAGCCCTGACGCTTACATTTGCTTATCTGCTGATGATGGGAGGAGAATTTATTTACAATATATTTAAATCACGGGGAGGAGATTCTTCTTCTGGAGAATATGTGGCTTTATAATGGGAAAATAATTCACTTTTCCTTGCCAAAAGTCCCTTTTAAGAACATCCCAACTAACGAGATATTATATTTGGAACATTTTCTTTGGAGTTGTAAACATGCCTTCACATAATGTTCATGCTATAATTCACCTAACATGGTGTTTTACAGCATTCAGCTGCTACCAGTAACATAACCAATGACGGGAGTTTTTCTTCTGCTGACTAACCAACCAACCAACCAGTAAGGCATTTTAATAGTCATGTTATGCAAATAATAAAAGACTTGTGGGTGTGATGAAATATGAAATGAATTAAATAAATGTATCTTTTCATAATCTGCTAAGAAATTGTTTGCATAAAAATAATACCTACACTAATATTTGTAGATAATTAATCCAATACTGACACTGACACAAAATTAGGTGGAACATGATTTTAATTACATATAGTGTGGATCTATTGTGTGAGCATATAACAGGGTTATTATTTGTACAGGCCTCTTGTCAGTGTTTAAAATCTTACCTTCATAACAATGTTGCAGATAGGTCTTGTGACTTTAAAAGACATGTGCTGATATTTATTACACTCTCTCAGTCATTTTAACCTCAACATGTTGGGTGGATGTTGAGTAAATAGAGAAAGAGCGCGTCTCACAGGCCAGAAAGCATAATGAAACACATAACGTCTATACATTTCTATTGAGGCTAAATATATCCAGAACAAATAAAACATTTTAGTAAATTTGAATGTCTATGGAAAATATGAAATCTTGAAATGCTACAACTTTACTTGTGGATGACATACATTCAAAAGAGAAATATAGTTCAGGAAAGGAAAGTCTTTAGTTTTCAGAAGTATCTGTACTACACAATGCCAAAATTTTCCCAGGCCAAAATACATTTATTCAAATGTAATAAATAAACCGCTGTAACTTAAATTAAGTTGAATGACTTTGTTAAGTAGCATGTTATGTAGCTATCACTTGTGCAGAACTGATACTGTATGTGCTTGGATATTGTTTCATGTTTATTTTTATATGCTTTGTTCTTGTTTTAACAAATAAGAAGCTTAACCCACATGTCCAGGTGAATTAATATGAAGAGATCACACAAGAATATAACCATATTAAGTAAGGAGCAAAACACTTGGGGGTGTGTTGTTACAGGAAAATAATCAAGGACCAAGTGGTGTGATGTAGTGAAGAGTCAGGAGTTGTAGAGGTTGCGGATGCAATTGCAAATAATTTATTGTGTAAAGTAAAAACAAGATAAATGAAATTGTGAAGACAAGAACCATTATCATGAGCTACGTATACGATAGAGAGGCGCACACACACCAACAAACAACAACTAACAAAAAGCTTGACTGCTGAACAACTAGAACTTAAATAGTGATGCTAACAAGGCATAATGCTACACAGGTGAAAGTGATTAGTGAGGCACGTGAGGTGCTGGGGCTGCTGGGTAGTGTAGTTCTGCACACTTTGGCACTACCATGACATGGAGTTACTGTCACCAGCCTGAAGATAATTATAGGTAAAGAAGGTGTAGGAATCGAGACTATCAAATTAAAGAAACTGACTGTCCCTCCAACCACACAGAGGACAAAGACATTCCTTCACACCCAACGGACCTAAGATGGCTCCGGCCTGTCTAGGCTCTGGCCTGTCCATCGGAACGCAGAAAACCACAAAAAAAGGGTGTAAATTACCCCTCCGTGGAGCTGACCTCGAATTGACCACCCTTAACAGATGCCCTGTTGTTTGGATTAGGGAACTGGCTGAGATTTATCACACTCCACACCACACTACATCCTGCTGAGGTTGAAGTGACCTTTGGTTATCAACTGAATCAGCAAAAGGACTCCATGCCTAAGACTCCTCCACTTTTTAAGAATGTTCTTTTCTTTCTCTGTATCTGCCTTATTTTATTTCAATGTAGTCGCTGGGTTTTGTATTTAATCTGCACTGGGAACATGCCTTCACACAGGCTGTATTAAACAAGAGGACAAGAGTCTAAGGTTAACCTACACCTCAGCCACAGCTACTTCTCACATGGTGGGAAGTCCGGTGCTACCTCCAAATCATATAGTCAAACCAGCATTATATTACAACCCCACTATTAATGGAATTATATGATATTAAGTCTGTAAACACGCCATTATACCCAGTAGCTAATGGCCATGGCCAATGTATGTCATGTTTGATATCTGCATGCTTGTCTTCATGTGCTAAACCCGTTGATGATTTGCAATTCTCAGTACCTCATATCATACATTTATTATAAGCATTAAAGGTAAATAAGACCACATTATAATGGACACTGAGAAGGGGGCGACCCGGGAGGGGTCACTTACAAATTAGCTGGAGGGCCAGCCAAGCCAATCTCCAATCATCTCCAAACCGGCCTGCGGTTGGTTGAAGACCTCAAGAGGCTGGCTCATCTAAACTAACATAAAAACCGCATGCCCAAGCAAGTAAAGCACATAGAGAAACACAGAACACACAGAACGCCTCGACAAAGAAAAGAACAAAGCCGGAGCTGGAGCTGAAGCTGGAACCTGAGCTGAGCTGGAACCTGAGCTGGAACAGCAAGAGAACCTACCTCAGAAGGTCCCAAGACTGGCAACCTCGAACTTCGCCTGAATCAACCTTTCTCCCAGCCATCCAGACTCCATCCTTCCTCTCCGGCGATGATCAATAACTCCTCTAACATCCTCCAACTACGGTCCGACTAGAACCTGCCGACCAACACCAACTCCTTCCACTCACCACCTAGGCAAAGCAAGTATTGATACCTCCCAACTTCATTAAGCTGGTGCAGTAAACCTAAAACCTTTTCTCATCGATTAATGCTGATATATTGATGGCTCACTCAGGTCAGGGTCTAGTAAAATTGTCATGCGTATGTTTCAGAACTCAACTCTCTGGTTATTATTACTGGTTCTTCTCATGTCATATTCCCACATGTATGAATGTGTATGTCTGTGTGCGTGTTGATTGTGTGTAGTAGTTTAGGATATGTGTGTGTTGGTTGTGTGTAGTAGTTTAGGAAATGTGTGTGTTGGTTGTGTGTATTAGCTTAGGATATGTGTGTAGTAGTCTAGTATATGTGTGCATTATGTGTGTAGTAGTTAGCCAGTGTCTGTAGTAGCTTAGTATAATAAAGTCTCGTCTATGTTCAAGGTGATGTTGTGCTGTGATTTCCTGCTCACCATCTGAGTTCCTAGGGTGCCCGATCAGTAGTACCGTGCTCTCTAAAGGTTGTCCTCAAGGGAAGTTATTACTGTTGACGGCCGTGATAGTAATGACTTGCCAGGGTGAATAAGACGCCTCACCAAACTTATTTTGATAAAAATTCCCCAAGATAATCAATATTACTGTTCACATTAATGATCTTTACGTCATAATAATTATAAGACCAAACTAAGTCAAAATTCTACATGAGCTAAAATTCCCTACAAAGGGTATGATGTGTATTTTTCTGTTCTTTTTGTTCATTATAATATTTCCTTCATTTTGCTTTTCATAATGTTATATATCGGCAATAAATCTAGGTAAGGAGAAACACAAAAAATCATAAATCATGCAAATAATGAAATTATCTTAAAAAAAAAACAGACAAAATCCAGATGTGTCTGATAATGAGTGATACTGAATGAGTCTCATGAGAATGCAGTTTGTGGAGTCACTTTTTTTTGCACTTTATTTGTTGAGCTCTGCTGCCTCCTTCAGCTGTTTTAAATATTGCAGCTCAAACTATGAGATCAGACTGTGTGTTAAACACAACACATTGCTGGAAACATGCTGTATTATTCCTGAATCCAGTGATTAAACATTTAATTCCAATTGTTTATTAAATATTCAGTAAAATGAGGGGATTAATAAGGGTTCAAAATGATCACTCTTTGAAGAATGTATTTTTTATGTAAAAATTGCTATTTGTGTATTAAAATGACACAAGCTATTGTAATCTTATGCTCTAATGGAAGATATTAAAAGTGTGAGTGAGATGGTTTATTAGTTTCACTGAGAGGATGTCTCTAACATGTCTGAAAGTTTTTGTAAGTGGAATCCACTATTCTGTGTCACTGTGACGCTCCTGCGCAGTAATACACAGCTGTGTCTTCAGTTTGCAGATTCTGTCCTCAAATTGTTATTGTGTTAGTAGCAGTGTCTCTGGAGATGCTGAACTTGTTTTTCAGTTTGTCACTGTAAGTTGTACTCCCACCATCACTGATGTATGCAATCCACTCCAGAGCTTTTCCTGCAGGTTGTCGGATCCAACCTGTATTATAGCTCGTAACTGAATATGAAACCTTGCAAGGGATGGAGAGACTCTGGCCTGGTTGGACTGTCATGGAAGCAGGCTGAGTCAGTTCCTCACCATGCACATCTGTGGAGGAAAACACATGGTGATATCTCACACAATATCTGCTGCACATTTATTGTTATTGTAGTAAATGAATGAATGTGATAAAGCACTCACAGGAAGCAGCTGCCAGCAGGAGCAGTAGAGATGTAGAGAATATGGTGTGTGTTGTTTGTACTGGGGTCTTCTCTGTTCTCCAAAGTTTAACAGAGACCATCACATCACATAAATAGAATGATATCCAGCCCTGACGCTTGTATTTGCTTATCTGCTGATGATGGGAGGAGAATGCATTTAAAGGGTATTTCAAATGGGCAGGAGGTTCATCTTACAGAGGATAAGTGTTGTTATAACGGGAAAATAAACACTTTTTCTTGACAAAAGTCCCTTTTAAGAACATTATAGTGCCAGCTAACAAGATATTATATTTGGAACATTCTCTTTGGAGTTGTAAACATGCCTTTCCATAATGTTCATGCTATAATTCACCTAACATGGTGTTTTACATTCAGCTGCTACCAGTAACATAACCAATGGCTGGAGTTTTTCTTCTGCTGATTAACCAACAAATGAACTGTGTGTAAGTACAAATGATAAATAGGGCATGTTAATAGTCATGTTATGCAAGGAATAAAAGACTTGTGAGTGTGATGAAATATGAAATGAATTAAATAAATGTATCTTTTCTTAATCTGCTAAGAAATTGTTTGTGTAAAAATTAAAAAAAAATATCTACACTAATATTTGTAGATAATTAATCCAATACTGACACTGACACAAAATTAGGTATAAAATGATTTTAATTACATATAGTGTGGATCTATTGTGTGAGCATATAACAGGGTTATTATTTGTACAGGCATCTTGTCAGCTTTTAATATCTTAGCTTCATAACAAGGTTGGAGACAGATCTTGTGACTTTAGAAGACATGTGCTGATATTTATTACACTCTCTCAGTCCTTTAATCTCAACATGTTGGGTGGATGTTGTGTAAATAGAGAAAGAGCGCCCCTCACTGGCCAGAAAGCATAATGAAACACATAATGTTTATACATTTCTATTGAGGCTAAATATATCCAGTACATATAAAAAGTTTGAGTAAATTTGACTGTCTATGGAAAATATATTTAAAAAAATTGCCAATTGTTGGTCAAAATGGACAGTTTTTTAATCAATCCATTTTTTATGCTTTTAACTTGTCTATAATCATTGAATATTTCAGAATGTGTATAAGATGGGACGGATTTCCATAAAGTGTTTCTGTAAAGTTTTAAATCAGAATGAACATCACACACATGTGTAGCGCTCTGGGTAAAATCTTATATGGTAAAAACAGTCAGTCAGTGTCATTTTCTTACACAGTGACTGGCACAATTTGATCAAGTTGTTGGATAGTTACATGTCATAGAGAAATGGACATACGTCTAATCAGTTCAGTTTGTAATCAGATACTGGATGTGAAAATGTCTGCGAAGCTCCTGCACTATAGTCAGAATGAACTCTTGAAATGCTAGAACTTTACTTGTGGATGACATACATTCAAAAGAGAAATATAGTTCAGGAAAGGAAAGTCTTTAGTTTTCAGAAGTATCTGTACTACACAATGCCAAAATTTTCCCAGGCCAAAATACATTTATTCAAATGTAATAAATAAACCGCTGTAACTTAAATTAAGTTGAATGACTTTGTTAAGTAGCATGTTATGTAGCTATCACTTGTGCAGGACTGATACTGTATGTGCTTGGATATTGTTTCATGTTTATTTTTATATGTTTTGTTCAAGTTTTAACAAATAAGAAGCTTAACGCACATTTTCAGGTGAATTTATATGAGAAGAACACACTAGAATATAACCATATTAAGTAAGAAGTAAAACACTTGGGGGTGTGTTGTTATAGGAAAATAATCAAGGACCAAGTGGTGTGATGTATTGAAGAGTCAAAGTACTAAAGTACAAACAAGGCAAATGAAATTGTGAAAACAAGAACCATCATCATGAGGTATGGATACGATAGAGAGGTGCACACACATCAACAGTCAACAACTAACAAAAAGCTTGACTTTCTTTGCTTTCTTTGCTGACATTTTTCTGTAACATTTAATTTTGTGCTGCAAAACTAATGTTTGGAATTCTAAAATGTTTTTGTACTGAATCAGTAATGTAGAAGTCATAAAATAATAATCTATAAGAAAGTTTGTACTAAAAAAATAGGGTGCCTAAGACTTTTGCACAGTACTGTATTTCTAACCTGACTCGGTCATATAGGTTTCTACTTTATAACATTAAGACGCTCTGGCCATTTCTCACTATGGAGAACACTCAGCTGCATGTTCAGTCCCTTGTCATGTTGAGATTGGGTTACTCACTGCTGACAGGTCTTCCACTGTGTGGCAGCAGATCCCTGCAATTTAAGCAGAATGTGGCTGCATGGCTTGAGCATTTGTTGCACAGATTTGTTGCACAGAAGCTCTAACACAACTGCAGCTGGGCTCAGGAGATGTGGGCAAGCTCAAACACACACACACACACACACACACACACACACACACTGAAACAGCCTTAACTTCTCACTAATACTCAAGTATTTACAAATGATAGCAGTGATTGATCATTATAACACAATAATGTGTAAATTAATATTTATTTTCTTTTAAAAGTTATCAGAGTATCTATACATTGATTGAAGTGAATTATCAAACAAGAAAACACAGACACTCATCACAAGAGACCTGTGGATCATGAGTCATAAAAAGCCCCATATCATTAATCATTCAACACTGTATACAGGGCCTTCCAGAATAATTGGCACCCTTTATAAAATGCGCAAAAATTATTTGCATATACGTTCCACATGATAATTCATATTTTACTCAAACAATAACAGAAACTGTTTATCTTTTTTTCTAACAAAAAAGAATCATCCTTTTTTAAAATTGTACTATTTTACATATTTATTTAAATGTTTTAAATAAATAAAAAAAACTTGTATTATTTTCCAGGAAGTCAGGAAAGTAAGCCATTGTAACCATGTCCTCAGGTAATGTATGTAAAATTTGTTAATGTGCCATTAAAATGCTATTAAGCACCATTATGCCCATATCAAAAAGTGATATCAGAATGTCTGAATTTGACATGAATTTGATCCATTAGCGCATTGTTTCCCACACAGTATAGAGGATGGGGAAGAAAAACAAACAAACAAAAAAAGATTATAGTTTTAGAATCGCACAATGGAGCTCATTCTTGTGGTTGTCAGGTTTCAAAATCAAATGGTAAATGCCACTTTAATGGTAGAAAACACATATTATGAAGACACAGAGTTCATTCTCTGAAATTGTAATAACGAACAGGTTTCACACGGTTATCTTTGGTTGTTTTTGGAGAAAGAAAGCACAGGTGGCAGAGTGGGTTAGAGAACAGATGCATCCTGTTCCTGTGACCGTAACGATGACAGATGCTTTAAAAATATAAAGATAGTGTTAAACTCTAAATTCATTATAATTACTTATATTATCCTCATGCACTAACCTACAGTTATAATTACATATTATACTGTTATTTATGAATTTATAAGGTTATTTAGATTTGATTGATGTAATATTTTCTATATTTTGTATATTACATGTGTATGATCAAATACATTCTGATGTATTTTAGTTGTGTCTCACATTTCTTTAGGCTGCATTTAGTCAGTGAACGTATCTTTGTCTACATAATATAGTTATTTTATAGGCATTATTTTACAATAACTATTAGTATTCCTCTCAAACTGCACAATACAATGGAATTCAGCTATACGGTCACCTTGTGGGGAACAAAATGGTTTAGATCACTTTGTCAACAATTTAATACAATTACAGGACTACACATGTTAAGAAAGAAACATAACTATATACAAAACGCATCAGTAAAGTAAAAACAGAATTAAAAATCATGTTAATGATCATTTACATGTAAGTAATTTGAGATGCAAATTTTCCCACATAAAGTCCCTATTCGTAGTTTCTAATCTTTTCTCACCCCAGCTGTGACTATCCGAGCTTGAAGCAACACTCAGATACAGACCGAAACACACACACATGTGAAGATGTGAGCTCTCTCAGGCATTAAACTCTTCTGCTTTGTTAACCAAATCAGTTCAAGCTGTTCAGGTTCAAGCCACAATGAGTTTATGACACTCTTACACACTAATATACCATATATATGGCCAAGAATGGACAAGCTTTCACTTATAAAATAAATATCATGGGCTTGCTGATAGGTTGAGGAAAGATTAAAATGTAAATTGATAAACTGTGTGCACTCCAAAAAATGACCAAGCAAGTGAAAATATCTTAAATACAGTAAAATTTATCTAGTATAAGTCTACAGATATAAAATTATTTCTAGACATTTCTGCTAATTTCATGCTTTAAATCTTCTTATTCTATTGGTAGATAGAATAAAATAATCTGCCAAAAGAACAAGATTATTTCAAGCTTGGAATTAGTAAAATATGTTTAAAAATAGGTGTAATAATCTTGTAATTGGTTTACTGCAATCTTATAATAGGAAATACTAGATCAATTTTAGTATATTCAAAATATGTTCACTTGCTAAGTTCTCATTTTTTTGCTGTGTGTGTGTGTGTGTGTATGTGAGTGTGTGTGTGTGAGTACACCCTTTTTTAATCTCTGTTCATATGGTACTTTTCTATTTTTTGTTTAAAATGTAGTTTAGCTTCTCAGAGCGGGGTGATGTATAGGGAAAGGATGTAGGTAAGGTAGACAGCCTTTTTTTTTTTAAATTACATGACAGTGGTGGAGATTACTTTCATTTAGTCTAAAGGTTGTTATGGTTATATAGAAAATTGAAAGAAAGCTAAAACTCATAACTAAAAACTAGGAAGTGTTATTATCATGCACAGTGTTTCAAACTCACATCTGGATGAGTGGAATGTTCGGGAATTAAAAAAAGAGCTCTAATTGCTTGAATATATTACATATTTGCCCTGTTGTTCTTAAAGTTAATTCAAGATCAAGAAAGGTTCCACAGAAATATTTTCACTCTGGAAAGGGCTCCCTGACTGCAGAAAGTTTGAGAACATCTGGTTTAGGTGATCTACAGTGTGAAAGAACCACATGTGCAGTGTGAAATTTAGGCAACAAAACAGTGTAATATTACACTCTTATAATGTGCGAGGCAGGTGAGGTGCAAGCTGACAATTGCACTTAAGAATATTAAGTGTGTCCTGAGTGTGTGTGCTGTCACCTCTGGACCGGAGAGGATTGTCTGAATGTAAATGACATTTTAATTTTGATATTTTGTCAGACTGGCAGGCATAGAATATAACTGATAATCTCAGCCTATTAATAACACATTCTAATTATCTTTTATTTTGAATTTCAGAAGCCTTTACAAACTAGACATTAAATATCTTTCTGGTAAATTAGACACATGTAGTTGTAGGAACTGAAAGAAAGAATAGTAAACATTTTGTGTCTCATTCTCAGGGAGTCTGTATATGAATTTTATTTCATTTGTTCATTTATTATTTTAACATCTTCTGGTGAAATAGTGAATTAATAATCAAAACCACACTGGCACTGCTGTTAACAATAGACTAAAAAAAACATTGATAATTCAAACATAATTCAAATTAAGGAATGGTTTTGAATATATATCCTTCATATGAATAAGACTCAAAAAAGACTCATAAGACTTTTTACTCACTTGCAGCTATCAATTTAAAAAAGTCATTAAGAATTGATTTTTTTTTATTCAAACAAATACAATACAGCAATAAAGCATTATATAAGTCTTAATCTAAACTCTAAAAGGTGCCCTAAACAGCTGATCAAGCAGTTTACACTTTGACCAGAGTCACTGAACAGCCATAGAGGAGAGAGATGATGAAGAGTATGATGAAGGCACAGGCCATGTTCCAGGTTTCCTCAGCCTGGTCCAGAGTGCTAGCATCAGACTTGTTCTCATCAAAGTATATCGTCTTTTCAATAAATTCTGTAAAAAGAAAGAATTTTTAGTCATTTTGTCACTGTACTTTAACCTAAAGAGAACCAAGCAGTAAAGATTTGCTTCGTACCCCTAGTTCATGAAATTAAAGGGAGAGTTTTTTTTTTTTGTTCTCAGAGGAACTAAATGTATTTATACTGATTCTGATTGGTCAGTAGTTGTTGAGTAATTTGAACTTTGATTATTGTTGAAAAGACAACAAAACACTAAAGATGCTAGCATTCTTCAACAGACCTATATATGATAGACACTAACAGCAGAAAAAAAAAAAAAATCACCTGTTTTGGAGATGCTGCGAGTGACGACGCCAGTAATATGCTCGACATGGCACGTGTATGTGGCTCCAGGTGCCCATTCAGAGGCTTTGACAGTCAGGTGGCTTTTAATGCTGAATTTCCCATCCGACCCTTTGGCAGAGCTGCTGGTTCTATGCTCATGCTGTACACTCACACTGTTTTGGAGCCAGGTGATGTTAATTGCTGAGGGGCTGTAACCGTACACCAGACACACCAGCTCATCTTGACCCTGCAGCAGCTCCACAGAGGGAGGACATTCATTCACAGAGGCTGGATGATGGACCAGGAGAGAGATGTGGGAAAAAAAAGATGAAGTATATACTGGTAATTTAAATCAGTTTCTGGAATCAAAATAATATCAAAATATCCTCTGATTCATTTCTATCAAATATACATGATACACTAAATCCATTAAAAAAGCAAGTATAATATAATAATTAAATGTAATAGATATGACAGCACTATTGAATTCTTATATCTAAACTCTAAACTGACTGGTCAAAATGTGTTTCTATTTATAACAAAGGCTCTGAAAGTATACTATAAAAAATCTTAATTAAAAATCTTATGATTTAACAACAGCAAAAAAAGTACATCCATTAACATAGTGAAGCTTTCTCTAAGGAGATGTTTAACATTTTTGAAAGGAGTCTCCAGTCTCAGTGCTTTTATAACAGGATGTAAGACTTGAAGTTACATTCTTTAATAAATAAAAATTGTAATTGTTGACAAACTGCTGTGGTGTGAGAAGAGTAAGACACACTGTGCCATGCTGTAATAGGAAAATAAACATCTTCAGGATGGTAACAGTAACTACACTTCATGAACTGTGTGATTAATAAAAACTACTAAGTAATAGTCAACATTAGATTATCGGGAAAGTCACAGTCATTTGTAGTTCAGATTAAGAAACCCCATAAAAATTACAAATAAATGAAACAAGCTGCTTCCACTAGAGACAGGATGTGACACGTTACTCACCGTATATGTTGTCTATTGTGCTGATGATCAGCTCTTTGGATGACTCATGGCTGACCACACAGGAAAAATTGCCATCTTCCCTTTTTGATGCTAGTAATATCAGTGCACTGTGCATGGAATAACCACCCCATGCAGAGCGAATGCCGACTGGACTGTTGGTGAAGCGAGACGCATCCAGCCGTTTGCCGTTCAGCTCCCAGTGCACAGAGATATCAGCAGGGTGGAAGCCGTCAATCAAGCAGAGAAGAGATGTGTTGTGAAATCCTGAGAGATCGTCGTCACTGGGAATGAAAATTCGGATGGTGGGACTTTTGACTTCTGAGGATAGAAATAAAAAAAGCAAATATCAGGTCAGAATTGCCAGAATTCAACAGTTATTTAAAACACAGACTTATTGCTAATTAAACACAGTTACTCCAGCGAATTCTCGATTTTGATTGGTCAGTTGTTCACAGGTCACAGGTTTATATTAATGTGCTTGTTCTAATACATGATTGTTTCTAAAGTAACAGCTAATTCATAGAGACTTGATGTGTCACAAAATCTAAGTCTAATAATGAAGAATAGAACAAGAAAAGCCCTTAATCATTGATATGGTCAAGCCTTCTGTAAGGAGACATTTATTTCACATTTCTGGAAGGAGTCTCCAGTATCAGTGCTTTGTAACAGTAAGTGGTAAAGCTGTTGCTTTAAGTTGAAGGATGGACATTGTATGTCAGCTTTTAAGTAAAAAGCTGCATTTTTGTCTTATTAACCTCAAGAGAAAGTGAGAATATGACTGTTTATAGCTGTGTGTGATAACTAACTTGTTTTGCAGGCATTCCACAATATTCCATATAACTTTTAATGGATAAAAAGTATCACGGTCATTCTTTAATAAATAAAAAGTGTAATTGTTGGCAAATTGCTGTGATATAAGAGGAATAAACACTCTGAGATGCTGTTATAGGAAAATAATCAACTCTAGGGTGGTAACAGTAACTGCATCATCTTGTCAATTATTATTTTCCTATAAGACCATGCCTCCAAGTGTTCTATTACTTACATCTTTTATTACGTTTATGGAAAAAGACACATCAAACCCCTTAACATGCTTTGGTAGGCCGATGGCAGGTGTGTGGATATAATAAATGAATGCAATGTGACATAGACTAAAATCATATTTACGGCTATTCACATTCATTAAAATAACATTAATTTAAGAAACTGATTCAGGCACATGAAGGGTTTTCCTCTCTTTTCACAAAAGAATAAAAAATGGGTCCTTAAAGGTCAGCGTTTCTCTAAGAACTTGCCTCTGGTTTTAGAGATGATATGTTGCTGTGTTTTGTTGGAGCAGAGGTGTTTCACCTCACAGGAGACACTTGTGTATGCGTTCCACATTGCAGCTGGAACCTTTTGAACACTTTGGAGACTCTCTGTTCCATTACTGTGGGCTTTGGGAGAGTGTGTGGTCACACCGTGAGAGGAACTGTCCTTTCCTACTTTCCAAATAATCGAGAAGTCCTTGAGCCTGTGGCCCACCAGCAGACAGGTGACAGAGACCTGATCATTTGCTCTCATATCACTGATGGAGGGAGCTAACAGGAAAACCTGTGCTGTCTGAGCAAAAGCTGGAGTCACTGGAGATAAAGAAATGGCATTAGTGTAGAGATGTACAGACACATACATGCGTCTAAGATTTGGATTTGGTATAAAGATCATTAACTTTTCTGATATGTGGGCTATTATTAGAATACCTGCACAAACATCGGTGCTCTTCTCGGCAGGTTTGAGAGGATCCTGATCGCTGACTTGACAGGTAAATTTAACTCCGCTATTCCACTCTTGCTGTGGAACCGATAGCTCACTGGACATTTTCACACGTCCATCACCTTCCACTATTACTTTCCTCTGAGTGTTACCCACAGATTCAGGGAGCCACTTGATCTCTGGGTTAAGTCCAGTTCCAGAGCAAAGAAGTTTTTGTGTCGTTGATGCAGATTGAGCCACACTGGAAACAACTGAAAGTTCCACTGAAGGGTCACCTGAAGAGAAGCTCAAATATTTTAGCATGAAATGTAAAGACTTCCTTTCTGGCTACACAGATTTAAACCAACTTATTTTGTGTTTTACTGCTGATCCAGGTAATCTTTTGACATTTCATTGCAAAAATATATTTTAAAATGCCCTCTCGTGAGGGGAATAAAATACCCTTTTCAGTTTCATATTTAGAAAAAGCGGGCATTTTGCATTGCAAATCACATCACATTGTCAAAATGTTGCAGCGAGACATGTTTCTGCTTTACAGGTCTAGAATAGAGGAATCACAATCCTGCAGGATGTAACAATAAGTAAAATGGGAGGTTTTTACTTTCATGCGAGGTATAAAAAAAATAGGAAGCTTGTGGGACAAACAAAGACCACATTCATTAACCTGAACAAAATGCATTTAAAGCATTATACAATTGATTATATCTTTGGAAATATAACCAGTTGAATTTGTAAGAAAATATCATGGACAGATTCAAACAAAAATAACTGCACAAGCAGGATAAAAAAAATTCCCACGTACATCTCAAGTTGAAACCAATTATGAACTCGAGTGATGAGCTAAGGTTGAGGAAATTTGAGAGCTAGAATACACACACCTTGCTGACTGTGCTGTGTGTCATTTTGACCTCTAAATATTGCCAATATTCAAACAATGAAGAGACTGAGATTGAAATATTCCTCACCAAAAAGTTTTCCTGTAGAATTGGACTTCCACTGCATGGAATGGCTTTGCTGAATCTGACAGGTGAAATGTTTGTCTTTGGTTTGGTGTGTTTTGGGAACAGTGACACGTACAATCAGTGTGTCCAGGCCTTTGGGCAGATCCACGTACTGAACGTCAGGGAACGTTTCTTCATTGGCCTGGAAGGTGACAGAGAGCTCACCAGAGGGCAGATCTCTTCCGACACACTCCAGCACTGCACTGTGTCCTTTCAGTATGTCTGCAAGAATCCGCCTGATCTCCACTGTAGGAGTTTTCTTCACAGGTTCTGAGGAACATGAAGGTAAAGTCTCATAAGTTAAAATGTTTAGATAATGTGAAATATTTTTAAGTTAATTTTTCAACATGCAACCCAGTGTGTGCACACATGGCATTTAGGATGATCCCCATGCATCTAAATGCTGTGTTTATATTTACTGTTTAAATAACTAATATATGTGAGGCAACCTGGAAAATCCCATCACCTATCACTGTGGCTGAATTTTTTCACAACCGAGCTAAGTTGTAAACTGTGTTTTAAGTTGCCCCTAAATAATATTATTTTAAATTATATACAGAACTTACCTATAATATTAAACGTCTTCTCTACTTTGTCGAAACATAGATGTTCAGCCGTGCATTTTATTGTCTGCAAGTTTTTCCATTCTTCTGTAGAGATAGTCAGGTTGCTGACGGTCTCGCCCAGTCTTGTCGAGATGGCTGTGCCTGTTTTTCGCTTTCCG
Organism: Pangasianodon hypophthalmus; assembly: GCF_027358585.1. Lineage (NCBI taxonomy): Eukaryota > Metazoa > Chordata > Actinopteri > Siluriformes > Pangasiidae > Pangasianodon > Pangasianodon hypophthalmus. The sequence goes on along the minus strand of NC_069722.1, from coordinate 22,117,421 downwards.
TGTACAAGCCATGACACTTTGGTGTTGTACTCAGTTTCAACAACACAGGAGGCTGTTACTTGTGAATCTGTCAATACTGACATGAGATGTGGCTTCTCCAGACGTATCTGTGGTTTGGAATTTGAATGAGCTGCAATATATAAGAGATTGTTCAGTCACAGTTATGTACACACATCTGTTTCATGGAGTTTAATGAAATTTTAAGATCATGAACTTTGTTAGAATACCTGTACAAACACTGGTGCTCTTCTGGACAGGTTTGGGATGATCTTGATCACTGACCTCACACTTAAATTCCACTCCATTACTCCACTCCTGTTGAGGAACTGATATCTCACTGGACACTTTCACACGTCCATCTGCTTGCATCGTTGCTTCATAGGGAGGATTGTTCAAAGATTCAGGGAGCCACTTGATCTTTGGGTTAAATCCAGTTCCAAAACAAATAAGTTTTTTTGTCATCGATCTGGATTTGTCAATGCTGGAAACAGCTGAAAGTTCCACTGAAGGGTCATCTGGAGAGAAGCTCAAATATTTTAACATGAGCTATGAAAAATAAATTTCTCTCTAAATCGATTTAAAAATCCTCATGTCAAGATATTACAACAATGTTGGTCACATCCATCGATTTTGGACTGAATGCTTCAATATTATGTCTTCTCTTAGAATGTAATAATAAAAATATCATAACTCAACAGAAAAATGTTTGTCAATGTTTTTGTCTACTTATGACCACCACATTATCTGAATCTTCACAGCTTTGATGAAGGCATATACTCTGCCCACTTGGCACAATCATGTTATGTCATCCCTGAGAAAAGTTTGTGTCCTAAAATAGACATCCAGTTATGTGTCATTATCATATGCTCGTAAATTGTCTTTATAAACCCTTTAAACCACATTGTATTTGTAAAACCTTTTTCCCCATACAAGTCACTTTATCTATAGTCAGAACCAAAAATCAATGTTTCTAGATGACCTGCATTCATGAAATTTTACATCTTCATGACTGTCCCTAATTATGAGGATATTACAGATGAATTTCCCAAAACGATGATTATCATTGGAATTATGTTAGATTTTATACTGAAAATGGCTTAAAATACAGTATGTTTTATGAGAGTGCATCGTATTTTCTTGATTAAATGAAAAAGCAATTATTTTAAAACATGCTTTAATGAAAAGGTCTTTCCCCTGAGAGTGTCTTCACAGTGAAATAAATATTTTGATATTTGTAGTTTAATATTAAATATTTTAAAATTTAATTGTAATATTAAAATACTATTATGAACGCAATGTTTAAAAGCCATGTATGTTCGATAAATTTTGCCAAGTAACGAAGTTTTATGATAGGAAAAAAATTTTAAGTATTATTCTTTTAATACAAATTGAAAGAAGGGTATTTTGAGTTGTTAATATTGCCTGTATTCAGATGGTACAGATATTGAAACTGAAATATTCCTCACCAAAAAGTTTTCCTGTAGAATTGGACTTCCACTGCATGGAATGGCTTTGCTGAATCTGACAGGTGAAACGTTTGTCTTTGGTTTGGTGTGTTTTGGGAACAGTGAAGCGTACAGTAACTGTGTCCAGGCCTTTGGGCAGATCCACGTACTGAACGTCAGGGAACATGGTTTCATTGGCCTGGAAGGTGACAGAGAGCTCACCAGAGGGCAGATCTCTTCCGACACACTCCAGCACTGCACTGTGTCCCTTCGGTATGTCTGCAAGAATCCTCCTGATTTCCACTGTAGGAGTTTTCTTCACAGGTTCTGAGGAACATGAAGATAAAGTCTCATAAGTTAAAATGTTTAGATAAAGTGAAATATTTTTAAGTTAATTTTTCAACATGCAACCCAATGTGTGCACACATGGCATTTAGGATGATCCCCATGCATCTAAATGCTGTGTTTATATTCACTGTTTAAATAACTAATATATGTGAGGCAAACTGGAAAATCCCATCTCCTATCACTGCGGCTGAATTTTTTCACAACCGAGCTAAGTTGTAAACTGTGTTTTTTAAGTTGCCCTAAATAATAATATTTTAAATTATATACAGAACTTACCTATAATATCAATCATCTTCTCTACTTTGCCGAAACATAGATGTTCAGCTGTGCATTTTATTGTCCCCGAGTTTTTCCATTCTTCTGTAGAGATAGTCAGGTTGCTAACAGTCTCGCCCAGTCTCGTCGAGATGGCTGTGCCTGTTTTTGGCTTTCCATCTACAAGCCATGACACTTTGGTGATGGTGTACTCAGTTTCAACAACACAGGAGGCTGTTACTTGTGAATCTGTCAATACTGACATGAGACGAGGTTTCTCCAGACGTATCTGTGGTGTGGATGTGGGAGCAGCTGCAATATATAAGAGATTGTTCAGTTACAGTTGGACATCATGGAAGATTTTTATTTTCCATTGTTTTTGTGTGGAACTGACCTTGGCACTTGCTCCATGTTTCACTGAAGGTCTTGGAGTTGTGTGTGGCCTTACAGGCGAACACTGTGCCTTCATTCCATTGCTGTGCATTAATCCTGATTTGGCTCATTGTGGAATACACCTTTTCTCCAGTGCTGACATCTTCGAATATCTTGATGGTTTCTCCCTGTCTGAGCACCTGATCACCCTTGTACCACTGAACATCAATTTTTTTAGGATGAAAACCATCCAACCAACAAAGCAGATCAACATCCTTGTCTGTTGTCTTGATACTGATGGTGATTCTGGGCTCAGCCACACGCTGAGCTAGAAACAGTGAGATAAAAACAATTCAAGTACATGGCATATATATTTAGCGCTCAGTAGAACTTCCTTAACGTTTGAGCTTCTTCCCTTACACCTTTAATGTGTATTAAGATACTGGCACAACACTTGGGCAGGGAACTCTAAAACAGTTAGACTGTTATACTATAAACATGATGATGATGATGATGATGCTGCTGATGTCATCACAAGAAATATGAGTGCATCTCATATATGACAAGGAACTCTGTTTCAAACATACCTGGCACAAATCAGAGAAGATGGCACTTCTACATGTTGCATCGATAAATAATTTAAAGCTATATTTAATCATTTTTTTCATTCAAAAGTTTTCAGAAAAGTGTGTCGTGACATCAGGCCCTTTTTTAACTCGTGGCCAATCAGGTCATAAGTTGGTTGAGAAAGACAAGTAAGAAAAACACACATTGAGCACAATGTGCCAGTGCCTTATTGGTGAGTGAATATAAGCAGATTTGCTGTACAGTTATGTTAAAGCAAAATATTTTTAATTTCAATAATCCAACATCGCAAAAGAACTAAAAATGAAAACTTGGCTATTTTATGTTCTCGGAAATTCGCAACATCTTTTCTCTTAATTTTCTGCCTCCAAAGCTACAGCAAAGCCAAACAAGCTCATCACAGGAGATAAAAGTTAAATCAGTATTTATTTCATTTGCATTTTTTTCATTTGCATTAATTTGATAAAAAAATCTAATCTACAGAAAAAAACTAGACTAGTTTGTTAGATGGTAGTAGCCAGGACTGGTTAAAGAACAACTCATTAAAGAGTTTTTTTTTAAACTTACGTATCTATGTCTATTTGGCTGTTGTTTGTGGGAGTTTTCAAAAACAGAACTCAGTGTAACAACTAATGAGCTTAGTATGAAGTATTTATCACCATGTGTTTGATATTGTTCTCCTCTTAGTTTTTTTTTGTTGCATGAATAATTATTAAGAACAACGTAAGTATAATTCTAGAGCTAAACCAAAACACAAACAACCTTAGGTTAATGGTTCAGTGTGTGTGTGCGCACATTTTTTCAACGTTTTTGGTGTTTTGTGGTGTGGCTAGAGGAAGGAGTGCAGGACAGGCTTCAGCGAGAACAGCAAACAGCAGATTGGAACGTTAGGCAACAAGCAGGCCAAAGATAAACGGCAAAATCTTCCAAAAGAAGAAGTGAAAATCATCTGTATCTCTGAGATGAAGTGAAACACACCTGCACAGGAAGAAGTGCTCCATTTGCATCCATTATTAGACCATTTACATGCAGTGTTTTGCCTGTTATGTAAAGAGTGTTTTTTATTCTCGTTGTTTGCTCAGTGACATGATAAAGCCTTAACTATAATGCACAACTAAAGACAAATTAGCCAAAAAAAAGAAGAAGAAGAATCATAACAAAATAGTTTTACTATGTTTCAACAATACAAACTGAGAGAAACACTACTGTCATTGAAACATTTATTCAATTTAAACTTATTAAAATAAACACCATACTTTAAAGCCGACAGTAATTCAAATAAAGATGTAGAAAACAGTGAGACTTTTAATTGCATAATTTTGTAAGACATTTATTTGAGATTTGAGTAAAAGCATGAAAAGGTCCAACATTTAAATGTCCAAAAGTATTTACAGATATAAAATATGTGGAAAGTAGCCTAGTAGGCAATAGCAGAAAGTATAACTCAGAACAGAATAATGAAGAAACAGAGAGAAGACCAAACTCATTTCCATTCGTAGTTTCTGTACTCATTTCACCTGAAATCACAATTTCAAACTGATTAGATCACAAAGTGTAGCCATTCATCATGTGCTATAAAAATATATTCTCTTTGTTACTTATGTAATGAAATAATATATGAAATATGCTGTATATTCATGTATTTTATAAATAAAAAAATCTCTGTCTCTCTTTTAGGGTGAATTCAGATATAGAGTTTTCCTGCCATTAATAAAACAAAATCCCCAACACACGATACATTTCTGACATTTTAAAGGTGTTGACTACTTACAATGTGTAGACAATGTTTGTTGATCATATTCTAAAGAAGCTTAAAATTTTTTTTTCTTCATTCAGATTTTCATTAGACATTTACTTTTATCCTTAATGACACATTAAAACTGATTTTTTAAAAATATTTATTTATTTATTTATTTGTAGCATACTTCCAAGTCAACCATACCATATTATGTGAACACAGCACAGTAAGTAAAATTGACAATTAAATTTGACTTGGAAGCTAACTGCAACTGTATGCTGTTCTTTGTAATGTTCTATAATTAAATTCTTAGAGTGATAACAATAACAGTGTTTAGAAAATCTTCAGTATTTTCCAAATTTATAAGTGGATTATTTTCCTATAACAGCACATCCTGAAGTGCTTTATTCCTGTTATAGCACAGTAATTTGCAAATGATTCTAAATTTTTAATTTCTTTTAAAGAACAATATGTTATAATAATATAAAAATAGATATAAACAGTACTTCCTTCACCTGCCTCTCTTTTTTTTCTCTGCCTTGAATAGAAAAAATAATAACTTACTAACTATTTAAAACAACCTCTCTAATTGAAGTACAGCTAGAATTATTGTCAGCTGCTGTTATAGATGGTCAACACCTTTTGACCAATCAGATTTCATAAATCAACAGCACTTTATGATTCATTTCTTGCAGCAACAGTGTAATATGGGATTTTAAAAAACAAACCTTGACATCAGTCTGTGAAATTAAAATATCTGCATAATACTTTTTTTGTTTGTTTGTCCTGGTATACCTGAATTCACCCCGTTTATGTTTATTGATCAGGTCTCACCTTGATAACAGTCACTCCGATGCTGTAGAAGAGGGTGATGAGGAAGAGAAATACAAATGTTAAGGCAGTGTTTGCCATGCTATCATCATCCATCATCTCCGCCTCATGGTGGAAGAGCTCTGTCAACATCAGGCAATCTGTTGGCATACACACACACACACACATTTATATAAGGACATTTATATCTGATGAGAATAGGAACAGAAAGTACACACGTAACAGTTTACACACTAAATATAAATGATGTATGGTACAATGCAACTTACACACCATATACAGTATAAAGAATTAAAAGTGGATTCTTCATACTAAATATGAAGTCTCATGCAACATTTTACAACATTACATAAGCTCCGGCTCTCATTAAATGGAAATGTTTACGTTTAAATTGGACAAAATTTGAATGTATTATTCTGTCACTGTTATTTAATTTCATACCACAGTCCTGATGAATTCTCAACTCTGGTCAGAAGGTGTTGATTTTTTTCTATAACATCAGCTCTGACAGTAGTTCTGGCTACAAGGTGCTTGTTCTAAAACGTTATTGTTTCTATAGTAACATGCACATAAACACTTTTTAAAAAAATATCATTAATGTTTTCTGTAAGACAACATTTGTTTAATATTTATGGAAGGAGTCTTTAGTGTTCACTTTCTTACAGTCAGAGGTAAAGCTTTAATTAATTTTTGTGACATGGGAATGTCTTTAAAACAGACGGCATTGCACTTTGCAGTTTCTCGCTAATGTGACAAATTACACTTTCTGTAACTGTGCTTCACACCAGTCTGCATCACACCACCACATCTTTGATTATAACAGCACTTTCTGAAGTGTTTTATTCCTTACATATCTATGTAGTTTTGGGTTGTGCTTTTAAAAACTTTTATTACTGCAACCAAAACATTATAGCAAATATAATGGCAAATAATCATTTTATTTTTTGAATAGGTTGCTTAAGTGTGATTTAGTGTGATCTATAGATTTATAGTCTTACTAATTTATCTCTTGATTGGGTAGAAAACTAGTGTTTAAGTGGTTACTTATCAAAGTGGTGTATCTGTACAAAATCAGCAAAAGGTTCTACAAACAAAATGCCATAACACGTTGTTTGTATTTATCTAAAATTCAGATTGCGTATCATTATATGTAATATGTCAATGCATTTTTAATATGAATGCTATGTATGTAGTTTTGCTAAGTTACCGGTTAAGAAACCGGTGACCCCCAACCTGTCAAGGAAAAAGGCAGAAAAAGTTCTCCACATTACAAGAGGGGCTAATGTCTTGGCTTGCTGCAGATTAAACGGTATTACACTAAATCATTGCAACATTTTTATTTACGGCCTAATTGAGGATATAGTGACTATTAGTAAATAACACAGAACAACAAAAAAAGCTTGACAAAAATATTGCAAAAATGCAAACACACACACACACACATTGTGAAATTGTGGGGGAAAGCTTTGGATCAATCTCTATTAACAAAATTAATAGTTTATTAATAGATTTGTCTTTCTTAATTTTATGAAATAATTTAAAGAGATATTTGATAGATCTTTGAAGCCCATATTAATTATTTGCTTATTTTTTAATTGTATATTTGTGAGCATTTTGAAAGATACTGTACAGTTTTAGGGAAAATGCAATCAGATATTTCCCTTAAAGGCTGAAGGAGGACATTAAAGCAGCTGTGACTAAAATGTCTTAACTCAAATCCAATCCAGGTGCAGCCATGGCATTATTTTGGGATATCCATATTTAGGATATGCTAAGATAGTGATGTATAAAGTTAGTGTAATATAATACTATAATATTTCCGTACTGCACAGGGTACATGCTGAAGGATTTTTTTATTGTCATTGTTTCAGTGTAATATTGCATCAGACATATTCCAAAAACCAAGGACACACAAGCATTAGACAGACTTCAAGACAATGACATTGCATTAATTAAAAAAAAAAAAAAAGACATAGAAGACAGGGCAAAAATAAAAATAAAACAAGCATTAAAAGCAGACAACACAATTTCTAAAACGTATGGCAGGTTTGTGGAACGTTCAGGCTGAGATTCACTAAGGTGGGTGGATTTGAAGTGATAGTGATGGATCTGGATATGAGGCGCACAGGGTCCTCGATGGACTCGTGATAAACCCTGCAGCTGTACACGGCGCCACTCTTCCATTCTGCAGTTTTCACAATCAGCTGGCTGTACACTGAAAAGAGGTTGCCTCTCTCGATAACTCTAGTGGTGTTCTGCTCATAGCCGCCCTCATCGTCCACTTGTTCATCGTTAACAAGCCAAGACACAGCCACCTCCTTAGGGTAGAAGTCTTTTACATAGCAAGTCAGGGTCACCGATTCACCTGAGCTCTCTGGTGGAGCGAGCAAGTAAACCTTGGGGCATTCCTTTTTGCCTAAGAATATGAAATCACAGTTCAGGTCAAAACATGCTCAGTTTCCTTCTCTTGCATTGTTTCCGTATGTTGGGGAACATTGGTCATGCATAAACTAAAAAAACAATTTTCATATATCATAATTTGCACATATTTTCAATCTAATTAGATATCACCTTAAAAAATGTGCTTTTCTGCTTCTTAAAAAAATTCCTCATAGCTTTATCATACAAATAAAGAGCCAGACTACGTATAAGTAGTAAAAGCATTTCCTACCATTTACTCTTTGGTAGTCTACTGTTTCATACTGGAGGGCGAATGCTGAATGTTCCACTTCGCAGGTGAATTTGGTGCCATCGCTCCACTCATCGAAACTGATCGGGGTCGTGAGTGTGACCGTGGTTTCCGTAGATACGTCTTTTTCCGCTAGGGAAGAGATCTCTGTACCGCCAATAAGCCATTTAATGCCCTTGAAGCCCACCTGTCCTTCGGCCCTGCACTCGAGCTGGCCAGCTCTTTTGAGCAGCATGTCCCTGGCGCAAGGTGGGATTATTTTCACCTGTGGTGGTTTTGAGTCAACTGACACTGTAAAAAAGGTGTAGAAAAAATGTTTTTAAAGAAGCAAATGAGTATTTGAATTAAAAAAGCACAGTAAATGTATAACCTGAAAATGTACCATAAAATCTAGAGTTTTACTATAGTATTTTAATATAATATATAAGTTATAAGAGTTTACATAACTGCCATTTTCATTCAAAGTAGAGGGCATATGATTACTTTAAAGCAAATTTACAATTCCAGCATTTAGAGCAAGTGCTTTGTAGTCTGTCCTCAAAAACAGTTCCTCATACTATGGTGTAAGAATACCATCGAGCTCAAACCCAGTTAGAGGAAGTTTTAATTAAATTAAGTAGAACTAACTGCTTCAAATTGATTGAAGAAGTTAATAATTCAGCTGTTCGGACAGATCTTTCAAACTGGTACATAAAAAAATGAAGAAAAAAATAATACATACCATAAATCGCCTCTTTGGCCGCAGTCCATTTCTTCTGGTGGAATTCGCACTTAACTGGAGATGATGAACCCGTCCATTCATTGGCGCTGATTTCCAAAATACTTACAGCAGTGTAAGCATCTTTATCCGGGCTTAATATGGTGTGTTTGACCTTATTACCGAGTTCCGTGCTGCCACGAGTCCACTTAAATGTGTGTGTTTTAGGGGAAAATTGTGTAGCTAAGCAGATGAAGGTAGCTGTTCCATTGTCTATTTCTGTTTGGGTTGGAGTTGTTAGAAGCAGAGATGCAGGGAGCTCGGGCACAACTGCAAAACAAACACACACAGATCCGTATGCAGCAGCAATGGGCACAGCAGGTATTGCAGTTTAGGAATAGATTGTGTTGCCACAGTATATGAAGGCCACAAAAGTGCTAATTTTTTATACTACATAATATCCAAACTTAAATCAGAGTGCTGTCAAATTCTCAATTAATGTTACCAAATTGTCTATATTTTGTATTAATGCAATCGATATGTTAGCATTTCTATAGTAACGACTTACGCAGATACTTGAATAGTTGATGCTCTACATAATATGAGCCTAATAAAACACATTTTTTTTTTAAAATGTGTTATTTATCAAATAAAATCTATCGTTGATATTGTGAAGGTTTGTTTAAGGAGATATTTAGTTAACATTTCTGGAAGAAGTCTCCAGTTTCACAGCCAGGGGAAAGACAGAGGACATTGCACTTCTGGTTTCTCAGTAACATATATCTATATAGCTTATATTTCTTATTAACTTCAAGAGGGATTAAACATTGTAAATCTGCAAATTGCTGTAGTATAAGTGGAATAAAACACTTCACATTACACCAACTTGATTATTGATCATTTTCCTATAGCAGCACGCATCACGTTTTCTTCCGCACATATTAAGCTAATTATGGGTTGACAAATGACATGTATGGTTTAGAGGGATTAGGAGAAAACTCTGCACTATGCAGAGCATCGGATCTGTGGAACTGAGGCCGAGAACCCTTAATTTATAGTTTACTACTCTGTTAAATCTAATTTATCTCTTATAAATGTTGATGCCACAGCAAACTTTTGCATATATTTTGATAACATACTGTGGCAACAAGCATGCGAGAAGTCATAAGCCACAGGTGAAAAAAAAGGGAACAGGCTTCGTTTAGCAATGGCAGAGAAAGAGAACACAGTGTACATAAGCTTTGGAATTTAAAATGTTTGACTCTGGACATGAAATATTCCAGTGCTGATTGCAATTGAAAAATTGGATAGACATTTTAGGAATAATAAACTTTTAGTCAGACACTTTAAATGGCCAAAGCAGGCTGTCTCAGTGTGATTAGACATGCAACATCCTCTTTAAAAAAAAAGACTTGAAGAAATTGAAACTATTGTAGACATTTATTCTGTTTACAGTCTAATTTCATGTCCTTTGCATCATTTTCTTAAAGAATAATGCTCACACTGAGACTGAAATTAGATTATACATGTAGCTAAGAGAAATATTAACACTAATTATTATAAAGTGGTAATCATCTATATGACCTTTAAGGCTATTGATAAACCAGAAACTCTGATTGGTGCCAGTAGAGAAAAGAAACTTGAATATATCACGATTAAATGGTTGCTGTTGGTTTCAACTCTTCTATTTAATGATGCAGTTTTACAGGAAATTCACTTTAGCATAAGCTAAAGATGTGTTGAGTAAACACTTTCAGATGTAGTACAGAAGTTAAAATGTTCATAAAATGTTTAAGCATAGTTATACAGTATATGTAGTTATACATTAGTTATACATTATTTGTTTTAGCATATTTATTACTGTTTGCTTGCTTGCTAGGCATAATATATAATGTGTGTATTCCTTAATTGACCATTTCATCAAATACACCTACCATATACAGTATCAGTAATCTAGGTACAATCTTTTTTCTTATCACTGGGTGGTAATATCAAGGGTATGTCTTTTATACCTTTAATATGTATATTTTTACCAGGGAAGGTGCATGTGGAGTACCTTTAATTAGCTTTTAGAGTAAAGCTTTAAATGTCATGTCAGTGGGCCTTAAGGTCCAATTTTGTACCTTAAATTATTTTTAAAGGTGCACTATATTCACGTTTCCTCGTAAAAGATACAGACTAAAAGGTACAAAAAGCTGTACCCTTGACGGTACCACCCCAGTGACAAGGAAAGTTTAGTACCATTTTTTGTTTGTCTGATACTGTGTGTATGGGGCAGGTGTAGTTACCTACTAAAGTGGCCACTGTTTGCATGTTTGGAAAGGACACATAAAGGGTGTTCCAGGTTTTTGTCGCATACCTTTCTTTTGCAAGAGCGCTTCTTTGTATCCTTTGGCATTCTCGACTCGGCACGTGAACTTCTTGCTCTGGGTCCAGTCGGAAGCCTTGACGCGCACCTGGCTCACCGAGGTGAACCCTCCGCTCCCGCGCACCGCCGGGTATTGCACGACGTCAGTCAGCGCGCTTCCTTTCTCATCCGCCCATTTGAAGATCAGTCCGTCGGCGGAGGCCAAATCGCGCGTGACGCAGCCAAGAGTGATTAAACCGTCTGAGGCCGAGCCGCACTGCCACACGGGAAACAGGGACTGCGGGGGGCCTTGCACTGCTGCAGATAGATAGATAGATAGATAGATAGATAGATAGATAGAGCACAAACCAACACTAGATTTAATCTCTGCCTGGAAGCCAAAAATGAAATTGATTTTTTTTTTTTTTTTAAATCAACATTTTTTTCTCTGCTACATTTATCAAAGTGGACTTTCTTCTACTTTCTAATCAGATAACACACCTACATTTTTAATGTACTCCATTTTACTCATCGTTTAAGTATGTAATTCATACAACTTTAATAATCTACAGTTCATTAATACTAATTCTTAATAATTAATAATAATTATTATTCATTCAGAAGTATAACAGCAATAATCATTATTTTTCTTAATAAACTTCCAAACAAATGCATAGATACATACTGTAAATACATACATACATACTGTAAATACATTCATAGCCTACACACTGTAAACACATACATACGACCCATAAACGGTATCATTATAAACTCGGTCTCACCTCTCGCACAAACTCCGTACGCAGTTTTACAACTGAATGAGATTTCGTTGCATTTCAGACGATTGACATTGTGAGGAAGAAAAAGGGTACGATCACTAAACACGCCCTTTTCTTACGATTTAATCCGTTCTGGTAAGGTACGAATTGTAAGGTACGAATTTTTTTGAAACATGAGACAAGTCAACAAAAACTTAAACTAATAAATTTGACTTATTTATATAAAAACGAGTTTTTTTTTTTACATACAATTGTTTATTTTACATTGAAATCGACCAATTTATTATTATTATTATTATTATTATTATTAATAACTTAGCAGAATTACACTCATCACTACAGTATTGTGAAGCTAACAGTGCTTTCTTAAAAATTTTTAATTCTAAATCATTTACTATATAAACTTTAACCAACTGACTCATACTAAGCACATAACCGCAAAATAAAGGCTAAATGCGCTGTTTTAAATTATTATTATTATTATTAATAATAATAATAATAATAATAATACATTTGTAAATTAGAATAAGTAAAACCACTCAAGTTATTTGTCATTTTATTTCACAGAAAGAATCCATCACAGAATCTATCGGTGTTTTTTTTATTTTAATTCTAGATTTACGCTACTTGAACCAACTGACTCCTATAAAGCAGAGAAGCGCAAAACAAACGCTAAATACTTTTCACACCAAATGATTTTGTAAATGATGAGAATAAGCGAAAACACGTCAAACATACAACATTAACAATGGGTCTTTTTTTTTTTAAACGTACATTTTTAGCCTACACAAGTATGTCTAAAGCAGGAACAGATAACATTAAATGCACAATTTATTAGAAGTAGTAATAAGTCACTTACTTTAAACATAATAGTCTCGCAATCTGATAACGATAAAAAGGACTAAAACATTATGTAAATACTTTTTAACGTCCGTTAACATTTTTTTCAGGTTTACATTTTAGACCATTAAATATCACTTTATGATCACAGAAATTAAGTTTGGGGTAAAAGCGCCGAATTACTTACCGCTTGTTACAGTGACAGCTGTGCCTCTTCCCCAGTAATCAAAAGCCCAGTTACACAGTGTTCAACTTCCACCTCACTACACTCAACTACACTACACTACATTAGTAATATTATCCCGCTTATTGACGCTTAATACGCACATCATTAAAATAAATAAATAAATAAATAAATAAATAAATCCAACCAAATAGAGAACTTTAACTTATAAACTCTGAATAGTCCTACAGCTTATTAAAAAAATGATGTGTTTGTTTTTAACAGAAAAAAACGCGATTTGTAGTATACTAACAGCGTTACCAATGTGTACTAAAAACTGAGTTTGAAAACTTAAACTCTTGAAATTTAAAAAAAAATCAAGTTTCAAGGGAACCTCGTGTTATTTTTCCGTTATTTTCTATAAAACGGTAGTACGTGCTAATGTTAATGTGCGATTTTCAAAAACGAAAATCAGGTTAATGTTCGTTTAACGGCAGGGATAAAATGTTTTTCTTACCAGAAGTAACGGTGACCGTCGTTCCCTTTCCCCAGTAGTCAAAAGCGTCGTCACAGTGACACAAATCCACTCTGACATCGTTCAAAAAGACCTGACTGTCCGATCTATCCATATATTACTGATAATGTCTAAAAGTCCTTCACAAAAATCATATCCGAAAAGTTGGATGTTCGCGTTTCTCAGCGTTAAAGATCCACCAGGTGTCATTTTTCATTAAAACATAACAGCATATTGCTGATCGACCCTGGGTTTCATTTATACGAGTACGAATCGTAAAAATATAAAACGAATTAAAAAAAAAAAAAAAGCCCTAGACATGCTATTTTTTTCAACAATCAAATGGATTTTTCTCTTTTAAATGAAATGCGACATTTTCAAATGCAGTCGCTGAGAGCCATCTTCGTTTAACATTTTCTAAGCATTTTAACTGAAGAATATAAACCACTACACCAGGCTTAAACTGTTACATTTTTTCCCAATTACTGTTGGTGTTAGAGAAGGCTAATCTAAAGAGGTTTGGCTTTAATTTCTTACCTGAAGTCACAGTCACCGTCGTTCCCTTTCCCCAGTAAGCAAAAGCACAGTGATAAGTTTTACGGCACTACCCGTACAATATGGGGACCAAATGTGCATACTAATATATTTTCTAAAATTGTGTAATGTTAAGGTCATGATATAAATTTAATCCTACCTGAAGTCACGGTTACTTGAGTTCCTTTTCCCCAGTAGTCAAAGTAGCTGTAGTAGTCACAGTGAATTAATTGGCCGATTCTCCGTACAAAATCGCTATTTTTGCAGCGCGGTTATAATTTTCTCTCTCATTATTATGGACTACTTGGCAGCCTTGCGCTTTCTTAGAGTTCGTGCGCTTTAATATTTGTATTGTTGTTTAAGTCGGTATTTGTTTTAAAATAAAAATAAGAACAGTAAAAGTAAAACACTTACCAGAGGTCACAGTCACTTGTGTTCCTTTTCCCCAGTAGTCGAAGTAGTTATCACGTTGGTTAATACTTCGGAGCAATAGAGCAAAAACCACTGTGTGCCTGCAAGCCTAAAATTGATTTTTTCCACCAAACATTTAACAAGTGTTTTTCCCCCCGTTTGTTAATTTAATTAATATTAACTTATGAACTTCCTTGAATCCTCTACAAGTAATTCATACAAATGACGAATAATTCTTCACTGAGAATTATAACAGCAATAATAATAGCAAATCAAATTACTATTAAATAAAATTAATGACTTAATTAGTAATAATAATAATAATAATAATAATAATAATAATAATGAATAATTATGAATAATTTTTAATGAATAATAATGACAGTTAATTAATTCTTTGGTCTTCAGTAACCACTTATCCTTGTCAATTTATCCTGGCAACATGACAAGATGGGAGAATTCAACCTGGATGGGCCAACATCCTGGATATGACTACATTACAGGTCACCATCCTCACACAAATTAACACCTAGGGGCAATCTAGTCTGTCCAATCCACATATCTGCATGTTTTTGGGCAGTGGGAAGAAACCAGCTGTAGTAAAGCCATGTGAAAATGGGGAGAACATGGAGAATCCCACAAAGACAGTAACTTAGGCTCAAACCCAGGACCCCAGAGCAGTGAAGCAGCAATGCCATGTACTACACCAGTGTGCCACCCTATTTTTGTTGTTGTTGATGTCAACGTGAAGTCTATTAAGGGCAGAAGGATACCCAGGACAAGTTCTGGCTCAGTCCCAATTAGGACCCATGTATTGTGGGGCTGGGGCACCTTTGGAGCAGCACAGTAAGAGCAGCAATGCACCTCAGCAATGGTACACTATGCATGGGCCAAAGATTTAGTTCACTTATGGAAATCCTGAGCAGCAAAAGAAGCATAAGGCTAATGTCACAGTAGTGGCTGTCAGGCAAGTTCACTCTGGTTCTCTGTGAGGAACCACCCTAATCCTCCGATGTTTAAGCTTCATGTCTAGGCTAAGATACATGCAATGCTCGGGGAAAGTGGGGAAACTTGACAGGACAGGTGGAGAAGAGTATGAGTAAGAGTACAAGGACAACTTCTCTCCAGTCTTCTGCTGGGAAACATGACTGTATATGGTGGACTCAAGGCAACATCCAGTCCTAGTTCAGAGGAGCAACAACAGCAGCAAGCAAGGCTGCTGAAAGAACTGTGGCAGAGAAGTAAATAGAGATACCAAGAGACAGATAGTCAGGAGCTGTGCGAACTGCTCAAGGCCTGCCTGGACTGACTTGGTCCAGCACCACACCGACACTGGTACAGCAGCCCCAAATCACCTCCGCCCTCATTCTCTCTACCTGACAAGTAGTCAAACCTGTCAACCCTCCCGTTTTTCCCGGGATTCTCCCGTATTTTACCATTCTATCCCGCTATCATCCCGTTTAAAGATTTTCCCGTATTTCTCCCGTATTTTTAATCTTTCTATAAAAGAAATCCCACTGGGTGTAATTGATATGTTTGCTACATTTGCCTCCGGTAAAGCAGGTGGCAGTATACAGAACATTAGCTGTAACATCTACAGAACTCACTCAAACGGCATCCGCCAATAAAACAAGTAGAAGAAGAATAGTGGTCGAAGAAGATGAACAGCATCCCGAGGATGGAAGAACGTGAGAGATTAGTGATGGGAAGTTCGGATCATTTTACCGACTCGGACCGTTGAGTCTCGTTCAGCAAAATGAACGCATCTTTTTTAGAGTCATTTCGTTCATTTCGTTCATTTTAGCAAAATATAATTAAAATGTTAGGTGTTACTTCCCTAACACATCTACTACTTACGCAAACGTTAATCACACTACAAACAAGACAAAACTATAATGCTATAAGAAACAGAAAACATTAATTCATTGTTTACCTGGATCTTTAGTCTATGATTAGCTCACCTCACCTCTTACCTGACAAGTCTTCAGGTCTGAGTCGTTCGTTCATCACGTGACAGCCCCATAAGCTTAACCAATGCAGTCTGAGCTGGAAAGAGAATTGATTAGTTCATCTCTCCAGTCTTTCGAGTCTTTTGAGTCATTCGTTCTTTTGTCACATGACCACTTCCCAGATCACTACCTCAGTCAGTAATACTATAACATAAAACTGTATTTTTTGTATGTTGGATCATATTTAGGAATTATCATAAAATTATCAAAAGATGTGTAATAAGCATTTTCCTAGAAATAAAAAAAGGTCTGTCCATTTCGGTCACTATGTTTTTGTTACTGTTTCTCGAAGATCTGTGGTGTTATGTTATAATAATAATAATAATAATAATAATAACAATAATAATAATAATAATAATAATAATAATTACTACGTGTTTGTAAGGTAGGTTGTAAATTAACTAATTTCTCTATCCAATGCTGTCATGTCACTTGACAAAAGAATGAACGACTCGAAAGACTCGAGAGATGAACTAATCAATTCTCTTTCTGGCTCAGACTGCATTGGTTAAGCTTAGGGGCTGTCACGTGACGAACGAACGACTCAGACCTGAAGACTCGAAACAGGTGAACTAATTCCAATACAGAACCTATAAGATGTTGCGTATGTGCGACTGAACAAATCACTCCCCGAGACGACTCGTTCTTCCCGAGTCACATTAAAGAGTCGTTCAAAATGGTCGCGGTCGGATTTCCTTTATTTTCAAATCCCAATATTGACAAGTATGCAAGTAGTAGAGGAAAAGGTACAGGAGATAGGATAGCTTCAGCAGGGGTTACTGAGCCACCAAATAGCACCTGGGTGGTCCCATACTAATCAAGGAGAAGGATGAGGGTGTGTAGTTCTGCAGAGATTATTACTGCCTCCACAGAGTGAAAGATGGCAGCGCCGCAGTAGCTCGCAGCGGCCTCTCCGGATCCAAAATGGTGCTTTTAGTGTTTTTAGCAGGACCCTTAGATGTACATGAACACCAAAAACAACTGTGTTCATGTATACGACAGCCAGACACTAGTACAGTACAGAAATCATGCAGCAACCAGTCTGCATGATGATGTATTTAACAAACTTCGCGACCTCGGCTTACTGCAATCCCGGCTACATAGACCAGGCCCCCAGTCCTCGGCGTCGCCTGATGCCGGTGACCGGGAGAGAGGACATCGGAAGCGGTGCTCGAGGAAGCAGAAGCGCGGTAAGCGGGTGGGTGTCCACGCTAGGCTAAATGCTAACCCTAGCCGGCCGGCTCTCCCGTCCATTTTTCTATCAAATGTCTGCTCCCGGGACAATAAACTGGACTACATCCGACTCCAGCGGACTACACGGCGAGAGCTCAGAGACTGCTGTGTCCTTGTTTTCACGGAGACGTGGCTCAGCGACAGAGTTCCGGATGCTGCCATCCAGCTAGACGGACTAGCCATGTTTCGAGCCGACAGAAATGCAGCTCTGTGCGGTAAGACTCGCGGTGGTGGTGTGTGTGTTTATATCAACACGGAATGGTGCAAGAACTCTTTGCTGGTTTCCAGCGTCTGCTCATTGCTAATGGAGTTTGTGACTGTAAGGTGTAGACCATTTTATTTACCACGGGAATTCACCACCGTTTTCATTGTCGGAGTGTACATTCCGCCTAGCGTTAATGCTAAGGAGGTGCTATGTGAACTCTATGGGGCTATTAGCGACCTGCAGAATGCTCACCCTGACGGATTATTTATTATCGCCGGAGATTTCAACCATGTGAATCTCAAAACAGTGCTCCCTAAATTTCATCAACATGTGGACTTTGCTACAAGAGGGGTAAACACGCTGGATCTTGTTTAAACAAACATAGCCGGAGCCCCGCCCCCACCTCGGATACTCAGACCACATCTCTGTTATGCTAATTCCAGCATACAGACCACTCATCAGACGCTCGAAACCGGTTCTGAAACAGGTAAAAACCTGGCCAGAAGGAGCCATCTCTGCTCTTCAGGACTGTTTTGAGTGCACTGACTGGGATATGTTCAGGGAGGCTGCAACCAACGTTGATTCTATTAACTTGGAGGAGTACACATCATCAGTGACCAGCTACATTGGAAAGTGCATTGATGACGTGACCATCTCCAAGTCCATCACACGCTCCAACCAGAAACCGTGGATGACTGCAAAGGTGCGTGCACTGTTAAATTCCAGAGACTCCATCCTTCAGAGCAAGGGACAAGGCGGCCTTAAGAACAGCAAGGGCCGAACTGTCCCGAGCCATCAGAGAGGCAAAACGCGCACATGCCAAGAAAATCCAAAAGACAACGACCCAGTGCCTAAGAAGTCTTCAGTCTCCTGCCTCGATGACTACCGTCCCGTTGCACTCACACCCATGCATATCATCCATTTGCGTATCATTCTAACCATTTAACAGACGATGCCATCACCACTACTCTCCATCTGGCTCTCACCCACTTGAACAACAAAGACACATACGTTCGAATGCTGTTCATTGACTTCAGTTCAGCATTCAACACAATCATTCCTCAGCACCTGATCGAGAAGCTGAGCCTACTGGGTTTGAACACCTCCCTCTGTAACTGGATCCTGGATTTCCTGACTGGGAGACCTCAGTCAGTCCGGTCCGGAAACAGCATCTCCAGCTCCACCACATTGAGCACTGGAGCCCCTCAGGGCTGCGTACTTAGCCCGCTGCTGTTCACTCTGCTGACTCACGACTGCGCAGCAATGCACAGCACAAATCACATCATAAAGTTTGCCAACGACACGACCGTGGTGGGTCTCATCAGCAAGAACAACGAGTCAGCATAAAGAGAAGAGGTGAAACATCTATCAGCCTGGTGTAAAGCCAAAAACCTATCTCTGAACATGGACAAAACTAAAGAGATGGTTGTTGACTTTAGGAGAGCACAGAGCGACTATTCTCCACTGAACATCAATGGATCCTCCGTGGAGATCGTGAAGAACATCAAATTCCTTGGTGTTCAACTGACGGAGAATCTCAATTGGTCACTCAACACCAGCTCCATCAGCAAGAGAGCCCAGCAGCGTCTCTACTTCCTAAGAAGGCTGAGGAAAGCCCATCCTGACCATATTCTACAGAGGGACCATCGAGAGCATCCTGAGCAGCTGCATCACTGCCAGGTTTGGGAATTGCACCGTCTCGGATCGCAAGACCCTACAGCGGATAGTGAGGACAGCTGAGAAGATCATCGGATTCTCTCTCCCCTCTGTCATGGACATTTACACCACACACTGCATCCGAAAGGCCAACAGCATTGTGGATGACCCCACACACCCCTCTCACACACTCTTCACACTACTGCCATCAGGGAAGAGGTTCCGAAGCATTTGGGCTCTCACAACCAGACTGTGCAATAGTTTTTTCCCTCAAGCCATCAGGCTTCTCAACACACACAACTGAACTGGAACTAAACTCACACACACACACACACACACACACACACTCAACTTCATACATTCATTAAGTTATTACAAACAAGTTGGCTTTTTCTACTGTTTACATTGTACATTCCACCACTGCTACCGCTGCTCTGCTCGGTTCTTTTTGCACATCACTGGCACTGCACTTTAATACTTGTAAATTTGCACATTGCACTATATATAGATATATATACAGTAGGTTATGGGTTGCTGCTATTTTGTGTTTGTGTATTTGTCCTGTACAGTACTTGTCCTGCACTGTCTCGTGTTGTCTGTTCTGCACTGTTTTGTTTTGCAGTGTTTGCACTAGGTTGCACACGATGCACTTTATGTGGCTAGGACAACTTAGTCTAGTCCTCAGCTCTGTGTTTTGCAACTCTATGTTGTGTGAGGTGACGATGATGTTTTATGTAGCACCAAGGTTCTGGAGAAACGTTGTCTCATTTCACTGTGTACTGCATCAGCTATATATAGTTAAAATGACAATAAAAGCCTCTTGACTTGACTTGAGTCACCAGGCAGGACTCTTACCCGCTGTCCCGCATCAATGATGTCCTCGACTGGGCTGCTGGTTCCAACAGGTTCAGCTCCTTGGACCTGCACCGTTGGCACTCCAGAGGTGATCCAGAGGGTTCAAGGTTCTTTATTTGTCACATACATTACATACATGTGATATATTAATGTAGTTTTTCCTTAGTGCCTCGTCCCACAGTGCAACTGTGATACATAATAAAACAGAATATAATAAAAGAACATAATGAATAAAATAGAATAGAATAGAACACAATAGAAGAGAATCTATTAGACAAAATATAGATGTTATATGTAAAAATATGTAAAAATGTGTTTAGTAGCTAGAAAAGAGGAATCTTAGCAGCAGAGAACGTAGTGTGCAAAAGATGCAAGAGTTTTTGTTTGTCCGTAGTGCAACCGTTTGTGTGTGTGTGTCTGTGTGTGAGGTAGTTAATATGCAGACTTCTCAAGTGTCCTCATTCAGTAGCCGGATTGCCTGAAGGTAGAAACTCCTCCTGAGCCTCTCCGGTAGCGCTTCCCTGCTTCTTCCCGTAGTCAATAATCATCTTAGTCTTGGTGACATTCAGGAAGAGATTGTTATTCTGACACCATGTGGAGAGGATATTCACTTCCTCTAAGTAGGCCTTCTCGTCATTGTCGGTGATGAGGCCTACAACCACTGTGTCATCGGCGAACTTCACCAGCCTGTTGGAGCTGTGCGTGGCCGTGCAGTCACTGGTGTAGAGGGAGTACAGCAGGGGGCTGAGGACGCAGCTCTGAGGAGCCCCAGTGCTGAGGGTGAGCATGGAGGAGGTGTGGTTTCCCATCCTGACCACCTGGGGGCGTCCGGGCAGGAAGTCCAGGATCCTGTGGCAGATGGAGGAGTTTAGTCCCAGCTCTTTTTGCAGAGGTGTGAGGGGACTAAGGCGGAGCCGTAATCCACAAACAGCATTCGCACTTAGTTCTCTTTCCTCTGGTCCAGGTGAGAGAGGGCAGTGTGTAGGGTGTAGTTGATGGTGTCATCTGTGGACCTGTTGGACCGGTATGCAAACTGTAATGGGTCTAGGCAGCTGGGCAGGATGGAGCAGAAGTAGTTTCTAACCATCTTTTCAAAGCACTTCATCACTATAGAAGCGAGTGCTACAGGACAGTAGTCATTCAGGGAGGCAGGATGGACAGTTTTGGGGACAGGAATGATGGTGGAGGACTTGAAACAAGTGGGGACAACACTCTGGCTGAGGGAGAGGTTAAAAATGGTGTGGTAAAGACTGGTGCTAGACTTTTAGCACACGTCCAGGGATGTTGCCCGGACCGCATGCTTTCCTGGTGTTAACTTTGTTTAGCACATCCTCACATCCATTTCTGAAATGACCAGTCTTTCCTCCTCTCCAGCTAGACCTGATGGTTCATATTCATGGTTTTCCTGGTCTGTGCTGGTAACCTCGAACCGTGAGTAGATGTTCAGTTCATTGGCTAGGGAGGCATTGGCATTATTAATTCTGGAGAGCTTGGGTTTGTAGTCTGTAACAGTTTGCAGGCTCTGCCACAGATGCCTGGAATCTGCCTGCCTCTCTGTATTTCCTTTTGGCTTCTCTCACTGTTTTCATCAGGCTGTAGGAAGCCGCTTTGTATTCATACATGTTGCCAGTCTGCAGCCCTGCGTTGTAGGCAGCTGTGCACACGTTTAGAGCCTTCCGCACGGATCGATCTACCCATGACTTCTGATTGGGAAAAACCTTTACAGAGCGTGTGGGAATAGTCTCTCCTATCAGAAACTCTGTATAACCGAGCACCGCTGCTGTAAACTTGCTGACATCATCAGAGCTGCGCCAGAACATGTCCCAGTCTGCGTCCTTCAGCGCGTCTTGTAGTGTGGCTTGCGATTGGTCAGACCAGCACCGCACCTCCCGCGTCACCGGATCTTCCCTCTGCAGCCTTTGTTTATACTTTGGAAGTAGTAAAATGGAGGCGTGGTCTGACTTACCGAGAGGCGGTGTTTTTATTGCCTTATAGCAGTCCCTATGTGTTGTGTAAGGGCGATCCAGCATCCTTTCTCCCCGTGTACTGCAGGTTATGTGCTGGTAGAAATCCGGCAAGACTTTTGTCAAGTTAGCCTTGTTAAAGTCACCGGTAATCACCAGCGCTGCGTCCGGGTGCAGTGTTTGAAGTAGTCCAATGTCCCTGTGCAATGTCTGTAAAGCAGTGTCTGTGTGTGCCTGAGGTGGAATATAAACAGTCACGATCATGACGGAGGTGAATTCCCGAGCTAAATAAAAGGAACGGCATTTGACTGCAAGGTATTCCAGGTCCAGTGTGCATAATTCCATAAGACGATGGGTGCTCCCTAATCTGCACCATTTATCGAACAGACACTCCACCACCCTGGATTTTTCCAGAGTTCTCCATCCTGTTCATGAGATGAAAGGAGAACCCAGGCAGCTGTACAGCGTGGTTGGCGTGAGCCATGTCTTGGTGAGGCAGAGAGCGTTGCAGTCCCTGAAGTCTTGCTGGAACTGTATTCGGGCTCTAAGGTCATCCAGTTTGTTGTCGATGGACTGGACATTAGCTAACAGTATGCTGGGTATTGGTGTGGAGTATGCACTGGCTCATACCCGGTTCCTCACGCCGGCTCTTTTTTCTCAAAACTTAGATGCCTAGATGGAGACTGTACACTCCATTTCAAGACAGCAGCAGGGGCAAGCAGCCACCAGTATCAGGCTTATGACACTTAGTGCCAAGGGGAGCCACATGTTTGTTTTGGGAAATGAGTGTAGCTGTTTACCCCACAGCAACACAAGGGATGCTGCTCCAAACTTCAGAGTGACTAATAGGGGCTCTGTGTAGTGATTAGCAGGCTCACTGAGGTGTTGAACAGGGATGAGTACTGTAGTGGTATACGAGGATCGGCTCACCTTGTATCGTAATAGGACTAGCTGTCTTGTGTTGCAATTGCTGGGACACCTGACCCTTGAGAAGTGGGGTCTATGTATTGTTGCAGCACTTCCATCCTGAACACTCACTTACATACCTGTTTTCTTCTGTGGTATCCATGTTTGCCACTTCTGTGGCTAGGTGCCAGGCATATTGCTATTCTGTAAATGCTCATTGAAATTAGAAGAGCAATTGCATTGTTTTAACTGTGCTACCTGGTCATGCTTCTTCTTTGCTGACCCTGCAATATTTATCTATTGTGCCATCTAGCTATCAAAAAAGCAACGTCTATGGCTAGCTGCTTACCTAACATAAGTATAACAGTTACCAGAAACAAAATTTAGCAGTACACACAGTTTTACTGTGCATATATTTGCATAGTGTTGAAACAAACAAATAAGTCTATAAAAGGTTTTTTTTTTTTTTGGTTTTCCATCAGTTTTAGCTTTGTCAATGATAGAAAGATTTTTTTATACACACCTATACCCACAACCTAGAGAGACTCAGCGGAGAGAGTGACAGCATGTGTGTGTGTACATGTACCTGTATATATATATATATATATATATATATATATATATATATATATATATATATATATATATATATATATATATTATACACACACACACACACACACACACAATGGCTAATTGGGGTGTAACATTAAAACTACATGCCTAATATTGTGTAGGTCCCCTATGTGCCACCAAAAAAATGAATTCTGCCTGACCCATCAAGGCATGTACTCCACAAGATCTCTGAAGGTATGCCGTGGTATCTGGCACCAAGATGTTAGCAACAGATCCTTCAAGTCCTGTACGTTGAGAGGTGGGGCCTCCATGGATCACACTTGTTTGTCCAGCACATCCCACAGATGCTCGATCCTATGAAGATCTGGGGAATTTGGAGTCCAAGTCAACACCTTAAACTCTTTGTCATGTTCCTCAAACCATTCCTGTACAATTTTTGCAGTGTGATAGGGTGCATTATCCTGCTGAAAGAGGCCACTGCCATTATAGAATATCGTTGACATGATGGTCTGTACTTGGTCTGCAACAATGTTTGGGTAGGTGGTATGTGTCAAAGTAACATCCATATAAATTCCAGGACCCAAGGTTTCCCAGCAGAACATTACCCAGAACATCACACCTCCTCTGCTGGCTCGCCATCTTCCCATATGCATCCTGGCACCATCTCTTCCCCAGGTAAGCGACGAACACCCACCCGGCCATCCACATGATATAAATGAAAATGTGATTCATCAAACCAGGCCACCTTCTTCCATTGCTCCATGGTCCAGTTTTGGTCGATTATAGGCACACTCGGCAGTGGACAGGGGTCAGCAGGGGAACTCTGACCGATCTGCGACTATGCAGCCCCATATGCAGAAAGAGGCAATGCACTGTTTGTTCTGACACCTGTCTATCATAGCCAGCATTAACTTTCAATAATTTGTGCTACAGTGGCTCTTCTGTGGGATTGGACCAGACAGGCTAGCCTTCGCTCTCCACTCGCATCAATGAGCTTTGGGTGCCCATGACCCTGTTTCTGGTTCACCGGTTATCCTTCCTTATACCTCTTTTTGGTAGGTACTAGCCACTGCATACCAGGAACACCCCACCAGACCTGCCGTTTTGGAGATGCTCTGACCCAGTCGTCTAGCAATCACAACTTGGCCCTTGTCAAAGTCACTCAGATCTTTATGCTTGCCCATTTTTCCTGCTTCCAGCACATCAACTTTGAGAACTGACTGTTCACATGCTGCCTAATATATCCCACCCCTTGACAGGTGCCATTGTAACGAGAATTCTAGGATGGATTCCACAAGATGTTAGAAATATTCCTTTGCAATTCTGGTCTATGTTGACGTGATGGCAACACGCAATTCCTACAGATTTTTCAGGTGCACTTTCATTCTGCAAATCTCTCTTTCTACCACATTCCTAAGGTGTTCTCCTGAATTCAGATCCGGTGACTGGGAAGGCCACTGAAGAACACTGAACTCATTGTCATGTTCATGAAACCAGTTTGAGATTAATTTTGCTTTGTGACATGGTGCAATATTATTCTGGAAGTAGGCAATAGAAGATGGGTAAATTGTGGGATTACACATGATCAGCAACAGTACTCAAATAGACTGTGGCCTTCAAGCTATGATTGGTATTAATGGGCCCAAATTTGCCAAGAAAACATTCCCCACACCATTACTCCACCTCCACCAGCCTTGACTGTTGATACCAGGCAGGTTGGGTCCATGGATTCATGCTGTTGGTGCCAAATTCTGACTCTACCATCTGTGTGCCACAGCAGAAATTGAGAAATTCTGAAATTTTTCCAGTCTTCAACTGTCTAGTTTTGGTGAGCCTGTGCCGATTGCAGCCTCAGCTTTCTGTTCTTGGCTGACAGAAGTGGAACCTGACGTGGTCTTCTCATGTTGTAGCCCATCTGCCTCAAGGTTTGACGTGTTGTGCATTCTGAGATGCTTTTCTGCTCACCACAATTGTACAGAGTGATTATCTGAGTTTCTGTAGCCTGTCAACTCGAACCAGTCTGGCCATTATCCATTGACCTCTCATCAGCAAGGGGTTTCCGTCTGCAGAACTACTGCCCACCAGATGTTTTTTCTTTATTGCACCATTTTGAGTAAACGTTAGAGACTGTAGTCCATGAAAATCTCAGGAGATCAGCAGCTACAGAAATACTCAAACCAGCCTTTCTGGCACCAACAATCAGGCCACGGTCAAAATCACATTCTTTCCCCATTCTGATGGTTGATTTGAAAATTAACTGGATCTGATGGCCTGTATCTGCATGATCTTATGCATTGCACTACTGCCACATGATTGGCTGATTAGATAAGTACAAGAATGAGTAGGTGTACAGGTGCTCCTAATACATGTAGATATTTTATTTGTTACACATCTTGCACATGAAGCTTGTCTCAAAATGGCCATGGTCTTCTCTCATTCTGCAACCCCAATTCATGTGTTGTTTCTCACTTTCTATCTCTTTATTGCAGGCGCCTGTCCTAAACAATAACCAGGCCCTGTGTACTAGGTACACAGTCTTTACCACCTTTGTGCTTTCTTTAACCATGGCTAAGGTATATGTCTTTTTTCCCCTAACAGTGAGAGAAATAATACTTATTAGCCTCATAACCATAAAATGAAGGTACCTGTCATTCTAGGGGTGCTGGTAATTGTGGTAGATGTTATTTATGTCTTTCCTCATCTCAGCATAGGAAATATGCTTGGCATCATGACAATAAAGTAAGGGTGCTAATAATTTGGCCTGCACTGTTTCTGTATAATATATGGTCCTTGGTGCTCCAGTTGGTGCTCAGTGTAAGTGGCTCACAGGCTTCGTCAGGAAACACCTGCATCATGAAGGGCAGTGTCTCCATTTCCGGCACACTCCTTAGTATTACGTGAATAACCCATAGTTAACACCACTGTAACTACTTCAAATTTTACTTTCAACTTTAATTGAAATTTTTTTTTCCTAAAAACAGTAGAAATTCTAGAAGCAAAATATACAGCAACAGCAATTATTTTATTGTACGCAAAAATAAAACCAATAAATGTTAATAAAAGTAAGTGATGTTAAAAGCTAGATGTATTTTAAAAATTTATGAGCGGTTTCATAAAGGTTTATGAAGTTTTCCTATGAAACATTACCAAAGATTACCAGAAGAAAAAAACTACAAACTTCACAGTTTAGTATCTTAAACCTACTATCTTTACTATAATTTTTGAGCAATTGCTGGCTACCTTAGCAGGGGCCTCCTCTAGCAGAATAATAAGTGGCTCACTTCCCTAATTTTCTTAATTGTATCTGGAAAAAAAGTGCACGTAATACTTGTAACAGCTGATTCTGGGAAAATAAAAAAAAAAGCTGCAAAGAAATCTCCAGTGTTCAATTATTTTTGTGGTGTTCCTCATAGACTGAATTGAGCAAAAATTGTATTCACACACATTCATTCACAACTAGGTGCAAATTAACATCTAACTAACCAGAGTCTTGAGTTCAAGCCTGAGCTCGAGTTACTGTCTGTGCAGAATTTTGAAGGCTCGTCACATGGTTTTCTTCCTGAAAACATGAACATAGGTAAATTTGGGACTCCAGATCATCCCTAGGTGTGAATTTGTGTACATGTGTGATGCCCTGAAATGGACTGGTGGCCTGTCTAGGGTGTATTCCAGGAATACTCCTGCTTTGCGTCCAGTATTCCTGGAATAGGCTCTGGATTCTCCGCAACGTGGACCAGGATCAAATCAAGAATGAAAAAAATGAATAAAGGAATGAAGAATGAAGGAATAACATTTATTTTTGTGCGTTCCTGGCTTCTTTCTGTCTCCTTTCTATGAATGTATTTAGAATCTGTTGATGGTATTCAAATTAAAGCTTCTGATCAATAAACTACATAAAATAATTTACTATTGCATAAAGTTATTATTGGTAACCTGCCTTAAGACATTTCATTCTTTCAGCAGCAAGACACCCCTTGTATTAATTCAACACGAACTACATAATCTTATTTTTTTAAATATTAAAAATACGGTGTGAACTCAAACTATATCTGTATCAATCCTCAACTACCAAACATAAGAGTTCAAAGTTGATTCACTGTTTGATATTCAAAGGCATTCAGTTTCAGGAACAGGTTTTTGTAATGGCATAAACCACTGTGCCACCCAGCCGCTATACACCACAGTGATACACTCCATTACAAAAACAACTCCCATATGTTGACTGAGCAAATGTCTTACAGTCACTGCCAAAATTATTAGTTAAATTAAATTAATTTCATTTTTTACATTTTTGATCCAAAAAAAAAAAGAAAACACATGGAAAAGTGATTGGCACCCAAAAGGATATATAAATATAATTTTTTTTATTGCCCTCTGTTTCCAGTAACTATAATGTTGCCATTTCCTGTATCTATGAAGTATAAATGCAAAGTTGCACACCTGTAAAAACACTGTCATACAGCATGATGTGGAAAATGAAAGAGCTTTCAAAAAATGTGATTGACCTCCACATGACCTCCAAAGCACAGTTTCAGAATTGCACAGTTTAACTGATTCATGAAGTTGTCAAGTCCACTGTTAGAGAGCACTTCTATAATATTCGTGAGATCTATCAGTCAGGATTTAGGCCTCATGACAGTACTGAGATAGCACTTTTAAAGTGGTAAATGACCTACTACTGGCCCCAGATCATCATCATTGTGTCTCCTTGCTTGTGTTGCTTGACTTAATGTAGCTTTTGATACTACTGATCATATTCTCCTAGATCGTTGGGGTTAGTGGAACAGCCCT
The DNA here is from genome assembly GCF_027358585.1 of Pangasianodon hypophthalmus. Classification (NCBI taxonomy): domain Eukaryota; kingdom Metazoa; phylum Chordata; class Actinopteri; order Siluriformes; family Pangasiidae; genus Pangasianodon; species Pangasianodon hypophthalmus. The sequence continues at coordinate 22,088,675 of NC_069722.1, read as the reverse complement.
CTCCTGGGTCAGGTCTTATTTGACTGATCATTATCAGTTGGTACAAGTAAATGGTGACATCTCTATGCACACTAAAGTAAAGTTTTGTGTTCTGCCCACTGCTGTTTTCTCTATATACGCTACCTCTGGGTACAATTATTCTTAAACATGGTATTAACTTCCACTGTTATTCTGATGACACACAGCTATATGTTTCAAGGAAAGCCAGATGAGAGACACCAGCTTAATAGTTAAGGCACGTGCAAAGGACCTTAGATAATGGCTGCTGAGTAACTTCCTCCACAGTCTTAGTCCTTAAATCTAGGTTGAAAACCTATTTGTTTAGTCAAGCTTTTTGTTAAGAGCTTTTCTCTTGGGTAAAGGTACAGATCTGAAGGGTACTTTTAAGAGTTGACATTGTCACAAAGCACTATATAAATAAATTTGCATTGAACAGCAAGCTGTTGCACGAAAGAGCAAGACAAAGTATTCATTGTGATTGAATTCACTACAAGTATTCAGTAATCAGTAAAAGTGTAATTGGAATTGTGTGGTGGTCAGATGAGATTAAATATTTTGGAATGTTGTTTTCAAGGCACCACTTCACGTGAATTTTGTAAAATCTTTTTTTTAAGTCATCTGGAAATGCTGACAAACATCCATCTATTTTTATTTTATAAAAAAAAAAAAAAATAGCGACTGACAGTTTATGTAGCAGAAGTACAGTCTCTGAACTGAGGCTGTAACTAACACCATGGGAAAACTGAACCTGTAATTAGCACAGCAGCAGAAAAAGAAGCTGTGATGAACACTTGGGCAAGAAAAGGTGGTGCTGGTGAGGTAACCTACATCGGTTTAAATAGTTTTGTGAAAATAAGTTGTGACATTCATAGAAATTTCCTGGCATTAGATAATTATATTGCAACAACTGGATAAAAGACTATAATGTTCTCTGATGTCTCTAATAACTATTTCAGAAGAGAAAAATGGCAAATAGTAGTTAAAATAGTCAAAGTCAACTTTATTGACAATTCTGCCACATGTTCAGCACATACAGAGAATTGAAATTATGTTACTCTCAGACCCTAGATGCATACAGAAATAGAAATCTATGCTAGATTAATATTAATATTAGACATGATTTGTCAAGGTTGGTGTGGAAGAACTCAAGTGGCCTGCACAGAACCCTGACCTCAACCCCACTGAACACCTTTGGGATGAATTGGAATACTAACTCGCCCAACATCAGTGCCCGACCTCACTAATGCTCTTGGTGATGAATAGGCATGAATCCCCACAGCCATGTTCCAAAATTGCCAGAAGACTGGAGGATGTAATAGTAGCAAAGCAGTATCCAAATCCATATTAGTGGCCATGTCTTTTAATGATCAACAAGCACGTATGGGTGTGATGGTCACATCTCCACATACAGTGTACACAAGCTATCTTAATAAGTAATTAAACCATATTTAAACATACTGACTAACTGATAATTAATTATAGCAAAACTGTTGATTAAAAAAAAAAAAAAGAAACACTCTCCCAGTGAGTTCATTGCCCCCTAAAGGCAAGGTCTGTGCTAAGCCCCTGTTGTCTTCAGATCCTTGGTTTTTGTATTTGCCTCCTTTACACCTGAATGATATCTTTTTTTTTTTTAAACCCCACATGAAAAAAAAAATACCATTCTTGGCATCATGACCAGAAAATGAGGGTGCAGAGCTGCAGGGCACAGTTGGTGTATACTTTATGGTACTTTCCAGTTGGTGCAAGTGGCTTAAAGGCCACATCAGGAAACACCTGCATCATGGAGAGCAGAATTTTAAATTTCCGGCAGGCTCCCTAATGTTACATAAGTAACTCGTAGTTAACTGACCATTTTAGCAGCAGGGTTTTGTCATTTACATTTGGAAGTCAGACATTTAGTGAAAGATTTATTCAACTTTTTTTCCCCCTGAAAACAATGTGTATGCTCTAAGCATACGAGTAATTCTTCAATTATTCACTGTATAAAACATTTTGAAAAACCAATAATAACTTTTAATAAACTATAAGACAATGTTAAAAACTACAGTATATTGAGGCATTATATTAATGCAACTGAACAATCTGCAATGGACTGGTGTCCCATCCAGGATGGATTTTCCCGCCGTGATGGCTATGGCTGTCTCCATGATGTTACTTAAATAAAATATTAGATTGAACGTTATTCAAAACTGAAGTAATTCTCTTTTCTTTTAAAACATTAGTTAGTTATTAGTATTTTAAACACTAAAAGGGACTTAAAGCATGTTCTGCACAGGCCTGTGGGTTTTTGTAATGTAAAGTTGCACATCTGTAAAATCCTTTTGCCATCCAACACCATGTGAAAAAACAGAGTTTTCGATACAAAGACAAATAGTCATTGTAACACGCAAAATGTATTGCATATAATTCACCAAGCATCACTGGAAATACAATAAGAATCATATGTTATGGCCAGATGGAAAAAAACTCAAACTTTTTGGCCACGCACACTTTTGGGATGTAGGCGATTAAAAGAGCACTACACCTGGTAACTGCTGTAAAATATTAAGATGCTGTGGGCTGTTTTTCAGCTAGTGGGTTAGGGGATCTTGTGAAACTGATAGCATGAATTCTGCTGAGTATCAATATATTTAGGCTGAAACCCTGGTTGCCTCTGCCAGGAGGTTAAGACTTGGTGGTAGATTGATCTTTCCACAAGACTCCAAACATGCATACATATCAAGACAGAAATAGTTGCAAGAACACAAAGTGTTTTGTACATACTATACTAACAAAATGGTGCTTGAAATGTGTTGAAACGGTGTTTAATTAAACAAAAGTGTTTCAGACAATACTTTATGAAAACACATTGATAAAGTATATAGATAGAAATCGTTTAATTAATTCATTCATTCATCTTCACTAACCACTTTAATATTAACTAACTTTTATGAACTCATCAAAGCTTATGGTTACTTATAATAAGTATGCACTATTAATCATTGTTATCTAAACATATTTTATTAGTCCACAGTAGTTCAGTCTCAGGAGCAGGTTTTTGTAATGGCTTAAAACACTGTGCTGCTACCCCAGCTATACACAGTGATACGCCCCACTACAAAAACATCTACATTAATACATTAAATGTGGCTTTAAATTCATTCTTCTATATATATATATAAAATCTTTTTCAAAGTTAGCAGTAAATTAAGAAAATACTGTGCATCATCAAATTATTTTATGGTCAGTTTGCATCTGTGTGCATTTTTTGTGAAAATTCTCCTAGCACTGTGCATTTATTTATTTATTTGAAAACTGTCCTAGGATTGTTCAGCTAGAAATACCTTCTGACAAATGTGATCTCATTAGGTTATAAATATACTGTATAATACTGTGTATGACAATACTAGATATACACTCACTCAGTCACTCACAGTAACTGCTTTATCCTGGTCCAGGGCTGCAGTGGCTCCAGAGCTTATCCAAGGAACTCTGAGAATTAGCTCAGAATACACCCTGAATGGGAAACAAATCCAATGCAGGGAACCATGCATACATACATTTCACACACTCATTAATGTCTACAGGAAATATATTTTGTCCAGTCCACTGGCAAGTTTTTGGAAGGTGGAAGGTGGAAGGAAACCAGAGAACCCAGAGGAAACCCATGTGGGGAAAAAAAAAAAAAAAAAAAAAACACAAACTCTGCACAGACAGAAACCTGAGTTCAGGATTGAAACCTGAGTTCAGGAGCTGTGAGGCAGCAATGCTGCATGGAGACATTTTTCACTAAAAGGATTTTCTGAAAGGTTTGAGAGACATTAGAACAATATTTTGGAGACTTGACTTGGTGAAATGTTTACTGTGTTAATCTATAAATACTACTTTTGGTGAGAGTTTTCAGTCTATCTGACAGTTTGCAGTATGATGAGACTTGTACTGCATGTTGCTTCTATGGCAAAGAGGATTTTGTCATGCTTGTTATCACTGTGAGCCACTATATTGCACAGTGATTCATACTATAACAAATACCTTAAATCCACAGGGCTCAGCACAGCAATTCGACAAAAAGCCTCTGAATGGGCTACACTTTATTTTGTGATATTAAATAATTCTTATCTCAACATTTTCAGTCTGTTTGGACTTTTAAATTCTTGCATTTATCTGTCGCCGTGTGTCAAAGTTCCTTCTGTACTGGGACGTGTAAAAACCTTTAAATCGGGCAGATACACGCTAAAACAATTACCGACCGACATTTATTTGATGAATACCTTTTCATCATTAGATCTTAGAAATACACCAAACGCAGAAACACCAATACACCGGTAACTCTTCTTCTGCGTTTCCCTTACAGAAAAACCACGAACTTCGCATGGTTCACTTTAGGCACTGCACATTATGCGTTTCACAGTTTTAATCACATGTAAAGGATGGGTTTTTATTTTTGAGCATGTGACGAACCCCATTCATTTATTTTCACATGTTTAATTTTGCACTGGGGTTTTATTTTTCGTTTTCTCGTGATCTCATATTATTCCCATGAATTGACGCATGTGTTTACTTTACAGAATAACGTGTTGAAATGAACTTTACTTTGTTTTTCACATGGAATTACATCACACGTTAAAAACATGATGACATGTGAAACGCGTTTTTCCCTAAGGGCTGATGCTCCCTGTATTAGTGCTCTACATGATCAGATATGAACATGCTTTCTACACACTACGTAGTGAGCCATGTGTACAGTTAGAGGACCTGGAAATTAGCCTCTTAAACATTTAGCAGGCTTGCAGTAGTTCATGTGAATTTTTCCCCCCGAGGTGAAACTGCTCGTGACTGGAGGTTTTTGTGCCTGTGCGAATCAGCGTGGTCGTAGTTATCACCACGATATACTGCTGGACAAAAACCACCGGAACAAATTCACTTCTGGCCTGCACGGAATTCAGGTGAGGAAAGTTTAAATATGGATGCACTTTTGGAAGATTAAGAATGTTTAATTTTGCCTTCATACAGTTATTTGAACCACCTAAAATATTGAACATTTTTTGGTTCATTTTCTTGTATTCGTTTGGCAAAGCTTCGACTGCATGTAGGCTATATACATATGGCTCCATTTTATCCATTTATTGTGCTAAAGATTTATTTAAATTTATTAATAAATATGAATTTATATTTGTCAAATATTTATTTTTGCTGAGAAAATAAGATTTTGCAAATTGGTCAGAAATGTACGAGTATTTCGGTTGTGTAATGATTAAATACATTTTTAAAGCATTTCCTCTCGAAAGACTGCAGTAAGCAGGCAATGAACATATGAATGTAGCTGAAATAATTTAAATCCATGGGACACCTCACCCAAGGACCCCCAGGAACACAAAGTTCACCACCCTTCACACATTCCACAGAACCCAGCTTTAACAGACTACATAAGGCAACTTTACATCTCCTGTAAGGACAATGACTTTCAAGATGATGCACCATAGTTTGGAAACTCGTTGCATCTTTTAATGTCATTCCGTATGTTTGTGATATGTATCATGCTTATAGCCACCAGGACATTATGATGCTTTTTGATCGTTTAACAGGGATCATAGTGTTCATGTGTGTATCAATAACAGCAGGTATGTCATGTTTGGTGTGATCGCTATTGAATTTCCTAAGGGTTGGTATAATGTGAAGTTGAGTACAATGTATTACATGCACGTTACTTGTGCAAAGTTTGCAAAGCACATCACTCAGTGACCAAAATGTTGATTAATGTCAGAGGAGGAGAATACAGTTTACACCCTGCCCCAAGATCCTGCTGATTGGAGCAAACACTTTGGGGTCAGCTCAGCTGGAAAGGGTTAAAATCCCCTGACACAAAGGAAACTCTGAGTCTCATCCAATCCATCTTTGAGAGAGTCCAACACTTCTTTGGAGTCTCATCCAAAACACTCTGTGCAACATCTTCAAGGAGTTCTCTTCAACTAACAGCTCAACCACATCTGAAGGAAGTCTCTTCAACCAAGAGCTTTAGTGAAGTGAAGTGACTTGTCGCCAAGTATGGTGACCCATACTTGGAATTTGTGCTCTGCATTTAACCCGTCCAAGTGCGCACACACAGTAGTGAACACACACACCGTGAACACTCACCGAGAGCAGTGGGCAGCCTTTTTTGCGGCGGTGCCCGGGGAGCAGTTGGGGGTTCGGTGCCTTGCTCAAGGGTCTCACCTCAGTCGTGGTATTGAGGGTGGGAGAGAGCGCTGGTCATTCACTCCCCCCACCTACAATCCCTGCCGGATCTGAGAACTCACGACCTTCAGGTTCACCTTCGGGTTGCAAGTCCGACTCTCTCTATCCACTAGGCCACGACTGCCCCAAAGAAGTTCATCACGAGGAGATCACGCTTGCTGGTTCTTTCAAAGCCTCCAACTCTCGCCTTCACACCGTTGTGAACCATTCATCAGAGTTTTGCAACCCGCCTACGAGACTCCGCCGGGTTCGCTACGCACTTTGTTTATCTTCCCTATTGGTCTTTCAAGACGCTACATAAGGCCAACCATACCGCCGACATCGCCAGAAACTCCTTCCAAACAATGCAATGAGGGAATCCCTGGGAACACAAACGCAATCGCTGGATGAATAGTTGATCAGCTATTAAAATATTAAGTTTACAAATTTCCGCTTCTGAGCTGATCTGCTAATCTCGTACATATTTTGGTGGAGAATACATCAGCTTAACCTAAACAGCTAATTTCCTTACACAGTTATATGAAAAACTACTGCATGCAACTGAAATATTAGGAGAATTTCCTTAACATTCCTCAGTGTGACCTTCCTTAGTGGCAGATCACAGTCTCACATTCATCAGTGGTGATATCCAGGTAAAGCACATTGTTGCTCGTGTCTCTGGAAATGCCAAAGTGAGTTTTAGAGGAAGCTAGTGTTTATCCTTCCACCACTCCATATGATCCTGATCCACTCCAAGCCTTTTTCTTGGAGGCTGTCTGATCCAGCCTGTGCTGTAGCTAGAGAGAGGGCATAGCAAGAAAAATTACAGGACAGCTTCCCTCCAGGAGGTCTAACCTCAGCAGGAGATGAGATGAGACTGATGCCATGCATATCTGAAAAGAAAAGAGAGGAGCTGTAAAGAAGCTATTAAACACACTTCACTTCAACTTAGACTGAAATATGGAGCGTATAAAATGGTGAGTAAAGTGTGCACTCACAGGGCAGAGAGGATATCAGAAGAGGCCAGCTCATGATTCGTCTCAGATAGCAGCTTTGTAGTACTTGCTGTGTGCTTTCAGACTGTTTATCTGTGCGAGGTGTGGAGATTTGCAAGCAGTGGTTATGCTATCGGTTATTGGGATTTTCCTCCAACAGCAGATCCTTAAGTGCCTTATTACTCTTATGCCACAGCAATTTGCCAGCATTATTTTAATCAGTTAATAGTTACATTTAATGTTGTGGAAAATCCACAAAACAGGTTGCTGTTACCATTCATGTTATAGCAAATATAAGCAGTCTCTCTTGATACATATTTAGTGAAAACTTCACTGTATGAGTGACTCGTTTAACAGCAACATGTTTTTGATCTGCTTAGCCTTAAATTATGTAAAACATCCAACATACAAGGCCCCGTGAATGTGTTGTTTATAATAAATATTTCTGTGGTGCAGTTTCCTGCTGAGGGAATATTTACAGCTCACGAGGACGTGTTTGCGTAAGATTTTGTACAGCTCCGGTGTCTGTTGCGTCGGTGAGATTCTCATGCACAGTAATAAACTGTGCAAATAATAAGCCGTGTCTTCAGCTTTCAGACTCTTCACTTCTAGGTACACCATGTTTTTATTGGTGTCTTTAGCGATGGAGAACTAGCCCTGCAGATACTGAGAGAACATAGTGCCAGTGCCACTGTCAATGTGCCCGATCCACTCCAGCCCTTGTCTTGTTTTCTGATGGATTCAGTGCAACCAGCTAAGCGAGAGTCCAGACACGGTACAGGACAGAGTGACTGACTCTCCAGGTCTCTTCATTTACATTCACATTTACATTTATGGAATTTGGCAGACGCCCTTATCCAGAGCGACTTGCAATAGTGCTTTGAAGTCTATCAAAAATACATTCTGATATTGGCTCGCTAGGTCACAAACTAGGAATACCATCAGTCCAAAACTCTGTTGGGGAGGTGCTTTTTTTTTTTTTTTTTTGTGAAAGTGCTAATTTAAGTATTTTATGAAGAGGTAAGTCTTTAGACGTCGTTTGAAGACTGCCAGTGACTCAGCTGTTCGGACATCTAGGGGAAGTTCATTCCACCACCTTGGTGCCAGAACAGTGAAGAGTCTCGATGCATGCCTTCCTTGTACTCCTCACCACAGAAGCAGAGGATGTCAGGGACTGTCCATAAGAATCTTTAAAAAGAGAGAGATTATGAATAAATGTTATGATGCTCAGAGCCAAACAGTGAGAAGATATTTAATTTTCCTAGTGAGGATCATGTGAAAACCTCTGAAACATACATGAAATTAGCACAAATAAAATACAGTATCCCAAAATCATTCTCAGAGTTTGTCTGCAAACCATGACCACTATGGATGTAATAAATCCTCAGCGACAAGCTAAGGATGTTCTAACTGATGTTGATGTGTCAAGAGGTGTGTGCTTCTTTTAATTTTATGGAAAATATTTTAATTATTAGGTTCTGGAGTGGATGAAAAGTGATACATGCACGTGACTTAATATTAGTCAAACTCGTATTGCTTCAGCAGAACGTCCAAACTATATGCAACAATGACTGGACTATATTATTTTTAGAAAGTGAAGTTTAGTGAAACTTGTCAATTTAATAATTGATCCTTATTTTAAAGAGATACAAAATATAAGTGATCTTCACATTAAGCACAAATCACATAGTAAAAATGTAAGGTGTGTATATAATATATTGCAGTGTTGCCCTTTACAGTCTTTCCATGTGTTTCACTGTGTTTTGGTGAAGGAGAGTTTAAGCTTTTTGCATTCTAATGTATTATTTGTCAATTTGATCATCCTTGCATTTTTACTGAGGGTAATGTTTTTTCTTAAGTTTTTGTACAGCCCTCCCAATGAGGTGTACAGCTGTGCCTGTCTTTGCACAATAATAAACAGCCGTGTCTTCTGGCACCAGGCTGCTGATATCTAAGTAAAGCACATTGTTGCTCGTGTCTCTGGAGATGCTGAAGCGAGTTTTAAAGGAAGCTCCATAGTCTATGCTTCCACCACCCCATATGATCCCGATCCACTCCAAGCCTTTTCCTGGAGGCTGCCTGATCCAGCCTGTGCCGTGGCTAGTGAGGGCATAGCCAGAAATCTGACAGGACAACTTCACTGAGGCTCCAGGAGGTTTAACCTCAGCAGGAGACGAGGTCAGACTGATGCCATGAACATCTGAGAAGGGGAGAGCGGTAAAACATACAGAAGCTATTAAACACACTTCACTTCAACTCAGACAGAAATATGGAGCTTATGAAAAGGTGAGTAAGGTGTGGAGAGACGCGTTCACTCACAGGACACAGAGGATATCAGAAGAAGAAGAGGCCAGCTCATGATTCCTCTGCTGTACTCGACCAAACACAGAGACTGCTGTGTACTTGCAGTGTATTTATATCTGTCTGAGGTTGGGGAGATTTGCATGTGTGACGGATGTTAATAAGAGTGTGTACTCACGATCTAAATTAATGTATTTCACTAATGATCCTTCCTTTCAATTTTCATCTATTTACTTTATATTAGTTTGTGCATGAAAACGTTATAATTTAGTTTTGTATTTTATTTGTGTCATTCTGGGAAAAGAGTTTTATATTCATTTTACGTCCTGACGTCATTTCTGTTCAGCCGCGTTGAGCACGCTGAGGAGAGGTAAGCAGTTAGCGGTGCTCCTTCAATATAAGTTTGTAAAAGTTGCCAGAAGTTTTATTAAGTACTTAACACGCAAAAATATTATTGTTGAGTGTGTTATAAATGTAATAGGAATCGTTTTATGCGTGGATGGATGAGATTTAATCATTTTATTACCGAGTACAGCGGGGTGAGTGTATGTATGTGTGTTAGCAGAATACGGTGATTTTAGCTAACAAATTAACTGGTGTTTAATGTGTCCAGGTGGAAAAATCACAGAACTAAATCATTTCCCATTGTTGTACTCTCTTTCTATTCCATCCAGCATCCGCATGCTCCATGTTAATAAACCCTCCAGCAGTTCCCGTGATCCGCCTCTTCATTTTCATTCATAAAACTGCATAGACAAGTTCTTAAAGGAACAATTGAACAAATAAATGAATTAACAAATTTGATTTGAATATTTTTTCAGTGTCATTTATGAAGAAAAGAATAAATTGGCAAAAAGATGTTTCAAGAAAAAATGTAACATTTAATTAAATTATCATTTAATATGTCTTTGCTTTTACTTAATTTTGCTTTCATGTTCAGCCTTAAGTACTAGCCAGAGATAATGAAAAGAAAAGGCTGAGAATTTTACAGAGGAATTTTGACTGTTAATGGAGTAAGACAAAAATGAATTTGTTGTTTATAATAAATGTCTCTGGGGTGCAGAGAATAGCTACAGCTCATGAGGATATGCTTGTGTAAGTTGCTGGAGTTTGCTGCGTCAGTGCGGCTATCGTGCACAGTAATATCTGTATGGCACTCCACATAAACGGATTTTAAAATTTTTTTAGGAGATGTTTATTTAGCATTCATGGAAGGAGACTTCAGTGTCAGGACTTTGTATCAGTCAGAGGTAAAGCTGTAACTAAGTTTTCAAAAAGTCTTCAGGATGGAAGGCTTTGTGGTTTCTCAGTAACATAAGCTGCAACTTCATGAGAAGAAAAAAAAAAAAAAAAAAGAGAGGCTGGTGAGGGACCAACTACTGATAACATAAGTGATAAAAGGAACTAACTTGTTTTGTGGAAGTTTCATTGTATTACATGTAACTATAAAGAAAAAAAAACCCTACAAAATGTTGTCTTGAATTAATAAAAAACAATTATTCCCAAAACAGTGTGATTAGAGGAATAAAACACTTTGGGCTGTGCTGTTATTGTTACAGGACAGTTCAGTGTGGAACCAATTGCAGAGTGAAAAACCCCTGCTTGCTTAGAAATAAATGGGCAAGCAGAGTTTATATATAGATAAGATGAAGGTTTAGGGAAGGGTCTGGATGTTTTGTGCACTTTTCAATTGTGCATTATATCTTTGTCTTAGTTTCATTCTCTTTTCTTAGCCATGCCTTAAATCTCTCTTGTCCCTCCATTCCTCCATTTTCTTTCTGCTTTTCTTTTCAGTAATTATTTTTTAGCCTTTCCTTATGTTTCTTTTTCCTTTACCTCAAGCAAATCCCTGACATACCATACCAGTCACCCCTCTACAAAGGTGCGACAAAGGGCTGTGTTCAAGGCTGGCCTTAAATAACCTGCCTGGCAGCTGCAGGCAATCCAGGTTAATGAGGCTGGAGAATTCTGGGTAACTGAGTTCTCCCACATGGCCGATCTCACTGTGCGCCGCTGCCGCCCTCTGCTGACTGCCGGCGGTGTAGCGCGTCCTCTTAGAGTTAGAGGAACACAATCAACTTCAGAGTGGTACGAGGAACTCAGCAAAGCTTCAGAACACCACCCTGTTGTTGGTTATTTTCAGCACGCCTCCAAGTGTTTTATTCTTTACTAATACACAAATGTTTTTTGTTAAATATTGTAGAGAAAGCTGTCATGTGGAGTGTCTTTCTACTTTTAATATTTGGAAAAAGGTTTTCCTTATGAATATGTTCTAAAGTGACTAGGATAAAAAAAAAAAAAAGATATGCTTCCATATTATAAAGGGGTTTGTGTACAGCTCTGCAACCTCATGTGTCACTGTGCTTCTGTAGCGCAGTAATACACTGCAGTGTCTTCTGTCCTCACTCTGTTCATGTGCAGATACACCTGCAGCTTACTGTTGTCTCTGGAGATGGAGAAGCGGCCATTAACTGCACTGGAGTAATATATGTAACTGCTAGTGTAGATAGTTGCAAAAAATTCCAGCCCTTTTCCAGACGCCTGTCTGATCCAAGCCATGTAATATCTACTAAAGTCAAATCCAGATGCTGTGCAGGTCAGTTTATGAGACTGATCAGGTTTAATGATCACCGATTCAGACTCAGTCAGTGTCTGACTGCAGGAATCTGAAATACAAGAATACACAAAGACAGGTGTTAAAGTAAAAAAAAAAGAAAAAGTTTTTTTTTTTTTTTTTTTAAATTATAAAATAAATAATAATACTAAGATTGAATGAACTTTTGCTAGATCAAAGTAACTCAAAACTCTGCCTAGTCCCATCTCAAAGAATTAAAATGATTACTGTTGCTGTAACTGAACACAAACTGCTGGTATGTTGTTGAGCTGAATGTATATCAGCATAAATGGTTAAACACAGGATTTGGTTTGCATGGCACGCCCACTAGAGACATAAAACGATTCCCAGAGGAATAGCCATGAAGAGAAAAAGCTCACTGTAATACTCCAGCTGTGTTTCATGCTGTCAACTCCATAACTGCTCTTTACTCATTAGATATCATGTTCTTTTAGTACATCACTGTGTATCACTGTAACACCCAGAAGAACATGAAGTTTTCTGATCACTGATAATCACTGAACAACACAGACATTTCAGAAACTGTCATTTTTCAGATGTGTGTCTAATCCAGGTTGTCCAATAGAAACTGAATGTAGTTCCAGAAATAATGCAGGACACAAATCATCACTGACTCAACACAGTGAACACCTGTTAAAGAAAAGTTATTTTAATGTTGTAAAAGCAAAAAGCTATAAGTAACCAAAATTGTATTATATGTCAAATGTAAAAGCACTTACAGTGTACAGCTGCCAGCAGCAGCAGCAGTAGGGATGTAGAGAGTGTGTGTTGAAGCAGAATAAGTAAAAGCTCTCGGTCTTCATTGCTTAAATATATAACAGGGAAGGACATTTGCATAGAGACACTCCTCTTCTTAGGGTACATTTGATGGCTTCTTCTATATGACTAAACCTCCCCATCTCTCAAACATGTCTAATCAGTAAATTTTAAATATGTACACCAATTTACATATACACAATTTGGAACATTGTGTCATGTCTATTTTTAGATACTGTATACCTATCAACCCTGTCTGAGTTTATGTTTTAACTAATATGAAGCTTTATGCAGTTGTTAATGGGTAAGTTTATGCACTATAAAGTATTTTCAGGTTAGAATTTATATCCTTCTGTGGAGTGAGGATTCTCAGTAACATGACAACCTGCAATTTACATAATAAAGATAATACACATCTATCCTTGTAGTGTTTTAATTTTTTCAGCCTGTGCTGTGGATTCTCCTCCATACTGATGAAGTGATGAAACCATATGAGCAACCTTACATTACTGTCAATCACTCAAAGGAAGAATAGACACTTACAAAGCATCTTCAGAACAGTCTTTCTCTAACAGCTCTTTATACTGTTTCTAGTGAGAATAGTCTTCTACAAAGACATACATCCATCAGAGTGATACTCCAAAGCGACAAGGCAATGATTCAGCTATTGGTTAAAATTTCCATAAAATGAAGGAATTAAAAAAGTCAATGAAGCAATTCTGGAAAAATACTGTTTGTGTGTTTAAAAATGACACAAGCTATTACAAATTCATTTCAATGAAAGAAAGTAAAAGTGTGAGTGAGATGGTTTATTAGTTGCATTGAGAGGATGTCTCTAACATATCTCAAAGTTTTTGTAAGGGGGATCCACTATTCTGTGTCACAGTGACTCTCTTGTGCAGTAATACACAGCTGTGTCTTCAGTTTGCAGATTCTGTCCTCAAATTGTTATTGTGTTAGTAGCAGTGTCTCTGGAGATGCTGAACTTATTCTTTAGTTTGTCACTGTAATATGTCCCACCACTACTGATGTGTCCAATCCACTCCAGAGCTTTTCCTGCAGGTTGTCGGATCCAAGCTGTATGCTGGCTCATAACTGAATATGAAACCTTGCAGTGGATGGAGAGACTCTGGCCTGGCTGGACTGTCATGGAAGGAGAATGCATTTAAAATATATTTTAAATGGGCAGGAGGGTCATCTTACTGAGGATATGTAGCTTTTTGATGGGAAAAAACTATTTTCCTTGACAAAAGTCTCTTTTAAGAACCTTATAATCTCAACTAACAAGATATTATATTTGGAACATTCTCTTTGGAGTTGTAACCATGCCTTCCCATAATGTTCATGCTATAATTCACCTAACATGGAGTTTTACAGCATTCAGCTGCTTCCTGTAACAAACAACGACTGGAGTTTTTCTTCTGCTGATTAATCAACAAATGAACTGTGTGTAAGTACAAATGATAAGTAGGGCATGTTAATAGTCATGTTATGCAAGGAATAAAACACTTGTGGGTGTGATGTTATATGAAATGAATTAAATAAAACAATCTTTTCCTAATCTGCTAAAAAATTGTTTGCATGAAAATAATACCTACACTAATATTTGTAGATAATTAATCCAATACTGACACTGACACAAAATTAGGTGGAACATGATTTTAATTACATATAGTGTGGATCTATTGTTGTGTGCATATAACAGGGTTATTTTTGTACAGGCCACTTGTCAGTGTTTAATATCTTAGCTTCATAACAATGTTGCAGATAGGTCTTGTGACTTTAAAAGACATGTGCTGATATTTGTTACACTCTCTCAGTCATTTTAACCTCAACATGTTGGGTGGATGTTGAGTAAATAGAAAAAGAGCGCCCCTCACAGGCCAGAAAGCATAATGAAACACATAATGTTTATACATTTCTATTGAGGCTGAATATATCCAGCACAAATAAAACATTTGAGTAAATTTGTCTGTCTATGGGAAAAAAAAATAATAATATATATATATATATATATATATATATATATATATATATATATATATATATATATATATATATATATAATTGCCAAATATTGTGGTCAAAATAAACAGTTTTTTAATCAATCCATTTTTTTTGCTTTCCACTTGTCTGTAATCATTGAATATTTCAGAGTGTGTATAAGATGGGATGGATTTCCATAAAGTATTTCTGTAAAGTTTTAAATCAGCATGAACATCACACCTGTAGTGCGCTGGGTATAATCATATATGGTAAAAACAGTCAGTCAGTGTAATTTTCTTACATAGTGACTGGCACAATTTGATCAAGTTGTTGGATAGTTACATGTCATAGCGAAACATAAGAGTAATCAGTTCAGTTTATAATCAGATACTGAATATCAAAATGTCTGCGATGCTCCTGCACTACAGTCAGAATGAACTCTTGAAATGCTAGAACTTTACTTGTGGTTGAGGTACATGCAAAAGAGAAATATATTTCAGCAAAGGAAATTCTGTAGTTTTCGGGAGTATCTATACTAGACAATGACAAAATTTTCCCAGGCCAACGCACATTTATTCAAATGTAATAAATAAACTGCTTTAACTTAAATTTGGTTGAATGACTGTTAAGTAGCGTGTTATGTATCTATCACTTGTGCAGGAATGGTACTGTATGTGCTTGGATGTACAATATTTCAGAGATTTTATTTATTTATTTTCTTTTAAACCCAGCAACCACACAAAGGTCTAAAAGATGAAACCCAATGTTTAATCAGGTCTTTTTCTAATGTTCATGGAGGGATATCACTAACCACACTCTAAAACTAACTCAACACAGCATAACCCTGGTTTTTGTACAGCTGCACCAGTAATCTGAATAACTGTGACTCTCGTGTGCAGTAATACACAGCTGTGTCCTCCGTCTGAAAATGTTGCCCCTTTAAAAACACTGTGCTGCTGGAGACGTCTGCAGAGAAACTGATTTTGCTCTTGAGTGAGTCCTTTACATTAGAGCTGCTGCTACACACATATCCAGTATGTTCCAAAGTCTTGGATGGCATTTGTCGAATCCAGTGAGGACAGTAGCTGGATATTGAAAACCCAGAGAATTTACAGGAGATGGTAAACGCCTCCCCAGCACGTAGAACTATATTATCTGACTGAGTAAATTCAACCGAATTCACACCTGAAAAGATCAACACAGAATAAATACTTTATTTTTAATACAATCAGTGCTTTTTAACTCCATATGAGATGCACAATGAAATAGACATGTAATTTTAGTGAGTGAAAATTGCACTTACAGGAAGCAGCTGTCAGAAACAGCAGGAGAGAGATGGAGCTCATGGCGTTTGGATTGGCACCGGTACGACTACTGCTCTCACATCTCCACAGCTGAGAGAGCTTTTTATTACGTCTCTGTCCCTGACTCGATGAGAAAAAGGGAGGAGTCTTAGACTGACATGTAAATTTTCTTCATATTAGGTTTTAAACATAGGCATCTTCCTCTATTATTTATTGATATATCATGACTAAATACATAATATAATAAAATATGCACAGAGGAGGACTTCTCATCTCTGCTCTCTGTCTTGCACAGTTTGAAGTTTTCCCTACTCTACACACGCCTGATCCAAATGATAGAGCATTTATAGAGTCTCCAGTGTCACCCCTTTGTAACAATCAGTATGTTTTTTTTTTACCACCATGGGAAACTCTTTAGGACACAGGACTTTCCAATTTCTCAGTATCATGACATGGTGTGTGTATTTATTTTTTCTGATTAACTTCAAGAAAAGAGAAAAGAGAGGCTGGAGAGGGAATGACTGTTTATAGCTGCTACTGTATAACATAAGTTGTTGTTCTTCTTCTTTCTGCCCCCGTTAGGAGTCCCCACAGTGGATCATTGGTCTGCATATATTTGACTTGACACAATTTTTATGCCAAATGCCCTTCCTGACACAACCCTCCCCAGTTTTATCCGAGCTTGGGATGTACTGGTTGCACATTTGCACTATTTGTCAAAAAGTACACAATAATAGAAGGAATTTATTTATAATTGCACTATCCGTTGCACCCAAATGAGGATGGGTTGCCTTTTGAGCCTGGTTCCTCTCAAGGTTTCTTCCTCATATTGTCTCAGGGAGTTTTTCCTTGCCACCATCACCTCTGGCTTGCTCATTAGGGATAAATTCACATATTTACAATATATTTTTTGAATCTATTTATTTCTGTAAAGCTGCTTTGTGACAATGTCCATTGTTAAAAGTGTTACACAAATAAGATTTAATTGAATTGAATGTGCAACCTCAGTGTCCGGGCTTTGCTCTCTGGCCGGGAATCGAACCCCAGCTGCGGAGGTGAGAGCACTGCGGTCTAACCATTA
Organism: Pangasianodon hypophthalmus; assembly: GCF_027358585.1. Lineage (NCBI taxonomy): Eukaryota > Metazoa > Chordata > Actinopteri > Siluriformes > Pangasiidae > Pangasianodon > Pangasianodon hypophthalmus. The sequence continues at coordinate 22,071,422 of NC_069722.1, read as the reverse complement.
GTTCTCGTGGGACTCTAGCTGCTATAACATAAGTGATAACAAGAAATAGCTTGTTTTGCAGACAATCCAGATAAAAAATAATGACATTTCATTTTTTAATTACTAAGAAAATACTACTGTTGACAAAGGACTATGGCATTAGAGGAATAAAACATTTTGGGGCATGCTGTAATGGCAAAATTATCAACTTCAGGGTAACAGTACCAGTAACAGTCTTTTAGTGAAAAGAAAATCCATTGTATTAGCTGAGTAAAAAATGTAGTGGGCAAAACACAGCTAAATATGACTGGGATCAAAACTGCTTGAGAAAAAAACAACAGTCAGTCAGTTCCTCACCATGCACATCTGTGGAGGAAAACACATGGTAATATTTCACACAATATCTGCTGCACATTTATTGTTATTGTAGTAAATTTTACATTGTAGTGAATTTGATAAAGCACTCACAGGAAGCAGCTGCCAGCAGGAGCAGTAGAGATATAGAGAACATGGTGTGTGTTGTTTGTACTGGGGTCTTCTCTGTTCTCCAAAGTTTAACAGAGACCATCACATCACATAAATAGAGTGATATCCAGCCCTGACGCTTGTATTTGCTTATCTGCTGATGATGGGAGGAGAATGTATTTAAAATATATTTAAATCATGGGGTGGAGATTCAAGTTATGGAGGATATGTGGCTTTATAATGGGAAATTAATTCTCTTTTCCTTGACAAAAGTCCCTTTTAAGAACATTATAAACCCAGCAAACAAGATATTATATTTGGAACATTCGCTTTGGAGTTGTAAACATGCCTTCACATAATGTTCATGCTATAATTCACCTAACATGGTGTTTTACATTCAGCTGCTACCAGTATCATAACCAATGAGTGGAGTTTTTCTTCTGGTGATTAACCAACAAATGAACTGTGTGTATGTGCAAATGATAAGTAGGGCATGTTAATAATAATGTTATACAAGGAATAAAAGACTTGTGGGTGTGATGAAATATGAAATTAATTAAATTAATTAATCTTTTCATAATCTGCTAAGAAATTGTTTGCATAAAAATAATACTTACACTAATATTTGTAGATAATTAATCCAATACTGACACTGACACAAAATTAGGTGGAACATGATTTTAATTACATATAGTGTGGATCTATTGTTGTGTGCATATAACAGGGTTATTATTTGTACAGATCTCTTGTCAGTGTTTAAAATCTTACTTTCATTACAATGTTGTAGACAGATCTTGTCACTTTGGAAGACATGTGCTGATATTTATTACACTCTCTCAGTCCTTTGACCTCAACATGTTGGGTGGATTTTGAGTAAATAGAGAAAGAGCGCCCCTCACAGGCCAGAAAGCATAATGAAACACATAATGTTTATACATTTCTATTGAGGCTAAATATATCCAGTACAAATAAAACATTTGAGTAAATTTGAATGTCTATGGAAAATATCAAAAAATAATTCTTGAAATCTTGAAATGCTAGAACTTTATTTGTGGATGACATACATTCAAAAGAGAAATATAGTTCAGGAAAGGAAAGTCTTTAGTTTTCAGAAGTATCTGTACTACACAATGCCAAAATTTTCGCAGGCCAAAACACATTTATTCAAATGTAATAAATAAACCGCTGTAACTTAAATTTAGTTGAATGACTTTGTTAAGTAGCATGTTATGTAGCTATCACTTGTGCAGGACTGATACTGTATGTGCTTGGATATTGTTTCATGTTTATTTTTTTTGTTTTGTTCAAGTTTTAACAAATAAGAAGCTTAACACACATTTTCAGGTGAATTTATATGAGAAGAACACACTAGAATATAACCATATTAACACACTTGGGGGTGTGTTGTTATAGGAAAATAATCAAGGACCAAGTGGTGTGATGATTGAAGTGTCAGGAGTTGTAGAGGTGCAACTGGAAATAATTTATTGTCTAAAGTACAAACAAGGCAAATGAAATTGTGAACACAAGAATCATTATCATGAGGTATGGATACGATAGAGAGGCGCACACACATCAACAGTCAACAACTAACAAAAAGCTTGACTTTCTTTGCTTTCTTTGCTGACATTTTTTCTGTAACATTTAATTTTGTGCTGCAAAACTAATGTTTGGAATTCTAAAATGTTTTTGTACTGAATCAGTAATGTAGAAGTCATAAAATAATAATCTATAACAAAGTTTGTACTAAAAAAATAGGGTGCCTAAGACTTTTGCACAGTACTGTATTTCTAACCTGACTCGGTCATATAGATTTCTACTTTATAACATTAAGACGCTCTGGCCATTTCTCACTATGGAGAACACTCAGCTGCATGTTCAGTCCCTTGTCATGTTGAGATTGGGTTACTCACTGCTGACAGGTCTTCCACTGTGTGGCAGCAGATCCCTGCAATTTAAGCAGAATGCGGCTGCATGGCTTGAGCATATGTTGCACAGATTTGTTGCACAGAAGCTCTAACACAACTGCAGCTGGGCTCAGGAGATGTGGGCAAGCTCACACACACACACACACACACACACACACACACACACACACACACACCACACACACTGAAACAGCCTTAACTTCTCACTAATACTCAAGTATTTACAAATGATAGCAGTGATTGATCATTATAACACAATAATGTGTAAATTAATATTTATTTTCTTTTAAACGTTTTCAGAGTATCTATACATTGATTGAAGTGAATTATCAAACAAGAAAACAAAGACAATCATCACAAGAGACTTGTGGATCACGAGTCATAAAAAGCCCCACATCATTAATCATTCAACACTGTATACAGGGCCTTCCAGAATAATTGGCACCCTTTATAAAATGCACAAAAATTATTTGCATATACATTCCACATGATAATTCATATTTTACTCAAACAATAACAGAAACTCTTTATCTTTTTTTCTAACAAAAAAGAATAATCCTCGTTAGAGCTTTTTTTTTTTTTTATTGTACTATTTTACACATTTATTGAAATGTTTTAAATAAATAAAACTTGTATTATTTTCCAGGAAGTCAGGAAAGTAAACCATTTTAACCATGTCCTCAGATAATGTATGTAAAATTAGTTAATGTGCCATTAAAATGCTATATCAAAAAGTGATATCAGAACGTCTGAAACATCTGGAAATTTGACGAATTTGATCCATTAGCTCATTGTTTCCCACACAGTATAGAGGATGGGGAAGAAAAACAACAACAACAAAAAAAAAGATCATAGTTTTAGAATTGCACAATGGAGCTCATTCTTGTGGTTATCAGGTTTCAAAATCAAATGGCAAATGCCACTTTAATAGTAGAAAACACATATTATGAAGACACAGAGTTCATTCTCTGAAATTGTAATAACGAACAGGTTTCACATGGTTATCTTTGGTTGTTTTTGGAGAAAGAAAGCACAGGTGGCAGAGTGGGTTAGAGAACAGATGCATCCTGTTCCTGTGACCGTAACCATGACAGAAGCTTTAAAAATATCAAAATAGTGTTAAACTCTAAATTCATTATAATTACGTATAATAACCTCATGCAGTAACCTACAGATATAATTACATATTACACTGTTATTTATGAATTTATAAGGTTATTTAGATTTGATTGATGTAATATTTTCTATATTTTGTATATTACATGTGTATGATCAAATACATTCTGATGTATTTTAGTTGTGTCTCACATTTCTTTAGGCTGCATTTAGTTAGTGAACGTATCTTTGTCTACATAATATAGTTATTTTATAGGCATTATTTTACAATAACTATTAGTATTCCTCTCAAACTGCACAATACAATGGAATTCAACTATACGGTCACCTTGTGAGGAACAAAATGATTTAGATCACTTTGTCAACAATTTAATACAATTACAGGACTACACATGTTAAGAAAGAAACATAACTATATACAAAACGCATCAGTAAAGTAAAAACAGAATTAAAAATCATGTTAATGATCATTTACATGTAAGTAATTTGAGATGCAAATTTTCCCACATAAAGTCCCTATTCGTAGTTTCTAATCTTTTCTCACCCCAGCTGTGACTATCCGAGCTTGAAGCAACACACAGATACAGACCGAAACACACACATGTGAAGATGTGAGCTCTCTCAGGCATTAAACGTTTCTGCTTTGTTAACCAAATCAGTTCAAGCTGTTCAGGTTCAAGCCACAATGAGTTTATGACACTCTTACACACTAATATACCATATATATGGCCAAGAATGGACAAGCTTTCACTTATAAAATAAATATCATGGGCTTGCTGATAGGTTGAGGAAAGATTAAAATGTAAATTGATAAACTGTGTGCACTCCAAAAAATGACCAAGCAAGTGAAAATATCTTAAATACAGTAAAATTTATCTAGTATAAATCAACAAATATAAGATTATTTCAAGACATTTCTACTAATTTCATGCTTTAAATCTTCTTATTCTATTGGTAGATAGAATAAAATAATCTGCCAAAAGAACAAGATTATTTCAAGCTTGGAATTAGTAAAATATGTTTAAAAATAGGTGTAATAATCTTGTAATTGGTTTACTGCAATCTTATAATAGGAAATACTAGATCAATTTTAGTATATTCAAAATATGTTCACTTGCTAAATTCTCATTTTTTTTTTGCTGTGTGTGTGTGTGTGTGTGTGAGAACACACTTTTTAAATCTCTGTTCATATGGTACTTTTCTATTTTTTGTTTAAAATGTAGTTTAGCCTCTCAGAGCGGGGTGATGTATAGGGAAAGGATGTAGGTAAGATAGACAGCCTTTTTTTTTTAAATTACATGACAGTGGTGGAGATTACTTTCATTTAGTCTAAAGGTTGTTATGGTTATATAGAAAATTGAAAGAAAGCTAAAACTCATAACTAAAAACTAGGAAGTGTTATTATCATGCACAGTGTTTCAAACTCACATCTGGATGAGTGGAATGTTCGGGAATTAAAAAAAGAGCTCTAATTGCTTGAATATATTGCATATTTGCCCTGTTGTTCTTAAAGTTAATTCAAGATCAAGAAAGGTTCCACAGAAATATTTTCACTCTGGAAAGGGCTCCCTGACTGCAGAAAGTTTGAGAAAATCTGGTTTAGGTGATCTACAGTGTGAAAGAACCACATGTGCAGTGTGAAATTTAGGCAACAAAACAGTGTAATATTACACTCTTATAATGTGCGAGGCAGGTGAGGTGCAAGCTGACAATTGCACTTAAGAATATTAAGTGTGTCCTGAGTGTGTGTGCTGTCACCTCTGGACCGGAGAGGATTGTCTGAATGTAAATGACATTTTAATTTTGATATTTTGTCAGACTGGCAGGCATAGAATATTACTGATAATCTCAGCCTATTAATAACACATTCTAATTATCTTTTATTTTGAATTTCAGAAGCCTTTACAAACTAGACATTAAATATCTTTCTGGTAAATTAGATGCATGTAGTTGTAGGAACTGAAAGAAAGAATAATAAACATTTTGTGTCTCATTCTCAGGGAGTCTGTATATGAATTTTATTTCATTTGTTCACTTATTATTTTAACATCTTCTGGTGAAATAGTGAATTAATAATCAAAACCACACTGGCACTGCTGTTAACAATAGACTAAAAAAACATTGATAATTCAAACGTAATTCAAATTAAGGAATGGTTTTGAATATATATCCTTCATATGAATAAGACTCAAAAAAGACTCATAAGACTTTTTACTCACTTGCAGCTATCAATTTAAAAAAGTCATTAAGAATTGATTTTTTTTTATTCAAACAAATACAATACAGCAATAAAGCATTATATAAGTCTTAATCTAAACTCTAAAAGGTGCCCTAAACAGCTGATCAAGCAGTTTACACTTTGACCAGAGTCACTGAACAGCCATAGAGGAGAGAGATGATGAAGAGTATGATGAAGGCACAGGCCATGTTCCAGGTTTCCTCAGCCTGGTCCAGAGTGCTAGCATCAGACTTGTTCTCATCAAAGTATATCGTCTTTTCAATAAATTCTGTAAAAAGAAAGAATTTTTAGTCATTTTGTCACTGTACTTTAACCTAAAGAGAACCAAGCAGTAAAGATTTGCTTCGTACCCCTAGTTCATGAAATTAAAGGGAGAGTTTTTTTTTTTTGTTCTCAGAGGAACTAAATGTATTTATACTGATTCTGATTGGTCAGTAGTTGTTGAGTAATTTGAACTTTGATTATTGTTGAAAAGACAACAAAACACTAAAGATGCTAGCATTCTTCAACAGACCTATATATGATAGACACTAACAGCAGAAAAAAAAAAAAAATCACCTGTTTTGGAGATGCTGCGAGTGACGACGCCAGTAATATGCTCGACATGGCACGTGTATGTGGCTCCAGGTGCCCATTCAGAGGCTTTGACAGTCAGGTGGCTTTTAATGCTGAATTTCCCATCCGACCCTTTGGCAGAGCTGCTGGTTCTATGCTCATGCTGTACACTCACACTGTTTTGGAGCCAGGTGATGTTAATTGCTGAGGGGCTGTAACCGTACACCAGACACACCAGCTCATCTTGACCCTGCAGCAGCTCCACAGAGGGAGGACATTCATTCACAGAGGCTGGATGATGGACCAGGAGAGAGATGTGGGGAAAAAAAAGATGAAGTATATACTGGTAATTTAAATCAGTTTCTGGAATCAAAATAATATCAAAATATCCTCTGATTCATTTCTATCAAATATACATGATACACTAAATCCATTAAAAAAGCAAGTATAATATAATAATTAAATGTAATAGATATGACAGCACTACTGATTTCTTATATCTAAACTCTAAACTGACTGGTCAGAATGTGTTTCTATTTATAACAAAGGCTCTGAAAGTATACTATAAAAAATCTTAATTAAAAATCTTATGATTTAACAACAGCAAAAAAAGTACATCCATTAACATAGTGAAGCTTTCTCTAAGGAGATGTTTAACATTTTTGAAAGGAGTCTCCAGTCTCAGTGCTTTTATAACAGGATGTAAGACTTGAAGTTACATTCTTTAATAAATAAAAATTGTAATTGTTGACAAACTGCTGTGGTGTGAGAAGAGTAAGACACACTGTGCCATGCTGTAATAGGAAAATAAACATCTTCAGGATGGTAACAGTAACTACACTTCATGAACTGCGTGATTAATAAAAACTACTAAGTAATAGTCAACATTAGATTATCGGGAAAGTCACAGTCATTTGTAGTTCAGATTAAGAAACCCCATAAAAATTACAAATAAATGAAACAAGCTGCTTCCACTAGAGACAGGATGTGACACATTACTCACCGTATATGTTGTCTATTGTGCTGATGATCGGCTCTTTGGATGACTCATGGCTGACCACACAGGAAAAATTGCCATCTTCCCTTTTTGATGCTAGTAATATCAGTGCACTGTGCATGGAATAACCACCCCATGCAGAGCGAATGCCGACTGGACTGTTGGTGAAGCGAGACGCATCCAGCCGTTTGCCGTTCAGCTCCCAGTGCACAGAGATATCAGCAGGGTGGAACCCGTCAATCAAGCAGAGAAGAGATGTGTTGTGAAATCCTGAGAGATCGTCGTCACTGGGAATGAAAATTCGGATGGTGGGACTTTTGACTTCTGAGGATAGAAATAAAAAAAGCAAATATCAGGTCAGAATTGCCAGAATTCAACAGTTATTTAAAACACAGACTTATTGCTAATTAAACACAGTTACTTTAGCGAATTCTCGATTTTGATTGGTCAGTTGTTCACAGGTCACAGGTTTATATTAATGTGCTTGTTCTAATACATGATTGTTTCTAAAGTAACAGCTAATTCATAGAGACTTGATGTGTCACAAAATCTAAGTCTAATAATGAAGAATAGAACAAGAAAAGCCCTTAATCATTGATATGGTCAAGCCTTCTGTAAGGAGACATTTATTTCACATTTCTGGAAGGAGTCTCCAGTATCAGTGCTTTGTAACAGTCAGTGGTAAAGCTGTTGCTTTAAGTTGAAGGATGGACATTGTATGTCAGCTTTTAAGTAAAAAGCTGCATTTTTGTCTTATTAACCTCAAGAGAAAGTGAGAATATGACTGTTTATAGCTGTGTGTGATAACTAACTTGTTTTGCAGGCATTCCACAATATTCCATATAACTTTTAATGGATAAAAAGTATCACGGTCATTCTTTAATAAATAAAAAGTGTAATTGTTGGCAAATTGCTGTGATATAAGAGGAATAAACACTCTGAGATGCTGTTATAGGAAAATAATCAACTCTAGGGTGGTAACAGTAACTGCATCATCTTGTCAATTATTATTTTCCTATAAGACCATGCCTCCAAGTGTTCTATTACTTACATCTTTTATTACGTTTATGGAAAAAGACACATCAAACCCCTTAACATGCTTTGGTAGGCCGATGGCAGGTGTGTGGATATAATAAATGAATGCAATGTGACATAGACTAAAATCATATTTACGGCTATTCACATTCATTAAAATAACATTAATTTAAGAAACTGATTCAAGCACATGAAGGGTTTTCCTCTCTTTTCACAAAAGAATAAAAAATGGGTCCTTAAAGGTCAGCGTTTCTCTAAGAACTTGCCTCTGGTTTTAGAGATGATGTGTTGCTTTGTTTTGTTGGAGCAGAGGTGTTTCACCTCACAGGAGACACTTGTGTATGCGTTCCACATTGCAGCCGGAACCTTTTGAACACTTTGGAGACTCTCTGTTCCATTACTGTGGGCTTTGGGAGAGTGTGTGGTCACACCGTGAGAGGAACTGTCCTTTCCTACTTTCCAAATAATCGTGAAGTCCTTGAGCCTGTGGCCCACCAGCAGACAGGTGACAGAGACCTGATCATTTGCTCTCATATCACTGATGGAGGGAGCTAACAGGAAAACCTGTGCTGTCTGAGCAAAAGCTGGAGTCACTGGAGATAAAGAAATGGCATTAGTGTAGAGATGTACAGACACATACATGCGTCTAAGATTTGGATTTGGTATAAAGATCATTAACTTTTCTGATATGTGGGCTATTATTAGAATACCTGCACAAACATCGGTGCTCTTCTCGGCAGGTTTGAGAGGATCCTGATCGCTGACTTGACAGGTAAATTTAACTCCACTATTCCACTCTTGCTGTGGAACCGATAGCTCACTGGACATTTTCACACGTCCATCACCTTCCACTATTACTTTCCTCTGAGTGTTACCCACAGATTCAGGGAGCCACTTGATCTCTGGGTTAAGTCCAGTTCCAGAGCAAAGAAGTTTTTGTGTCGTTGATGCAGATTGAGCCACACTGGAAACAACTGAAAGTTCCACTGAAGGGTCACCTGAAGAGAAGCTCAAATATTTTAGCATGAAATGTAAAGACTTCCTTTCTGGCTACACAGATTTAAACCAATTTATTTTGTGTTTTACTGCTGATCCAGGTAATCTTTTGACATTTCATTGCAAAAATATATTTTAAAATGCCCTCTCGTGAGGGGAATAAAATACCCTTTTCAGTTTCATATTTAGAAAAAGCGGGCATTTTGCATTGCAAATCACATCACATTGTCAAAATGTTGCAGCGAGACATGTTTCTGCTTTACAGGTCTAGAATAGAGGAATCACAATCCTGCAGGATGTAACAATAAGTAAAATGGGAGGTTTTTACTTTCATGCGAGGTATAAAAAAAATAGGAAGCTTGTGGGACAAACAAAGACCACATTCATTAACCTGAACAAAATGCATTTAAAGCATTATACAATTGATTATATCTTTGGAAATATAACCAATTGAATTTGTAAGAAAATATCATGGACAGATACAAACAAAAATAACTGCACAAGCAGGATAAAAAAAATTCCCACGTACATCTCAAGTTGAAACCAATTATGAACTCGAGTGATGAGCTAAGGTTGAGGAAATTTGAGAGCTAGAATACACACACCTTGCTGACTGTGCTGTGTGTCATTTTGACCTCTAAATATTGCCAATATTCAAACAATGAAGAGACTGAGATTGAAATATTCCTTACCAAAAAGTTTTCCTGTAGAATTGGACTTCCACTGCATGGAATGGCTTTGCTGAATCTGACAGGTGAAATGTTTGTCTTTGGTTTGGTGTGTTTTGGGAACAGTGACACGTACAATCAGTGTGTCCAGGCCTTTGGGCAGATCCACGTACTGAACGTCAGGGAACGTTTCTTCATTGGCCTGGAAGGTGACAGAGAGCTCACCAGAGGGCAGATCTCTTCCGACACACTCCAGCACTGCACTGTGTCCTTTCAGTATGTCTGCAAGAATCCGCCTGATCTCCACTGTAGGAGTTTTCTTCACAGGTTCTGAGGAACATGAAGGTAAAGTCTCATAAGTTAAAATGTTTAGATAATGTGAAATATTTTTAAGTTAATTTTTCAACATGCAACCCAATGTGTGCACACATGGCATTTAGGATGATCCCCATGCATCTAAATGCTGTGTTTATATTTACTGTTTAAATAACTAATATATGTGAGGCAACCTGGAAAATCCCATCACCTATCACTGTGGCTGAATTTTTTCACAACCGAGCTAAGTTGTAAACTGTGTTTTAAGTTGCCCCTAAATAATATTATTTTAAATTATATACAGAACTTACCTATAATATTAAACGTCTTCTCTACTTTGTCGAAACATAGATGTTCAGCCGTGCATTTTATTGTCTGCAAGTTTTTCCATTCTTCTGTAGAGATAGTCAGGTTGCTGACGGTCTCGCCCAGTCTTGTCGAGATGGCTGTGCCTGTTTTTCGCTTTCCGTGTACAAGCCATGACACTTTGGTGTTGTACTCAGTTTCAACAACACAGGAGGCTGTTACTTGTGAATCTGTCAATACTGACATGAGATGTGGCTTCTCCAGACGTATCTGTGGTTTGGAATTTGAATGAGCTGCAATATATAAGATATTGTTCACTCACAGTTATGTACACACATCTGTTTCATGGAGTTTAATGAAATTTTAAGATCATGAACTTTGTTAGAATACCTGTACAAACACTGGTGCTCTTCTGGACAGGTTTGGGATGATCTTGATCACTGACCTCACACTTAAATTCCACTCCATTACTCCACTCCTGTTGAGGAACTGATATCTCACTGGACACTTTCACACGTCCATCTGCTTGCATCGTTGCTTCATAGGGAGGATTGTTCAAAGATTCAGGGAGCCACTTGATCTTTGGGTTAAATCCAGTTCCAAAACAAATAAGTTTTTTTGTCATCGATCTGGATTTGTCAATGCTGGAAACAGCTGAAAGTTCCACTGAAGGGTCATCTGGAGAGAAGCTCAAATATTTTAACATGAGCTATGAAAAATAAATTTCTCTCTAAATCGATTTAAAAATCCTCATGTCAAGATATTACAACAATGTTGGTCACATCCATCGATTCTGGACTGAATGCTTCAATATTATGTCTTCTCTTAGAATGTAATAATAAAAATATCATAACTCAACAGAAAAATGTTTGTCAATGTTTTTGTCTACTTATGACCACCACATTATCTGAATCTTCACAGCTTTGATGAAGGCATATACTCTGCCCACTTGGCACAATCATGTTATGTCATCCCTGAGAAAAGTTTGTGTCCTAAAATAGACATCCAGTTATGTGTCATTATCATATGCTCGTAAATTGTCTTTATAAACCCTTTAAACCACATTGTATTTGTAAAACCTTTTTCCCCATACAAGTCACTTTATCTATAGTCAGAACCAAAAATCAATGTTTCTAGATGACCTGCATTCATGAAATTTTACATCTTCATGACTGTCCCTAATTATGAGGATATTACAGATGAATTTCCCAAAACGATGATTATCATTGGATTTATGTTAGATTTTATACTGAAAATGGCTTAAAATACAGTATGTTTTATGAGAGTGCATCGTATTTTCTTGATTAAATGAAAAAGCAATTATTTTAAAACATGCTTTAATGAAAAGGTCTTTCCCCTGAGAGTGTCTTCACAGTGAAATAAATATTTTGATATTTGTAGTTTAATATTAAATATTTTAAAATTTAATTGTAATATTAAAATACTATTATGAACGCAATGTTTAAAAGCCATGTATGTTCGATAAATTTTGCCAAGTAACGAAGTTTTATGATAGGAAAAAAATTTTAAGTATTATTCTTTTAATACAAATTGAAAGAAGGGTATTTTGAGTTGTTAATATTGCCTGTATTCAGATGGTACAGATATTGAAACTGAAATATTCCTCACCAAAAAGTTTTCCTGTAGAATTGGACTTCCACTGCATGGAATGGCTTTGCTGAATCTGACAGGTGAAACGTTTGTCTTTGGTTTGGTGTGTTTTGGGAACAGTGAAGCGTACAGTAACTGTGTCCAGGCCTTTGGGCAGATCCACGTACTGAACGTCAGGGAACATGGTTTCATTGGCCTGGAAGGTGACAGAGAGCTCACCAGAGGGCAGATCTCTTCCGACACACTCCAGCACTGCACTGTGTCCCTTCGGTATGTCTGCAAGAATCCTCCTGATTTCCACTGTAGGAGTTTTCTTCACAGGTTCTGAGGAACATGAAGATAAAGTCTCATAAGTTAAAATGTTTAGATAAAGTGAAATATTTTTAAGTTAATTTTTCAACATGCAACCCAATGTGTGCACACATGGCATTTAGGATGATCCCCATGCATCTAAATGCTGTGTTTATATTCACTGTTTAAATAACTAATATATGTGAGGCAAACTGGAAAATCCCATCACCTATCACTGCGGCTGAATTTTTTCACAACCGAGCTAAGTTGTAAACTGTGTTTTTTAAGTTGCCCTAAATAACAATATTTTAAATTATATACAGAACTTACCTATAATATCAATCATCTTCTCTACTTTGCCGAAACATAGATGTTCAGCTGTGCATTTTATTGTCCCCGAGTTTTTCCATTCTTCTGTAGAGATAGTCAGGTTGCTAACAGTCTCGCCCAGTCTCGTCGAGATGGCTGTGCCTGTTTTTGGCTTTCCATCTACAAGCCATGACACTTTGGTGATGGTGTACTCAGTTTCAACAACACAGGAGGCTGTTACTTGTGAATCTGTCAATACTGACATGAGACGGGGTTTCTCCAGACGTATCTGTGGTGTGGATGTGGGAGCAGCTGCAATATATAAGAGATTGTTCACTTACAGTTGGACATCATGGAAGATTTTTATTTTCCATTGTTTTTGTGTGGAACTGACCTTGGCACTTGCTCCATGTTTCATTGAAGGTCTTGGAGTTGTGTGTGGCCTTACAGGCGAACACTGTGCCTTCATTCCATTGCTGTGCATTAATCCTGATTTGGCTCATTGCGGAATACACCTTTTCTCCAGTGCTGACATCTTCGAATATCTTGATGGTTTCTCCCTGTCTGAGCACCTGATCACCCTTGTACCACTGAACATCAATTTTTTTAGGATGAAAACCATCCAACCAACAAAGCAGATCAACATCCTTGTCTGTTGTCTTGATACTGATGGTGATTCTGGGCTCAGCCACACGCTGAGCTAGAAACAGTGAGATAAAAACAATTCAAGTACATGGCATATATATTTAGCGCTCAGTAGAACTTCCTTAACGTTTGAGCTTCTTCCCTTACACCTTTAATGTGTATTAAGATACTGGCACAACACTTGGGCAGGGAACTCTAAAACAGTTAGACTGTTATACTATAAACATGATGATGATGATGATGATGCTGCTGATGTCATCACAAGAAATATGAGTGCATCTCATATATGACAAGGAACTCTGTTTCAAACATACCTGGCACAAATCAGAGAAGATGGCACTTCTACATGTTGCATCGATAAATAATTTAAAGCTATATTTAATCATTTTTTTCATTCAAAAGTTTTCAGAAAAGTGTGTCGTGACATCAGGCCCTTTTTTAACTCGTGGCCAATCAGGTCATAAGTTGGTTGAGAAAGACAAGTAAGAAAAACACACATTGAGCACAATGTGCCAGTGCCTTATTGGTGAGTGAATATAAGCAGATTTGCTGTACAGTTATGTTAAAGCAAAATATTTTTAATTTCAATAATCCAACATCGCAAAAGAACTAAAAACGAAAACTTGGCTATTTTATGTTCTCGGAAATTCGCAACATCTTTTCTCTTAATTTTCTGCCTCCAAAGCTACAGCAAAGCCAAACAAGCTCATCACAGGAGATAAAAGTTAAATCAGTATTTATTTCATTTGCATTTTTTTCATTTGCATTAATTTGATAAAAAAATCTAATCTACAGAAAAAAAACTAGACTAGTTTGTTAGATGTAGTAGCCAGGACTGGTTAAAGAACAACTCATTAAAGAGTTTTTTTTTTAAACTTACGTATCTATGTCTATTTGGCTGTTGTTTGTGGGAGTTTTCAAAAACAGAACTCAGTGTAACAACTAATGAGCTTAGTATGAAGTATTTATCACCATGTGTTTGATATTGTTCTCCTCTTAGTTTTTTTTTGTTGCATGAATAATTATTAAGAACAACGTAAGTATAATTCTAGAGCTAAACCAAAACACAAACAACCTTAGGTTAATGGCTCAGTGTGTGTGTGCGCACATTTTTTCAACGTTTTTGGTGTTTTGTGGTGTGGCTAGAGGAAGGAGTGTAGGACTTCAGCGAGAACAGCAAACAGCAGATTGGAACGTTAGGCAACAAGCAGGCCAAAGATAAACGGCAAAATCTTCCAAAAGAAGAAGTGAAAATCATCTGTATCTCTGAGATGAAGTGAAACACACCTGCACAGGAAGAAGTGCTCCATTTGCATCCATTATTAGACCATTTACATGCAGTGTTTTGCCTGTTATGTAAAGAGTGTTTTTTATTCTCGTTGTTTGCTCAGTGACATGATAAAGCCTTTACTATAATGCACAACTAAAGACAAATTAGCCAAAAAAAAGAAGAAGAAGAATCATAACAAAATAGTTTTACTATGTTTCAACAATACAAACTGAGAGAAACACTACTGTCATTGAAACATTTATTCAATTTAAACTTATTAAAATAAACACCATACTTTAAAGCCGACAGTAATTCAAATAAAGATGTAGAAAACAGTGAGACTTTTAATTGCATAATTTTGTAAGACATTTATTTGAGATTTGAGTAAAAGCATGAAAAGGTCCAACATTTAAATGTCCAAAAGTATTTACAGATATAAAATATGTGGAAAGTAGCCTAGTAGGCAATAGCAGAAAGTATAACTCAGAACAGAATAATGAAGAAACAGAGAGAAGACCAAACTCATTTCCATTCGTAGTTTCTGTACTCATTTCACCTGAAATCACAATTTCAAACTGATTAGATCACAAAGTGTAGCCATTCATCATGTGCTATAAAAATATATTCTCTTTGTTACTTATGTAATGAAATAATATATGAAATATGCTGTATATTCATGTATTTTATAAATAAAAAAATCTCTGTCTCTCTTTTAGGGTGAATTCAGATATAGAGTTTTCCTGCCATTAATAAAACAAAATCCCCAACACACGATACATTTCTGACATTTTAAAGGTGTTGACTACTTACAATGTGTAGACAATGTTTGTTGATCATATTCTAAAGAAGCTTAAAATTTTTTTTTCTTCATTCAGATTTTCATTAGACATTTACTTTTATCCTTAATGACACATTAAAACTGATTTTTTAAAAATATTTATTTATTTATTTATTTGTAGCATACTTCCAAGTCAACCATACCATATTATGTGAACACAGCACAGTAAGTAAAATTGACAATTAAATTTGACTTGGAAGCTAACTGCAACTGTATGCTGTTCTTTGTAATGTTCTATAATTAAATTCTTAGAGTGATAACAATAACAGTGTTTAGAAAATCTTCAGTATTTTCCAAATTTATAAGTGGATTATTTTCCTATAACAGCACATCCTGAAGTGCTTTATTCCTGTTATAGCACAGTAATTTGCAAATGATTCTAAATTTTTAATTTCTTTTAAAGAACAATATGTTATAATAATATAAAAATAGATATAAACAGTACTTCCTTCACCTGCCTCTCTTTTTTTTCTCTGCCTTGAATAGAAAAAATAATAACTTACTAACTATTTAAAACAACCTCTCTAATTGAAGTACAGCTAGAATTATTGTCAGCTGCTGTTATAGATGGTCAACACCTTTTGACCAATCAGATTTCATAAATCAACAGCACTTTATGATTCATTTCTTGCAGCAACAGTGTAATATGGGATTTTAAAAAACAAACCTTGACATCAGTCTGTGAAATTAAAATATCTGCATAATACTTTTTTTGTTTGTTTGTCCTGGTATACCTGAATTCACCCCGTTTATGTTTATTGATCAGGTCTCACCTTGATAACAGTCACTCCGATGCTGTAGAAGAGGGTGATGAGGAAGAGAAATACAAATGTTAAGGCAGTGTTTGCCATGCTATCATCATCCATCATCTCCGCCTCATGGTGGAAGAGCTCTGTCAACATCAGGCAATCTGTTGGCATACACACACACACACACACACACACACATTTATATAAGGACATTTATATCTGATGAGAATAGGAACAGAAAGTACACACGTAACAGTTTACACACTAAATATAAATGATGTATGGTACAATGCAACTTACACACCATATACAGTATAAAGAATTAAAAGTGGATTCTTCATACTAAATACGAAGTCTCATGCAACATTTTACAACATTACATAAGCTCCGGCTCTCATTAAATGGAAATGTTTACGTTTAAATTGGACAAAATTTGAATGTATTATTCTGTCACTGTTATTTAATTTCATACCACAGTCCTGATGAATTCTCAACTCTGGTCAGAAGGTGTTGATTTTTTTCTATAACATCAGCTCTGACAGTAGTTCTGGCTACAAGGTGCTTGTTCTAAAACGTTATTGTTTCTATAGTAACATGCACATAAACACTTTTTAAAAAAATATCATTAATGTTTTCTGTAAGACAACATTTGTTTAATATTTATGGAAGGAGTCTTTAGTGTTCACTTTCTTACAGTCAGAGGTAAAGCTTTAATTAATTTTTGTGACATGGGAATGTCTTTAAAACAGACGGCATTGCACTTTGCAGTTTCTCGCTAATGTGACAAATTACACTTTCTGTAACTGTGCTTCACACCAGTCTGCATCACACCACCACATCTTTGATTATAACAGCACTTTCTGAAGTGTTTTATTCCTTACATATCTATGTAGTTTTGGGTTGTGCTTTTAAAAACTTTTATTACTGCATCCAAAACATTATAGCAAATATAATGGCAAATAACCATTTTATTTTTTGAATAGGTTGCTTAAGTGTGATTTAGTGTGATCTATAGATTTATAGTCTTACTAATTTATCTCTTGATTGGGTAGAAAACTAGTGTTTAAGTGGTTACTTATCAAAGTGGTGTATCTGTACAAAATCAGCAAAAGGTTCTACAAACAAAATGCCATAACACGTTGTTTGTATTTATCTAAAATTCAGATTGCGTATCATTATATGTAATATGTCAATGCATTTTTAATATGAATGCTATGTATGTAGTTTTGCTAAGTTAAACATGAAACCGGTGACCCCCAACCTGTCAAGGAAAAAGGCAGAAAAAGTTCTCCACATTACAAGAGGGGCTGAATGTCTTGGCTTGCTGCAGATTAAACGGTATTACACTAAATCATTGCAACATTTTTATTTACGGCCTAATTGAGGATATAGTGACTATTAGTAAATAACACAGAACAACAAAAAAAGCTTGACAAAAATATTGCAAAAATGCAAACACACACACACACACACATTGTGAAATTGTGGGGGAAAGCTTTGGATCAATCCCTATTAACAAAATTAATAGTTTATTAATAGATTTGTCTTTCTTAATTTTATGAAATAATTTAAAGAGATATTTGATAGATCTTTGAAGCCCATATTAATTATTTGCTTATTTTTTAATTGTATATTTGTGAGCATTTTGAAAGATACTGTACAGTTTTAGGGAAAATGCAATCAGATATTTCCCTTAAAGGCTGAAGGAGGACATTAAAGCAGCTGTGACTAAAATGTCTTAACTCAAATCCAATCCAGGTGCAGCCATGGCATTATTTTGGGATATCCATATTTAGGATATGCTAAGATAGTGATGTATAAAGTTAGTGTAATATAATACTATAATATTTCCGTACTGCACAGGGTACATGCTGAAGGATTTTTTTATTGTCATTGTTTCAGTGTAATATTGCATCAGACATATTCCAAAAACCAAGGACACACAAGCATTAGACAGACTTCAAGACAATGACATTGCATTAATTAAAAAAAAAAAAAAGACATAGAAGACAGGGCAAAACTAAAAATAAAACAAGCATTAAAAGCAGACAACACAATTTCTAAAACGTATGGCAGGTTTGTGGAACGTTCAGGCTGAGATTCACTAAGGTGGGTGGATTTGAAGTGATAGTGATGGATCTGGATATGAGGCGCACAGGGTCCTCGATGGACTCGTGATAAACCCTGCAGCTGTACACGGCGCCACTCTTCCATTCTGCAGTTTTCACAATCAGCTGGCTGTACACTGAAAAGAGGTTGCCTCTCTCGATAACTCTAGTGGTGTTCTGCTCATAGCCGCCCTCATCGTCCACTTGTTCATCGTTAACAAGCCAAGACACAGCCACCTCCTTAGGGTAGAAGTCTTTTACATAGCAAGTCAGGGTCACCGATTCACCTGAGCTCTCTGGTGGAGCGAGCAAGTAAACCTTGGGGCATTCCTTTTTGCCTAAGAATATAAAATCACAGTTCAGGTCAAAACATGCTCAGTTTCCTTCTCTTGCATTGTTTCCGTATGTTGGGGAACATTGGTCATGCATAAACTAAAAAAACAATTTTCATATATCATAATTTGCACATATTTTCAATCTAATTAGATATCACCTTAAAAAATGTGCTTTTCTGCTTCTTAAAAAAAATTCCTCATAGCTTTATCATACAAATAAAGAGCCAGACTACGTATAAGTAGTAAAAGCATTTCCTACCATTTACTCTTTGGTAGTCTACTGTTTCATACTGGAGGGCGAATGCTGAATGTTCCACTTCGCAGGTGAATTTGGTGCCATCGCTCCACTCATCGAAACTGATCGGGGTCGTGAGTGTGACCGTGGTTTCCGTAGATACGTCTTTTTCCGCTAGGGAAGAGATCTCTGTACCGCCAATAAGCCATTTAATGCCCTTGAAGCCCACCTGTCCTTCGGCCCTGCACTCGAGCTGGCCAGCTCTTTTGAGCAGCATGTCCCTGGGGCAAGGTGGGATTATTTTCACCTGTGGTGGTTTTGAGTCAACTGACACTGTAAAAAAGGTGTAGAAAAAATGTTCTTAAAGAAGCAAATGAGTATTTGAATTAAAAAAGCACAGTAAATGTATAATCTGAAAATGTACCATAAAATCTAGAGTTTTACTATAGTATTTTAATATAATATATAAGTTATAAGAGTTTACATAACTGCCATTTTCATTCGAAGTAGAGGGCATATGATTACTTTAAAGCAAATTTACAATTCCAGCATTTAGAGCAAGTGCTTTGTAGTCTGTCCTCAAAAACAGTTCCTCATACTATGGTGTAAGAATACCATCGAGCTCAAACCCAGTTAGAGGAAGTTTTAATTAAATTAAGTAGAACTAACTGCTTCAAATTGATTGAAGAAGTTAATAATTCAGCTGTTCGGACAGATCTTTCAAACTGGTACATAAAAAAATTAAGTAAAAAATAATACATACCATAAATCGCCTCTTTGGCCGCAGTCCATTTCTTCTGGTGGAATTCGCACTTAACTGGAGATGATGAACCCGTCCATTCATTGGCGCTGATTTCCAAAATACTTACAGCAGTGTAAGCATCTTTATCCGGGCTTAATATGGTGTGTTTGACCTTATTACCGAGTTCCGTGCTGCCACGAGTCCACTTAAATGTGTGTGTTTTAGGGGAAAATTGTGTAGCTAAGCAGATGAAGGTAGCTGTTCCATTGTCTATTTCTGTTTGGGTTGGAGTTGTTAGAAGCAGAGATGCAGGGAGCTCGGGCACAACTGCAAAACAAACACACACAGATCCGTATGCAGCAGCAATGGGCACAGCAGGTATTGCAGTTTAGGAATAGATTGTGTTGCCACAGTATATGAAGGCCACAAAAGTGCTAATTTTTTATACTACATAATATCCAAACTTAAATCAGAGTGCTGTCAAATTCTCAATTAATGTTACCAAATTGTCTATATTTTGTATTAATGCAATCGATATGTTAGCATTTCTATAGTAACGACTTACGCAGATACTTGAATAGTTGATGCTCTACATAATATGAGCCTAATAAAACACATTTTTTTTTTAAAATGTGTTATTTATCAAATAAAATCTATCGTTGATATTGTGAAGGTTTGTTTAAGGAGATATTTAGTTAACATTTCTGGAAGAAGTCTCCAGTTTCACAGCCAGGGGAAAGACAGAGGACATTGCACTTCTGGTTTCTCAGTAACATATATCTATATAGCTTATATTTCTTATTAACTTCAAGAGGGATTAAACATTGTAAATCTGCAAATTGCTGTAGTATAAGTGGAATAAAACACTTCACATTACACCAACTTGATTATTGATCATTTTCCTATAGCAGCACGCATCACGTTTTCTTCCGCACATATTAAGCTAATTATGGGTTGACAAATGACATGTATGGTTTAGAGGGATTAGGAGAAAACTCTGCACTATGCAGAGCATCGGATCTGTGGAACTGAGGCCGAGAACCCTTAATTTATAGTTTACTACTCTGTTAAATCTAATTTATCTCTTATAAATGTTGATGCCACAGCAAACTTTTGCATATATTTTGATAACATACTGTGGCAACAAGCATGCGAGAAGTCATAAGCCACAGGTGAAAAAAAAGGGAACAGGCTTCGTTTAGCAATGGCAGAGAAAGAGAACACAGTGTACATAAGCTTTGGAATTTAAAATGTTTGACTCTGGACATGAAATATTCCAGTGCTGATTGCAATTGAAAAATTGGATAGACATTTTAGGAATAATAAACTTTTAGTCAGACACTTTAAATGGCCAAAGCAGGCTGTCTCAGTGTGATTAGACATGCAACATCCTCTTTAAAAAAAGTAACTATTGAAACTATTGTAGACATTTATTCTGTTTACAGTCTAATTTCATGTCCTTTGCATCATTTTCTTAAAGAATAATGCTCACACTGAGACTGAAATTAGATTATACATGTAGCTAAGAGAAATATTAACACTAATTATTATAAAGTGGTAATCATCTATATGACCTTTAAGGCTATTGATAAACCAGAAACTCTGATTGGTGCCAGTAGAGAAAAGAAACTTGAATATATCACGATTAAATGGTTGCTGTTGGTTTCAACTCTTCTATTTAATGATGCAGTTTTACAGGAAATTCACTTTAGCATAAGCTAAAGATGTGTTGAGTAAACACTTTCAGATGTAGTACAGAAGTTAAAATGTTCATAAAATGTTTAAGCATAGTTATACAGTATATGTTTATTTGTTTTAGCATATTTATTACTGTTTGCTTGCTTGCTAGGCATAATATATAATGTGTGCATTCCTTAATTGACCATTTCATCAAATACACCTACCATATACAGTATCAGTAATCTAGGTACAATCTTTTTTCTTGTCACTGGGTGGTAATATCAAGGGTATGTCTTTTATACCTTTAATATGTATATTTTTACCAGGGAAGGGGCATGTGGAGTACCTTTAATTAGCTTTTAGAGTAAAGCTTTAAATGTCAGTGGGCCTTAAGGTCCAATTTTGTACCTTAAATTATTTTTAAAGGTGCACTATATTCACGTTTCCTCGTAAAAGATACAGACTAAAAGGTACAAAAAGCTGTACCCTTGACGGTACCACCCCAGTGACAAGGAAAGTTTAGTACCATTTTTTGTTTGTCTGATACTGTGTGTATGGGGCAGGTGTAGTTACCTACTAAAGTGGCCACTGTTTGCATGTTTGGAAAGGACACATAAAAGGGTGTTCCAGGTTTTTGTCGCATACCTTTCTTTTGCAAGAGCGCTTCTTTGTATCCTTTGGCATTCTCGACTCGGCACGTGAACTTCTTGCTCTGGGTCCAGTCGGAAGCCTTGACGCGCACCTGGCTCACCGAGGTGAACCCTCCGCTCGCGCGCACCGCCGGGTATTGCACGACGTCAGTCAGCGCGCTTCCTTTCTCATCCGCCCATTTGAAGATCAGTCCGTCGGCGGAGGCCAAATCGCGCGTGACGCAGCCAAGAGTGATTAAACCGTCCGAGGCCGAGCCGCACTGCCACACGGGAAACAGGGACTGCGGGGGGCCTTGCACTGCTGCAGATAGATAGATAGATAGATAGATAGATAGATAGATCACAAACCAACACTAGATTTAATCTCTGCCTGGAAGCCAAAAATGAAATTGATTTTTTTTTTTTTTTTTAAATCAACATTTTTTCCTCTGCTACATTTATCAAAGTGGACTTTCTTCTACTTTCTAATCAGATAACACACCTACATTTTTAATGTACTCCATTTTACTCATCGTTTAAGTATGTAATTCATACAACTTTAATAATCTACAGTTCATTAATACTAATTCTTAATAATTAATAATAATTATTACTCATTCAGAAGTATAACAGCAATAATCATTATTTTTCTTAATAAACTTCCAAACAAACAAATGCATAGATACATACTGTAAATACATACATACATACTGTAAATACATTCATAGCCTACACACTGTAAACACATACATACGACCCATAAACGGTATCATTATAAACTCGGTCTCACCTCTCGCACAAACTCCGTACGCAGTTTTACAACTGAGATTTCGTTGCATTTCAGACGATTGACGTTGTGGGGAAGAAAAAGGGTACAATCACTAAACACGCCCTTTTCTTACGATTTAATCCGTTCTGGTAAGGTACGAATTGTAAGGTACGAATTTTTTGAAACATGAAACAAGTCACCAAAAGCTAAAACTAATAAATTTGACTTCTTTATATAAAAACGAGTATTTTTTTTTACATACAATTGTTTATTTTACACTGAAATCGACCAATTCATTATTATTATTATTATTATTATTATTATTATTATTATTACGGAACTTAGCAGAATTACACTCGTCACTACAGTATTTTGAAGCTAACGGTGCTTTCTTAAATTTTTTTAATTCTAAATCTTTTACTTTATAAACTTTAACCAACTGACTCATACTAAACATATAACCGCAAAATAAAGGCTAAATGCGCTGTTTTAAATTATTATATAATAATAATAATAATAATAATAATAATAATAATAATAATAATAATAATAATAATACATTTGTAAATTACAATAAGTAAAACCACTCAAATTATTTGTTAGGATTTTCTTTCACAGAAAGAATCCATCACAGAATCTATCGGTGTTTTTTTAATTTTAATTCTAGATTTACGCTACTTGAACCAACTGACTCCTATAAAGCAGAGAAGCGCAAAACAATCGCTAAATACATCATTTAAAATAGTTCATATTTTTCACACCAAATGATTTTGTAAATGATGAGAATAAGCGAAAACACGTCAAAACACAGAACATTAACAACGGGTCTTTTTTTTTTTAAACGTGCATTTTTAGCCTACACAAGTATGTCTAAAGCAGGAACAGATAACATTAAATGCACAATTTATTAGAAGTAGTAATAAGTCACTTACTTTAAACATAATAGTCTCGCAATCTGATAACGATAAAAAAGGACTAAAACATTATGTAAATACTTTTTGACGTCCGTTAACATTTTTTTCGGGTTTACATTTTAGACCATTAAATATCACTTTATGATCACAGAAATAAAGTTTGGGGTAAAAGCGCCGAATTACTTACCGCTTGTTACAGTGACAGCTGTGCCTCTTCCCCAGTAATCAAAAGCCCAGTTACACAGTGTTCAACTTCCAGCACACCTCACTACACTCAACTACACTACACTACATTACATTAGTAATATTATCCCGCTTATTGACGCTTAATACGCACATCATTAAAATAAATAAATAAATAAATAAATCCAACCAAATAGAGAACTTTAACTTATGAACTCTGAATAGTCCTACAGCTTATTAAAAAAATGATGTGTTTGTTTTTAACAGAAAAATTTGTAGCGATTTGTAGTATACTAACAGCGTTACCAATGTGTACTAAAAACTGAGTTTGAAAACTTAAACTCTTGAAATTTAAAAAAAAATCAAGTTTCAAGGGAACCTCGTGTTATTTTTCCGTTATTTTCTATAAAACGGTAGTACGTGCTAATGTTAATGTGCGATTTTCAAAAACGAAAATCAGGTTAATGTTCGTTTAACGGCAGGGATAAAATGTTTTTCTTACCAGAAGTAACGGTGACCGTCGTTCCCTTTCCCCAGTAGTCAAAACCGTAGTCACAGTGACACAAACCCACTCTGACATCGTTCAAAAAGACCTGACTGTCCGATCTATCCATATATTACTGATAACGTCTAAAAGTCCTTCACAAAAATCATATCCGAAAAGTTGGATGTTCGCGTTTCTCAGCGTTAAAGATCCACCAGGTGTCATTTTTCATTAAAACATAACAGCATATTGCTGATCGACCCTGGGTTTCATTTATACGAGTACGAATCGTAAAAATATAAAATGAATTAAAAAAAAAAAAAAAGCCCTAGACATGCTATTTTTTTCAACAATCAGATAGATTTTTCTCTTTTAAATGAAATGCGACATTTTCAAATGCAGTCGCTGAGAGCCATCTTCGTTTAACATTTTCTAAGCATTTTAACTGAAGAATATAAACCACTACACCAGGCTTAAACTGTTACATTTTTTTCCCAATTACTGTTGGTGTTAGAGAAGGCTAATCTAAAGAGGTTTGGCTTTAATTTCTTACCTGAAGTCACAGTCACCGTCGTTCCCTTTCCCCAGTAAGCAAAAGCACAGTGATAAGTTTTACGGCACTACCCGTACAATATGGGGACCAAATGTGCATACTAATATATTTTCTAAAATTGTGTAATTTTACGGTCATCGTATAAATTTAATCCTACCTGAAGTCACGGTTACTTGAGTTCCTTTTCCCCAGTAGTCAAAGTAGCCGTAGTAGTCACAGTGAATTAATTGGCCGATTCTCCGTACAAAATCGCTATTTTTGCAGCGCTGTCATAATTTTCTCTCTCATTATTATGGAATACTTGGCAGCCTTGCGCTTTCTTAGAGTTCACGCGCTTTAATATTTGTATTATTGTTTAAGTCGGTATTTGTTCAGAAATAAAAATAAGAACAGTAAAAGTAAAACACTTACCAGAGGTCACAGTCACTTGTGTTCCTTTTCCCCAGTAGTCGAAGTAGTCATCACGTTGGTTAATACTTCGGAGCAATAGAGCAAAAACCACTATGTGTGCCTGCAAGCCTAAAATGGATTTTTTCCACCAAACATTTAACAAGTGCTTTTCCCCCCGTTTGTTAATTTAATTAATATTAACTTATGAACTTCCTTGAATCCTCTACAAGTAATTCATACAAATGATGAATAATTCTTCACTGAGAATTATAACAGCAATAATAATAGCAATTCAAATTACTATTTAATTAATTAATTAATAAATAATGATAATGAATAATTTTTAATGAATAATAATGATCGTTAATTAATTCTTTGGTCTTCAGTAACCACTTATCCTTGTCAATTTATCCTGGCAACATGACAAGATGGGAGAATTCAACCTGGATGGGCCAACACCCTGGATGTGCCTACATTACAGGTCACGATCCTCACACAAATTAACACCTAGGGGCAATCTAGTCTGTCCAATCCACATATCTGCATGTTTTTGGGCAGTGGGAAGAAACCAGCTGAAGTAAAGCCATGTGAAAATGGGGAGAACATGCAGAAGCCCACAAAGACAGTAACTTAGGCTCAAACCCAGGACCCCAGAGCAGTGAAGCAGCAATGCCATGTACTACACCAGTGTTCCACCCTATTTTTGTTTTTGTTGATGTCAATATGAAGTCTATTAAGGGCAGAAGGATATCCATGCTGGGCAAGAAATCAGCTAGTAATTTAAGTGGGGTGCTGGCTGCACCAGGACAAGTTCTGGCTCACTCCCAATTAGGACCCATGTATTGTGGGTCTGGGGCACCTTTGGAGCAGCACAGTCAGAGCAGCAATGGTACACTATGCATGGGCCAAAGATTTAGTTCATTTATGGAAATCCTGAGCAGCAAAAGAAGCATAAGGCTAATGTCACAGGAGTGGCTGTCAGGCAAGTTCACTCTGGTTCTCTGTGAGGAATCACCCTAATCCTCCGTTGTTCTTCATGTCTAGGCTAAGACACCTGCAGTGCCAGTGGAAAGTGGGGAAACTCCACAGGACAGGTGGAGAAGAGTATGAGGAAGAGTACGAGGACAACTTCACTCTAGTCTTTTGCTGGGAAACATGACTGTATATGGTGGACTCAAGGCAACATCCAGTCCTAGTTCAGAGGAGCAACAACAGCAGCAAGCAAGGCTACTGAAAGAACTGTGGCAGAGAAGTAAATAGAGATACCAAGAGACAGATAGTCAGGAGCTGTGCGAACTGCTCAAGGCTTGCCTGGACGCACCACACTGACATTAATCAAGAAGAAGGATGGGGGCGTGTAGTTCTGCACAGATTACTACTGCCTCCACAGAGTCACCAGGCAGGACTCTTACCCGCTGTCCCGCATCAATGATGTCCTCGACTGGGCTGCTGGTTCCAACTGGTTCAGCTCCTTGGACCTGCACCTTTAGCACTCCAGAGGTGATCCAGAGGGTTCAAGGTTCTTTATTTGTCACATACATTACATACATGTGATATATTAATGTAGTGAAATGTTTTTCCTTAGTGCCTCGTCCCACAGTGCAACTGTGATACATAATAAAACAGAATATAATAAAAGCCGAATATAATAAAATAATATAATGAATAAAATAGAATAGAATCTCTTAGACAAAATATAGATGTTATACATAAAAATATGTAAAAATGTGTTTAGTAGCTTGAAAAGAGGAATCTTAGCAGCAGAGAACGTAGTGTGCAAAAGATGCAAGAGTTTTTGTTTGTCCGTAGTGCAACCGTTTGTGTATGTGTGTCTGTGTGTGAGGTAGTTAATATGCAGACTTCTCAAGTGTCCTCATTCAGTAGCCGGATTGCCTGAAGGTAGAAACTCCGCCTGAGCCTCTCCGGTAGCACTTCCCTGATGGGAGCACTGAGAAGAGACTGTTTCCGGGGTGGTGAGAGGCTTTTATGATCCTCCTGGACCTGCTCTTGCATCACTGGTTGTAGATGTATGTGATGCACGGAAGAGAAGTCCTGATGTTCTTCTCCGCTGCCCTCACCACTTTGGACTGTACATTCTGGTCCTTGGCCGTGGTCCCTCCAAAACAGGTGGTGATATTTCCGATGAGAAGACTCTCCAGAGCCCCAGTGTAGAAAGCCTTCAGCATCCTGTGAGAAATCCTGAACCTGGCCAGACGTCGGAGATGGTAGAGACACTGGTGCGCTCTTGTCGCCGAGCTGTGTGTGTGTGTAGTTCATGAAATGTCTACTGAGAGATGGACCCCAAGGTATTTGAAGCTGCTCACCCTCTCGACCGTGGCCCCATTGATCAACAGAGGGCTGTAGGTCCTCACCTGCTTCTTCCCGTAGTCAATAATCATCTTCTTAGTCTTGGTGACATTCAGGAAGAGATTGTTACTCCGACTCCATGTGGAGAGGATATTCACTTCCTCTAAGTAGGCCCTCTCGTCATTGTTGGTGATGAGGCCTACAACCACTGTGTCGTCGGCGAACTTCACCAGCCTGTTGGAGCTGTGTGTGGCCGTGCAGTCACTGGTGTAGAGGGAGTACAGCAGGGGGCTGAGGACGCAGCTCTGAGGAGCCCCAGTGCTGAGGGTGAGCATGGAGGAGGTGTTGTTTCCCATCCTGACCACCTGATGGTGGTAAAGACTGGTGCTAGACTTTTAGCACATGTCCAGGGATGTTGTCCGGACTGCATGCTTTCCTGGTGTTAACTTTGTTTTGCACCTTCCTCACATCCATTTCTGAAATGACCAGTCTTTCCTCCTCTCCAGCTAGACCTGATGGTTCATATTCACGGTTTTCCTGGTCTGTGCTGGTAACCTCGAACCGTGAGTAGAAGATGTTGGCTAGAGAGGCATTGACATTGTTAATTCTGGGGAGCTTGGGTTTGTAGTCTGTAAAAGTTTGCAGGCTCTGCCACAGATGCCTGGAATCTGCCTGCCTCTCTGTATTGCCTTTTGGCTTCTCTCACTGTTTTCCTCAGGTTGTAGGAAGCCGCTTTGTATTCATACATGTTGCCAGTCTGCAGCCCTGCATTGTAGGCAGCTGTGCGCACGTTCCAAGCCTTCCGCACGGATCGATCTACCGATGGCTTCTGATTGGGAAAAACCTTTACAGAGCGTGTGGGAATAATCTCTCCTATCAGAAACTCTGTATAACCGAGCACCACTGCTGTAAACTTGCTGACATCATCAGAGCTGCGCCAGAACATGTCCCAGTCTGCGTCCTGCAGCGCATCTTGTAGCGTGGCTTGCGATTGGTCAGACCAGCACCGCACCTCCTGCGTCACCAGATCTTCCCTCCGCAGCCTTTGTTTATATTTTGGGAGTAGTAAAATGGAGGCGTTGTCTGACTTACCGAGTGGCAGTGTTTTTATTGCCTTATAGCAGTCCCTGTGTTGTGTGTAAGGGCGATCGAGCATCCTTTCTCCCCGTGTACAGCAGGTTATGTGCTGGTACAAATCCGGCATGACCTTTGTCAAGTTAGCCTTGTTAAAGTCACCGGTAATCACCAGCGCTGCGTCCGGGTGCAGTGTTTGAAGTAGTCCAATGTCCCTGTGCGATATCTGTAAAGCAGTGTCTGTGTGTGCCTGAGGTGGAATATAAACAATCACGATCATGACGGAGGTGAATTCCCAGGCTAAATAAAAGGAACGGCATTTGACCGCGAGGTATTCCACGTCCGGTGTGCATAATTCCATAAGATGGTGGGTGCTCCCTAATCTGCACCATTTGTCGTTGATCATAACACACACTCCACCACCCCGGATTTTTCCAGAGTTCTCCATCCTGTTCATCAGGTGAAGGGAGAACCCAGGCAGCTGTACAGAGTGGTCCAGAATGGTTGGCGTGAGCCATGTCTTGGTGAGGCAGAGAGTGTTGTAGTCCCTGAAGTCTCGCTGGAACTGTATTCAGGCTCTAAGGTCATCGAGTTTGTTGTCGATGGACTGGACATTAGCTAACAGTATGCTGGGTATTGGTGTGGAGTATGCACTGGCTCGTACCCGGTTCCTCATGTCTGCTCTTTTTCCTCATCATAGTCGCTGCCTCCTCAGGAGAGTAAGTCCATTGTTTACCTGGCTCAGAGTGATCTCCAGAGGCCAGTGGAGGGACAGGATGAAAACAGGAATTATAGTGGTGAGTAAAGTCTATTCCAATGTTGATTAAAGTTTGTTGGTCGTATGTCATGTGTCCATGGGTTAGCTCAATAATAGTGTGAAAAACAAGATAAAAAACAAGGCAAAATACACAAAAGTTGCAGTGTGGGTTGGGAGCAGTAATGTAGGCAGCCTTCCTTAGCGGTGCCATCTTGGAATGTGGGAAAGAAAAGACAGTGAATGGTGTACTCTAAGAGGCCGATGGAACGAGTTCTGTCCAACCTGCCGAAGGACTACTGCATGGTGTATTTAGAAGACCTTCTCATCCATGTCCCCGTGTTCACCCTGCACATGGCCCATGCTGTTGGATTATGTACAAAACTTAGATGCCTAGATGGAGACTGTACATTCCATTTCAAGACAGCAGCAGGGGCAAGCAGCCACCAATATCAGGCTTATGACACTCAGTGCCAAGGGGAGCCACATGTGTGTTTTGGGAAACGAGTGTAGCTATTTACCCCACAGCAACACAAGGGATGCTGCTCCAAACTTCAGAGTGACTAAGAGGGGCTTTGTGTAGTGATTAGCAGGCTCACTGAGGTGTTGAACAGGGATGAGTACTGTAGTGGTATATGAGGATCGGCTCACCTTGTATCGTAATAGGACTAGTTGTCTTGTGTTGCAATTGCTGGGACACCTGACCCTTGAGAAGTGGGGTCTATGTATTGTTGCAGCACTTCCATCCTGAACACTCATTTACATACCTGTTTTCCTCTGTGGTATCTATGTTTGCCACTTCTGTGGCTAGCTGCCAGGCATATTGCTATTCTGTAAATGCTCATTGCAATTAGAAGAGCAATTGCATTGTTTTAACTGTGCTACTTGGTCATGCTGCTTCTTTGCTGACCCTGCAATATTTATCTATTGTGCCATTTAGCTAACAACAAAGCAACGTCTATGGCTAGCTGCTTACCTAACATGAGTAAACAGTTACCAGAAACAAAATTTAGCAGTACACACAGTTCACATGCAAATATACACATGCAAACATATGGACAGTTTTACTGTCCATTTATTTGCATAGTGTTGAAACAAACAAATAAGTCTATAAAAGGTTTTTTTTTTTTGGTTTTCCATTAGTTTTAGCTCTGTCAATGATAGAAAGATTTTTTTATACACACCTATACCCACAACCTAGAGAGACTCAGTGGAGAGAGTGACAGCATGTGTGTGTGCATATATATATATTACACACACACACACAATGACTAATTGGGGTGTAACATTAAAACTACATGCCTAATATTGTGTAGGCCCCCTATGTGCCACCAAAAAATGAATTCTGCCTGACCCATCAAGGCATGTACTCCACAAGATCTCTGAAGGTATGCCGTGGTATCTGGCACCAAGACGTTAGCAACAGATCCTTTAAGTCCTGTAAGTTGCGAGGTGGGGCCTCCATGGATCACACTTGTTTGTCCAGCACATCCCACATATGCTCGACCCGATTGAGATCTGGGGAATTTGGAGGCCAAGTCAACACCTTTTTTTTTTAAACTCTTTGTCATGTTCCTCAAACCATTCCTGTACAATTTTTGCAGTGTGACAGGGTGCATTATCCTGCTGAAAGGGGCCACTGCCATTATAGAATATCGTTGACATGATGGTCTGTACTTGGTCTGCAACAATGTTTGGGTAGGTGGTATGTGTCAAAGTAACATCCATATAAATTCCAGAACCCAAGGTTTCCCAGCAGAACATTACCCAGAACATCACATCTTCCCATAGTGCATCCTGGCACCATCTCTTCCCCAGGTAAGCGACGAACACCCACCCGGCCATCCACATGATATAAATGAAAATGTGATTCATCAAACCAGGCCACCTTCTTCCATTGCTCCATGGTCCAGTTTTGGTCGATTATAGGCACACTCGGCAGTGGACAGGGGTCAGCATGGGAACTCTGACCGATCTGCGACTATGCAGCCCCATATGCAGAAAGAGGCAATGCACTGTTTGTTCTGACACCTGTCTAACATAGCCAGCATTACCTTTCAGTAATTTGTGCTACAGTAGCTCTTCTGTGGGATTGGACCAGACAGGCTAGCCTTCGCTCTCCACTCGCATCAATGAGCTTTGGGTGCCCATGACCCTGTTTCCGGTTCACCGGTTATCCTTCCTTATACCTGTTTTTGGTAGGTACTAACCACTGCATACCAGGAACACCCCACCAGACCTGCTGTTTTGGTGATGCTCTGACCCAGTCTTCTAGCAATCACAATTTGGCCCTTGTCAAAGTCACTCAGATCTTTATGCTTGCCCATTTTTCCTGCTTCCAGCACATCAACTTCGAGAACTGACTGTTCACATGCTGCCTAATATATCCCACCCCTTAACAGGTGCCATTGTAACGAGAATTCTTTGTAGCATGGATTCCACAAGATGTTAGAAATATTCCATTGCAATTCTGGTCTGTGTTGACATGATTGCAACACGCAATTCCTACAGATTTTTCAGGTGCACTTTCATGCTGCAAATCTCTCTTTCTACCACATTCCTATGGTGTTCTACTGAATTCAGATCCGGTGACTGGGAAGACCACTGAAGAACGCAGAATTCATTGTCTTGTTCATGAAACCAGTTTGAGATTAATTTTGCTTTGTGACATGGTGCAATATCATTCTGGAAGTAGGCATTAGAAGATGGGTAAATTGTGGGATTACACATTGTCAGCAACAGTACTCAAATAGGCTGTGGCCTGCAAGCTATGATTGGTATTAATGGGCCCAAAATGGGCCCAAGAAAACAATCCCCACACCATTATTCCACCTCCACCAGCCTTGACTGTTGATACGAGGCAGGTTGGGTCCATGGATTCATGCTGTTGGTGCCAAATACTGACTCTACCATCTGTGTGCCACAGCAGAAATTTTTCCAGTCTTCAACTGTCTAGTTTTGGTGAGCCTGTGCCCATTGCACCCTCAGCTTTCTGTTCTTGGCTGACCAAAGTGGAACCTGACATGGTCTTCTGATGTTGTAGCACATCTGCCTCAAGGTTCGACGTGTTGTGCATTCTGAGATGCTTTTCTGCTCACCACAATTGTACAGAGTGATTATCTGAGTTTCTGTAGCCTGTCAACTCAAACCAGTCTGGCCATTATCCATTGACCTCTCATCAGCAAGGGGTTTCCGTCTGCAGAACTACTGCCCACCAGATGTTTTTTCTTTATTGCACCATTTTGAGTAAACGTTAGAGACAGTAGTGCATGAAAATCCCAGGAGATCAGCAGCTAGGGAAATACTCAAACCACCCTTAGTGGCACCAAAAATCATGCCACGGTCAAAATCACATTCTTTCCCCATTCTGATGGTTGATGTGAACATTACCCTGTCTGAAAATGGCCATGGTCTTCTCTCATTCTGCAACCCCATTTCATGTGTTGTTTCTCACTTTCTATCTCTTTATTGCAGGCCCCTGTCCTAAACAATATCCAGGCCCTGTGTACTAGGTACACAGTCTTTACCACCTTTGTGCTTTCTTTAAGCATGGCTAAGGCATATATGTCTTTTTAACCCTAACAGTGAGAGAAATAATAATTATTAGCCTCATAACCATAAAATGAAGGTACCTGTCATTCTAGGGGTCCTGGTAATTGTGATAGATGTTATTTGTGTCTTTCCTTGTCTCAGCATAGGAAATATGCTTGGCATCATGACAATAAAGTAAGGGTGCTAATAATTTGGCCTGCACTGTTTCTGTATAACATATAGTCCTTGGTGCTCCAGTTGGTGCTCAGTGTAAGTGGCTCACAGGCTTCGTCAGGAAACACCTGCATCATGAAGGGCAGTGTCTCCATTTCCGGCACACTCCTTAGTATTACATGAATAACTCATAGTTAACACCACTGTAACTACTTCAAATTCTACTTTAAACTTTAGTTGAATTTTTTCCCCCCTAAAAACAGTAGAAATTCTAGAAGCAAAATATACAGCATCAGCAATTATATTATTGTATGCAAAAATAAAACCAATAAATGTTAGTAGGTGATGTGAAAAGCTAGATGTATTTTAAGAATTTATGAGCAGCTGAAGTTTTCCTATGAAACATTACCAAAGATTACTAGAAGAAAAAAACTACAAACTTCAAAGTTTAGTATCTTAAACCTACTATCTTTACTATATCCTATCTTAACCTTTATTTTGAGCAATTGCTGGCTACCTTAGCAGGGGCCTCCTCTAGCAGAATAATAAGAGGCTCACTTCCCTAATTTTCTTAATTGTATCTGGAAAAAAGTGCACGTAATACTTGACAGCTGATTCTGGGAAAAAAAAAAAAAAGCTGTAGTAAAAAAGCTTTAACTGAGCTCGAGTTACTGTCTGTGCAGAATTTTGAAGGCTCGTCACATGGTTTTCTTCCTGAAAGCATGAACATTTGGTACAACTACTT
This sequence comes from Pangasianodon hypophthalmus, assembly GCF_027358585.1. NCBI lineage: Eukaryota > Metazoa > Chordata > Actinopteri > Siluriformes > Pangasiidae > Pangasianodon > Pangasianodon hypophthalmus. Next base: position 22,037,503 of record NC_069722.1, on the reverse strand, counting down.
ACAACAGGTAAAGTTGGGACTCCAAATGATCCCCAGCTGTGAATTTGTGTATATGTGTCATGCCCTGAAATGGACTGGCGGCCTGTCTAGGGTGTATTCCAGGAATACTCCTGCCTTGCGTCCGGTATTCCTGGAATAGGCTCCGGATTCTCCGCAAAGTGGACCAGGATCAATCATGAATGAATAAATGAATAAAGGAATGAAGAATGAAGGAACAACATTTATTTTTGTGCTTTTCTGGCTTCTTTCTGTCTCCTTTCTATGAATGTGTTTAGAATCTGTTGATGGTATTCAAATTAAAGCTTCTGTGACAGGATTATCAATAAACTGTATAAAATAATTTACTATTGCATAAAGTTATTATTGGTAACCTGCCTTAAGACATTTCATTCTTTCAGCAGCAAGACACCCTCTGTATTAGTTCAACATGAACTACATAATCTTATTTTTTTAAATATTAAAAATACGGTGTGAACTCAAACTATATCTGGCTTGCTGAAATATCACAGGCAATTCTCAACTACCAAACATAAGAGTTCAAAGTTGATTCACTGTTTGATATTCAAAGGCCTTCAGTTTCAGGTTTTTGTAATGGCATAAACCACTGTGCCACCCAGCTGCTACCCACCACAGTGATGCACTCCGTGACAAAAACAACTCCCATATGTTGACTGAGCAAATGTCTTACAGTCACTGTCAAAATTATTAGTTAAATTAAATTGATTTCATTTTTTAATTAAAAAAAAGTGGAACATGGAAAAGTGATTAGCTCCCAAAAGGATATTTAAATATACTTTTTTTATTGCCCTCTGTTTCCAGTAATTATAATGTTGCCATTTCCTGTATCTATGAAGTATAAATGCAAAGTTGCACACCTGTAAAAACACTGTCATACAGCATGATGTGGAAAACGAAAGAGCTTTCCAAAGCACAGTTTCAGAATTGCACAGTTTAATCCATGAAGTTGTCAAGTCCACTGTTAGAGAGCACCTCTATAATATTCATGAGATCTATCAGTCAGGATTTAGGCCTCATGACAGTACTGAGATAGCACTTTTAAAGTGGTAAATGACCTACTACTGGCCCCTGATCATCATCATTGTGTCTCCTTGCTTGTGTTGCTTGACTTTAGTGTAGCTTTTGATACTACTGATCATATTCTCCTAGATTGTTGGAGTTAAAGGAACAGCCCTCTCCTGGGTCAGGTCTTATTTGACTGATCATTATCAGTTGGTACATGTAAATAGTGACATCTCTATGCACTCTAAAGTGAAGTTTTGTGTTCTGCCCACTGCTGTTTTCTCTATATATGCTACCTCTGGGTACAATTATTCTTAAACATGGCATTAACTTCCACTGTTATGCTGATGATGCACAGCTATATGTTTCAGCAAAGCCAGTTGAGAGACACCAGCTTAATAGTTAAGGAACATGCAAAGGACCTTAGATACTGGCTGCTGAGTAACTTCCTCCACAGTCTCAGTTTTGAAATCTAGGTTGAAAACCTATTTGTTTAGTCAAGCTTTTTGTTAAGAGCTTTTCTCTTGGGTAAAGGTACAGATCTGAAGGGTTCATGGGCATAGAGTGTTTTGGTAGAGTGGTTTGGTACAATACTTTTAAGAGTTGACATTGTCACAAAGCACTATATAAATAAATTTGAATTGAACAGCAAGCTGTTGCACCAAAGAGCAAGACACCAAGTATTCATTGTCACTGTATTCACTACAAGTATTCAGTAATCAGTAAAACTGTGATTGGAATCGTGTGGTGGTCAGATGAGATTAAATATTTTGGAATGTTGTTTTTAAGGCACCACTTCATGTGAATTTTGTAAAATCTTTTTTTAAGTCATCTGGAAATGTCTGCTGACACACATCAATCTATTTTTGTTTTATTTAAAAAAAAATTAGCGACTGACAATATATGCAGCAGAAGCACAGTCTCTGAACTGAGGCTTTAACTAACACCACGGGAAAACTGAACCTGTAATTAGCACAGCAGCAGGAAAAGAAGCTAGGACAGACACTTGGGCAAGAAAAGGTGGTGCTGGTGAGGTAACCAACATCAGTTTAAATAGTTTTGTGAAAATAAGTTGTGACATTCATAGAAATTTCTTGGCATTAGATAATTATATTGCAACAACTGGATAAAAGACTATAATGTTCTCTGATGTCTCTAATATCTATTCCAGAAGAGAAAAATGGCAAATAGTAGTTAAAATAAAAATCTATGCTAGATTAATATTAATTCTAGGTAGTCTGTAGAGAGATGTTCCAGAATGACGATGCCCCTGTGCACAAACTGATGTCCATAAAGACATGATTTGTCAAGGTTGGTGTGGAAGAATTTGAGTGGCCTACATAGAGCCCTGACCTCAACCCCACTGAACACCTTTGGGATGAATTGGAATACTAACTCGCCCAACATCAGTGCCCGACCTCACTAATGCTCTTGGTGATGAATAGGCATGTATGGGTGTGATGGTCACATCTCCGCATACAGTGTATACAAGCTATCTTAACAAGTAATTAAACTATATATAAACATACTGACTAACTGATAATTAATTATAGCAAAACTGTGGATTTAAAAAAAAAAAAAAGAAACACTCTCCCAGTGAGTTCATAGCCCCCTAAAAGCAAGGTCTGTGCTAAGCCCCTGTTGTCTTCAGATAATATATCTGAATGACATCTTTTTTTTTTTATTTTAACCCCACATGAAAAAAATACCATTCTTGGCATCATGACCAGAAAGTGAGGGTGCAGGGCTGCAGGGCACAGTTGCTGTATACTTTATGGTACTTTCCAGTTAGTGCTTAGTGCAAGTGGCTTAAAGCCCACATCAGGAAACACCTGCATCATGGAGAGCAGAATTTTACATTTCCGGCAGGCTCCCTAATGTTACATAAGTAACTCGTAGTTAACTGACCATTTTAGCAGCAGGGTTTTGTCATTTATTTACATTTGTAAATCAGACATTTAGTGAAAGATTTATTTCTTTTTCTTTTATTTTATTTCTTAACTTTTTTCCCCCTTGAAAACAATGTGTACGCTCTAAGCATACATATTCAGCAAGAGTAATTCTTCAATTATTCACTGTATAAAACATTTTGAAAAACCAATAACAACTTTTAATAAACTATAAGACAATGTTAAAAACTACAGTATATTGAGGCATTATGGTAATGCAACTGAACAATCTGCAAGGGACTGGTGTCCAATCCAGGATGAATTTTCCCACCGTGATGGCTATGGCTGTCTCCATGGTGTTGCTTAAATAAAAATATTATATTGAACCTTATTCAAAACTGAAGTAATTCTCTTTTCTTTTAAAACATTAGTTAGTTATTAGTATTTTAAACACTAAAAGGGACTTAAAGCATGTTCTGCACAGGCCTATGGGTTTTTGTAATGTAAAGTTGCACATCTGTAAAATCCTTTTGCCATCCAACACCATGTGAAAAATCAAGAGTTTTCGATACAAAGACAAATAGTCATTGTAACACGCAAAATGTATTGCATATAATTCACCAAGCATCACTGGAAATACAATAGGAATCATATGTTATGGTCAGATGGAAAAAAACTCAAACTTTTTGGCCACGCACACTTTTGGGATGTAGGTGATTAAAAGAGCACTACACCTGGTAACTGCTGTAAAATATTAAGATGCTGTGGCCTGTTTTTCAGCTAGTGGGTTAGGGGATCTTGTGAAACCGATAGCACGAATTCTGCTGAGTATCAGTATATTTAGGCTGAAACCCTGGTTGCCTCTGCCAGGAGGTTAAGACTTGGCGGTAGATTGATCTTTCCACAAGACTCCAAACATGCATACATATCAAGACAGAAAGAGTTGCAAGAAAGACTATACAAATACTATACAAAAATAATAGTTTTGTAAATACTATACTAACAAAATGGTGCTTGAAATGTGTTGAAACAGTGTTTAATTAAATAAAAGTGTTTCAGACAATACTTTATGAAAACACATTGACAAAGTATATGGAAATCGTTTAATTAATTCATTCATTCATCTTCACTAACCACTTTAGTATTAACTAACTTTTATGAACTCATCAAAGCATATGGTTACTTATAATAAGTATGCACTATTAATCATTGTTATCTAAACATATTTTATTAGTCCACAGTAGTTCAGTCTCAGGAGCAGGTTTTTGTAATGGCTTAAAACACTGTGCTGCTATACCCCCCGTATAGTACACAGTGATACGCCCCACTACAAAAACATCTATGTTAATACATTAAATGTGGCTTTAAACTCATTCTTCTAATTGTCCAAAGTTGTACAAATACAAACTGTTGCCTGCTGTTACCTGCATGATTAATCATTTTACTTATTATTTTATATTATATTTATATAAATAAAATAATAAGTAAAATTATTAATAAAATAATTTGATGATGGACAGTATTTTCTTAATTTACTGCTAACTTTGAATATATATATATATATATATAAATAATTTTTTTTATCTTTTTCAAAGTTAGCAGTAAATTAAGAAAATACTGTGCATCATCAAATTATTTTATGGTCAGTTTGCATCTGTGTGCATTTTTTGTGAATATTTTCCTAGCACTGTGCATTTATTTATTTAACCTGGTCCAGGGTTTTGAGCATGTGACGAACCCCATTCACTTATTTTCACATGTTTAATTTTGCACTTCTGTTTTTTTTTTTTTTTTCATTTTCTCGTGTTCTCATATTATTCACATGAATTGACGCGTGTGTTTAGTTTACAGTATAACGTGTCAGTAGTTCATGTGAATTTTCCCCCCGAGGTGAAACTGCTCGTGACTGGAGGTTTTTGTGCCTGTGCGAATCAGCGTGGTCGTAGTTATCACCACGATATACTGCTGGACAAAAACCACCGGAACAAATTCACTTCTGGCCTGCACGGAATTCAGGTGAGGAAAGTTTAAATATGGATGCACTTTTGGAAAATTAAGAATGTTTAATTTTTCTTGTATTCGTTTGGTAAAGCTTCGATTGCATGTAGGTTTTATATATATATATATATATATATACACACACACACACGGCTCCATTTTATTTATTCATTTATTTATAAATAATGTGGGTTTAAAGATTTATTTAAAAATATATTAATAAATATGAATTTATTAATATATTTTAAATATACTATCGCTTATTAGGCAGTGGTTGTACATAGGCTACTCAAGAAATCTCTTTTCTTAGCTTTTAGCGTTCTTTAACAAGGATTTTTTTTTTTAAAAAAGGAGTTTGTAAGCATGTTGAAAAAGTCTGTCTTTCCAAACCTCACAATATAAGTGAACCCTAAACAATTAAACCGACAAATAAAAAAGTTGTAAACAACAAAAGCGAGAAATGATATTTTCCTTATTAATAATCCTTATGCATATTGACTATCGATTTAGAATTAAACTGTGGAGAAAATAAGATTTTGCAAATTGGTCAGAAATGTGAGCAGGCAATGAACATATGAATGTAGCCGATTTACTGCAGCTCCAACAAACTGAGCGTCTCGTAAGAAATTCGTACGAACTGAAACGCAATGCAAACCCCGCCCCTAAACATGCCCAAAACTTTTAACACAAATTAAGTCGTGAAAATAGTTACGAATTGGCAGTGAGAGACCGAGTTGCACATGATTCTGTCCATGTGCTGCAAACTGTGCTGTTTTACTCCAAGCCCACTTTGTGCCCTTTCTACCCTCATTATTACCATGAAGAGTATTAACCAGTTACAGACAAAATATTAATAGGTTTATATTAATATGTCGTTGATTTAAAAAATAAAAAAAATTAAAAAAAGAGGGTTGCTCTAAAGCACTGTAGTATTATTGGAAAGGAAATAATTTAAATCCATTTAAAACACTACTAATAATAACAGTTGATAAAACAAATTGTGTAAAGTTATAAATGAACAAATACTGCTTAAATTAGAGCTGATCAGATCAATAAAGGCTTTTCTAACTTGAAATGTAACTGTAGTTTGTGCAGATGACGTGTTTGTGGAATCGTTACACCTACATCATGCTGTACTCGTGACATGAGCACTATTAGCTCACAGAGGAGAGAGAGAACAACAGACGAAAGAAACAAGAAGCAGGTCTGATAGTGGGATAAGACAGAAGAGATGGACTGGCAGTTCTGGACTGAGAGATGCAGTGGATTTGACATGGATCTGGGTGATGAAGCAGCTTCTCTTCCAGGCATTTAAAAGTAAATCGGTGCAACATTTGCATGATAACCCACCCATCAAGGTACAGAAGTCCTTTAATTCATTACACTATGTGACTACTTAACAGTGATGTACTGTGAACTTGATATCAGTAAAAGGTCTGTACTCGCAGAATGAAAGCTACTGAACATGTTGCTGGGGTGGTATTATTCTCAAGCCTACACTGTTACTTCAGTATGTATTTTTTTTTTTAAACCTACAAAGTTGTCTAGAACTTTACAAGGTTCAGTTATGTATCTCCAGTGTGTGGTAACTGACAAGCCCATTCATTAGACAGGCTTTTTTCTTTCTTTTAAAATGTAGCCTATAATCTGGATAAAAAACAGCTTCAGGATGTTGAGGGTTTTTATCTTTCTTTTTTTTTTGGTCTACATTGCCTCACCAATTTAATTGTTATGGCTAAAATGTGGTTACATGAGCTTTTTATCAGCATAAAGGAAGCTTCGGGGTGTTTTTCTCTACAAAAAACACGTAGCGTGAAAGCGTCTTATATCAGTGTACATTTTATCTCACATAAGTGACGAATATCAGACGCAGAATTAGCATTAATTCAATTCTACAAAGAAACTAACCAGATACAAAAAGAAAACACGATAATTTTAACTAGCTAGAAGTTTATAGCAGCCCTAAATTAGGTGGTTTAATGTTAAATATTATGTAAAATGCAAACATCAATATTTTCCCCTCATATAACGTTAGCAAGCGTACTTTTTGTCAGAAGGCTAACGAATATCAAACGCAGGATTAGCATTAACGCGACTCCAGTGCTAGCGAGCTAATGTTAGACAGAAAACACGAGGTCATTTAACTAGCTAGAAGTAGCTTTACTAGTTATATAACAGCCCTAAATTAATATCAAATGTAAATGTACACCAAGTAATCTAATTTAGAGCTACTATATAACATTTTTCCCCTCAGATAACCTTAGCCGGTGTACATTCTGTCAGCAGGCTAACATTGCCTATACGTTAAAGGTTTTTCCTGACAATGTTAATACAAAAATATAATTCCAAAAGATTCAACTAAATTTAAAAAATTAAGTTATATGTGAATAAAAACGTTCTTACAGTTGCACCTGATTTATTTTACTTCAGACTTTTTCTGGCTGTTGTTCTGTCTCGATAGACGAAGTGGAGAAAATTCCAGAAAATGAATCTTTCAGGTCCGCATACCCAACCCAGCATGCTGGAGGTTTCCCCATTGTCAACCCAAATTTGGGTCACGGGAACCCAGCTACCTGACCCAACAAGCTAAACCCAGCAAGTGAGCTGTACAAAGAAGCCAGCATTTTTAGAGGGCATGGAATGGAGAAGAATACTGTATAAGCGAATGGCCAGTGTGAACAAACATTGGCAGCATGGATGTACATTTAATCTGTCAAATAAAGGAAATACTTGATTATCCCAATTTGCTATAGGAAACCAGACCAATTTTCAGAATACAAACATTCACATGAAACTTATTTGCCGCATACTGTATACCAGTGGTTGCTGGATGTGGATGCAGCAAAATATTTTAGCAGACCAAACTGAGTAGGCCTACTTGGGGAAAAAAATAAAATAAAATACTGTAGCAGAGAGTATTGATAGACATATGAAAAGAAAGCGACTCAAATCATGAACTATCTTGGCTTCTTTGGCAGATCTTCTGTTGCAGTTTGTCCAAATCTCATGCATTTATATAAATTATTTAGTAAAAGGCAGCTCATCAGACCAGAGACTAGCTAAGACTTTCAGAGACTGACGAAGCAAAGCATAACCACCTCAAATTCTTATTTATACCGATAAACTAAAGCAAAGGGTATTAATTAAAAAGGTAACATGTCATTGATTCATGTTTTATAGATGCTTTACAAATTTTAGTTGATTACACTTGCTATAAAATATGAAAAAAAAAAATCAAATTTTAAAATGATGTAACATGTGACTTCTCAAAAAGACAAATGTAATTCAATCATAGCTAACATCTTCAGCTAGTGATTATTAAAATTAAGATGTGGAAGCATTTGACCCACTGCATAAATCCTTTCATGTGGAGAAAGGGTGGAATGAGGAATTTGCATAACAAGGCAGTTATTTCTCACAGGGCAGAGAGGAGATCAGAAGAAGAGGCCAGCTCATGATTCGTCTCAGAGAGAAGCTTTGTAGTACTTGCTATGTGCTTTCATTCTGTTCATCTGTGCGAGGTGTGGAGATTTGCAAGCAGTATTGGTTATTGGGATTTTCCTCCAACAGCAGATCCTTAAGTGCCTTATTACTCTTATGCCACTGCAATTTGCCAGCATTATTTTAATCAGTGAATAGTTACATTTGATGTTGTGGAAAATCCACAAAACCAGTTCCTGTTACCGTTCATGTTATAGCAAATATAAGCAGCCTCTCTTGATACATATTTAGTGAAAACTTCACTGTACGAGTGACTCGTTTAATAGCAACATGTTTTTGATCTGCTTAGCCTTAAATTATGCAAATCATACAACATACAAGTCTTTATGAACGTGTTGTTTATAATAAATATTTCTGTGGTGCAGTTTCCTACTGAGGGAATATTTACAGCTCATGAGCTTGTGTAAGTTTTTGTACAGCTCCGGAGTCTGTTGTGTCAGTGTGAATCTCGTGCCCAGTAATAAACAGCCGTGTCTTCAGCTTTCAGATTCTTCACTTCTAGGTACAGCATGTTCTTATTGGTGTCTTTAGTGATGGAGAACTGGCCCTGCAGATACTGAGAGAACATAGTGCCAGTGCCAGTGCCAGTACCACTGCCAATGCGCTCAATCCACTCCAGCCCTTGTCCTGGTTTCTGACGGCTCCAGTGCGACCAAGCTGAAGTTTAGTGAAACGTGTCAATTTAATAATTGATCCTTATTTTAAAGAGACAAAATATAAATGATCTTCACATTAAGCACAAATCACATAGGAAAAATGTTAGGTGTGTGTATAATATATTGCAGTGTTGTCCTTTACAGTCTTTACATGTGTTTCACTGTGTGTTTTGGTGAAGGAGAGTTTAAGCTTGCATTCTAATGTATTATTTGTCAATTTGATCATCCTTGCATTTTCATTGAGGATAATGTTTTTTCTTAAATTTTTGTACAGCCCTCCCACTGAGGTGTACAGCTGTGCCTGTCTTTGCATAATAATAAACAGCCGTGTCTTCTGGCACCAGGCTGCTGATATCCAAGTAAAGCACATTGTTTCTCGTGTCTCTGGCGATACTGAAGCGAGTTTTAAAGGAAGCTCCAGAGTTTATGCTTCCACCACCCCATATGATCCCAATCCACTCCAAGCCTTTTCCTGGAGGCTGCCTGATCCAGCCTGTGCCGTAGCTGGTGAGGGCATAACCAGAAATCTGACAGGACAACTTCACTGAGGCTCCGGGAGGTTTAACCTCAGCAGGAGACGAGGTCAGACTGATGCCATGCACATCTGAGAAGAGGAGAGCGGTAAAACGTACAGAAGCTATCATGGAATGAGACCTTTGTTGTCCCCAGGAACAAAGTTCACCACCCTTCACAACTTCTACAGAACCCAGCTTTAATAGACTACATTAGGCTTATTTACATCTCCTGTACAGACAATGACTTTTAAGATGATGCTCCATAGTTTGAAAACTTGTTGCCTCTTTTAATGTCATTCCAGGTCATTATGATTCTTTTGATCATTTAACAGGTAACAGTGTGAGTATATCAGTAACAGCAGGTATATTGTGTTTGGCATGTGTGTGATCGCTATTGAATTTCCTAATGGTTGGTATAATGTGAAGTTGAGTACAATGTATTACATGCATGTTACCAAAATTCCTGACTAAAGTTCTAACTTAACCTTGTGCAAAGTCTTGCAAAGCACATAAATCAGAGACCAGAATATTAATGTCAGAGGAGGAGAATACAGTTAACCCCCTGCCCCAAGATCCTGCTGATTGGAGCAAACACTTTGGGGTCAGCCCAACTGGAAAGGGTTAAAACCCCCTGACACAAAGGAAACTCTGAGTCTCATCCAACACATCTTTGCAAGAGTCCATCAGCATCTTCAGGGAGTCTCTACCAACATCTTCAAGGAGTTCTATTCAACTAACAGGTCAAGAGAGTCTCCATCCACATCTGAAGGAAGTCTCATCAACCAAGAGCTTTAGAAGTTAATCACGAGAAGATCACGCTTGCTCAGAGACTCCGCATCCAGACTGGTTCTTACAAAGCCTCCAACTCTCGCCTTCGCACCGCTATGAACCATTCATCAAAGTTTTGCAACCCGCCTACGAGACTCCGCCGGGGTCGTGCCTCACTCCTGTTTATCAGCCCCACTGGTCTTTCGGGAAGCTACATAAGGCCAACCAGACCGCCGACCAATCATCAGTACAACATTAACAATTAAATTATCATTGAATATGTCTTTGCTTTTACTTAATTTTGCTTTCATGTTCAGCCTTAAGTACTAGCCAGAGATAATGAAAAGAAAAGGCTGAGAATTTTACAGAGGAATTTTGCCTGTTAATGGAGTAAGACCAAAGGGGAAATCAAACTGAGCACTAAAATGAATTTGTTGTTTATAATAAATGTCTCTTGGGGTGCAGAGAATAGTTACAGCTCATGAGGATATGCTTGCGTTGCTGGAGTTTGCTGCGTCAGTGCGGCTTTCGTGCACAGTTATATCTGTATGGCACTCCACATAAACGGATTTAAAAATGTTTTTTTTTTTTTCAGGAGATGTTTATTTAGCATTCATGGAAGGAGTCTCCAGTGTCAGGACTTTGTATCAGTCAGAGGTAAAGCTATAACTAAGTTTTCAGAAAGTCTTCAGGATGGAAGGCTTTTTAGTTTCTCAGTAACATAAGCTGCAACTTCATGAGAAGAAAAAAAAAAAAAAAAAAAAAAAAAAGAGAGAGGCTGGTGAGGGACCAACTACTAACATAAGTGATAAAAGGAACTAACTTGTTTTGTGGAAGTTTCATTGCATTACATGTAACTATTAAGAAAAAAACCCTACAAAATGTTGTCTTGAATTAATAAAAAACAATTATTCCCAAAACAGTGTGATAGAGGAATAAAACACTTTGAGACATGCTGTTATTGTTACAGGACAGTTCAGTGTGGAACCAATTGCAGAGTGAAAAACCCCTGCTTGCTTAGAAATAAATGGGCAAGCAGGGTTTATATATAGGTAAGAAGATGGTTTAGGGAAGGTTCTGGGTGTGTTTTGTGCACTTTTCAATTGTGCATTATATCTTTGTCTTAGTTTCATTCTCTTTTCTTGGCCATGCCTTAGATCTCTCTTGTCCCTTCTTTCCTCCATTTTCTTTCTGCTTTTCTTTTCAGTTCCTTTTGTAATTCTTTTTTAGCCTTCCTTTCTGTTTCCTTTACCTCAAGCAAAGCCCTAACATACCATACCAGTCACCCCTCTACAAAGGTGCGACAAAGGGCTGTGTTCAAGGCTGGCCTTAAGTAACCTGCCTGGCAGCTGCAGGCAATCCAGGTTAATCAGGCTGGAGAATTCTGGGTAACTGAGTTCTCCCGCACAGCCGCTCTCACTGTGCGCCGCTGCCGCCCCCTGCTGACTGCCGGCGGTGTAGAGAGTCCTCTTACAGTTAGAGGAACACAATCAACTTCAGAGTGGTACGAGGAACTCAGCAAAGCTTCAGGACACCACCCTGTTATTGATTATTTTCAGCACGCCTCCAAGTGTTTTATTCCTTACTAATACACAAATGCTTTTTGTTAAATATTGTAGAGAAAGCTGTCATGTGGAGTGTCTTTCTATTTTTAATATTTGGAAAAAGGTTTTCCTTATAAATATGTTCTAAAGTGACTAGGATAAAAAAAAAAAAGATCTACTTCCATATTATGAAGGGGTTTGTGTACAGCTCTGCAACCTCATGTGTCACTGTGCTTCTGTAGCGCAGTAATACTCTGCTGTGTCTTCTGTCCTCACTCTGTTCATGTGCAGATACACCTGCATCTTACTGTTGTATCTGGAAATGGAGAAGTGGCCATTAACTGCACTGGAGTAATATATGTAACTGCTAGTGTAGATAGTTGCAAAAAATTCCAGCCCTTTTCCAGGAGCCTGTCTGATCCAAGCCATGTAATATCTACTAAGGTCAAATCCAGATGCTGTGCAGGTCAGTTTATGAGACCGATCAGGTTTAATGATCACTGAATCAGACTTGATCAGTGTCTGACTGCAGGAATCTGAAATACAAGAATACACAAAGATAGGTGTTAAAGTAAAAAATAAAAAAGACAGAAAGAATTTTTTTTTAAATTATGAAATAAATAATAATGCTAACATTGAATGAACTTTTGCTAGAGCAAAGTAACTCAAAACTCTGCCTAGTCCCATCTCAAAGAATTAAAATGATTATTGTTGCTGTAACTGAACACAAACTGCTAGTATGTTGTTGAGCTGAATGTATATCAGCATAAATTGTTAAATACAGGATTTAGTTTGCATGGCACGCCCACTAGAGACATAAAACGATTCCCAGAGAAATAGCCATGAGGAGAAAAAGCTCACTGTAAGACTCCAGCTGTGTTTCATGCTGTCAAGTCCATAACTGCTCTTTACTCATTAGATATCATGTTCTTTTAGTACATCACTGTGTATCACTGTAACACCCAGAAAAACATGAAGTTTTCTGATCACTGATAATCACTGAACAACATTAACATTTTAGAAACTGTCATTTTTCAGCTGTGTGTCTAATCTAGGTTATCCAACAGAAACTGAATGTAGTTCCAGAAATAATGCAGGTCACAAATCATCACTGAATTTGATTGAATTTGAGAGATTCTTCTTTCAGTCCTGTTAGATTCTTTGTTTTAACAAATAAGAAGCTTAAGACTGTTGTTATTGAGTGAGTTTATGGAGTGTCACTAGAATATAACAACATTAAGGAATAAAGGAATTAAGTAAGGAATAAAACACCTGGGGGCATGCTGTTATAGGAAACAATCAAGGGCAAGGTGGTGGGATTCAGCCTCATTTGAAGCGGTGTTAATGTTATACCCTTAAAGTTAATTATTTTCCTACAGTAGCATGTGCTGAAGTGTTTTATTCCTCTAATACCTCTCTCTTATGTGTAGTGTATTTAGACAACATAAGGAGTTAGTCATTAAGAGAACATTTTTTTCCCATTATTGAGTAAAGTTTTGTATTAGTTTTTGTTAAATGTTTAAATGATCTCAATGTTTGGGTTGAAGTGTCTGTAATGTGGGGATTAGTTAATCAGTTAAAATTCCGTATCATTTAAATACAGGACTGAAATTTGATGAAGATGATGTTTTTGTGCAGCGCTGCAGCTTGTTGTGTCAGTGTGCATCACGAGCGCAGTAATACACAGCTGTGTCTTCAGTCTGCATGTTCTGTCCCTGTAAGGTCACACTGTTACTGGAAGTGTCACAAGAAGAGCATGTAGCTAAAGCTTTTTATTGGTGGCATTAAAACTGGGCTCAACATTTAACATTATAATCAAACTGTGCAATAGAAAATGCCCCAGTCAAATCATTTTCATTCTGGTATAGACTGCCCTCTACAGGCTTTAACTGATACAGAGAGGAATTGCTGATTTCATGTTGATGAGATTCTAGGTTAGATGTTCACGTCCACCTTCTCAGTCACTACTGAAGACTTGTTATGGAGATCAAGTTTAGGGGGCGTGTCACTCTGTGTAATCACCTGACAACACTGTCACTGATAGGCTGCATGAATCTACAGTCTGGGCTGAACCAGATGTAACTGGTAAAGTCACAAATCCCAGGTCCTGTGGTCAGAAGGTGTTAGTTACATTTCTATAACAGCGGCTCTGACAGTTGTTCCAGCTGCAAGATTTATAGAGAGGCGCTCATTCTAATATTTTATCTTTTCTATTCAATTTAGACAGAGACTTATATAATGGACGCTCAACGTAACTGAATTAAAAAAAAACGTGAAGCATTGTTGATATGATGAAGTTTTGTGTGAGGAGTAAGGATGTAGGGATATGAATACATTATTTGGAATCAACAGATAATATATTCTGAACAGATACTAATACAAATAGGAGGTTTGTTTTCAGGAATCTTGCAAGAAATCTGGTTGAGACTAGAGGTTTGTATTGGCACTGGGATGCCTATTAGTTTGTTGGTTGAGGAACTGTCAGAGCCACAATTCACACACCATGCTGAGAGTACTGGAGTTTCTACCTGTGGGCTTTTTTCTAGTGTTTCCAGTGTTTCAGTAGCATAGTAAAAGGGTTCATAAATCCAGATACACATACTGATATTTGGAGCAGGAAACAGATACAGATAGTGTAATCCTGTCTATGAATTACAGTTGAAGCAGCTTCAGTTAGTTCAGTTAAAATGTGTGTGTGGTTTTAGTACAGCTGCTTCCTCAGCTTCAGTCACTGTGGCGTCTTGGGTGCAGTAATAAACCGCAGTGTCCTCTGTCCTCAGACTCTTGGCCTCTAAGAACTGTGTGCTTGTTGAAACATCTTCAGAGAGGAGAAATTGGCCTTTCATGGAGTTCGCATATGTGGGTTCATCTATTGTACCAGAGTTCACATATCCAATCCATTCCAGAGCTTTCCCTGGTTTCTGTCATATCCAGTGCATGAAGTGCTGAGTCATATCAAAGCAATTTATCTTACAAAACATCTTCACAGGTTCTCCAGGTCTCTTTACCACAGCAGGAGACTGGTCCAGTCTGATCTCATCACTGCTGACACCTAGCAGATAAAACAGAACAGTCAAAGATAATCATCAACAATGCGAAGATATTCTCAGTGAAGACATGTAAAGAAGTCTCAGGTACCTTGTGTTAATATTATAACAAAGATGTAGTACTGAGCCACCCTCAGCCCCATAATCAAGCTCTTTGATTCAGTTGTGTGACATGAGCTTTGGGTGAACAAGAGACTGATTTTTATAGCAGTATGAATTTTCATAAACGCCTTCCAACTAATAGATTTCAAAACAAGTGAGCTGCTGCCCCTAAAGGTGATTTTAATTCCAGGAGTTTGTAGTAGTCACTCTGCACAAAACACATACATTTCATTTTATCTTTCATCAGATTCTGTGCTGCTGAACAGACTCAATGTTCCTAAACTCAGGAAATTAACTATCGACCTGTAGTGTTCCTGCAGCTTCTACCACAAATAGCAGCAGCCACTTTTTTTTTTTTTTTTACAGTAACTAGGTTCTGTACTGAGAATAAACTGCTGTTGCACATTTCTGCTAAAAGACATGAACATTTGGAGCTTTATCTAAATACAAGAGCTTTATCTAAATAACACTTGGGGAGGCGTTCTTCTTGGAAAATAATCAACATTAAATCAAAGCAGAGTTTCTGTCATCATACAAAGGTTTTCCAAGAGCATGTCCTGCAGTGTTTTATTTGTCAGCAGAAACCACATGTATATATTTTTTCTTCACTTATAGTTATGTTTAATATTGTAGAAGCACCGGAAAAACAAGTTATTTCCTGCTATCACAAACTATTACAGCTATAAATAGTCGATCCCTCACCAGGCTTTCTTTCCTCTCTTGGGAAAAAAAAACAGCTTGTCCTGTTATTGAGAAAGAGGAAAGTACAAACTGCTCTGTCCTGAAGACTTTCCTATGTTACAGCTTTACCTCTAAATTAGCTCTGACATTGGAGACTCCTTCCAACAATACTAAATAAACGTCTCCTTACAGAAAACGTCATCACATCAACCATTGCAGATGGTTTTAATCTGTAATTAAATTTTCATAAACAATAATATAGCAATTTGTATTGTCGACTTTTTTTTTTAATAAAAAAAATTAGTTTTAGACTGAACGAGGTAGTGATGATAATCAGTGCAATCTTCTATGTGTTGTGTATTAAATCAGCATCAGGAATTATTCATTAAGAGACAACAACAAATATTTGTGTCTGAGTCATGAAACTGAAATTTATTTGCAATTATTTTAAATAGCATTTGAATTAAATAACTGAAAAAAATAAAAATAAAATAAAACAAAAAAAATTTAAACATTTGAAGCAAGTGGTATGTTAACTGGACATTCAGATGCATTTCATTTCAAACAGTTAAAATGATAATATATTCTTATTAACTATGATATGAGTAAACTTTTGTATTAGTTTTTGATAAATCATGATCTAGGTATCTATACTGAAGTGTCTGTAATGTGGGGAGTAGATAATCAGTTAAATGTGCTTATTATTTAAATACAGAACTGAATTGTGATGAAGATGATGTTTTTGTGCAGCGCTGCAGCTTGTTGTGTCAGTGTGGTCTTCGAGCGCAGTAATACACAGCTGTGTCTTCAGTCTGCATGTTCTGTCCCCGTAAGGTCACGGTGTTACTGGAAGTGTCTCGAGAGACGACAAACTTGTTTTTAAGTGAATCTTTCTGACGAATATCCCCATCATAGTAAATTAAATTGATCCACTCCAGAGCTTTTCCTGCAGGTTGTCGGATCCAACCTGTACTATAGCTAGTAACTGAATATGAAACCTTGCAGGGGATGGAGAAACTCTGGCCTGGCTGGACTGTCATGGAAGCAGGCTGAGTCAGTTCCTCACCATGCACATCTGTGGAGGAAAACACATGGTGATATCTCACACAATATCTGCTGCACATTTATTGTTATTGTAGTAAATGAATGAATGTGATAAAGCACTCACAGGAAGCAGCTGCCAGCAGGAGCAGTAGAGATGTAGAGAACATGGTGTGTGTTGTTTGTACTGGGGTCTTCTCTGTTCTCCAAAGTTTAACAGAGACCATCACATCACATAAATAGAGTGATATCCAGCCCTGACGCTTGTATTTGCTTATCTGCTGATGATGGGAGGAGAATGTATTTAAAGAGTATTTAAATCATGAGGAGGAGATTCATCTTATTGAGGATCTGTGGCTTTATAATGGAACAGAAGCCTCTTTATCAAATACTATTATTTTAAAATGTTAATGTTTTAGTGAAATTTCTTAGTGAAATAGACAAAAAGAACACAAAATTTAGTGTGATTGTTTTCTATACTTGAGGATATCAGTATCGGTACATCTCTTAAAACTCATGACAGAATTCTCTCAGACTTTCTCACACATGATCACACAACTCACAATTTAACTTTCTTATGAAGTCTAAGGTCGGAGGTAAAAAAAAAAAAAGAGAGGCCAGTCTGGGAATGAATGAATGATAGTGGTTATAATGTAAGTGATAACATGAACTAATTTGTTTTTGCAGATATTCAACATTATGAAATATGAAATATGACTTGTCATTATTTAATAAACAAAATACTGCAGTTCATGGCAAATTTCTGTTGTACAGGACAAAAAAAAAAAACACTTTGGGGTGAGCTATTAAATGAAAATAAGCAAGACAAGTCTGTAACATGACCCCATAAAACATATAATCTATTTGTTCAAAAACTTTTGACTCTGTGTGTATAATGTAGAGTAATGTTAGAGATGTAGCATTATGGTGTTGCTGCAGAATGCTTAAAATCTACACCACAAAGTATTCAGACAAATAACTGACTTTTTTTCAATCAGACTTTGACAGATACTTTTTGTATTTCAGGTCATTCTTTTATAATGTACACTGTTTTTTTAACATATATATATATATAAAAAAAATTCTAATAATGTTTTGTATGAGGTGTTTTTGTACAGGGATGTTGTTGATCTGTCTCACTGTGTGTTTGACGAGCGCAGTAATACACAGCTGTGTCTTCAGTCTGCATCTTCTGCCCTGTTAATGTTACTGTGCTGCTGGACGTGTCTCTGGAAACCTGAAACCTGCTTTTTAGTTTCTCACTGTGTATAGTGCTACCATCACCACATATACGTCCGACCCACTCCAGAGCTTTTCCTGCAGGTTGTCGGATCCAGTGTGTACAGTAGCTGCTATCAGTTACTGAATATCCAGATACTTTACAGGTCAGAGTCATTGACTGACCAGGGGTTAATACTGTGGATCCGGTCTGGATCAGCTCAACACAGTGAACACCTGTTAAAGAAAAGTTCTTTTAATGTTGTAAAAGCAAAAAGCTATAAGTAACCAAAACTGGATTATATGTCAAATGGAAAAACACTTACAGTGTACGGCTGCCAGCAGCAGCAGCAGTAGGGATGTAGAGATCATGGTGTGTGTTGAAGCAGAAGAAGTAAAAGCTCTTGATCTTCATTGCTTAAATATATAACAGGGAAGGACATTTGCATAGACACACTCCTTATCTTAGAGGAAATCTGATGCAATCCTACATAACTGAACCAATATACATTAACACATTTGTGACTCTTTATTTTCATTTTCTTAATGCATAAATGTATTTATACACTGATTATTGTTTTCTTTTTGGTTTGTTTCAGACTCAGGGTGGTGTGATGAAGTTGATCCATTACCATGTTAGAATCAGTGCATTAATATAAACCTGTGTTTTGCCTTGAAGCTGGAAATATTAATTTGAAATATTAATTTTTAAGTCTCCATTTTTAAAAAAATATTTATTAGAGATAAAGTCACCGCCAGATAAAAAAAATAAGTTAATGAAGACAACTGAAAGAATGAATTTAGGTCATTTATTAAGCTTGCTTATTGGACGTAAATAGTTTTAAACCTTAAAAGTAAGACTGTTGCTGGAGGTCACGTGACGCGTTAATGGCGGCGCAGCTTTGAAAAGACGCTCTCCACACCACTCACATATTTCCAGGTCTTTGAAGGATAACTAAATGCTAAATTACGTGAAATCATCGAAAATGTCGACCCAGACCACATTTGTTCATACTCAGGAGGACACACCCTCTCGTATTAAGAAGAAATTCAGGGAGTCCTCCACCGCTATCTCCCGAGCTGAGCTGGAGGGCGCCATTTTGGCCGGAATGAAACAAGCCTTGAGCGAGCAACAGACTGATTTAGACAGAATTGTTTCTGCCGCTGTTCAGTCTGCCATAGATGATGTGCTGACGCCTCAGGTCTTAGATAAATAAAGCAGTCAAGTTCGGCAGCGAAACTCTTCATTTCTTCCCGGATTACAGCGCAGACACCACTAAGAAAAGGAAGGCTTTCACTGAGGTGCGGAAGAAGATGGAGACACTCGGAATTCAGTCGGTTCTCCTCTTCCATGGTCAAGATCATCCATGAGTGTGGAGGGAAGTGGTAGTTCAGTGGTTAAGACGTTGGACTTCTATTCAGAAGGTTGAGAGTTCAAACCCCAGCACCACCAAGCTGCCCCTGCTGGGCCCTTAACCCTTAGCTGCTTAATTGTATAAATGAGATAATTGTAAGTCGCTCTGGATAAAGGCGTCTGCTAAATGCTGTAACTGTAAATGCAATCGCTGTTGGAGGCCGAGCAGTATCTTCTGTCTTCACGGCCTGGGAGCGACACCGCTATAGCATCTGTGGGACTGTGTCTTCAACTGGCCCGCTGTGTTGATATGGATATGGAGCAATCCGTTACTGAGCAGAGATAAACTACACAGCCAGCGTACTGTATATGCTGTTGTAAAGCTTTTATTTTATTGTTCTTATTTACTATCTTATTTTAATATTTTCTTTGGCCACAAAATAGGTTATGGACATTCTTGGTTACTGAGGTAGGTCCCTCTTTTATTTTCTTTTTCCTTAGGCTACTAAATCTCTGAGCAGGCTGAGGCTTTATATAGAAATTTATGATGTGATTTATTTTTTGAATCATTTTTATTACAATCATAAATCCTTCCCTACTCTAGTTATAGCCTGATAATCTCTAGTCAGTAGTGGTTGGGATCACACGGCGATTGAGCAGTCACGGCTCTTGTAAACTGCAGTCTTACGCTTGCCAGAGGAGTCGTAGTGTCCTGGCGGATTGCAAAGTGTCTGTACATAGTTTGGTTTGTGTTCATCTGTGTTCTGTTCGTGGCGGCAACTGAAACGTACAATTTTCTTCAAATGGTTTTCGAGGTCTGGGCTTTTCTACGCTCCCTTTTGTCTTTCTACCTGAATGAATCATGCCAAAGTCCTCTTAACATCTATATATGCACCGAACGTATGTGACCGCCAATTTATGGACAATATTTCTGGAACCTTGATTCATTTCAATGTCTATCACATTATTCTAGGTGCAGACTTCAATGCTTGTGTCCACCCTGAGTTAGACCGCTCTTCCACTGACCCCACGGTGGCAACGCCATCTTCAGTAGCTCTTAATAGCTTAATCTTGCAGACCAATGGCATATTAAAAATGGTAATGCTAAAGCGTATACATTTTATTCCACCCATCACAAGCCATTTTCTAGGATTGATTATATTTTGATTGATCCCTCTTTGGTCCAACACATCGGTACTATTGATATTTTGCCTATTTTGATATCGGATCATTCACCGGTATCTTGTAATGTCACTACAGGTGTCAAATTCTCTAAAGTCAATAGATAGCGCTTTAATAATACACTATTATAGGACATCTCCTTCTTAGATCAACTTAGACAAGAACTAATTATTTTTCTGATTCTAATTATTGATCTGATCTCCACGTTATGGTGGTGCAGATAAGAATTGCAGAGATTCTCCATCTTAATTAGACTCGCTCTCCGAATTCAATCCGTGTGCATCGGCGTTCACACAGTAAAGCCGCCACGCCATACGGCCGCATCCATCTGCCCTTCCAGAGCGTGTTTCTTCCGGCACATTAGCTTCATATTCGCTCCTCCAGAATCCATCGAATGCGAGTGCACTGCCAGCATGAGTCAGGGATCGAGTGGTGTTCAGGTGGTACTTGTCCAGACCATATTTTCTTTCGGGTGTGAGTCTTTTGCTCTGTCGGACATAAACAACGGGTGTCACCTTTAGCAGAAGCTTGTGTGTGTCCTTGGTCACTACATTAGACACTAGAGTAAAATAGGGGTGTAACGCAATGAAACGCAATGATTTGCGGGACTGTTTTTGTATCTGTCTGTGATATTTGAGTTAGTTCTGTTTTCCAAAATAAAAACAATCTAGTAGCCTTATTTAAACCACCATAACCCTGATCAGGCAGTTACAAAAGATGATGGATTGACCACTCACGCCTGTGGAAAAGGAAGAAAGCTTCCACTTGCGCAACTATTTTGTTGGGGTCTCAGCCCTGATACACATCTCTAGTCATAGCCAGATGTCCTGTGAACATTACTGGCAAGCTTTCTTACAAAAAAACAAAAAAATGAATAGTGCACTGTTTATTCTTGTCTGTATTTGTATGTGTTTAAAATCATATAATCTTTTCATTCCAAATAAAATATGTATATTCGGACAGAAAACCTGTTTACTTGAAATTTCCCTATAATGGAAGCCAAAGGGCAGTTGTTGATTTCTGGTCATGCATTTTTACCAGTGAAGATCTTAGAATGATACGGACATGAGAAAATGTCACTGTTCTTATAGTTTTATCCAAGTTTCCAACGCCAACAGAGAAAAAGTAGTTCCGGTTAATTTCCCAAAGGTTTTGTGGTGTCCATGCGCAGACAGGCGGAAAGTATAACCACACATCCCTTCCTCTGAAAAGAATGAACTTCACCCATTTAGAGCTTCATTTAGGGACAACGCTGAAGAATGATTTCAGGGAAACATACATTTTGCACATTTAAAAGTTTTTTTTTTTTTTTTTTTAGGGGCATGGATTTCAATTTTTAAAGACAAAGGTTCTACAACAGCAATACCATTATGGAAGACATGGTGACTTTCTTGTAAATGTCTCACCCATGAACACAGAGTTTTTTGGTTCAAATCTGGGAGAGGTGGAGAAAGGATGGCTTAAGGAAATGGTTCATGAACACCCGTTCCCCTCCCAAAAAATGGGTTAAAGTTTTGCATCTATAAGCCAGAGTCTGGGATTTGACCAAAGGGGAAATAAAGTGGGGAAGATGATAACTAAGTGAAGGCTAAGACGCTTGAGCTAATTATATGCTGAGTGCTGAAATCAAAAGAAATAACCATCTCTTCTTCCATTAAACTCTTCCTTGCAGTCCCGCTTTGACTGGCACTGGTTTTGAGCCAAAAGTCCAATAAGCAAGTAGGGTGTCTATGCTTTAGTGGTGCAGTGGTTAGCAACATGGTCTTTCATGCGTGACATTCCTGGTTTGATTCTGCATGTCTGCTTAACTTTAGCGCAGGACTTAAGTATACAGACTTGAAAAGTTTTATTAAACAAGCTGCTAACAAGAGATCCTGTGGCTCAACTGGATGAGCTTTGCCTCTGGGTTAAGAGGTTGCTGGTTCAAACCCTGGCCAGGTCTCCAGGATATGGGTGTAGAAGGTTCAGGAATGAATGGCACAGCAGGAGATGAGGAAGGTGCGAGAGGGCATAACCCATGAGTTGGGGGGTAATATCCGGGCAGCTGCCCCCCTGAGGTCAAGGGTGATATACTGAGGTGGTTATGGAGCTTGAAGAGAGAGTGTCGACTTAGTTTTGCATTATATAGGGGATGCTGTGGAAAAACTATCACCCACACTTTTTTTTGGGGTCTTTTAACCTACAGTTCCTTCAGCCACAGTAACTATCTTACCACCACACCTCTACCACCACCTCATCCACTCACTCAAGCCCAAGGACCAGCCAGATTTGAACCAGCAACCTCTGAGGTCAGAGGCAAGGCTTTTACCACAAAGCCATGAAGTCCCACACAAAGCACTCGGTGTCGTAGGGCCTTTGTCTTTTAAAATGAGAAACACAAAATAAATAAATAAATAAATAAAATACTACTCTACTTTGCCCCTAGTGGAGTAACAGATACTAGCACTTTTTTCAAATCTTTCAGTTCAGTTAGGGTCCAAATTTAAAACTTTCGATTCTAAATTCATTTGGTGGACCGGATTTGAGCCTCCCGTGGGCCGGTCTGCAGGCCATATTTTTGACATCACTGATTGAAACAAAACAAGGTTTCCCAACATCCACAACTTAAAAAGATTTATCTGATGTTAACTCTACCATTCAAGACGGCACGTAAACAGAACACTGCCGTTATCTTGTATCTTCTATTGGATTAAACGGTGAATTTTAGCCCAATTACTGTTCAATTCCACACATGTACTCTATAGTGTTAATCTAATAATTTTAGCTTTGTACATGTTTGTACAAACAGAACTGAAGTTCTCCTCCAGTTGGCAAACTGGTGGTTATCAACTGTAAAAGTCATGCATTTAAAGCTGATAGGTAAAGGAAAGGAGAAATATTTGCTAACTCTAAAATAAAAACAAATTGAGGGATGATGATCCCAAACAACACCCCAAACAACACCCCAACCAAACACAAAAGGTTATCCACTTGCTAACTGAGCATATCTCTTTCACAACTGGCTAATGATACAAACTCCACAATGAGGACAAATCAGAATACTCACTAGCTTCCCACCAAATAAGGGAACAAGTCAGTGTCTTACCTGTTCTACTCCTAAATCAGTTTTTCTATTATTGACTGTCTTCCTCTCCTGATTTGCTGCAGCACCTGCCAGCAGTCGGACTTCTTTCCTGCCTAAGGTTGTGACATTTGATGTATTAGCGCAAATTCCGAAACCAATTCTAACTCTTAACAGAGCACAGACTGCGAGTTACTATTACAGGATCATCAGGACGACTCGGTGCAGCTCAGGAACCTCAGATTGTAGAAGATTTTCTTTCTCTCCCTGACTCCATAATCATGTTTTTTGCTTTCATTTTTAACAAAAAGTGATCATTGACTGACTTATGTAGACCCTGAGTGCTTATTACCACGTGTAAATGTGGTGGATCTTTTTTTATACATACAAGCATTTTTCACGCAGCTACACAAAGGAGTTATGTTGCTTTAAGACAGCAGTGTGTCCTTGAATAATATGGATATTCGTAAAATACCTTTAAACATAAACTTAAAACAAGGTATGTCGTCAGTTCTCTAATCAGACCACACTGAGGAAAAAAAATTACCCACTGAAAAATTACTCCCAACCTTTATCTGCTCTGCACCAGTATTTTTTGCTGAAATGATTTCCTGTGACAGCGTTCCTCCAGTTGACAACCCCAAGACAAGAATATATATATATATATATTTTTTTTTACACCTATTATTGTGGGTGCCATCCAAATTAAGTTATATGAAGTTACAAACTGCTTTCAAACATGTGAAGCAAGTGGAATGTTAACTGGATATTCAGATGCATTTCATTTAAAACAGCTAAAAAGATGAATAATATATTCTTAATAACTATGAACTGAGTAAACGTTTGTATTAGTTTTTGTTAAATGATTAAATGATCTAAATGTTTGGGCTGAAGTGTCTGTAAAGTGGGGATTAGTTAATCAGTTAAAACTGCTTATTATTTTAAGCATTTATTCCAACTGCTGTTCAAAATTTCTGTACAATTAATTAATAAGGGTTGTGAATTAAAACTCTTGAAAAAATACTATTTATGCAATTCTTTGATTTAAAGAAGTACATTGTGTGTGTAGTAATGACACACACTATTAAAACTTGATTCAGTGGAAGAAAGTAGAAGTGTGTGTGAGATGGTTTATTAGTGGCATTGAGAGGATGTCTCTAACATGTCTCAAAGTTTTTGTAAGGGGAATCCACTATTCTGTGTCACTGTGAGCCTTTTGCGCAGTAATACACAGCTGTGTCTTCAGTTTGCAGATTCTGTCCTCGAATTGTTATTGTGTTAGTAGCAGTGTCTCTGGAGATGCTGAACTTGTTTTTCAGTTTGTCACTGTAACCTGTACCCCCACTGCTACTGATGTATCCAATCCACTCCAGAGCTTTTCCTGCAGGTTGTCGGATCCAAGATGTACCAACACTCGTAACTGAATATGAGACCTTGCAGGGGATGGAGAGACTCTGGCCTGGCTGGACTGTCATGGAAGCAGGCTGAGTCAGTTCATAACCATGCACATCTGTGGAGGAAAACACATGGTGATATTTCACACAATATCTGCTGCACATTTATTGTTATTGTAGTAAATGAATGAATGTGATAAAGCACTCACAGGAAGCAGCTGCCAGCAGGAGCAGTAGAGATGTAGAGAACATGGTGTGTGTTGTTTGTACTGGGGTCTTCTCTGTTCTCCAAAGTTTAACAGAGACCATCACATCACATAAATAGAGTGATATCCAGCCCTGACGCTTGTATTTGCTTATCTGCTGATGATGGGAGGAGACTGTATTTAAATGGTATTTAAATTATGAGGTGGAGATTCATCTTATGGAGGATATGGGCTACAGCTGGGGGCAGAGCTTTCTCTTACAAAGCCCCACAGCTAAGGAACAGCCTTTCACTTAGTGTTCGGGGCTCAGACACAGTCTCAGTGTTTAAGTCTAGGCTGAAAATATATTTGTTTAGTCAAGCCTTTAGTGAATAGTTTTTTCTTAGGTACAGGGGCAGGTCTGGAGGGTTCACAGGCATAGAGTGTTGTGGTGAACTGGGATGTTTGGATGCTGTCGCCCACCCACTCTCACACGTTCACTCAGGTTTGTCGACGGTGGAGTGGCTGGCTGCTTTATGTCCCAGGGTGCCCTCATGTCTGTGTTAGCTTCTGGCTCTCCCTTTTAGTTATGCTGTCATAGCTAGTCTTGCCGGAGTCCCTGCTTGCACTCTGCATGCAAAGTACATTGTGCTTAACCATTAGAGGACAAAAGCTCACCTAACAATCTCTTCCTTTCTCTCCATCTCTCTCTCTCCCCCTCACTCTCTGTCGAGCTACACATACTACTTCTGAAATGTCAGTGATCCTGACCCCTTCTGCTCCTCCTCGCTGCCTGACCCATCCTGATGCCCTACTTCTGGTTGGAGTTTTCATCGGTTGAGTTCGCTCGCTGCTGCTGGGGGCGGCCCCATATGGACGGCCTGAAGAACTGTTTGGATTGCTGGGGATGGTGCCACCTGGGGGCTGTGGAGATGGCTTGGGGATCACATATGGGGAGCCGTACTGTAATGGCTTGGGACTGCGATTGCTGTAGTGGCTTTGTGGCTGCAGTTGCCACGAGCAGCTTCGTACTAAGGACTCCATCAGTGGACAGTGGATAGATTTTAACCAGCCGGACTTCTTGCGAAAACTGTGATGAATTTATTGGTTGCACAATTGCACTATTTGTCCTTATAGTACACAATAATAGAAGGGATTTATTTATAATCGCACTATCTGTGAACCCAGATGAGGATGTGTTCCCTTTTGAGCCTGGTTCCTCTCAAGGTTTCTTCCTCATATCATCTCAGGGAGTTTTGCCTTGCCACCGTCGCCACTGGCTTGCTCATTAGGGATAAATTCACAGTGATAAATGGATTCACAAAAATATATTGTAAATATTTGAATTTATTTCTGTAAAGCTGCTTTGTGACAATGTCCATTGTTAAAAGCGCTATACAAATAAAATTGAATTGAATTGAATTGGAACCAGTTAACAGATATGTCTTACTTGTTAGTCAGCGTTTATCAAATGTAGACACCGGAATATGTTCTCGCAATAGTATCAGTCTCATGTCCTCATCTCAAGATTACAGAGAAAGGTATAGAAGAAAACACACGCCTTAAACTAAAAGACAAATATGTAGTTAGATAAATTCATCTTATGATGATGAAAAACAGTAGTTTCATGTTAAAGAATAAAGTATTTGCTATTACACCATCAAAGTTAAAAGTTCTCTTCGCCTCCTGTTCCTCCAGTGCAACAAATTCTTCCAGTCTTCTCCACTTTTCCACTTCTATCCAGTCAGGAAGTGAAACCCAGGAGACCGTACAGGAGAGAGTTAAACACTGACCTTGTTCTAGTGAAACTCAGTATGTGCTAACTCAGCATTAATGTAGTGTCCTACAAAGACATCCATCCATCAGAGTGACACTCCAAAGCAATAAGGCAATGATTCATTTTCAATAGTCTTGATGGTGTATGTGTTCAATAATCACTGACTGAAAGCCTTCAACAGTCTTGAAAACTGGATTAAACTTTTTAAAGAGCTAAATCCCTGTTGAAAAGCATTCACTCAACATTCATTAGATATAATGAGAATTTAATTATCCAAAAAATCTCTCATTAAAATGGAAGAGAGTTTTGGTCTGTGACGTCATGATGGAATAAACGTGTCATGATGATGTAACAGAGGGGAACAGCAACTAAACCTTCAACACAACAACATGTTCATCTACTGTGTTACTGTGAAACACTCAAATCCAGCAGAGGTTTAAGATCATCCTGCTGATGACGGAGATAAAAGAGGGTAGGATGTGTATTTTTTCAGTTCTTTTTGTTCTTATTAATTTTTCATTAGTTTTGCTTTTTAAACTGTTACATATTGGGAGTAAATCTAGTTAAGAAGAAACCACAAAAAAATCATAAATCATGCAAATAGTGAAAGAAAAAAAGACAAAATCCAGATGTGTGTCTGATGATGAGTGATACTGAATGAGGCTCATGAGAATGCAGTTTGTGGAGTTACTTTTTTTTGCACTTTATTTGTTGAGCTCTGCTGCCTCCTTCAGCTGTTTTAAATATTGCACCTCAAACTATGAGAACAGACTGTGTGTTAAACACAACACACTGCTGGAAACATGCTGTATTATTCCTGAATCCACTGATTAAACATTTATTCCTACTGCTGGTTAAATATTCTGTAAAATGGTGGGACTAATAATGGTTCAGAATGAGCAATCTTATGTATATATATATATATATATATATATATATATATATATATATATATATATATATATATATTATTTATTTATTTATTTATTTAAAAATGACTGCATTTAAAAATAACTATTATTAAATTACAACACAAACTATTAAAACTTCATTCCAATGAAAGAAAGTAAAAGTGTGAGTGAGATGGTTTATTAGTGGCATTGAGAGGATGTCTCTAACATGTCTGAAAGTTTTTGTAAGGGGAATCCACTATTCTGTGTCACTGTGAGTCTCTTGCGCAGTAATACACAGCTGTGTCTTCAGTTTGCAGATTCTGTCCTCGAATTGTTATTGTGTTAGTAGCAGTGTCTCTGGAGATGCTGAACTTGTTTTTCAGTTTGTCACTGTAATATGTACTCCCATCGGTATAGATGAATCCAATCCACTCCAGAGCTTTTCCTGCAGGTTGTCGGATCCAACCTGTACTATAGCTCGTAAGTGAATATGAGACCTTGCAGGGGATGGAGAGACTCTGGCCTGGCTGGACTGTCATGGAAGCAGGCTGAGTCAGTTCCACACCATGCACATCTGTGGAGGAAAACACATGGTGATATCTCACACAATATCTGCTGCACATTTATTTTTATTGTAGTAAATGAATGAATGTGATAAAGCACTCACAGGAAGCAGCTGCCAGCAGGAGCAGTAGAGATGTAGAGAACATGGTGTGTGTTGTTTGTACTGGGGTCTTCTCTGTTCTCCAAAGTTTAACAGAGACCATCACATCACATAAATAGAGTGATATCCAGCCCTGACGCTTGTATTTGCTTATCTGCTGCTGATGGGAGGAGAATGTAATTAAAACATATTTAAATCATGAGGAGGAGATTCATCTTATGGGGAATATGTGGCTATTTAATATCTCTTTCAGGAAAATAAGCAATAACATGATGGTGGGATGAAGCAGAGTTACACTTACCATCCTAATGTTGATTTAAATAAAATGCTGCCTGTTACAGAGAAACCGCAAAGAGCAAAGCTCTCCATCCTGAAGATATTTAACCCTTATTATTATATCAGTATCAGTGTTTTCAGTTCAACTGGTTTGTTTATTGCTTTCACAGAGTGTAGTGAATTAATATGAATTTAATAATTAATATCAGCCAAATCCACTATAAGATACACTTCTTATTTAGAGATTTACAAATAACTGCATTACATTTTCTCTCACCTTTCATTAATTTCTTGATGTTAGAAAGACATCAGACATCACAAAAATAGTTTTCAGGATTATTTACTCTAGCCTCCTTTTTTCATAAAATGCCTCTTGAGGAGAATCTAACAGTAGATAGTCTAAGCACACACTGTCCTATCAAAACACAAATTACACAAAAGGACAGATGTCAGGAGCGTAAATTTAGTGAGGTTTTTTTTCTTTTCAGCTTTCTGTTGAACGTGTTTGGTATCTAGAGGAAATATGGCATGAACCCAGTAGTGTTATGGACTTTTAGAAACATTTAAAAATTAGACATTATGAATGCAGCTGTCTATCTGCCTTTAAGTGTGTGTATTTGTTTGCCTCACATCATTCTTATTATGAAATGTCATGATATAATGCATTACTCAGCCCTAATATATTCATTGTCAAGCTATTGATAGATACTAGATTTTGGCCTGCCTCTGTTCTAGTGCAGGAAAAACCTACTACTAATAATAACTAAATGTCTTTCAATAAGCTAAACATTTGTAAATGAGCTTAAATTTTATAAAGTTATATATATTAAACTGATTTAAATAATTCTGCTCAGAAATTTTTGCTCAGGAATAAGGAGAGTGGGATCTTCATGGTGAGTGTTGATGAGACTCGACTGCTCCACTCAGCTCAGCTGCACATAAATACTGCATGGACACACAGCACTCTGGATTTGCATCATGACGTCATGATGGAATAAATGTGTGAGTCCTGATGATGTAACAGAGGGGAACAGCAACTAAACCTTCAACACAACATGATCATCTACTGTGTTACTGTGAAACACTCAAATCCAGCAGAGGTTTCAGATCATCCTGCTGATGACAGAGAGATAAAGGAGGGTGTAATGTATATTTTTCTGTTCTTTTAGCTCATTATAATTTTTCACTCGTTTTGCATTTTAAAATGTTACATATCTGCAGTAAATCTAGGTAAAGAGAAACAAAATTCATCATAAATCATGCAAATAGTGAAAACATCTCTTTAAAAAAAGACAGATGTGTGTCTGATAATGAGTGATACTGAATGAGTCTCATGAGAATGCAGTTTGTGAATTCTCTGTTTGTTGCACTTTATTTGTTGAGCTCTGCTGCCTCCTTCAGTTATTTCAAATATTGCACCTCAAACTATGAGAACAGACTGTGTGTTAAACACAACACACTGCTGGAAACATGCTGTATTATTCCTGAATCCACTGATTAAACATTGATGAACATATGTAGAACATATTTAAATCATGGGGAGGAGATTCAGCTAATGGAGGAAACGTGGCTTTTTAATAAAAACTAATTCTCATACATAAATCACACAATTCACAACTTGACCTTTTATGAAGGATAAGGTAATGGCTACAGAAAGTTCTTGTTGGTGATGTGATTATAATAGTTATGTTTCTGTGAGAGAGAAATTAAATACGGTTTATACCAGAGTGCTGTTTAATGCTCCATTCTGATTTCCTTGTTATAGGAAAATAATCAGCTTAAGGGTGGTAAGAGTAACTCCGCTTCATGTCGAGCCACATCACATCACCCTGTCATTGATTATTTTCCAATAACAGCATGCTCCCATGTGTTTTATTCCTTACTTAATAGCCATTCTGTATCTTTTTGTTTTGGCAGATTAACTAACATCGACTGAATGTGTAAACCAAACTCCGAGTGTTCTGGACTCTTCACTGTGTGTGTATAATGTGCAGCAATGTTACAGATGTAGAATTATGGTTTAAAATCTAAACTACTAACTAATCAAACAAATAACCAACTTCAACCTATTTGTTGTTAATTGTGTTAATTTGTCTTTCTTGCTCAGACTTGGATAGATAAGTGTTGTACTTGTGATTATTCTGTTCTAATGTACACTGTTTTTAGATCAAATAGATTTCTGTACTGGGTGTTTTTGTACAGGGATGTTGTTGATCTGTCTCACTGTGGTTCACGAGCGCAGTAATACACAGCTGTGTCTTCAGTCTGCATCTTCTGCCCTGTTAATGTTACCGTGCTGCTGGACGTGTCTCTGGAAATCTGAAACCTGCTTTTCAGTTTCTCACTGTGGTAAGTGTTACCGCTACCACATGCTGCTGCGATCCACTCCAGAGCTTTTCCTGCAGGTTGTCGTATCCAGTTTGTGCAGTAGCTGCTATCAGTTAATGAATATCCAGACACTTTACAGGTCAGAGTCATTGACTGACCAGGGGTTAATACTGTGGATCCGGTCTGGATCAGCTCAACACAGTGAACATCTGTTAAAGAAAAGTTCTTTTAATGTTGTAAAAGCAAAAAGCTATAAGTAACCAAAACTGGATTATATGTCAAATGGAAAAACACTTACAGTGTACGGCTGCCAGCAGCAGCAGCAGTAGGGATGTAGAGATCATGGTGTGTGTTGAAGCAGAAGAAGTAAAAGCTCTTGATCTTCATTGCTTAAATATCTAACAGGGAAGGACATTTGCATAGACACACTCCTTATCTTAGAGGAAACGTCTCTATGAGATAATCTCCCCATCTGTAAAACATCTCTAATCTGTCATTTTAAATATATAATAATTTATGACATTGTCTATTGTACCTGTTTATTTTTAAATATATCTATCTGTCCTGTTTTATTTTATTTTTTAACAAATCAGAAGTTTAAGACATTGTTAATGAGCTTAAGGACTGTAAGGTGTTTTCAGGTGAATAAGCAAACACACTAGAATAAAACCACATTAAGTAATGAATAAAACCCAGAAGGAGGCACTGTTACAGGAAAACAAGCAACGACAGGGTGTTGGGATGAAGCAGAGTTACAGTTAACACCCAGAAGTTGATATAAAAAAAATGCAGCTTGTTCATGAGAAACCTCAGAGAGCAAAGCTCTCCATCCTGAAGATTTTTTCCGTGCTGGAAAATGAAAAGTTACAGCTTCATGCAATGAATCATTTTCAACAGTCAATACAATTATATGTATTCAATAATCATGGACTTTGGTCCTCTGGGGGAATTTGACTAGAACAGTCTCAGTGTTCGATGTCTTACATAAACACATTTTCAATGCATTTTAGTATTTAAAATATATTTAAAACATGAGGTTGAGATTCATCTTATGGAGAATATGTGGCTTTTTAATGGAACAAATCTTTTCCATGACAGAAACCTGTTTACCAACTTCTGATATTCTTATATCAATAACAGAGTGAAATCTTACATATAGAGAAACTCGGAACAAGGATTAGATACTAAATTTAGGGAGGTAATTTATCTGTGCATGTGTATATTGGTATTATCTAACATGTTTTAAAAAGGCCAAAATTAGGGTTAAGGGGCAGTCAGCATTCATACTAGAGGTGTGTGTGTGCCTAAATTGTTTTAAAACCTTGTGCTTTACATTTTATTACAGTTGTGTTCTGTACCGTCAGACACACTGAATGAGCTGATGATTAAAGTCTCTTAAACCACAGTGCTGTTGAATTCTCAGTTCTGATTGGTCAGAAGGTGTGGATTCATTTTCTAGAACAGCAGCTCTGGCAGTAGTGCTGGCTGCAAGGTTTATAACTGTATGGCACTCCACATAAATAGATTAATAAAAATGTGTGTAACTGTTGATATGGTGAGAATTTCTATGAAGAGATGTTTGTTTAGCATTCATGGAAGGAGTCTCCAGTGTCAGGACTTTGTATCAGTCAGAGGTAAAGCTGTAACTAAGTTTTCAGAAAGTCTTGAGAATGGAAGGCTTTGTGGTTTCTCAGTAACATAAGCTGCAACTTCATGAGAGAGAAAAAGAGAGAGAGGCTGGTGAGGGACCAACTGTTGATACTGCTATAACACAAGTCTTGAATTAATTTAAAAAATGTAGTTTTTCCCAAAACAGTGTGATAGAGGAATAAAACACTGTGGGACATGCTGTTATTGTTACAGGACAGTTCAGTGTGGAACCAGTTGCAGAGTGAAAAACCCCTGCTTGCTTAGAGATAAATGGGCAAGCAGAGTTTATATATAGATAAGATGAAGGTTTAGGGAAGGGTCTGGGTGTGTTTTGTGCACTTTTCAATTGTATCTTGTATCTTTGTCTTAGTTTCATTCTCTTTTCTTGGCCATGCCTTAAATCTCTCTTGTCCTTTCTTTCCTCCGTTTTCTTTCCACTTTCCTTTTCAGTTTTTTTTTCTAATCCTCTTTTATTCTTATCTTCTGTTTCATTTTCCTTTTCCTCCAACAAAGCCCTGACATACCATACCAGTCACCCCTCTACAAAGGTGTGACAAAAGGCTGTGTTCAAGGCTGGCCTTAAGTAACCTGCCTGGCAGCTGCAGGCAATCCAAGTTAATCAGCCTGGAGAATTCTGGGTAACTGAGTTCTCCCACCTGGCCACTCTAACTGTGTTACTAACAGATAAATGCTTTTTGTTTAATATTTTAGAGAAAGCTGCCATGTGGAGTGTCTTTCTACTTTTAATATTTGGAAAAAGGTTTTCCTTATAAAAATGTTCTATAGTGACTAGGATAAAAAAAAAAGATATGCTTCCATATTATGAAGGGGTTTGTGTACAGCTCTGCAACCTCATGTGTCTCTGTGCTTCTCTAGCGCTGTAATACACTGCAGTGTCTTCTGTCCTCACACTGTTCATGTGCAGATACTCCTGCATCTTACTGTTGTCTCTGAAGATGGTGAAGCAGCCATTAATTCCAGCCCTTTTTCAGGCACATGTCTGACCCAAGCCATCCAAGAGCTACTAAAATCAAATCCAGAGGCTGTACAGGTCAGGGTGTGTGATTCACCAGCTTTGATGGTCACTGTATCTGCTTCAATCAGTGTCTGACTGCATGAATCTGAATGCAATAACATTCAGAGACAGATCTTATACTTTTATAAATATATATATATATACTTATATAAAAGCACATTTTCATGTTTAGAATAAATTTAATAAAGAGTGAAACCAAAAACGAATGCTCAGTGATGCAGCAACATCAGCTCAAAACTCTCCTCAGATGCATCTCAAGGAATAAAAATAGCACCTTCTCTAAATGAATACATTTCCTGAATATATCAGCATATGTGGTTTAAACATGTTGCTTAATCTGCATTAGAAATAGAGGTATAAAAACATTACAGAAATAGCCATTAAAGGGCAAATGTTTATAGCAAGACTCGAGCTGTGTTTTACAATTAAGCCTGTAAGAGCTATTTTGCCCCATTACCATATCTGCTTCTATAGCACAGAACTATACAGAAAGACATTAATGTTTTTTGATTAATTAATATGGTTACAGAAATAATGTAGACCACACATCATCTCTGACACATTCTGATTGGATAAAGAATAAATATAGAATGAAGATAAAAAGGAATAGCATTGCATTTATTTAATTATATTTTGTCTCACAAGACTCTGCAAAAGTAATGATATAAGCAACAACAAGCAATTATCTTCCTGGAGTTTAATCTGAGAGTCATGGTGCTGGATGCAGTCATAGCAGCCTGTGAAAAGAGACGGGGCCTAAAAGTGCAGATAGCAACAGACTGAGATGGTTGAGTTTGCACAGACTGCCCTCTAGAGGCACAAAGGTCCAGTTTTCAAAATACTCAGATCTAAAAGAAGTGATTTTAAAGCAACTTGTTAAAATAAACTCAAATAGAGCTAAAGTACTAAGTAAAAAAAGTAAGAATTATAATGTGGAGCATTTTGTATGACCAGGATCAAACCGAGGGCCCTGAAGCTGTGAGGTGGCAACATTACCCTCTGTACCATATATATATATATATTCAGAACTGACTCTGACCTAAGTAATCTTATACCAGCATAAATGTCCAGACAATGTTCACAATAAGCCACATGCAGTAAAAGTCAAAACATTTTGGTTCTTTGAGCTCCATGAATACACTGCTTATGAAAATGTGAGCTTGTCCTGTGACTATAGCAAGCATGTGTTTTTGTACTGATGTCTAAGGAGAAGTATCATTGTGTGTGTCGGGCGCAGTAATACACAGCTGTGTCTTCTGTCCTCACGCTGTTCATGTGCAGATACACCTGCTGCTTACTGTCGTCTCTGGAGATGGTGAAGCGGCCTTTAACTGCACTGGAGTAATATATGCTACTACTGCTATAGATAGTTGCAAGAAATTCCAGTCCTTTTCCAGGAGCCTGTCTGATCCAAGCCATGTAATAGCCACTAATGTCCAATCCAGATGCTGTGCAGGTCAGTTTATGAGACTGATCAGGTTTGATGATGACTGAATCAGACTCGATCAATGTCTGACTGCAGGAATCTGAAATACAAGAACACACAAAGATAGGTGTTAAAGTAAAAAAATAAAACAACAGAAAGAAAAAGAGTTTTTTTTTAATAAGTAATAAATAATAATACTAACATTGAATGAACATTGCTAGAGTAAAGTAACTCAAAACTCTGCCTAGTCCCATCTCAAAGAATTAAAATGATTACTGTTGCTGTAAATGAACACAAACTGCTGGTATGTTGTTGAGCTGAATGTATATCAGCATAAATGGTTCAAACACAGGATTTGGTTTGCATGGCACGCCCACTAGAGACATAAAACGATTCCCAGAGGAATAGCCATGAAGAGAAAAAGCTCACTGTAAGACTGCAGCTGTGTTTCATGCTGTCAAGTCCACAACTGCTCTTTACTCATTAGATATCATGTCCTTTTAGTACATCACTGTGTAAGAACCTGAAGTTTTCTGATGAATAATCACTGAACAACACAAACATTTCAGAAACTGTATCGAATAGAAACTGAATGTAGTTCCAGAAATAATGCAGGTCACAATCATCACTGACTCATTCAGTCAGGAGCTCATGCCAATCACTTTTCTGTTCTTAAAGCTTCATGAATGAGGATATAATTTAAAGTATTTAGAGTTATTTATTATTCCCTATGCAGAGAAGTGTAATGAAAAACACAATAATACTGTGATAATGTTCGCAACAAAGAGCGATTATCTTTCAGTTGTTTAATGTGAGTGAGATGATGGTGAGTCATTGCAGTCTGTGAGGAGAGAGAAGCTGAATGTGTATTAATGAGCAGTTAGAGATGGTTTAGTTTACACAGACTGCCCTCTCAAGCCATAAAACTACAGTAACTAGGTCCTATATTCATAATAAACTGCTGTTGCATATTTCTGATAAAATACATGAACACTTGGACCTTTATCACAAATAGCACAGAAGCAGAGGAGCTCAGTGACAGATTCAGTAAGGAATAAACCACTTGGGGGCATGCTGTTATAGGAAAATAATCTAGGACAGGGTTGTGGGATGCTGTGTCACTTGAAGCGGTGTTATTATTCCCACTTAAAGTTATTTATTTTCCTACAGTAGCATGTGCAGAAGTGTTTTATTCCTCTAATACCTCTCTCTTATGTGTTGTGTATTAAATCAACATCAGAAATTAGTCATTAAGAAACAACATTTTTTTGGCATCAGAGATATCATTTAATTTAAAAGCCAATTACTATGACTGCTATTCAAATTCAATTATACAGTATGAAGTTACAAACTGCTTTCAAATATGTGAAGCAAGTGGAATGTTAACTGGACATTCAGATGCATTTCATTTAAAAAGATAAATAAGATAAATAATATATTATTAATAATAACTATGAACTGAGTAAACGTTTGCATTAGTTTTTGTTAAATGATTAAATGATCTAAATGTTTGGGTTGAAGTGTCTGTAATGTGGGAATTAGTTAATCAGTTAAATGTGCTTATTATTTAAATACAGAACTGAATTGTGATGAAGATGATGTTTTTGTGCAGCGCTGCAGCTTGTTGTGTCAGTGTGCATCACGAGCGCAGTAATACACAGCTGTGTCTTCAGTCTGCATGTTCTGTCCCCGTAAGGTCACAGTGTTACTGGAAGTGTCTTGGAAGACGACAAACTTGTTTTTAAGTGAATCTTTCTTAGCAATATTCCCATTAAAATAAATTAAATTGATCCATTCCAGAGTTTTTCCTGCAGGTTGTCGAATCCAAGCTGTTCCATGGTGGCTGCTGCTATCAGTGATAGAAGCTCCAGACACTCTACAGGTGATGGTTAAAGTCTCTCCTGGCTTTATAAGCACTGAGTCTGGCTGGATGAGCTCAGTAGCACAGAACACATCTGTGAAAAGAGAAAAAGAAAAGGTTGACATGTTGAACTGAAAGGATCAGATGAACTAATAAAGCTTAAATCCAAACACTCACAGGGGGCGAGAGCCAGCAGCAGCAGTGGAGCTGAAGCAAACATGTTTGTGTTGAAGGAGGACTAATGAGAAGCGCTTCCTCTCTAGATAAGCACGGTGCTAATATTACAAGAGGAGATGGAGATTTCCATAAATATTACAGAGAAGCTGTGTTGAGTGCAGCTCTGCAGCTGTTAATCAGTCTCTTCCCATTTTGTCTCTATTTAATATCAATTTAATGTGGTAAATAATTTAATTATTTATTATCACTAACAATATGAATGTTGTGTTAAATAATGTAAGCATTTTATATTCACATGAATAAGTAATTATTACTTCTTATTGTTTATAGTGAAAATAAAACTGAATCTTGTAATAATACATAAAAATAATATTAATTAGAAAAACAATCCTTTATGTCATTATCAGCTCTGTATCAGCTGCACTCTAGAGAATTACATGAAGTCAGAGATTATTCTCATGCATAGAAATTTCTGGAGTAGGAACTTATCTTCTGAATGCTCCACAACAATGAATGTAATTGTAAATGGATAAAATGTTTGATGCGTCATTCATTAAACAATAAAGCATTGTAATTGTCAGCACACTGCTGAGGTATAAGAGGAATAAAACACATCAGGATGATCTGTTAGAGAAAGAAAATCAACTTTAAGTTGGTAAAATCACACCATAAAACATAAAATCCAGTAGTAGACTTTTGACTGTGTGTGTAGAATGTGTAGCAACGTTGGAGATTATGGTTTTGTTGGCAAACTGCTTAAAATCTGTAGTGAAAATTATTGAAACAAATAGCTGAATTTAAACGAGGATGGGAAACTGTTGTGCTTGTGATCATTCTGTTATAATGTACACATTTTTTCATTCAGAAGTTCAAATAGGACTTTGTACAAGGTGTTTTGTACAGGGATGATGTTGATGTGTCTCACTGTGTGGGTAACGAGTGCAGGAATACACAGCTATTACATGTTTTCAGGTGAACTTATATTAAGAAATCACACTAGAATATAAGCACATTAGGTAAGGAATAAAACACAACAGAGTGTGCAGTTACAGAAAAATAATCAATGATGGGGTGGTGAGATGAAGCAGAGTTACTGCTGTCACGCCCAAGGTGAATATTTTAACAATATAAAAGCATGTGTGTTTTATTCATCTTATTCTACATCAATTTGCCAATGATTAATATTTTTAAAATTAATGAATTTCAATTAATGTATTTATTAATTAACAATAACACATATGTTGTATCTATTTATCCATTAAATATGTACATTTAATATTGAGGAACATCTGTGAAACAAGTTCATTTCTGTTATCTCTTACATTATAGCAGCTATCCTCTATCAGTCTGTCCCTCATGTGACTCTATTTTTTCTCTCTCTTGAAGTATTCAGTAGTCTTGATGGTGTGTGGATTCAATAATCACTGATTGGAAGTCTTCAACAGCCAGCAATGGTTTTGTAAATGTTAGTAATTTTGTTTTTCTTTTTGGTCTTCTGTGGGAATTTGACTAACAAATCCACTATAAGATACACTTTTTATTTAGAGATTTACAAATGACTGCATTACTTTTTCTCTTACCATTCATTCTTTTCTTCATGACAGAAAAAAAAAAATTATATATGTGTATCCTCTGATTGTTTTTAAGCATGTTAGTAATAATATACACTACGCATGAAACAGTGTCACTGAACATACTGAGACTGTACACTGTTTCACTGCCCTTAAGAGTTTTCTGTACTGGATGTTTTTGTACAGGGATGTTGTTGATCTGTCTCACTGTGTAGATCTCGAGCGCAGTAATACACAGCTGTGTCTTCAGTTTGCAGATTCTGTCCTCGAATTGTTATTGTGTTAGTAGCAGTGTCTCTGGAGATGCTGAACTTGTTTTTCAGTTTGTCACTGTAATACGTTTTCCCATCGTAACCGATGAGTCCAATCCACTCCAGAGCTTTTCCTGCAGGTTGTCGGATCCAACCTGTACTATAGCTCGTAACTGAATATGAAACCTTGCAGGGGATGGAGAGACTCTGGCCTGGCTGGACTGTCATGGAAGCAGGCTGAGTCAGTTCCACACCATGCACATCTGTGGAGGAAAACACATGGTGATATCTCACACAATATCTGCTGCACATTTATTGTTATTGTAGTAAATGAATGAATGTGATAAAGCACTCACAGGAAGCAGCTGCCAGCAGGAGCAGTAGAGATGTAGAGAACATGGTGTGTGTTGTTTGTACTGGGGTCTTCTCTGTTCTCCAAAGTTTAACAGAGACCATCACATCACATAAATAGAGTGATATCCAGCCCTGACGCTTGTATTTGCTTATCTGCTGATGATGGGAGGAGAACGTATTTAAAACGTATTTAAATCATGAGGAGGAGATTCATCTTATGGAGGATATTTGGCTTTATAATAGAACAGATCTGCTCTTCTATGATAGAAACCTCTTTACCAACTTCTGTTATTCATATATCAATAACAGAGGGAATTGTTCATATAGAGAAATTGGCAACAAGGATTAGATACTAAATTTAGTTGGATAATGTATCTGTGGTGAGGATATTGGTATTATCTAACATGTCTAATAAAGGCCAAAATTAGGGATAGGGGCAGTTAGCATTAATACTAGAGGTGTGTGTTTGGGACTGTTATTTAATTCCTCTCCTGCCCACTTCCATGTGTATTTTTATTTGAACGTGATTGCATAATTGTCTAATACACTCAGTTGGCTCTATTTCCGACAATATAAACATATAAACTGAGAACACCTCTAATATTTTATAGGGGGTTTGATTTGCATGACAGTGTTTAGGATTTCACAACAAGGTGCAACAGAACTAAAGACAACCCTGACCAGAGTAAAGCGTTTACTAAAGATAAATGAATGAGTGAGTGAATGAATAATTATGGCTGGTGATTTTGAATAATTATATATTTTTTATTTAGGGCTGGAAATGTATAATCCTTCTTCCTTTACCTTTAACAGTTCAGGAGGCTACACTATTGTTAAAATTAATGTTTAGAGTTTTAATCTTAACTACTTTTTCAATAAATGATATTACTAAACCTTATTTTTAAATGTCCATGTCTGGGATATGATCATAGCAGTATATATCACATCTTATTCCAGTAGTGTTGGTTATTTATTAATAATAAGAGCACAGACATTTGTCCTCTTGTGGATGCCAGAACACAAACCAAGACTGTAAGATTATTGTAGCACTCTGCATTGAGTAAACGTACTTTCCAGGCAACAAGATCCACAACTTCTGTGCTCTGTCATCTCTGTAGATGGGGAGATTTAGCTGCGATTTATCAGAGTCATTTAGAGAACTGGAATATGAAGCTCATTAAAGCTGTTAAAGCCAAACTTACAGTATACAGATACAGACATTATGAGTGATCAGAAATGATATCATCTGGCCTTTAGAGATTCTGAATGCTGCAGTAACACTTTATAGCCTTAAAATTCAAGAAAACATTACAATGTATAATACAAATTTATTCATTCACAGTCTCTGGTTTGTAATATAAACAAGTGTAAACAAGATGTAATTGAGCAGTTTATTAACCATAGTAAAAGAGTCAGAATATATTCATCCTTTGCATAAATGACAACAGTAATGACTTGTTCAGTAAAATGCTGTGTGATTAAATGTGTGTGTGGTTTTTGTACAGCTGCTTCCTCAGCTTCAGTCACTGTGGCGTCTCGGGCGCAGTAATAAACCGCAGTGTCCTCTGTCCTCAGACTCTTGGCCTCTAAGTACTGTGTGCTTGCTGGAACGTCTTCTGTCAAGATGAGCTGGTTTTTCACAGACTCTGCATATGTTGCTTCATTATCGCCTGTACTCATCCTACCAATCCATTCCAGAGCTTTCCCTGGTTTCTGTCGTATCCAGTGTATGTAGTTGCTTGTCATTGTATATCCACTGATTTTACAAGAGATCTTCACAGTTTCTCCAGGTCTCTTTACCACAGCAGGAGACTGGTCCAGTCTGATCTCAGCACTGCAAAAACCTGCCAGATAAAACAATCAAAAATATTCATTAATGCATTAAATCATACACTCAGTGGAAAACATATAAAGAAGTCTCAGATACCTTGTGTTAACATGAGTATAAAAATGCACTGCTGAATGACGCTTAGCCCCATAATCAAACTCTGTGATGGTTGGAAGTTCTGTAATTCAGGTGGGTGATATGAGCTTTAGCTGAGCAACAAGCTGATTTTTATGCAGAGCAAATAATAAGAGGATGGATTTGCATAGACATCCTTTTACCCAATAGAGTCAGGTCTATAATATGAACATCCAGGGGCTGATTTTGCATGTGCCAAGGATGAGAGCGATGTCACATTTTACAGTTTGCCAGTTCAGATTAGTGGCTGTTTTTAATAATTGGTGTACATGCAAGTAACCTTCAAAGTTCTTGTAGTTTAGGAATTTCCTTCACTTTAGAGATGATTGTTCATTATTAATGAACATATTTTATATAATGAATAAATAATGCTTTACTTCAATTAACAACTGAACACTGTTTTATTTAACATGGGAATGCTTAATGTAAATGTTTAAATATGATTCGATGTTTTTAGGCAATGTCTATATAGGTTATAATTTACATCTTGTCTGAATTGATATGTTGGGTGTGTTACTGCTGTTGTTATTTAGAGGATGCTTCTGCTCCTAGTTCTGAGAGATAATACTTGTGTCTTTTCTCATTTCAGAAAATGCTTCCTTTAAAAGCAAGTTTCGTGACTTTTACCTCAGTAGAAGTGAGCTACTGCCCTCTACAGGAGCAAAAACATTTACACTTTGCTTCTGTTCTTGCAGATGTGTGTTTTGTACTGAGCTGAGTGTGTGGAGCTTCTATCACTGATACCAACATCCACTTTACGTAGCTCAGATTCAACAACCTGCAGAAAAGCTTTGGAATGGATTGATGTTGAGGCCAAAGATGAAAGATTATGTTGATGTGCTTTTATCTTTGAAATACAGAGGGGTCTTAGCCCTGCTAGCTCATTTATAGCAGGCGTCCCTGGGGACAAGTGTACTGCAGAGAGATGAACATGAACAGGGATGTTTTTTACAGGGCTGCAGTGAGTTTGTAGTGCTGTGTCTCTGGCGCAGTAATACACAGCCGTGTCCTCAGTCTGAAAGTTTTGTCCTCTTAAATAAACTGTGCTGCTGGATGTGTCCTGGCTGAAACTGATCTTGCTCTTCATTGTGTCTTTGAGATTAGTGCCACCACCATCACACAGATATCCGAGCCATTCCAGTGCTTTCCCAGCAGGTTGTCGTATCCAGTGAATACAATAACTCGACTCCGAGACTTTACAAGAGATGGAGAAGGACTCTCCAGGTTTCACGAGCACAGAGGCTGACTGAGTGAGCTCCACACCGCCAACACCACCTGTGAATAACAGCAATAGAACATCATCAAATGTCTTCAAATCATTTTCACAACCAGATATCAAATCTAAACTCATTCAGCCAACATGGAGACTTACAGAATGCAGCTGTTAGCAGCAGCAGCACTGATGAGAACATCGTTGATTCGTCAATTAACTGAAGTGAATTAAACTGCTCAGCTGCTCTCCTCCTCCTCACCACACACACACTCACACACACAGATCTCCTTAATGTAAGAGACACGAGTGGAGGATTTGCATAAAATGCATCATCAACTACTGCATGACCTTGAAGACTCAGGTTTACTAATTTATTCATTAACATTCTTTCTCTTTGAAAACTCAGTCAATTCTTTTTAAAATTAGTCTGAAATAAACACAACACTAATGAATCTCTGTGAACAACTGATTAGACCATAACATTTTTATTCTGCGAAAAAGCTAAATAGCTGAACAATCATCTAAAATACACCTTTCTCACTTAAATAGTAGGTGCTGTGGTCAGAAGGTGTTAGTTACATTTCTATAACAGCGGCTCTGACAGCTGTTCCAGCTGCAAGGTTTACAGAGAGACGCTCGTTTTAATATCTTATCGTACAATTTACACAGAGACTTATATAATGAAAGGTCCACTTAAATTGATTAAAAAAACATGTAGCATTGTTGATTTGGTGAAGTTTTGTGTGAGGAGTAGGGATGTAGTTACATGAATACATTATTTGGAATGAACAGATAATATGTTCTGAACAGATACTAATACAAATAGGAGGTTTGTTTTTAGGAATCTTGCAGGAAATCTGGCCGAGACTAGAGGTGTGTATTGGGACTGGGATGCCTATTAGTTTGTTGGTTGAGGAACTGTCAGAGCCACAATTCACACACCATGCTGAGAGTACTGGAGTTTCTACCTCCATGGGACTTTTTTTAATTGATTTGTTGAGCTCTGCTGCCTCCTACTGTGTTTTGAGTTATTGGACCTCAACATGTGACAACAGACAGTGTGTTAAACACAATAAACTGTTGGATGCATGTTGTATTATTCTTGAATCCACTGCTTACACATTTATTTTTACTGTTCATTAAATATTCTGTAAAATGAAGGAATTAATAAAGATAAAAAAATAACTTCTCTTGGAAGAACATTTTTATTCAGTTATTAGATTGAAACTACAGTTTGTGTGTTAGAAATGACACAAGCTCTTAAAACTTTATGTTAATGAAAGAAAGTAAAAGTGTGAGTGAGATGGTTTATTAGTGGCATTGAGAGGATGTCTCTAACATGTCTCAAAGTTTTTGTAAGGGGAATCCACTATTCTGTGTCACTGTGACGCTCCTGCGCAGTAATACACAGCTGTGTCTTCAGTTTGCAGATTCTGTCCTCGAATTGTTATTGTGTTAGTAGCAGTGTCTCTGGAGATGCTGAACTTGTTTTTCAGTTTGTCACTGTAAGCTGTACTGGCACCACTTTGGATGTATCCAATCCACTCCAGAGCTTTTCCTGCAGGTTGTCGGATCCAACCTGTACCATAGCTCGTAACTGAATATGAAACCTTGCAGGGGATGGAGAGACTCTGGCCTGGCTGGACTGTCATGGAAGCAGGCTGAGTCAGTTCCTCACCATGCACATCTGTGGAGGAAAACACATGGTGATATCTCACACAATATCTGCTGCACATTTATTGTTATTGTAGTAAATGAATGAATGTGATAAAGCACTCACAGGAAGCAGCTGCCAGCAGGAGCAGTAGAGATGTAGAGAACATGGTGTGTGTTGTTTGCACTGGGGTCTTCTCTGTTCTCCAAAGTTTAACAGAGACCATCACATCACATAAATAGAGTGATATCCAGCCCTGACGCTTGGATTTGCTTATCTGCTGATGATGGGAGGAGAATGTATTTAAATGATATTTAAATCATGAAGAGAAGATTCATCTTAAGGAGGATATTTGGCTTTTTAATCAAACAGAAGCCTTTTTATGAAATACTATAATTTCAATAAAATATTAAAGTATCAGTGAAATTCAGAACAAGGATTAAATACTACATTTAGCATGATATTGTCTATTATTGTCTATGCTTGAGGATATTAGGATCATGATAATGTAAATATTCTACTTCTCT
This sequence comes from Pangasianodon hypophthalmus, assembly GCF_027358585.1. NCBI lineage: Eukaryota > Metazoa > Chordata > Actinopteri > Siluriformes > Pangasiidae > Pangasianodon > Pangasianodon hypophthalmus. The sequence continues at coordinate 21,992,726 of NC_069722.1, read as the reverse complement.
TAAAAGTCATGACAAAATGCTCCAACACTTTGTCACAAATGATCAAACAAACTCTAATTTTTTGACATAATTATTGTTAGCTAAAGATACTGCAGTATAACAAGTTCTTGCTAGTGATGTGATTATAATGGTGTGTATAATGTGCTGCATACAATAATGTGTATAATGTTAGAGATGTAGCATTATGGTTTAAAATCCACAAACTATTGCATAAAAATAACTAACTTGAATCTCTTTTTTGTCATTTGTGAGATTATTTATTTTTTTAATTAGACTTGGATAGATAAGTGTTGTGTCTTGTGGACATTCTGTTATAATTTGCACTGTATGAGGTGTTTTTGTACAGGGATGTTGTTGATCTGTCTCACTGTGGTTCACGAGCGCAGTAATACACAGCTGTGTCTTCAGTCTGCATCTTCTGCCCTGTTAATGTTACTGTGCTGCTGGATGTGTCTCTGGAAACCTGAAACCTGCTTTTCAATTTTTCATTGTAGTAAGTGTTACCATCATAACATATATTTCCGATCCACTCTAGAGTTTTTCCTGCAGGTTGTCGTATCCAGTCTGTACAGTAGGTACTTGTTAATGAATATCCAGACACTTTACAGGTCAGAGTCATTGACTGACCAGGGGTTAATACTGTGGATCCGGTCTGGATCAGCTCAACACAGTGAACACCTGTTAAAGAAAAGTTATGTTAATGTTGTAAAAGCAAAAAGCTATAAGTAACCAAAACTGGATTATATGTCAAATGGAAAAACACTTACAGTGTACGGCTGCCAGCAGCAGCAGCAGTAGGGATGTAGAGATCATGGTGTGTGTTGAAGCAGAAGAAGTAAAAGCTCTTGGTCTTCATTGCTTAAATATATAACAGGGAAGGACATTTGCATAGACACACTCCTTATCTTAGGGGAAATGTTATGGATTATTCTATATGAGAAAACCTCTCCACCTCTCTAACAAATATGTTCACAATTTGGAACATTGTGTCTTATCTATTTTTAGACATATCTATCAGTCCTGTTTGCATTTATATTTTACTAAGTAAGAAGCTTAAGGCAGTTGTTACTGAGTGAGTTTATGCAATATAAAGTGTTTTCAGGTGAATTTATTTTAAGAAAACACACACAGCAATTTGCCAGCAATTTTTATTCATCAAGAACAGGAAATTCTATTCTTATTCATTATTTTTTATGTTTAATTTGGAACCTTACATTATAACGTCATGTTCCTGAAAAATCTCACATAACAGAAGGATGTAGTTCCATAATACACAACTGCGTCTTCAGTTTCTGTCCTTATACTGTTTTAATTTGTCCAACCTGTGCTGTGGCTTCTCCTCCATACTGATATCAGATGAAGTGATGAGACCATATGAGCAACCTTACTTTATTATCAATGACTGAAAGAAAGAACAGACACTTCCACAGCGTCTTCAGAACAGTCTTTGTCTAACAGCTCTTTACACTGTTTCTAGTGAGAAGTTAAAGTGGAACCAGTTAACAGATATGTCTTACTTGTTAGTCAGCGTTTATCAAAAGTAGACACCAGAATATGTTCTCGCAATAGTATCAGTCTCATGTCCTCATCTCAAGATTACAGAGAAACTTCTAGAAGAAAACACACACCTCAAATTAAAAGACATATATGTAGTTAGATAAATTCAGCTTATGATGATGAAAAATGGTAGTTTCATGTTAAAGAATAAAGTATTTGCTATTACACTATCAAAGTTAAAACTTCTCTATGCCTCTTATTCCTGCAGTGCAACAAATTCTTCCAGTCTTCTCCACTTTTCCACTTCTATCCAGTCAGGAAGTGAAACCCAGGAGACCGTACAGGAGAGAGTTAAACACTGACCTTGTTCTAGTGAAACTCAGTATGTGCTAACTCAGCATTAATGTAGTGTCCTACAAAGACATCCATCCATCAGAGTGACGCTCCAAAGCAATAAGGCAATGATTCATTTTCAATAGTCTTGATGGTGCATGTGTTCAATAATCACTGACTGAAAGCCTTCAACAGTCTTGAAACCTGGGTTAAAGTTTTTGTAAAGAGCTAAATCCCTGTTGAAAAAGCATTCATTCTACATTCATTAGATATAATGAGAATTGAATTAATAAATTTTAAAACCTTATTTAAACAATGCTGCTAAAAATCTCTCATTAAAATGGAAGAGAGTTTTGGTCTGTGACGTCATGATGGAATAAACGTGTCATGATGATGTAACAGAGGGGAACAGCAACTAAACCTTCAACACAACATGTTCATCTACTGTGTTACTGTGAAACACTCAAATCCAGCAGAGGTTTAAGATCATCCTGCTGATGACGGAGATAAAAGAGGGTAGAATGTGTATTTTTTTCAGTTCTTTTTGTTCTTATTAATTTTTCATTAATTTTGCTTTTTAAACTGTTACATATTGGGAGTAAATCTAGTTAAGAAGAAACCACAAAAAATCATAGATCATGCAAATAGTGAAAGAAAAAAAGACAAAATCCAGATGTGTGTCTGATAATGAGTGATACTGAAAGAGTCTCATGAGAATGCAGTTTGTGGAGTCACTTTTTTTGGACTGTATTTGTTGAGCTCTGCTGCCTCCTTCAGTTGTTTTAAATATTGCACCTCAAACTATGAGAACAGACTGTGTGTTAAACACAACACACTGCTGGAAACATGCTGTATTATTCCTGAATCCACTGATTAAACATTTATTCCTACTGCTGATTAAATATTCTGTAAAACGGAGGGATTAATAATGGTTCAAAATGAGCAATCTTTGAAAAATATATATTTTTTATTTAAAAATGACTGGTTATAAAAATAACTATTATTAAATTACAACACAAACTATTACAACTTCATTCCAATGAAAGAAAGTAAAAGTGTGAGTGAGATGGTTTATTAGTGGCATTGAGAGGATGTCTCTAACATGTCTCAAAGTTTTTGTAAGGGGAATCCACTATTCTGTGTCACTGTGAGTCTCTTGCGCAGTAATACACAGCTGTGTCTTCAGTCTGCAGATTCTGTCCTCGAATTGTTATTGTGTTAGTAGCAGTGTCTCTGGAGATGCTGAACTTGTTTTTCAGTTTGTCACTGTAAAATGTAGCCCCATCATGCTTGATGTATGCAGTCCATTCCAGAGCTTTTCCTGCAGGGTGTCGAATCCAACCTGTTCCATAGTGGCTGCTGCTATCAGTGATAGAAGCTCCAGACACTCTACAGGTGATGGTTAAAGTCTCTCCTGGCTTTATAAGCACTGAGTCTGGCTGGATGAGCTCAGTAGCACAGAACACATCTGTGAAAAGAGAAAAAGAAAAGGTTGACATGTTGAACTGAAAGGATCAGATGAACTAATAAAGCTTAAATCCAAACACTCACAGGGGGCGAGAGCCAGCAGCAGCAGTGGAGCTGAAGCAAACATGTTTGTGTTGAAGGAGGACTAAGGAGAAGCGCTTCCTCTCTAGATAAGCACGGTGCTAATATTACAAGAGGAGATGGAGATTTGCATAAATATTACAGAGAAGCTGTGTTGAGTGCAGCTCTGCAGCTGTTCATCACAGTCTCTTCCCATTTTGTCTCTATTTAACATCATTATAACTAATAATATGAATGTTTTGTGTTAAATTATTTAATTTGTTTTTATATTTACACAAATAATGTAATTATTTCTTATTATATTTATAGTCAAAATTACACTGAATCTTTACCATAATACATAAAAATAATAATAATTAGAAAAACAATCCTTTATGTCATTATCAGCTCTGTATCGGCTACACTCCAGCGAATTACATGAAGACAGATTATTCTCATGTGTACAAATTTCCTGTTTATGTTTTTGTAATGTTTATGGTGTAAATGTAAAATCTTTATGCTTTATTTTATAGATATAGAATAAAGGGTGTTAAAATACCTGCTGTGAATAACTGCTTCAATATTTGTCACTCTCACACAGTGAAATATTGCAGTGATTTCAGAACAGCATGTAGCTAAAGCTTTTTATTGGTGACATTAAAACTGGGCTCAACATTTAACATTATAATCAAACTGTGCAATAGAAAATGCCCCAGTCAAATCATTTTCATTCTGGTATAGACTGCCCTCTACAGGCTTTAACTGATACAGAGAGGAATTGCTGATTTCATGTTGATGAGATTCTAGGTTAGATGTTCACATCCACCTTCTCAGTCACTACTGAAGACGTGTTACGGAGATCAAGTTTAGGGGGCGTGTCACTCTGTGGAATCACCTGACACCACTGTTACTGATAGGCTGATAGGCTGCTTGAATCCAGTGTCTACATTTTGTAACATTCAGAGGAAAATAATGTAAGCAAGATTTCTGCCATTGAAAAGTGTTCACGACAGAGACGTTTGCATTTAGCGAATGACTGTTAATAGCTGTTATAATGTAAATGATACCAGGATTTTATCTTTTGAATCCTCCATAACATTAAATGTGATTATACATTGATAAAATGTATGATGTGTCATTCATTAAACAATAAAGCATTGTAACTGTCAGCACACTGCTGAGGTATAAGAGGAATAAAACACATCAGGATGAGCTGTTATAGAAAGAAAATCAACTTTAAGTTGGTAAAATCACACCATAAAACATAAAATCCAGTAGCAGACTTTTGACTGTGTGTGTAGAATGTGTAGCAACGTTGGAGATTATGGTTTTGTTGGCAAACTACTTAAAATCTGTAGTAAAAATTATTCAAACAAATAGCTGAATTTAAACGAGGATGGGAAACTGTTGTGCTTGTGATCATTCTGTTATAATGTACACATTTTTTCATTCAGAAGTTCAAATAGGACTTTGTACAAGGTGTTTTGTACAGGGATGTTGTTGATGTGTCTCACTGTGTGGGTAACGAGTGCAGTAATACACAGCTATTACATGTTTTCAGGTGAACTTATATTAAGAAATCACACTAGAATATAAGCACATTAGGTAAGGAATAAAACACAACAGAGTGTGCAGTTACAGAAAAATAATCAGTGATGGGGTGGTGAGATGAAGCAGAGTTACTGCTGTCACGCCCAAGGTGAATATTTTAACAATATAAAAGCATGTGTGTTTTATTCCTCTTATTCCACATCAATTTGCCAATGATTAATATTTTTAAATTTAATGAATTCAATTCATTTATTTATTAATTAACAATAACACATATGTTGTATAGTTTTATCCATTAAATATGTACATTTAATATTGAGGAACATCTGTGAAAAGTTAGTTTCTGTTATCTCTTACATTATAGCAGCTATCCTCTATCAGTCTGTCCCTCATGTGACTCTATTTTTCTCTCTCTTGAAGTATTCAGTAGTCTTGATGGTGTGTGGATTCAATAATCACTGATTGGAAGTCTTCAACAGCCAGCAATGGTTTTGTAAATGTTAGTTTTTTTTTTTGTTTTGTTTCGTTTTTGGTCTTCTGTGGGAATTTGACTAACAAATCCACTATAAGATACACTTTTTATTTAGAGATTTACAAATGACTGCATTACTTTTTCTCTCACCATTCATTCATTTCTTCCTGACAGAAAAAAAAAAATTATACATATATACATTATATATCTGACATCATAAAATAGATCTCTGAATTATTTACTACATCCTCTGATTGTTTTTAAGCATGTTAGTAATATTATACACTACGCATGAAACAGTGTCACTGAACATACTGAGACTGTACACCGTTTCACTGCCCTTAAGAGTTTTCTGTACTGGGTGTTTTTGTACAGGGATGTTGTTGATCTGTCTCACTGTGTGGATCACGAGCGCAGTAATACACAGCTGTGTCTTCAGTTTGCAGATTCTGTCCTCGAATTGTTATTGTGTTAGTAGCAGTGTCTCTGGAGATGCTGAATTTGTTTTTCAGTTTGTCACTGTAATATGTATTCCCACTGCTATAGATGACTCCAATCCACTCCAGAGCTTTTCCTGCAGGTTGTCGGATCCAACCTGTGCCATCACTCGTAACTGAATATGAAACCTTGCAGGGGATGGAGAGACTCTGGCCTGGCTGGACTGTCATGGAAGCAGGCTGAGTCAGTTCCTCACCATGCACATCTGTGGAGGAAAACACATGGTGATATCTCACACAATATCTGCTGCACATTTATTGTTATTGTAGTAAATGAATGAATGTGATAAAGCACTCACAGGAAGCAGCTGCCAGCAGGAGCAGTAGAGATGTAGAGAACATGGTGTGTGTTGTTTGTACTGGGGTCTTCTCTGTTCTCCAACAGAGACCATCACATCACATAAATAGAGTGATATCCAGCCCTGACGCTTGTATTTGCTTATCTGCTGATGATGGGAGGAGAATGTATTTAAAATATATTTAAATCATGAGGAGGAGATTTCTTTTATAGAGGATCTGTGGCTTTATAATGGAACAGAAGCCTGTTTATCAAACATTATTGTTTACAAAAGTGTTTTAATGAAAGGTCTTAGTGAAAAAAAAAATCTATATTTGAGGATATCGGTATCGGTACCTCTCTTTAAACTCATGACCAAATTCTCTCAGACTTTCTCACACATGATCACACAACTCATAATTTAACTTTCTTATGTCTAAGATCACAGGTAAAGCTTTCACTTTTTTCCCCACCACAGCAAAGTCTTTAGGATAGAGGAGTTTGTGCTTTCTGGCTTCTTGGTAACATAATATAAGTTGTGATTTAAAAAAAAAAAATCATTTATTTATTTAGTCTCATTAATAAAGGGATAAAAAGAGAGGCCAGTGAGAGAATGAATGTTAGTGGTTATAATGTAAGTGATAACAGGAACTAATTTGTTTTCACAGATTTTCAACTTTAAATGTAACTATGAACAGATAAAATGTGGAACTCGTAATCATCTGATAAATAAAATATTGCAGTTCATGTCAAACTTCTGTTGAATAGGTTAAAAAACACTTTCGGGTGAGCTGTTAAAGGAAAATAATCAAATCAAGTCTGTAAAATCACCCCATAAAACATAAAATCCAGGTGTTTAAAAACTGTTGACTCTGTGTGTATAATGTGCAGTAATGTTAGAGATGTAGCATTATGGTATTCTTGGTAGAATGCTAAAAATCTACACCACAAAGTATTCAAACAAATAACTGACTTTCACTTAGACTTTGACAGATACTTTTTGTATTTCTGGTCATTCTTTTATGATGTACACTGTTTAATTTAGAAAATTCTAATAGTGTTTTGTATGAGGTGTTTTTGTACAGGGATGTTTTTGATCTGTCTCACTGTGTGGATCACGAGCGCAGTAATACACAGCTGTGCCTTCAGTCTGCATCTTCTGCCCTGTTAATGTTACTGTGCTGCTGGACGTGTCTCTGGAAATCTGAAACCTGCTTTTCAGTTTCTCACTGTAGGAAGTGCTACCGCTACCACATGCTTCTCCGATCCACTCCAGAGTTTTTCCTGCAGGTTGTCGTATCCAGGCTGTACAGTAGTTGCTATCAGTTACTGAATATCCAGACACTTTACAGGTCAGAGTCATTGACTGGCCAGGGGTTAATACTGTGGATCCGGTCTGGATCAGCTCAACACAGTGAACACCTGTTAAAGAAAAGTTATGTTAATGTTGTAAAAGCAAAAAGCTATAAGTAACCAAAACTGGATTATATGTCAAATGGAAAAACACTTACAGTGTACGGCTGCCAGCAGCAGCAGCAGTAGGGATGTAGAGATCATGGTGTGTGTTGAAGCAGAAGAAGTAAAAGCTCTTGGTCTTCATTGCTTAAATATATAACAGGGAAGGACATTTGCATAGACACACTCCTTATCTTAGAGGAAACATCTCTATGAGAAAACCTCCCCATCTGTAAAACATCTCTAATCTGTAATTTTGAATATATAATAATTTGTGAATATACAATAATATTCAATAATAAACAGGTCTATTGTACCTGTTTATTTTTAAATATATCCATCAGTCCTGTTTTATTTTATGTTTTAACAAATCAGAAGATTAAGACATTGTTAATGAGTGAGCTTAAGGACTGTGAGGTTTTCAGGTGAATAAGCAAACACACTAGAATATAACCACATTAAGTAATGAATAAAACCCAGAAGGAGGCACTGTTACAGGAAAAAAAGCAACGACAGGGTGTTGGGATGAAGCAGAGTTACAGTTAACACCCAGAAGTTGATATAAAAAAATGCAGCTTGTTCGCTAGAAACCACAAAGAGCAAAGCTCTCCATCCTGAAGATTTTTTCCGTGCTGGAAAACGAAAAGTTACAGCTTCATGCAATGAATCATTTTCAACAGTCAATACAATTATATGTATTCAATAATCATGGACTTTGGTCCTCTGGGGGAATTTGACTAGAACAGTCTCAGTGTTCGATGTCTTACAAAAACACATTTTCAATGGATTTTAGTATTTAAAATATATTTAAAACATGAGGATGAGATTCATCTTATGGAGAATATGTGGCTTTTTAATGGAACAAATCTTTTCCATGACAGAAACCTGTTTACCAACTTCTGATATTCTTATATCAACAACAGAGTGAAATTTTACATATAGAGAAACTCGGAACAAGGATTAGATACTAAATTTAGGGAAGTAATTTATCTGTGCATGTGTATATTGGTATTATCTAACATGTTTTAAAAAGGCCAAGATTAGGGTTAAGGGGCAGTAAGCATTCATACTAGAGGTGTGTGTGTGCCTAAATTGTTTTAAAACCTTGTGCTTTACATTTTATTACAGTTGTGTTCTGTATCGTCAGACACACTGAATGAGCTGATGATTAAAGTCTCTTAAACCACAGTGCTGTTGAATTCTCAGTTCTGATTGGTCAGAAGGTGTGGATTCATTTTCTAGAACAGCAGCTCTGGCAGTAGTGCTGGCTGCAAGGTTTATAACTGTATGGCACTCCACATAAACAGATTAATAAAAATGTGTGTAACTGTTGATATGGTGAGAGTTTCTATGAAGAGATGTTTGTTTAGCATTCATGGAAGGAGTCTCCAGTGTCAGGACTTTGTATCAGTCAGAGGTAAAGCTGTAACTACGTTTTCAGAAAGTCTTGAGAATGGAAGGCTTTGTGGTTTCTCAGTAACATAAGCTGCAACTTCATGAGAGAGAAAAAGAGAGAGGCTGGTGAGGGACCAACTGTTGATACTGCTATAACACAAGTCTTGAATTAATTTTAAAAAAATGTAATTATTCCCAAAACACTGTGATAGAGGAATAAAACACTTTGGGACGTGCTGTTATTGTTACAGGACAGTTCAGTGTGGAACCAGTTGCAGAGTGAAAAACCCCTGCTTGCTTAGAGATAAATGGGCAAGCAGAGTTTATATATAGATAAGATGAAGGTTTAGGGAAGAGTCTGGGTGTGTTTTGTGCACTTTTCAATTCTATCTTATATCTTTGTCTTAGTTTCATTCTCTTTTCTTGGCCATGCCTTAAATCTCTCTTGTCCTTTCTTTCCACTTTTCTTTTCTAATACTTTTTAAGTCTTATTTTCTGTTTCTTTTTCCTTATACGCTTTCTTCTAGCAAAGTCCTGACATACCATACCAGTCACCCCTCTACAAAGGTGTGACAAAGGGCTGTGTTCAAGGCTGGCCTTAAGTAACCTGCCTGGCAGCTGCAGGCAATCCAGGTTAATCATGCTGGAGAATTCTGGGTAACTGAGTTCTCCCACATGGCCACTCTAATTGTGTTACTAACAGATAAATGCTTTTTGTTTAATATTGTAGAGAAAGCTGTCATGTGGAGTGTCTTTCCACTTTTAATATTTGGAAAAAGGTTTTCCTTATAAATATGTTCTGAAGTGACTAGGATAAAAAAAAAAGATATGCTTCCATATTATGAAGGGGTTTGTGTACAGCTCTGCAACCTCATGTGTCTCTGTGCTTCTCTAGCGCAGTAATACACTGCAGTGTCTTCTGTCCTCACTCTGTTCATGTGCAGATACTCCTGCATCTTACTGTTGTCTCTGAAGATGGTGAAGCAGCCATTAATTCCTGCCCTTTTCCAGGCACATGTCTGACCCAAGCCATCCAAGAGCTACTAAAATCTAATCCAGAGGCTGTACAGGTCAGGGTGTGTGATTCTCCAGCTTTGATGGTCACTGTATCTGATTCAATCAGTGTCTGACTGCATGAATCTGAAATGCAATAACATTCAGAGACAGGTCTTATACTTTTATAAATATAAATATATATACTTCTATAAAAGCACTTTTTCATGTTTAGAATAAATTTAATAAAGAGTGAAACCAAAAATGAATGCTCAGTGATGCAGCAACATCAGCTCAAAACTCTCCTCAGATGCATCTCAAGGAATAAAAATAGCACCTTCTCTAAATGAATACATTTCCTGAATATATCAGCATATGTGGTTTAAACATGGCGCTTAATCTGCATTAGAAATAGAGATATAAAAACATGACAGAAATAGCCATTAAAGGGCAAATGTTTATTGCAAGACTCGAGCTGTGTTTTACAATTAAGCCTTTAGGAGCTATTTTGCCCCATTACCATATCTGCTTCTATAGCACAGAACTATACAGAAGGACATTAATGTTTTTTGATTAATTAATATGGTTACAGAAATAATGTAGACCACACATCATCTCTGACTCATTCTGATTTGATGAAGAATAAATGTAGAATGAAGATAAAAAGGAATAGCATTGCATTTATTTAATTATATTTTGTCTCACAAGACTCTGCAAAAGTAATGATATAAGCAACAACAAGCAATTATCTTCCTGGAGTTTAATCTGAGAGTCATGGTGCTGGATGCAGTCATAGCAGCCTGTGAAAAGAGACGGGGCCTAAAAGTGCAGATAGCAGCAGACTGAGATGGTTGAGTTTGCACAGACTGCCCTCTAGAGGCACAAAGGTCCAGTTTTCAAAATACTCAGATCTAAAAGAAGTGATTTTAAAGCAACTTGTTGAAAAAAACTCAAATAGAACTAAAATACTAAGTAAAAAAAGTAAGAATTATAATGTGGAGCGCTTTTGTATGACCAGGATCAAACCGAGGGCCCTGAAGCTGTGAGGTGGCAACATTACCCTCTGTACCATATATATATATATATTCAGAACTGACTCTGACCTAAGTAATCTTATACCAGCATAAATGTCCAGACAATGTTCACAATAAGCCACATGCAGTAAAAGTCAAAACATTTTGGTTCTTTGAGCTCCATGAATACACTGCTTATGAAAATGTGAGCTTGTCATGTGACTATAGCAAGCATGTGTTTTTGTACTGATGTCTAAGGAGAAGTATCACTGTGGGTCGCGGGCGCAGTAATACACAGCTGTGTCTTCTGTCCTCACGCTGTTCATGTGCAGATACACCTGCAGCTTACTGTTGTCTCTGGAGATGGTAAAACGGCCATTAACTGCACTGGAGTAATATATGCTACTACTGCTATAGATAGTTGCAACAAATTCCAGTCCTTTTCCAGGAGCCTGTCTGATCCAAGCCATCCAGTAGCTACCAAAGTTAAATCCAGATGCTGTGCAGGTCAGTTTATGAGACTGATCAGGTTTGATGATGACTGAATCAGACTCGATCAGTGTCTGACTGCAGGAATCTGAAATACAAGAACACACAAAGATAGTTGTTAAGTAAGAAAAAAAAAGAGTGAATGAAAGATGTTTTTTTTTGTTAAAATAAGAAATAAATAATAATACTAACATTGAATCAACATTGTTAGAGTAAAGTAACTCAAAACTCTGCCTAGTCCCATCTCAAAGAATTAAAATGATCACTGTTGCTGTAAATGAACACAAACTGCTGGTGTGTTGTTTAGCTGAATGTATATCAGCATAAATGGTTCAAACACAGGATTTGGTTTGCATGGCACGCCCACTAGAGACATAAAACGATTCCCAGAGGAATAGCCATGAAGAGAAAAAGCTCACTGTAAGACTCCAGCTGTGTTTCATGCTGTCAAGTCCATAACTGCTCTTTACTCATTAGATATCATGTTATTTTAGTACATCACTGTGTAAGAACATGAAGTTTTCTGATGAATAATCACTGAACAACACAAACATTTCAGAAACTGTATCGAATAGAAACTGAATGTAGTTCCAGAAATAATGCAGGTCACAATCATCACTGACTCTTTCAGTCAGGAGCTCATGCCAACCACTTTTCTGTTCTTAAAGCTTCGTGAATGAGGATATAATTTAAAGTATTTAGAGTTATTTATTATTCTTTGCAGAGAAGTGTAATGAAAAACACAATAATACTATGATAATGTTTGCAACAAAGAGCGATTATCTTTCAGTTGTTTAATGTGAGTGAGATGATGGTGAATCATTGCAGTCTGTGAGGAGAGAGAAGCTGAATGTGTATTAATGAGCAGTTAGAGATGGTTTAGTTTACACAGACTGCCCTCTCAAGCCATAAAACTACAGTAACTAGGTCCTATATTCATAATAAACTGCTGTTGCATATTTCTGATAAAATACATGAACACTTGGACCTTTATCACAAATAGCACAGAAGCAGAGGAGCTCAGTGACAGATTCAGTAAGGAATAAAACACTTGGGCGCATGCTGTTATAGGAAAATAATCAAGGGCAGGGTGGTGGGATGCTGTGTCACTTGAAGCGGTGTTATTATTCCCACTTAAAGTTATTTATTTTCCTACAGTAGCATGTGCAGAAGTGTTTTATTCCTCTAATACCTCTCTCTTATGTGTTGTGTATTAAATCAACATCAGAAATTAGTCATTAAGAAACAACATTTTTTTGGCATCAGAGATATCAATTAATTTAAAAGCCAATTACTATGACTGTGACTATGACTATAATTCAAATTCAATTATACAGTATGAAGTTACAAACTGCTTTCAAATATGTGAAGCAAGTGGAATGTTAACTGGACATTCAGATGCATTTCATTTAAAAAGATAAATAAGATAAATAATATATTATTAATAATAACTATGAACTGAGTAAACGTTTGCATTAGTTTTTGTTAAATGATTAAATGATCTAAATGTTTGGGTTGAAGTGTCTGTAATGTGGGGATTAGTTAATCAGTTAAATGTGCTTATTATTTAAATACAGAACTGAATTGTGATGAAGATGATGTTTTTGTGCAGCGCTGCAGCTTGTTGTGTCAGTGTGCATCACGAGCGCAGTAATACACAGCTGTGTCTTCAGTCTGCATGTTCTGTCCCCGTAAGGTCACGGTGTTACTGGAAGTGTCTCGAGAGACGACAAACTTGTCTTTAAGGGAATCTTTCTTATGAATACTCCCATCATAATAAATGATGTTGATCCATTCCAGAGCTTTTCCTGCAGGTTGTCGAATCCAAGTTGTTGCATGGTGGCTGCTGCTATCAGTGATAGAAGCTCCAGACACTCTACAGGTGATGGTTAAAGTCTCTCCTGGCTTTATAAGCACTGAGTCTGGCTGGATGAGCTCAGTAGCCCAGAACACATCTGTGAAAAGAGAAAAAGAAAAGGTTGACATGTTGAACTGAAAGGATCAGATGAACTAATAAAGCTTAAATCCAAACACTCACAGGGGGCGAGAGCCAGCAGCAGCAGTGGAGCTGAAGCAAACATGTTTGTGTTGAAGGAGGACTAATGAGAAGCGCTTCCTCTCTAGATAAGCACGGTGCTAATATTACAAGAGGAGATGGAGATTTGCATAAATATTACAGAGAAGCTGTGTTGAGTGCAGCTCTGCAGCTGTTCATCACAGTCTCTTCCCATTTTGTCTCTATTTAACATCATTATAACTAATAATATGAATGTTATGTGTTAATATATTTAATTTGTTTTTATATTTACATAAATAAATAATGTAATTATTTCTTATTATTATATTTATAGTCAAAATTACACTGAATCTTTGCCATAATGCATAAAAATAATAATAATTAGAAAAACAATTCTTTATGTCATTATCAGCTCTGTATCATGACGTACAGTGATTTCAGAACAGCGTGTAGCTAAAACTTTTTATTGGTGGCATTAAAACTGGGCTCAACATTTAACATTATAATCAAACTGTGCAATAGAAAATGCCCCAGTCAAATCATTTTCATTCTGGTATAGACTGCCCTCTACAGGCTTTAACTGATACAGAGAGGAATTGCTGATTTCATGGTGATGAGATTCTAGGTTAGATGTTCACATCCACCTTCTCAGTCACTACTGAAGACGTGTTACGGAGATCACGTTTAGGGGGCGTGTCACTCTGTGGAATCACCTGACAACACTGTTACTGATAGGCTGCATGAATCTACAGTCTGGGCTGAACCAGATGTAACTGATAAAGTCACAAATCCCAGAATCCATCTGAACAGCACACACCCTCTTTATTATCTGAATGAAATTAATAACATGTGAATATTTCAGCTTCACTTAAAATAAATGAAGCTGTAAGTGAATGTGAAGTTTTTGTACAGCACTGCAGCTGTTTGTGTCAGCGTGTTCCCCGAGCACAGTAATACACAGCTGTCTTCAGTCTTCAGGCTGCTCATGTGCAGATACACCTGCTTCTTGCTGTTGTCTCTGGAGATGGTGAATCTTCCCTGAACAGACTGAGAGTATTGTTTAGTACCACCACTCGGAGCAGAAATGTGTGAGGTCCACTCAAGGCCTTTTCCTTCAGCCTGTCTAATCCAGGATATATCTGCACTGCTATCACTAATCCCAGAGTAGGTACAGGTGAGTTGATGAGATCCTCCAGGTTTAATGACCACCGGCTCAGACTCGGTCAGTGTCTGACATCCGCAACCTGTCAAATACATTTAATCATTTCATAGTCCTACATAATCACACAATATATATCAGTATTACATGCATAAATAAGCTGTTACTCACGGGTTATGGTCAATAATGTCAAAATAAAACAGTAAATGATTTGTGGTTGCATGGCTCTTCCTGAAAAAAAGTCTAAACTGAGTGGAAATAATGCAGCTGGAGTCTGTGCTTATAAAGGGAAAGTGTCATTTGCATGTCCAGCCCCTAGAGGAGTTACAGACTATAAGAAACATTCTGATATTCAGGTAAAACATGATCAGTTCAAGAAAAATGCGTTGCATATGGGAGGAAAAATGTAGGTCATTTGATATTAGTGATGCAAAAGTATAGTTACATAAAATATTTTTCTGTCCATTGAGAATATGACTGGCTCATTCTGGGAGTGAAATTAAATGAAGTCGTGGTGTATAATTTTTGGAATTAAAAGTGTGCTGTGGATGTAACATGACCCTTCAAAGACTAAAAAGTTGTTTCAAATTGAGTTATATTCTCCATATTTTGTGTTTTTTGTTTCTTTTTTTTCAAGCATGTATAATACAGTCTGGAGTTTATCTTTCCCTCTAGAGGCTCAGCGTGTGTATGTGGATGTGTAAAACTTTCACATTGTATACTTGTTTCATAACTTTTGTTAAAACAAAACAAACTAAATACTTGTTTGGAACAAATACATATGTCAAATTATGTAGTTTTCTGCACTTTTTAAGGTTTTGGTTGCAGAGTTTGCAGAGTCGTTGTGATTATTTGGTTATTAACTGCAGAACAGGTTGGATTTACCAGCTGAAGTAACCAGTTTGATTTGGATAATTGCTCAGCAGTGGGTAGCATCGATGCCTCACAGCTCCAGGGTCCCTGATTCGATCCTGAGCTCAGGTTATTATCTGTGTGGAGTTTCGCATGTTCTCTGTGTATCTGTGTGGGTTTCCTCCAGGTTCTCCGGTTTCCTGCAACCTCCCAAAAACATGCTGATGGTGAATTGGCTAATGTAAATTACCCCTGGGTGTTAATGAGAGTGAATATGGCATCATATATATCCAGGGTGTATATCTGCCTCGTGCCCAGTGTTACTGGGATACACTCCAGACTCACCACAACCCTGACCAGAGTAAAGCGTTTACTAAAGATAAATGAAAGAGTGAGTGAATGAATAATTATGGCTGGTGATTTTGAATAATTATATATTTTTTATTTAGGGCTGGAAATGTATAATCCTTCTTCCTTTACCTTTAACAGTTCAGGAGGCTACACTATTGTTAAAATTAATGTTTAGAGTTTTAATCTTAACTACTTTTTAAATAAATGATATTACTAAACCTTATTTTTAAATGTCCATGTCTGGGATATGATCATAGCAGTATATATCACATCTTATTCCAGTAGTGTTGGTTATTTATTAATAATAAGAGCACAGACATTTGTCCTCTTGTGGATGCCAGAACACAAACCAAGACTGTAAGATTATTGTAGCACTCTGCATTGAGTAAACGTACTTTCCAGGCAACAAGATCCACAACTTCTGTGCTCTGTCATCTCTGTAGATGGGGAGATTTAGCTGCGATTTATCAGAGTCATTTAGAGAACTGGAATATGAAGCTCATTAAAGCTGTTAAAGCCAAACTTACAGTATACAGATACAGACATTATGTGTGATCAGAAATGATATCATCTGGCCTTTAGAGATTCTGAATGCTGCAGTAACACTTTATATCCTTAAAATTCAAGAAAACATTACAATGTATAATACAAATTTATTCATTCAAAGTCTCTGGTTTGTAATATAAACAAGTGTAAACAAGATGTAATTGAGCAGTTTATTAACCATAGTAAAAGAGTCAGAATATATTCATCCTTTGCATAAATGACAACAGTAATGACTTGTTCAGTAAAATGCTGTGTGATTAAATGTGTGTGTGGTTTTTGTACAGCTGCTTCCTCAGCTTCAGTCACTGTGGCTTGTCGGGCGCAGTAATAAACCGCAGTGTCCTCTGTCCTCAGACTCTTGGCCTCTAAGTACTGTGTGCTTGCTGGGACGTCTTCTGTAAAGATGAGCTGGTTTTTCACAGACTCTGCATATGTTGCTTGATTTGAGCCAGCGTTCATCCTACCAATCCATTCCAGAGCTTTCCCTGGTTTCTGTCGTACCCAGTGTATGTAGCTGCTTGTCATTGAATATCCACTGATTTTACAAGAGATCTTCACAGTTTCTCCAGGTCTCTTTACCACAGCAGGAGACTGGTCCAGTCTGATCTCAGCACTGCAAAAACCTGCCAGATAAAACAATCAAAATAATCATTAATGCGTTAAATCATACACTCAGTGGAAAACATATAAAGAAGTCTCGGATACCTTGTGTTAACATGAGTATAAAAATGCACTGCTGAATGACACTTAGCCCCATAATCAAACTCTGTGATGGTTGGAAGTTCTGTAATTCAGGTGGGTGATATGAGCTTTAGCTGAGCAACAAGCTGATTTTTATGCAGAGCAAATAATAACAGGATGGATTTGCATAGACATCCTTTTACCCAATAGAGTCAGGTCTATAATATGAACATCCAGGGGCTGATTTTGCATGTGCCAAGGATGAGAGCGATGTCACATTTTACAGTTTGCCAGTTCAGATTAGTGGCTGTTTTTAATAATTGGTGTACATGCAAGTAACCTTCAAAGTTCTTGTAGTTTAGGAATTTCCTTCACTTTAGAGATGATTGTTCATTATTAATGAACATATTTTATATAATGAATAAATAATGCTTTACTTCAATTAGCAACTGAACACTGTTTTATTTAACATGGGAATGCTTAATGTAAATCTTTAAATATGATTCGATGTTTTTAGGCAATGTCTATATAGGTTATAATTTACATCTTGTCTGAATTGATATGTTGGGTGTGTTACTGCTGTTGTTATTTAGAGGATGCTTCTGCTCCTAGTTCTGAGAGATAATACTTGTGTCTTTTCTCATTTCAGAAAATGCTTCCTTTAAAAGCAAGTTTCATGACTTTTACCTCAGTAGAAGTGAGCTACTGCCCTCTACAGGTGCAAAAACATTTACACTTTGCTTCTGTTCTTGCAGATGTGTGTTTTGTACTGAGCTGAGTGTGTGGAGCTTCTATCACTGATACCAACATCCACTTTACACAGCTCAGATTCAGCAACCTGCAGAAAAGCTTTGGAATGGATTGATGTTGAGGCCAAAGATGAAACATTCGTCCCTGGGGACAAGTGTACTGCAGAGAGATGAACATGAACAGGGATGTTTTTTACAGGGCTGCAGTGAGTTTGTAGTGCTGTGTCTCTGGCGCAGTAATACACAGCCGTGTCCTCAGTCTAAAAGTTTTGTCCTCTTAAATAAACTGTGCTGCTGGATGTGTCCTGGCTGAAACTGATCTTGCTCTTCATTGTGTCTTTGAGATTAGTGCTACCACCGCTACACAGATATCCGAGCCATTCCAGTGCTTTCCCAGCAGGTTGTCGTATCCAGTGAATACAATAACTCGACTCTGAGATCTTACAAGAGATGGAGAAGGACTCTCCAGGTTTCACGAGCACAGAGGCTGACTGAGTGAGCTCCACACCGCCAACACCACCTGTGAATAACAGCAATAGAACATCATCAAATGTCTTCAAATCATTTTCACAACCAGATATCAAATCTAAACTCATTCAGCCAACATGGAGACTTACAGAATGCAGCTGTTAGCAGCAGCAGCACTGATGAGAACATCGTTGTTTGGTTAATTAACTGAAGTGAATTAAACTGCTCAGCTGCTCTCCTCCTCCTCACCACACACACACACACTCACCTCCTTAATGTAAGAGACACGAGTGGAGGATTTGCATAAAATGCATGATCAACTACTGCATGATCTTGAAGACTCAGGTTTACTAATTTATTCATTAACATTCTTTCTCTTTGAAAGCCCAGTCAATTCTTTTTAAAATTAGTCTGAAATAAACACAACACTAACGAATCTCTGTGATCAACTGATTAGACCATAACATTTTTATTCTGCGAAAATGCTAAATAGCTGAACAATCATCTAAAATACACCTTTCTCACTTAAATAGTAGGTGCTGTGGTCAGAAGGTGTTAGTTACATTTCTATAACAGCGGCTCTGACAGCTGTTCCAGCTGCAAGGTTTACAGAGAGACGCTCGTTTTAATATCTTATCGTACAATTTACACAGAGACTTATATAATGAAAACTCCACTTAAATTGATTAAAAAAACATGTGTAGCATTGTTGATATGGTGAAGTTTTGTGTGAGGAGTAGGGATGTAGGGATATGAATACATTATTTGGAATGAACAGATAATATGTTCTGAACAGATACTAATACAAATAGGAGGTTTGTTTTTAGGAATCTTGCAGGAAATCTGGCTGAGACTAGAGGTGTGTATTGGGACTGGGATGCCTATTAGTTTGTTGATTGAGGAACTGTCAGAGCCACAATTCACACACCATGCTGAGAGTACTGGAGTTTCTACCTTCATGGGATTTTTTTTTATTGATTTGTTGAGCTCTGCTGCCTCCTACTGTGTTTTGGAGTTATTGGACCTCAGCATGTGACAACAGACAGTGTGTTAAACATAATAAATTGTTGGAAGCATGTTGTATTATTCTTGAATCCACTGCTTACACATTTATTTTTACTGTTCATTAAATATTCTGTAAAATGAAGGAATTAATAAAGATTAAAAATAACTTCTCTTGGAAGAACATTTTTATTCAATTATTAGATTGAAACTACAGTTTGTGTGTTAGAAATGACACAAGCTCTTAAAACTTTATTCTAAAAAAGAAAGTAAAAGTGTGAGTGAGATGGTTTATTAGTGGCATTGAGAGGATGTCTCTAACATGTCTCAAAGTTTTTGTAAGGGGAATCCACTATTCTGTGTCACTGTGACTCTCTTGCGCAGTAATACACAGCTGTGTCTTCAGTTTGCAGATTCTGTCCTCGAATTGTTATTGTGTTAGTAGCAGTGTCTCTGGAGATGCTGAACTTGTTTTTCAGTTTGTCACTGTAATATGTACTCCCACTGTAACTGATGTATCCAATCCACTCCAGAGCTTTTCCTGCAGGTTGTCGGATCCAACCTGTATGATCACTCGTAACTGAATATGAGACCTTGCAGGGGATGGAGAGACTCTGGCCTGGCTGGACTGTCATGGAAGCAGGCTGAGTCAGTTCCTCACCATGCACATCTGTGGAGGAAAACACATGGTGATATCTCACACAATATCTGCTGCACATTTATTGTTATTGTAGTAAATGAATGAATGTGATAAAGCACTCACAGGAAGCAGCTGCCAGCAGGAGCAGTAGAGATGTAGAGAACATGGTGTGTGTTGTTTGTACTGGGGTCTTCTCTGTTCTCCAAAGTTTAACAGAGACCATCACATCACATAAATAGAGTGATATCCAGCCCTGACGCTTGGATTTGCTTATCTGCTGATGATGGGAGGAGAATGTATTTAAAACATATTTAAATCATGAGGAGGAGATTCATCTTAAGAAGGATATGTGGCTTTTTAATCAAACGGAAGCCTCTTTATGAAATACTATAATTTTCAATAAAATAAAATTGACAAAGATTAAATACCACATTTAGCATGATATTGTCTATTATTGTCTATGCTTGAGGATATTAGGATCATGATAATGTAAATATTCTACTTCTCTTAAAAGTATGACAGAATGCTCCAACACTTTGTCACAAATGATCACACAAACTCTAATTGTTGACATAATTATTGTTAGCTAAAGATATTGCAGTATAACAAGTTCTTGCTAGTGATGTGATTATAATGGTGTGTATAATGTGCTGCATACAATAATGTGTATAATGTTAGAGATGTAGCATTATGGTTTAAAATCCACACTACAAACTATTGCATAAAAATAACTAACTTGAATCTCTTTTTTGTCATTTGTGAGATTATTTATTTTTTTAATTAGACTTGGATAGATAAGTGTTGTGTCTTGTGGACATTCTGTTATAATTTGCACTGTATGAGGTGTTTTTGTACAGGGATGTTGTTGATCTGTCTCACCGTGGATCACGAGCGCAGTAATACACAGCTGTGTCTTCAGTCTGCATCTTCTGCCCTGTTAATGTTACTGTGCTGCTGGACGTGTCTCTGGAAACCTGAAACCTGCTTTTCAGTTTCTCATTGTAGTAAGTGTTACCATCATAACATATATTTCCGATCCACTCCAGAGCTTTTCCTGCAGGTTGTCGTATCCAGCTTGTACAGTAGCTGCTATCAGTTACTGAATATCCAGACACTTTACAGGTCAGAGTCATTGACTGACCAGGGGTTAATACTGTGGATCCAGTCTGGATCAGCTCAACACAGTGAACACCTGTTAAAGAAAAATTATTTTAATGTTGTAAAAGCAAAAAGCTATAAGTAACAAAACTGGATTATATGTCAAATGGAAAAACACTTACAGTGTACGGCTGCCAGCAGCAGCAGCAGTAGGGATGTAGAGATCATGGTGTGTGTTGAAGCAGAAGAAGTAAAAGCTCTTGGTCTTCATTACTTAAATATATAACAGGGAAGGACATTTGCATAGACACACTCCTTATCTTAGGGGAAATGTTATGGATTATTCTATATGAGAAAATCTCTCCATCTCTCTAACAAATATGTTCACAGTTTGGAACATTGTGTCCTATCTATTTTTAGACATATCTATCAGTCATGTTTGCATTTATATTTTACTAAGTAAGAAGCTTAAGGCAGTTGTTAATAAGTGAGTTTATGTAATATAAAGTGTTTTCAGGTGAATTTATATTAAGAAAACACACACAGCAATTTGCCAGCTATTTCTATTCATCAACAACAGGAAATTCTATTCTTATTCATTAATTTTTATGTTTAATTTGGAACCTTACATTACAACGTCATGTTACTGAAAAACCTGACGACAGAAGGATGTAGTTCCATAATACACAACTACGTCTTCAGTTTCTGTCCTTATACTGTTTTAATTTGTCCAACCTGTGCTGTGGGTTCTCCTCCATACTGATATCAAATGAAGTGATGAGACCATATGAGCAACCTTACTTTATTATCAATGACTGAAAGAAAGAACAGACACTTCCACAGCGTCTTCAGAACAGTCTTTGTCTAACAGCTCTTTATACTGTTTCTAGTGAGAAGTTAAAGTGGAACCAGTTAACAGATATGTCTTACTTGTTAGTCAGCGTTTATCAAAAGTAGACACCAGAATATGTTCTCGCAATAGTATCAGTCTCATGTCCTCATCTCAAGATTACAGAGAAACTTCTAGAAGAAAACACACACCTGAAATTAGAAGACAAATATATGGTTACATGAATTCAGCTTATGATGATGAAAAACAGTAGTTTCATGTTAAAGAATAAAGTATTTATTATAACACTATCAAAGTTAAAAGTTCTCTACACCTCCTGTTCCTCCAGTGCAACAAATTCTTCCAGTCTTCTCCACTTTTCCACTTCTATCCAGTCAGGAAGTGAAACCCAGGAGACCGTACAGGAGAGAGTTAAACACTGACCTTGTTCTAGTGAAACTCAGTATGTGCTAACTCAGCATTAATGTAGTGTCCTACAAAGACATCCATCCATCAGAGTGACGCTCCAAAGCAATAAGGCAATGATTAATTTTCAATAGTATTGATGGTGTATGTGTTCAATAATCACTGACTGAAAGCCTTCAACAGTCTTGAAAACTGGATTAAACTTTTTAAAGAGCTAAATCCCTGTTGAAAAGCATTCATTCTACATTCATTAGATATAATGAGAATTGAATTAATACATTTTAAAACATTATTTAAACAATGCTGCTAAAAATCTCTCATTAAAATGGAAGAGAGTTTTGGTCTGTGACGTCATGATGGAATAAACGTGTCATGATGATGTAACAGAGGGGAACAGCAACTAAACCTTCAACACAACAACATGTTCATCTACTGTGTTACTGTGAAACACTCAAATCCAGCAGAGGTTTAAGATCATCCTGCTGATGACGGAGATAAAAGAGGGTAGGATTCATATTTTTTCAGTTCTTTTTGTTCTTTTTCATTTTTCATTAATTTTGCTTTTTAAACTGTTACATATTGGGAGCAAATCTAGGTAAGAAGAAACACACAAAAATCATAAATCATGCAAATAGTGAAAGAAAAAAAGACAAAATCCAGATGTGTGTCTGATAATGAGTGATACTGAATGAGTCTCATGAGAATGCAGTTTGTGGAGTCACTTTTTTTTGCACTTTATTTGTTGAGCTCTGCTGCCTCCTTCAGCTGTTTTAAATATTGCACCTCAAACTATGAGAACAGACTGTGTGTTAAACACAACACACTGCTGGAAACATGCTGTATTATTCCTGAATCCACTGATTAAACATTTATTCCTACTGCTGGTTAAATATTCTGTAAAACGGAGGGCTTAATAATGGTTCAAGATGAACAATCTTTGAAAATATAAATATATTATTTACAAATGACTGCATTTAAAAATAATTATTATTAAATTACAACACAAACTATTAAAACTTCATTCCAAGGAAAGAAAGTAAAAGTGTGAGTGAGATGGTTTATTAGTGGCATTGAGAGGATGTCTCTAACATGTCTCAAAGTTTTTGTAAGGGGAATCCACTATTCTGCGTCACTGTGAGCCTTTTGCGCAGTAATACACAGCTGTGTCTTCAGTCTGCAGATTCTGTCCTCGAATTGTTATTGTGTTAGTAGCAGTGTCTCTGGAGATGCTGAACTTGTTTTTCAGTTTGTCACTGTAATATGTACTCCCATAGCTATTGATGTGTCCAATCCACTCCAGAGCTTTTCCTGCAGGTTGTCGGATCCAAGATGTACCATCACTCGTAACTGAATATGAAACCTTGCAGGGGATGGAGAGACTCTGGCCTGGCTGGACTGTCATGGAAGCAGGCTGAGTCAGTTCATAACCATGCACATCTGTGGAGGAAAACACATGGTGATATCTCACACAATATCTGCTGCACATTTATTGTTATTGTAGTAAATGAATGAATGTGATAAAGCACTCACAGGAAGCAGCTGCCAGCAGGAGCAGTAGAGATGTAGAGAACATGGTGTGTGTTGTTTGTACTGGGGTCTTCTCTGATCTCCAAAGTTTAACAGAGACCATCACATCACATAAATAGAGTGATATCCAGCCCTGACGCTTGGATTTGCTTATCTGCTGATGATGGGAGGAGAATGTATTTAAAATGTATTTAAATCATGAGGAGGAGATTCATCTTATGGAGGATATTTGGCTTTATAATTGGAAATTAATTCACTTTTCCTTGACAAAAGTCTCTTTTAAGAACATTATAAACCCAGCAAACAAGATATTATATTTGGAACATTCTCTTTGGAGTTGTAAACATGCCTTCACATAATGTTCATGCTATAATTCACCTAACATGGTGTTTTACATTCAGCTGCTACCAGTAACATAACCAATGACTGGAGTTTTTCTTCTGCTGATTAACCAACAAATGAACTGTGTGTAAGTACAAATGATAAATAGGGCATGTTAATAGTCATGTTATGCAAGGAATAAAAGACTTGTGGGTGTGATGTAATATGAAATGAAGTAAATAAATTAATCTTTTCCTAATCTGCTAAGAAATGGTTTGCATAAAAATCATACCTACACTAATATTTGTAGATAATTAATCCAATACTGACACTGACACAAAATTAGGTGGAACATGATTTTAATTACATGTAGTGTGGATCTATTGTTTGTGCATATAACAGGATTGTTGTGAAATAATGCCATTTCATTTTTTTTTATTACTAAGAAAATACTATTGTTGAAAAAGGACTATGGTATTAGAGGAATAAAACATTTCAGGGTATACTGTAATGTCAAAATGATCAACTTCAGGGAGGAAACAGTGACTCCGTTTTGTTTCGTGCTAAATCACACCACCAAAAATATAGTGAGCAAAACAGAGCTAAATATGACAGGGGTCAAAAACTGCTTGAATTCAAATTCAAAATCTACTAAACTGCTTAGAAAAGCAGCAATTTTCTTATGCATAAAACAGTGACAGTGACCAAACTGAGACCTTACACATTACAGACATAACAGGAGACACATGAAGAATTCAGCATTATGAAGTCCAATAAAATCACATTCAGAACTCCTCCTCAATATTCACAGCAAATAAAAAGAATGTTAATTATATTTGTCAACACAAATTAAGACAAAACCTTTACTTTACTAAACTGAAAAGATTTAAAAGTGAAAAGCTTAACAATATACCAATCTATCATTTCCTACAATGATGTAAAAGCCGATCCCAATGGACAAGGAACAATGATTCAGTGGACCACAGGACAGTTATATGAAGTAGAGATGTCATGGTTTATTTAGTAGATTTAAAAAACTATTTAAATTCTAATTGTAGTTTTAAAATGAACACTACAATCTCATTAAATCAACTGACTGTAAGCTAGTTGACGTCGTCTTCGCACACTTCTGAGAAACTTAGAAGTTAAAACAGAGATAAAACATTGTTTCTGCCTCTTACAGTCTTCTGTACTGGGTGTTTTTGTACAGGGTCTTTGTTGATCTGTTTCACTGTGGATCACGAGCGCAGTAATACACAGCTGTGTCCTCAGTCTGAAAGTTTTGCCCGTGTAAAATCACAGTGTTGCTGGAGGCCTCGGCTGAGAAATGGATCTTGTTCTTTAGTGAATCTTTGCTGCCAGTATCACTGGAGCTGCAGTACCAGCCCATCCATTCCAACTCCTTTCCTGATGCATGTCGTATCCAGTTAGTACAGGAACTTGTGGCTGAGTATCCAGTGATCTTACAGGGGACTGAAAATGATTCTTCAGGCTTAACCACCATGACTGCAGGCTGAACCAGTTCAATACATTTAATTCCTGTGAACAACAATCAAGCAGTTATTCAGCTGCATTCTTTCAAAAAGGAAATATGTACACAATTATCGGTATGTCTCCAAAATTCTCCACATACTTACCAGATGCAGCTGTTAACAGCAGGAGTAGAAATGTAGAGAACATGGTTTGAGTGGAACCTGAACCCAGAACCTCCCTTCTCCTGAGAACACGTCTAATATTTTATAAGGGGATTGATTTGCATGACAGTGTTTAGGCTTTCATAAAGGCACAGCAGGCTTAAAGGCATGAGGCATTTCCTGCAAATATAAAACCATGTACACACTCACAAAATATACGAGTTACTCACTATTTACTTACTAATTCATCAAACAGTGTGGATTATGCAGCCTGGTTTAATGAGACGCTGATATAATAGATCTGTAATGTCTTAGCTTCATAACAATGTTGTAGTTAGAGCTTATGACTTTGATGGAAATCCCAGGAGAACATGTTCTCATATTTATTACACTCTCTCAGTGCTTTGAACCTCAGCATGTTGGGTAGATGTTGTGTGAATAGAGAAAGAGCGCCCCTCACAGGCCTTAAAGCTTAAAGAAAAGCATAATGTTCATACATTAATAATGTGCGTGCAGGCTAAATATACAGTATACACTACAAGTCCAAAGGTTGAGTAAACTTTCTAAATTCAACTGTTTGTAAAAAATGGAAAATAATTTGCACTACTGCTCAAATGTTAACCCAGAATGTTTAAAACATTTTTTCCATCCATTTTGATTATACTTTTCTCATTTATTATTTCATCATGTGCTACATTGGATGTGATGGAAAATGAAAATGTATGTGTGTGGTGGTCTGGGAAAACTCATCAGATGCAGGTGAAGCAGAATTCTGGGGAAAAAAAAACAGTTTTGGGAAAATCAGGTTTGTCTGTCTATAACACACTTTTACACCTCAGGTTTAAGAAACCATAAATATATTTCAAGACAGCTGGAAATGTTTATATTTCCTTCGTAATCTGGGATAGGATTTGCAAAAATCACGTGGTATAAGGATCCAGTTTAACAAACGCAGTGGTAAAAAACAGTCAGTCTGTCTGAAGATATCTAAAACCTTGCTATAAGTGTGATTTCCTCACACAGTGAATGTCACAGGTTCTTAGCTGCATCACAGTGAAATGAACATGAGCCTAATCGATTCAGTTCATGATCAGATGCCGACTGGCAAAATGTCCATATGCTGCAGTCAGAATGAAGTTTATTTAATTAAGGAGCATGTTGGGAGCTAGAACTTGTGCAGGACTGATAGTGTATATGCTTGCATTTAAAGCCGTAAAATAAAATAAGCAAACCAAGTGCTTATCATGAGTTTTAAAACATAAGCACTGTTCAATCAGGACTTTGCCCACTGTTTATTGGGAAACATGACACAATTCACATCAAAATGATAAAACATTGTATTTCTGCTTTTGCTGCTTTTGCTGATGTAAATAGATTTCTGTACTGGGTGTTTTTGTACAGGGATGTTGTTGATCTGTCTCACTGTGAGCGACGAGCGCAGTAATACACAGCTGTGTCTTCAGTCTGCATCTTCTGCCCTGTTAATGTTACTGTGCTGCTGGACGTGTCTCTGGAAACCTGAAACCTGCTTTTCAGTTTCTCACTGTAGTAAGTGTTACCGCTACCACATCTCTCTCCGACCCTCTCTAGAGCTTTTCCTGCAGGTTGTCGTATCCAGTGTGTACAGTAGTTGCTATCAGTTACTGAATATCCAGATACTTTACAGGTCAGAGTCATTGACTGACCAGGGGTTAATACTGTGGATCCGGTCTGGATCAGCTCAACACAGTGAACACCTGTTAAAGAAAAGTTCTTTTAATGTTGTAAAAGCAAAAAGCTATAAGTAACCAAAACTGGATTATATGTCAAATGGAAAAACACTTACAGTGTACGGCTGCCAGCAGCAGCAGCAGTAGGGATGTAGAGATCATGGTGTGTGTTGAAGCAGAAGAAGTAAAAGCTCTTGGTCTTCATTGCTTAAATATATAACAGGGAAGGACATTTGCATAGACACACTCCTTATCTTAGAGGAAATTTTATGGAGTCCTCTATATGAGTAAACCTCCCCATCTCTCAAACATGTCTAATCTGTAATTCTAAACATATAACAATATGACTTTGTCTATTGTACATGTCTATTTTTAAATATATCTATTAGTCCTGTTGGATTTTATGTTTTAACAAATCAGTAGTATAAGACATTGTTAATGAGTGAGCTTAAGGACTGTGAGGTGTTTTCAGGTGAATAAGCAAACACACTAGAGTCTAACCATATTAAGTAAGGAATAAAACACAGCAGGGGGTACTGTTACAGGAAAATAAACAACGACAGGATGCTGGGATGAAGCAGAGTTACAGAAAAAAAAAAAAACGCAGATTGTTTCCGATGAACTGCAAAGAGCAAAGCTCTCCATCTCTCCATCTCCATCTCACTCTTGGTGTATGTAGTGTATGTATTCAATAATCATGGACTTTGGTCCTCTGTGGGAATTTGACTATAAGAGACAGTCTCAGTGTTCGATGTCTCACATAAACACATAATAGAAATTGTGCAGACTTGTAGGTGTGTGAGATTTGGGGAGACACAAAGCACAAGAGCGTGACATTGTTCTATCAGTATCAGTGTTTTCAGAGGCTTTAACTGCTTTCTTTATTGTTTTCACAGAGTCTAGTGAATTAATCTGAATTTAACAACTGGCTCAGACAAATCCATTATAAGATACACTCTTTTTATTTAGAGATCTAGAAACGACTGCATTATTTTTCTCTGGCTATTCATTAATTACTTGATGTCAGAGAATAGATTTCTTGATTATTTACTCTAACTTCCTTTTTCCCCAAAGTAGTTATACTAATTACACATTGTCTAATCAAAGTATAAATTACTCAAAAGGAAAGACAACACAAACCTCACTTTAGTGTTTTGTTGGTTTGACCATAACCTTTTCTATTTATCATGTTTGTTATTTAGAGGAAACACACAGTGGAGGAATCAATGTGGACATTATGGATTTGAAACACTTAAAAAATATAGAAATGCAGCTGTCTGTTCTTCTTTAAGTGTGTGTAATAGTTTACGCTACATGATTCTCATTATACCATGGATGAGACCTCATGATACAATGCATTACTCAACACTAATACTTTAATTGGCAAGCTTTTAATAGATATCTGATCTAGTGTAGGAAATACTACAAAATGTATGTTAATGAAAGACTTTCACGATGGTGTTAATAATAAAAGGCAAATGCTGTTCAAGAAGCTAAATGATATTATTGTATTTTATTAATGAGCTAAATCCTTGTTGAAATCATTCAAAGAAGCTGAATTATATTATTAAACCTTTTATTCCAAATGTTGATTAAATAGTCCGTAAATGAAGGGATTAATAATGGTTCAAAAAGAACACTCTTTAAAAGAAATTATTTTTTTATTTAAAATCAACTGTTTGTGTGTTTAAAAGTGACAGAAACTATTAAAACTTCATTCCACTGGATAAAAAGTAAAAGATGGTTTATTAGTGGCATTGAGAGGATGTCTCTAACATGTCTCATAGTTTTTGTAAGGGGAATCCACTATTCTGTGTCACTGTGAGTAACTTGCGCAGTAATACACAGCTGTGTCTTCAGTTTGCAGATTCTGTCCTCGAATTGTTATTGTGTTAGTAGCAGTGTCTCTGGAGATGCTGAACTTGTTTTTCAGTTTGTCACTGTAAGCTGTACCCCCACTGCTACTGATGTATCCAATCCACTCCAGAGCTTTTCCTGCAGGTTGTCGGATCCAATGTGTACTATAGCTTGTAACTGAATATGAAACCTTGCAGGGGATGGAGAGACTCTGGCCTGGCTGGACTGTCATGGAAGCAGGCTGAGTCAGTTCCACACCATGCACATCTGTGGAGGAAAACACATGGTAATATCTCACACAATATCTGCTGCACATTTATTGTTATTGTAGTAAATGAATGAATGTGATAAAGCACTCACAGGAAGCAGCTGCCAGCAGGAGCAGTAGAGATGTAGAGAACATGGTGTGTGTTGTTTGTACTGGGGTCTTCTCTGTTCTCCAAAGTTTAACAGAGACCATCACATCACATAAATAGAGTGATATCCAGCCCTGACGCTTGTATTTGCTTATCTGCTGATGATGGGAGGAGAATGTATTTAAAACATATTTAAATCATGTGGAGGAGATTCATCTTATGGAGGATATGTGGCTATTTAATATCTCTTTCAGGAAAATAAGCAATAACATGATGGTGGGATGAAGCAGAGTTACACTTACCATCCTAATGTTGATTTAAATAAAATGCTGCCTGTTACAGAGAAACCGCAAAGAGCAAAGCTCTCCATCCTGAAGATATTTAACCCTTATTATTATATCAGTATCAGTGTTTTCAGTTCAACTGGTTTGTTTATTGCTTTCACAGAGTGTAGTGAATTAATATGAATTTAATAATTATTATCAGCCAAATCCACTATAAGATACACTTTTTATTTAGAGATTTACAAATGACTGCATTACATTTTCTCTCACCTTTCATTAATTTCTTGATGTTAGAAATGATAATTCAGACATCACAAAAATAGTTTTCAGGATTATTTACTCTAGCCTCCTTTTTTCATAAAATGCCTCTTGAGGAGAATCTAACAGTAGATAGTCTAAGCACACACTGTCCTATCAAAACACAAATTACACAAAAGGACAGATGTCAGGAGCATAAATTTAGTGTTTTCAGCTTTCTGTTGAACATGTTTGGTATCTAGAGGAAACATGGCATGAACCCAGTAGTGTTATGGACTTTTAGAAACATTTAAAAATTAGACATTATGAATGCAGCTGTCTATCTGCCTTTAAGTGTGTGTATTTGTTTGCCTCACATCATTCTTATTATGACATGTCATGATATAATGCATTACTCAGCCCTAATATATTCATTGTCAAGCTATTGATAGATACTAGATTTTGGCCTGCCTCTGTTCTAGTGCAGGAAAAACCTACTAATAATAACTAAATGTCTTTCAATAAGCTAAACATTTTTAAATGAGCTTAAACTTTATAAAGTTATTTATATTAAACTGATTTAAATAATTCTGCTCAGAAATTTTTGCTCAGGAATAAGGAGAGTGGGATCTTCATGGTGAGTGTTGATGAGACTCGACTGCTCCACTCAGCTCAGCTGCACATAAATACTGCATGGACACACAGCACTCTGGATTTGCATCATGACGTCATGATGGAATAAATGTGTGAGTCCTGATGATGTAACAGAGGGGAACAGCAACTAAACCTTCAACACAACATGATCATCTACTGTGTTACTGTGAAACACTCAAATCCAGCAGAGGTTTCAGATCATCCTGCTGATGACAGAGGGATAAAGGAGGATATGATGTATATTTTATCTATTCTTTTAATTAATATTAATATTAATGCTGAATATTATTGTTTCTATAGCAACCACTCATACACAGGGACTTATATGGCAGACAGTCTACATACAGTCACCTCCAAAAGTATTGGTACAGCAAGGCCAATTCTATTGTTTTCGCTATACATTGAAGACATTTCGGTTTGAGATCAGAAGATGAATATGATACTATAGATCAGAATTTCAGCCTTCATTTCCTGAGATTTACATCTAGATGTGTTAAAGAACTTAATACATGACTCCTTTGGTGTCAGACTACCCAATTTTTAGGTGAGCAAAAGTAATGGAACAGATAAGTCTTAAAGTAAATTACAGTAAATGACACTTAATGTTTGGATCAATATCCCTTGCTTGCAATCACTGCATCAAGCCGGCGACCCACTGACATCACCAAATTGTTGCATTCTTCTTTTGTGATGCTTTTCCAGGCATTCACCACAGCCTCTTTCAGTTGTTGTTTGTTTCGGTTGGCTTCTCCGTTCAGTCTTCTCTTCAGGAGGTGGAATGCATGCTCATTTGGGTTAAAGTCTGGTGATTGACTTGGCCAGTCTAAAGCCATCAGGGGAAAAAAGTGGAAGAAGTTATTGTTTTGGCAGCGTGTTTTGGGACATTGTCTTGCTGCATGGTGAAGTTCCTCCCAATTAGATTGGATGCATTTCTCTGTAAATTGGAAGGCAGATTGTTTCTGTAAACTTCTGAATTCATTCTGCTGCAATCATCATGAGTTACATCATCAATAAAGATTATTGAGCCTGTTCCAGAAGCAAGCCCAAACCATGCAAGCCCAAGCCACAACACTACCTCCACCATGCCTGACTGATGAGCTTGTATGTTTTGGATTATGAGCAGATCCATTCTTTCTCCCTACTTTGGCCTTTCCATCACTTTGGTAGAGTTTAATCTTGGTTCCAGAATGTTTCTGGCTCCTCTTTATATTTCTTTGTGAATTCTAACTTGGCCTTCTGATTCTTACTGCTCATGAGCGATTTGCATCTTGTGGTACGGGTCCTATATTTCTGCACTTGACGTCTTCTTCGAATGCTGGATTGTGATACCTTCAGAGCTCTCACAATGTTTCTCACAATGACCAGGGGTTAATACTTATCTGATCTGGATCAGCTCAACACAGTGAACACCTGTTAGGAAAATAATCAAGGACCAGGTGGTGTGATGTAGTGAGGAGTCAGGAGTTGCAGAGGTGGCGGATGCAATTACAAATAATTTATTGTGTAAAGTACAAATAAAACAAATTAAATTGTGAAAACAAGAACCATTTACATGAGCTATGGATACGATAGATAGGCACAAACACACCACAAACACCAGCTAACAAAAAGCTTGACTGTGAGATGCTGAAAAACTAGAACTTAAATAGAGGTGCTAAGAGTGCTGATGGGTAATGTAGTTCTGTGCCCTTTGGTGCTACTATGACATGGAGTTACTGATACCAACCTGAAGATAATTCTAGGTAAAGAAGGGTATGATGTATATTTTTCTGTTCTTTTTGTTCATTATAATATTTTATTCATTTTGCTTTTTAAAATGTTATAAATCGGCTGTACGCAAAAATCATAAATCATGCAAATAATAAAATCGTAAAAAAAAAAAAATCCATATATGTGTCTGATAATGATTTATACTGAATGAGTCTCATGAGAATGCAGTTTGTGGAGTCACTTTTTTTTTGCACTGTATTTGTTGAGCTCTGCTGCCTCCTTCAGCTGTTTTAAATATTGCACCTCAAACTATGAGAACAGACTGTGTGTTAAACACAACACACTGCTGGAAACATGCTGTATTATTCCTGAATCCACTGATTAAACATTTATTCCTTATTTCAATTGTTTATTAAATATTCAGTAAAATGAAGGGATTAATAATGCTTCAAAAGGAACACTTTGATGATTTTTTTTATTATTATTTAAAAATGACAATTTGTGTTCTAAAATGACACAAGCTATTAAGACTTTATTCTTTGAAAAAAAAAGTAAAAGGTTGAGTGAGATGATTTATTAGTGGCATTGAGAGGATGTCTCTAACATGTCTCATAGTTTTTGTAAGGGGAATCCACTATTCTGTGTCACTGTGAGTCTCCTGCGCAGTAATACACAGCTGTGTCTTCAGTCTGCAGATTCTGTCCTCGAATTGTTATTGTGTTAGTAGCAGTGTCTCTGGAGATGCTGAACTTGTTTTTCAGTTTGTCACTGTAATATGTACTCCCACTGTAACTGATGAGTCCAATCCACTCCAGAGCTTTTCCTGCAGGTTGTCGGATCCAACCTGTACTATAACTCGTCACTGAATATGAGACCTTGCAGGGGATGGAGAGACTCTGGCCTGGCTGGACTGTCATGGAAGCAGGCTGAGTCAGTTCATAACCATGCACATCTGTGGAGGAAAACACATGGTGATATCTCACACAATATCTGCTGCACATTTATTGTTATTGTAGTAAATGAATGAATGTGATAAAGCACTCACAGGAAGCAGCTGCCAGCAGGAGCAGTAGAGATGTAGAGAACATGGTGTGTGTTGTTTGTACTGGGGTCTTCTCTGTTCTCCAAAGTTTAACAGAGACCATCACATCACGTAAATAGAGTGATATCCAGCCCTGACGCTTGTATTTGCTTATCTGCTGATGATGGGAGGAGAACGTATTCAAAATGTATTTAAATCATGTGGAGGAGATTCATCTTATGGAGATTATGTGGCTTTGTAATAGAACAGATCTGCTCTTCTAAGATAGAAACCTCTTTACCAACTTCTGTAATTCATATATCAATAACAGATGGAACTGTACATATAGAGAAATTGGCAACAAGGATTAGATAGTAAATTTAGATGGATAATGTATCTGTGGTGAGGATATTGGTATTATCTAACATGTTTTATAAAGGCCAAAATTAGGATTAGGGACAGTTAGCATTCATACTAGAGGTGTGTGTATTAAAGGTGTTATTTAATTCCTCTCTTGCCCACTTCCATGTGTATTTTTGTTTGAACTTGATTGCAACATTGTCTAATACACTCAGTTGGTTCTATTTCCCACAATATAAACATATAAACTGAGAAAACCTCTAATATTTTATAGGGGGTTTGATTTGCATGACAGTGTTTAGGATTTCACAACAAGGTGCAACAAAACTAAAGACATACTACATTTCCTGCAAATTAAAAACATGTACACATTCACAAAATATAAGAACTACTACTATTTACTTACTAATTCATCAAACAGTGTGGATTATGCAGCCTGGTTTAATGAGACACTGATATAATAGATCTGTAATGCATTAGTTTTTAAACAATGGTGTAAATAGATTTTATGACTTTGATGGAAATCCCAGGAGGACATCAGTCCTCTCTCAGTCCTTTTAACCTCAACATGTTGGGTAGATGGTGTGTAAGTAGAGAAAGAGCGCCTCTCAGAGGACATAAAGCGTAATGCAAAG
The DNA here is from genome assembly GCF_027358585.1 of Pangasianodon hypophthalmus. Lineage (NCBI taxonomy): Eukaryota > Metazoa > Chordata > Actinopteri > Siluriformes > Pangasiidae > Pangasianodon > Pangasianodon hypophthalmus. The sequence continues at coordinate 21,958,104 of NC_069722.1, read as the reverse complement.
CATAATGTTCATGCAGTTCTAATGTGAGTGCAGATATATAAATATACAAAATATAAACATATACAGTGCAAGTCAAACTGGTAGGTAAATTTGACTGTCTGTAAAAAATGGAAAATAATTTGCACTACTAGTGAAATGTTAGAGCAGATTTTTCTATCCATCTATTATTTATGATGCTTTCATCTTGTCTATAATCATTTAATATTTATTTATGTATATTGGATGTGATGGACTTCCATAAATTGTACCTTTTAAGTTTCAACTCAAAATAAGCATCACACTTTTGTGAGGTTTAACCTCAGCAGGAGACGAGGTCAGACTGATGCCATGAACATCTGAGAAGAGGAGAGCGGTAAAACATACAGACTGAAATATGGAGCGTATAAAAGGTGAGTAAGGTGTGGATAGACGTGTTTACTCACAGGACACAGAGGATATCAGAAGAAGAAAAGGCCAGCTCATGAATTTTACAGAGGAATTTTGACTGTTAATGGAGTAAGACAAAAGGAGAAATAAAACTGAGCACTAAAATGAATGGATGTTGTTTATAATAATTGTGTCTGGGGTTCAGCTTCCTGCTGAGGGAATATTTACAGCTCATGAGGACGTGCTTGTGGAAGTTTTTGTACAGCTCTGGAGTCTGTTGTGTCAGTGTGAGTGTCGTGCACAGTAATAAACAGCCGTGTCTTCAGCTTTCAGACTCTTCACTTCTAGGTACAGCATGTTTTTATTGGTGTCTTTAGTGATGGAGAACTGGCCCTGCAGAGACTGAGAGAATGCAGTACCAGTGCCAGTGTCAATGCGCTTTTCCTGGTTTCTCACGGATCCAGCTCATCCAGTTGCTGCTCAGTGAGAATCCGGAGACAGTACAGGACAGAGTGACTGACTCTCCAGATCTCTTCACCACAGACGCAGAGGAGGTCAGGGACTGTCCATAAGAATCTGGAAGAGAAGAGTTTTTGGATCTGGAGACTATTCTAGGAAATACTGGGAGCGATGCGGGAATACAACCTGGATGGGACACCGTTCTATCAAAGGACCATGCACACACATGCACACACACATTCACACACACATTCACATTATATCCAATTTATCTACCAGTATGTGTTTAGACAGTGGGAGGAACACGGAGAGCCCAGAGGAAACCAACACTAACACAGGGAGTAGATGAAACTCCACACAGACAGTAACCCAATCTCAGGATCAAACTGAGGGCCCTGAAGCTGTTTCTAGTGAGAAGTTAAAGTGGAACCAGTTAACAGATATGTCTTACTTGTTAGTCAGCGTTTATCAAAAGTAGACACCAGAATATGTTCTCACAATAGTATCAGTCTCATGTCCTCATCTCAAGATTACAGAGAAACTTCTAGAGAGCTAAATCCCTGTTGAAAAAGCATTCATTCTACATTCATTAGATATAATGAGAATTGATTTAATAAATTTTAAAACCTTATTTAAACATTGCTGCTAAAAATCTCATTAAAATGGAAGAGAGTTTTGGTCTGTGACATTATGATGGAATAAACGTGTCATGATGATGTAACAGAGGGGAACAGCAACTAAACCTTCAACACAACAACATGTTCATCTACTGTGTTACTGTGAAACACTCAAATCCAGCAGAGGTTTAAGATCATCCTGCTGATGACGGAGATAAAAGAGGGTAGGATGTGTATTTTTTCAGTTCTTTTTGTTCTTATAAATTTTTCATTAATTTTGCTTTTTAAACTGTTACATATTGGGAGTAAATCTAGGTAAGGAGAAATACAAAAAAATCATAAATCATGCAAATAATGAAAGAAAAAAAGACAAAATCCAGATGTGTGTCTGATAATGAGTGATACTGAATGAGTCTCATGAGAATGCAGTTTGTGGAGTCACTTTTTTTGCACTTTATTTGTTGAGCTCTGCTGCCTCCTTCAGCTGTTTTAAATATTGCACCTCAATCTATGAGAACAGACTGTGTGTTAAACACAACACACTGCTGGAAACATGCTGTATTATTCCTGAATCCACTGATTAAACATTTATTCCTACTGCTGCTTAAATATTCTGTAAAACGGAGGGATTAATAATGGTTCAAAATGAACAATCTTTGAAAAATATATATTTTTTATTTAAAAATGACTGGTTATAAAAATAACTATTATTAAATTACAACACAAACTATTACAACTTCATTCCAATAGGAGAAAGTAAAAGTGTGAGTGAGATGGTTTATTAGTGGCATTGAGAGGATGTCTCTAACATGTCTCAAAGTTTTTGTAAGGGGAATCCACTATTCTGTGTCACTGTGAGTCTCTTGCGCAGTAATACACAGCTGTGTCTTCAGTCTGCAGATTCTGTCCTCGAATTGTTATTGTGTTAGTAGCAGTGTCTCTGGAGATGCTGAACTTGTTTTTCAGTTTGTCACTGTAAAATGTAGCCCCATCATGCTTGATGTATGCAGTCCACTCCAGAGCTTTTCCTGCAGGTTGTCGGATCCAACCTGTTCCATAGTGGCTGCTGCTATCAGTGATAGAAGCTCCAGACACTCTACAGGTGATGGTTAAAGTCTCTCCTGGCTTTATAAGCACTGAGTCTGGCTGGATGAGCTCAGTAGCACAGAACACATCTGTGAAAAGAGAAAAAGAAAAGGTTGACATGTTGAACTGAAAGGATCAGATGAACTAATAAAGCTTAATTCCAAACACTCACAGGGGGCGAGAGCCAGCAGCAGCAGTGAAGCTGAAGCAAACATGTTTGTGTTGAAGGAGGACTAATGAGAAGCGCTTCCTCTCTAGATAAGCACGGTGCTAATATTACAAGAGGAGATGGAGATTTGCATAAATATTACAGAGAAGCTGTGTTGAGTGCAGCTCTGCAGCTGTTAATCACAGTCTCATCTCATTTTGTCTCTATTTAACATCATTATAACTAATAATATGAATGTTTTGTGTTAAATTATTTAATTTGTTTTTATATTTACACAAATAAATAATGTAATTATTTCTTATTATTATATTTATAGTCAAAATTACACTGAATCTTTACCATAATACATAAAAATAATAATAATTAGAAAAACAATCCTTTATGTCATTATCAGCTCTGTATCGGCTACACTCCAGCGAATTACATGAAGTCAGAGATTATTCTCATGTGTACAAATTTCCTGTTTATGTTTTTGTAATGTTTATGGTGTAAATGTAAAATCTTTATGCTTTATTTTATAGATATAGAATAAAGGGTGTTAAAATACCTGCTGTGAATAACTGCTTCCATATTTGTCACTCTCACACAGTGAAATATTGCAGTGATTTCAGAACAGCATGTAGCTAAAGCTTTTTATTGGTGACATTAAAACTGGGCTCAACATTTAACATTATAATCAAACTGTGCAATAGAAAATGCCCCAGTCAAATCATTTTCATTCTGGTATAGACTGCCCTCTACAGGCTTTAACTGATACAGAGAGGAATTGCTGATTTCATGTTGATGAGATTCTAGGTTAGATGTTCACATCCACCTTCTCAGTCACTACTGAAGACGTGTTACGGAGATCAAGTTTAGGGGGCGTGTCACTCTGTGGAATCACCTGACAACACTGTCACTGATAGGCTGATAGGCTGCTTGAATCCAGTGTCTACATTTTGTAACATTCAGAGGAAAATAATGTAAGCAAGATTTCTGCCACTGAAAAGTGTTCACGACAGAGACGTTTGCATTTAGTGAATGACTGTTAATAGCTGTTATAATGTAACTGATACCAGGATTTTATCTTTTGAATCCTCCATAACATTAAATGTGATTATACATTGATAAAATGTATGATGTGTCATTCATTAAACAATAAAGCATTGTAACTGTCAGCACACTGCTGAGGTATAAGAGGAATAAAACACATCAGGATGAGCTGTTATAGAAAAAAAAATCAACTTTAAGTTGGTAAAATCACACCATAAAACATAAAATCCAGTAGCAGACTTTTGACTGTGTGTGTAGAATGTGTAGCAACGTTGGAGATTATGGTTTTGTTGGCAAACTGCTTAAAGTCTGTAGTAAAAATTATTCAAACATATAACTGAATTTAAACTATTAGGTGTCATTTGGGTGAGTTTTTTTTGTTTTTTTTTTCGTTTAGACTTGGATGGGAAACTGTTGTGCTTGTGATAATTCTGTTATAATGTACACATTTTTTCATTCAGAAGTTCAAATAGGACTTTGTACAAGGTGTTTTGTACAGGGATGTTGTTGATGTGTCTCACTGTGTGGGTAACGAGTGCAGTAATACACAGCTATTACATGTTTTCAGGTGAACTTATATTAAGAAATCACGCTAGAATATAAGCACATTAGGTAAGGAATAAAACACAACAGAGTGTGCAGTTACAGAAAAATAATCAGTGATGGGGTGGTGAGATGAAGCAGAGTTACTGCTGTCACGCCCAAGGTGAATATTTTAACAATATAAAAGCATGTGTGTTTTATTCCTCTTATTCCACATCAATTTGCTAAAGATTAAAATTTTTAAAAATTAATGAATTTGATTAATGTATTTATTAATTAACAACACATATGTTGTATCTATGTATCCATTAAATATGTACATTTAATATTGAGGAACATCTGTGAAACAAGTTCGTTTCTGTTATCTCTTACATTATAGCAGCTATCCTCTATCAGTCTGTCCCTAATGTGACTCTATTTTCTCTCTTGAAGTATTCAGTAGTCTTGATGGTGTATGGATTCAATAATCACTGATTGGAAGTCTTCAACAGCCAGCAATGGTTTTGTAAATGTTAATAATTTTTTGTTTTGTTTTGTTTGTGGTCTTCTGTGGGAATTTGACCAACAAATCCACTATAAGATATACATTTTATTTAGAGATTTACAAATGACTGCATTACTTTTTCTCATTTTCTTGATGACAGAAAAATTTGACATCACAAAATAGATTTCTGGATTATTTACTCCATCCTCTGATTGTTCTTATGCACAATAGCAATACAATACACTATGCATGAAACAGTGAACATACTGATACTGTTTCACTGCCCTTAAGAGTTTTCTGTATGAGGTGTTTTTGTACAGGGAAGTTGTTGATCTGTCTCACTGTGTGGATTACGAGCGCAGTAATACACAGCTGTGTCTTCTGTCTGCAGATTCTGTCCTCTCAGAGTCACCGTGTTGCTGGAGTCGTCTTTAGAAATACTGAACTTGTTTTTTAGAGAAACTTTATAACCACTTCCACCACCCCAAATGTGGTTTATCCACTCCAGAGTTTTCCCTGCAGGTTGTCGAATCCAAGCTGTCATGTAGCTGTTATCAGTTACAGAGTAGCCGGATACTTTACAGCTGAGGGTTAAAGAGTCTCCTGGCTTTAACATCACTGAGGTGACCTGAGTGAGTTCTACTGCACATTCCACATCTGAAAAAAAGACATGTCACAATTTCAGTCAAAAATGTATGTACAGTAGGTTATAAGTGCAATAATCTGCTATCAGCTCTGAGTTCATTACTGAAGTGAAACTCACAGGATGAAGCTGCCAGCAGCAGCAAAAATGGAAGGAACATCGTTTAACTAAAAGCAGTGCTAAATTCTCCAGAGCCCACAGTGACCGAGGCTGATATTTCTCTATATGTAGCTGTAAGTGGGGAAGGTTTGCATATGCATTTGCATATTGTTATGCTGGTCCATTCAAAACAGCCTGCTGGTTTCTGTCATCTACAGCTTTTAATAATCACAATGGAAATGTTTTTAGTTCTTAACTTGCTTTGTATTAATTAAAGACAGAACAATTAATTTAGATTTAGTACTGTAAATGATCATCACTCACTTGTCTCAAAAAAGTTTAGCTTGTTAAATAATCCTTAATAGACTTTATTATATGGGCATAGACGTCCATCAGTGTCAAACATTTGTCACAAAAAGACAACAGCAGTGGTTTGGGAGAGCACATAACATTTGAAGGAAATATTCCTTCATTCATCTACAATAAAGACTTTATCCTGGTCAGGGTTGCAGTGGATCTGGAGACTATTCTAGGAAACACTGGGAGTGATGCGGGAATACAGCCTGGATGGGACACCATTCTATCACAGGACACCATTCACACACACACATTCACATTGTATCCAATTTATCTACCAGTATGTCTTTAGACAGTGGGAGGAACACGGAGAACCCAGAGGAAACCAGCACTAACACAGGGAGTAGATGAAACTCCACACAGACAGTAACCCAATCTCAGGATCAAACCGATAACAGTTTGATCAGATAACAGATATGTCTTACTTGTTAGTCAGCGTTTATCAAAAGTAGACACCGGAATATGTTCTCGCAATAGTATCAGTCTTATTTAGGCTTATTAGGCTTATGATGATGAAAAACGGTAGTTTCATGTTAAAGAATAAAGTATTTGCTATTACACTATCAAAGTTAAAACTTCTCTACACCTCCTGTTCCTCCAGTGCAACAAATTCTTCCAGTCTTCTCCACTTTTCCACTTCTATCCAGTCAGGAAGTGAAACCCAGGAGACCATACAGGAGAGAGTTAAACACTGACCTTGTTCTAGTGAAACTCAGTATGTGCTAACTCAACATTAATGTCGAAGTGAATTAATCTGATTTTAACAATTGGCTCAGACAAATCCTTTATAAGATACACTCTTTTTATTTAGAGATCTAGAAACGACTGCACTATTTTTCTCTGGCTGTTCATTAATTACTTGATGTCAGAGAATAGATTTCTGGATTATTTACTTTAAGTTCCTTTTTTCCCCAAAATGCCTTTAGAGGAGAAACTAAAAGTAGTTATACTAATTACACATTGTCTAATCAAAGTATAAATTACTCAAAAGGACAGACAACAGAACTGCACTTTTAGTGTTTTGTTGGTTTGACCATAACCTTTTCTATTTACCATGTTTGTTATTTAGAGGAAACACACAGTGGAGGAATCAACGTGGACATTATGGATTTGAACCACTTAAAAATATAGAAATGCAGCTGTCTGTTCTTCTTTAATTGTGTGTAATAGTTTATCCTACATTATTCTCATTATACCATGGATGAGACCTCGTGATACAATGTATTACTCAACACTAATACTTTAATTGGCAAGCTTTTAATAGATATCAGAGTTGAGCCTGTCTCTGATCTAGTGTAGGAAATACTACAGAATGTATGTTAATGAAAGACTTTCACGATGGTGTTAATAATAAAAGGCAAATGCTGTTAAAGAAGCTACATTATATTATTCTATTTTATTAATGAGCTAAATCCTTGTTGAAATCATTCAAAGAAGCTGAATTATATTATTAAACCTTTTATTCCAACTGTTGATTAAATACTCTGTAAATGAAGGGATTAATAATGGTTCAAAAAGAACACTCTTTAAAAGAAGTTACTTTTTAATTTAAAATCAACTGTTTGTGTGTTTAAAAGTGACAGAAACTATTAAAACTTCATTCCACTGGATAAAAAGTAAAAGATGGTTTATTAGTTGCATTGTGAGGATGTCTCTAACATGTCTGAAAGTTTTTGTAAGGGGAATCCACTATTCTGTGTCACTGTGACTCTCTTGCGCAGTAATACACAGCTGTGTCTTCAGTTTGCAGATTCTGTCCTCGAATTGTTATTGTGTTAGTAGCAGTGTCTCTGGAGATGCTGAACTTATTTTTCAGTTTGTCACTGTAACCTGTACTCCCACTGCTATCAATGCGTCCAATCCACTCCAGAGCTTTTCCTGCAGGTTGTCGGATCCAACCTGTACCATAACTCGTAACTGAATATGAAACCTTGCAGGGGATGGAGAGACTCTGGCCTGGCTGAACTGTCATGGAAGCAGGCTGAGTCAGTTCCACACCATGCACATCTGTGGAGGAAAACACATGGTGATATCTCACACAATATCTGCTGCACATTTATTGTTATTGTAGTAAATGAATGAATGTGATAAAGCACTCACAGGAAGCAGCTGCCAGCAGGAGCAGTAGAGATGTAGAGAACATGGTGTGTGTTGTTTGTACTGGGGTCTTCTCTGTTCTCCAAAGTTTAACAGAGACCATCACATCACATAAATAGAGTGATATCCAGCCCTGACGCTTGTATTTGCTTATCTGCTGATGATGGGAGGAGAATGTATTTAAAATGTATTTAAATCATGAGGAGGAGATTCATCTTATGGAGGATATTTGGCTTTGTAATAGAACAGATCTGCTCTTCTAAGATAGAAACCTCTTTACCAACTTCTGTAATTCATATATCAATAACAGAGAGAATTGTACATATAGAGAAATTGGCAACAAGGATTAGATACTAAATTTAGGTGGATAATATATCTGAGGTGAGGATATTGGTATTATCTAACATGTTTTATAAAGGCCAAAATTAGGATTAGGGACAGTTAGCATTCATACTAGAGGTGTGTGTATTAAAGGTGTTATTTAATTCATCTCCTGCCCACTTCAGTGTGTATTTTTATTTGAACTTGATTGCAACATTGTCTAATACACTCAGTTGGCTCAATTTTCCACAATATAAACATATAAACTGAGAACACCTCTAATATTTTATAGGCGGTTTGATTTGCATGACAGTGTTTAGGATTTCACAAAGGTGCAACAGAGCTAAAGACAAACTACATTTCCTGCAAATTAAAAACATGTACACATTCACAAAATATAAGAACTACTATTATTTACTTACTAATTCATCAAACAGTGTGGATTATGCAGCCTGGTTTAATGAGACACTGATATAATAGATCTGTAATGTCTTAGTTTTTAAACAATGGTGTAAATAGATTTTATGGCTTTGATGGAAATCCCAGGAGGACATCAGTCCTCTCTCAGTCCTTTTAATCTCTCAGTCATTTTAACCTCAACATGTTGGGTAGATGGTGTGTAAGTAGAGAAAGAGCGCCTCTCAGAGGACATAATGAAAAGCTACTAGTGAAATTTTTTGAATGGATAGATTTTTCTATCCATCTATTATTTATTATGCTTTTATCTTGTCTATAATTATTTAATATTTATTTATGTATATAGGATGTGATGAATTTGTACCTTTTAAGTTTGATCTCAAAATAAACATCACACATACTGTATGTGGGGTTTAATTTTTGTACAGTCCTCTCACTGAGGTGTATAGCTGTGTGTCTTGCACACTAATAAACTAATAAATATGGAGCGTATGAAAGGTGAGTAAGGTGTGGAGAGACGTGTTTACTCACAGGACACAGAGGATATCAGAAGAAGAAGAGGCCAGCTCATGATTCCTCTGCTGTACTCGACCAAACACAGAGACTGCTGTGTACTTGCAGTGTATTTATATCTGTCTGAGGTTGGGGAGATTTGCATGCAGTATGGGTTATGGATTTTTAACAGTTATTATGGCAGTCTTTATACAGTACAGCATTTCTCCAAACATTTTATTCATTAAACTGTGTAGACAAGTTCTTAAAGGATCAAGTAAATTAATTACATTTGATGGAAATATATTTTCAGTGTAGCTTTTAAAGAAAAGAATAAATTAGGAAAAAAATTTGAGTCAAAATTTGAGTTTTTTCTTTTAAGAATTAATGTACTGTAATTAAATGTTTTATCATTTAATGTCTATGCTTTTAATTAATTTTCCATTCATGTTTGTCTTCAGCTTTAAGCACCAGCCAGAGATAATGAAAAGAAAAGGCAGGAATTTTGACTGTTAATGGAGTAAGACAAAAGGGGAAATAAAACTGAGCACTAAAATGAATGGATGTTGTTTATAATAAATGTGTCTGGGGTTCAGCTTCCTGCTGAGGGAATATTTACAGCTCATGAGGACGTGCTTGTGTAAGTTTTTGTACAGCTCTGGAGTCTGTTGTGTCAGTGTGAGTCTCCTGCACAGTAATAAACAGCCGTGTCTTCAGCTTTCAGACTCTTCACTTCTAGGTACAGCATGTTTTTATTGGTGTCTTTAGTGATGGAGAACTGGCCCTGCAGAGACTGAGAGAATGTTGTGCTAGAGCCAGTGTCAATGCGCGCGATCCACTCCAGTCCTTTTCCTGGTTTCTGACGGATCCAGTGCATGTAGTTGCTGCTCATTGAGAATCCGGAGACAGTACAGGACAGAGTGACTGACTCTCCAGGTCTCTTCACCACAGAAGCAGAGGAGGTCAGGGACTGTCCATAAGAATCTGGAAGAGAAGAGTAGAAGTAGGTATTGTTATGTTATAATGCTTATAATGACCGAATGGCTCAGTTCCCTAATAATCATCACATAAAAAACATAAACTTACATGAAATTAGTACAAATAAAATACAATGTCCTAAAATCATCCTTCTCTGAGTTCTGCTTCACCCAGATTTAAAGTGTATGGGAGTGTTATCTATCACAGAGCTCACTGGAAACTAGAAGAGCCAAGAACATGCTGTTTATACCCGACTCTATTTGAATAGGGAGTGTCCATGACCACTATGGATGTATTAAACCCACAACCACAGGCTGCTCAGTGTGTAGATGAGTGGATGATTATAAGGTTCTATGTAGAACCCTACAACACAATGTTTCACTATCAGAAAGGATTCCAAGCACCAAGAACCCTTAATATTTTAATGAACCCTTAAATCATTTTAATAAGAATATCTCTGAATGAAAAAAGTATGTGTTTATACACTGTAACATCATATATATTCATATTTCAAATAGAAAATTTTAAGTAGGGGTTTATTTGTATAAAATTAGACAATCAATCGTCTCGCTGATTTAAATATTCATGAATTTTCCATAAAATCAGGTTCCCCATAACAAACAGCCTTATCTACTGATCAACACTACACAGGTTGCTAATATGTGATATGTAATTGTGTTTAATCTGAGTGTCATGGTGCTGGATGCAGTCATAGCAGAATGTGAAGAGAGAGAGAGAGATTGCCTAAATGTGCAGATAGCAACAGATTGAGATGGTTGAGTTTGTACAGACTGCCCTCTAGAGGCACAAAGGTCCAGTTTTCAAAATATCCACATCTAGAATGAGTCATTTTAAAGAAAAAGATTAAAATGTTCTTGCTGTCAATAATAATTTCTCACATGGAGCGGCGATGCAAATTAAGAAAGTATGAATTCCTAATTGGAGCATTTGTATCACCACGTATTTGTTTAAAAGAGAGAAAGCACTCAGATACAGTATCAGTGGTAAATGAAGTCATTTATAACCGTGTCTTTATGATGGAGTTTGTTCTTCACTCTCTGTGAAGTGTGCTTCTCTAATGTCATTTAAAGAGCAAAATAAAGAAGCTTCACAGAAATTTAAATATATTAAATACACTTAGACCACAGTACTGTTGAATTCTCGAATCTGATTAGACAGAATGTGTTAATTAACAACTTACACAAGACTTGTATTGTAGACATTCCACATAAACAGATTTTAAATATAGAGGAAAGTCATAGAGTTCAGTATTAGTCTCAATGTTTCCTTAGTTCTAATACACTGATGATGAAACTATGAGGGTCAGTTTGTGACTACAGCATGCATGTGTTTTTGTATTGACAGCTAAGCAGAAGCATCAGTGTGTGTAGCGGGCGCAGTAATACACAGCTGTGTCTTCTGTCTGCAGATTCTGTCCTCTCAGAGTCACCGTGCTGCTGGAGCCGTCTTTAGAAATACTGAACTTGTTTTTTAGAGACTCTTTATTATAAATATTTCCACCACCCCAAATGTGGTTTATCCACTCCAGAGTTTTGCCTGCAGGTTGTCGAATCCAAGCTGTGGCGTAGCTGTTATCAGTTACAGAGTAGCCGGATACTTTACAGCTGAGGGTTAAAGAGTCTCCTGGCTTTAACATCACTGAGGTGACCTGAGTGAGTTCTACTGCACATTCCACATCTGAAAAAAAGACATGTCACAATTTCAGTCAAAAATGTATGTACAGTAGGTTATAACTGCAATAATATTCTATCAGCTCTGAGTTCATTACTGAAGTGAAACTCACAGGATGAAGCTGCCAGCAGCAGCAAAAATGGAAGGAACATCGTTTAACTAAAAGCAGTGCTAAATTCTCCAGAGCCCACAGTGACCGAGGCTGATATTTCTCTATATGTAGCTGTAAGTGGGGAAGGTTTGCATATGCATTTGCATATTGTTATGCTGGTCCATTCAAAACAGCCTGCTGGTTTCTGTCTTCTACAGCTTTTAATAATCACAATGGAAATGTTTTTTAGTTCTTAACTTGCTTTGTATTAATTAAAGACAGAACAATTAATTTAGATTTAGTACTGTAAATGATCATCACTCACTTGTCTCAAACAAGTTTAGCTTGTTAAATAATCCTTAATAGACTTTATTATATGGGCATAGACGTCCATCAATGTCAAACATTTGTCACTAAAAGACAACAGCAGTGGTTTGGGAGAGCACATAACATTTGAAGGAAATATTCCTTCATTCATCTACACTAAAGACTTTATCCTGGTCAGGGTTGCAGTGGATCTGGAGACTATTCTAGGAAATACTGGGAGTGAAGCAGGAATACAACCTGGATGGGACACCATTCTATCACAGGAAACTATTCACGCATTCACATTGTATCCAGTTTATCTACCAGTATGTTTTTAGAAAGTGGGAGGAACACGGAGAACCCAGAGGAAACCAGCACTAACACAGGGAGTAAATGAAACTCCACACAGACAGTATTTAAAATATATTTAAATCATGAGGGGGAGATTCATCTTATGGCAGATATTTGGCTTTTTAATTAAACAGAAGCCTCTTTAATATATATTATAATTTTCAATAAAATATTAAAGTGTCAGTGAAATTCGCAACAAGGATGAAATACTACATTTAGGCTGATAATTATTATCTGTGCTTGAGGATATTGGGATCATGATAATGGAAAAATTCTACCTCTCATAAAAGTCAAAATGCTCCAACACTTTCTCACAAATGATCACACAAACTCTAATTTGTTGAGGTGATTATTGTTGGCTAAAGCTACTACACTATTATAATTATAATTATGCTGCACATTATACACAAGATTATAATTGTGTGTATAATGTCCAGCAATGTTAGAGATGTAGAATTATGGTTTAAAATCTACACTACAATCTATTAAAAAAACTAACTTGAAGCTCTTTTTTGTCATTTAGGAGATTAATAATTTTTTTTTAGTTAGACTTGGATAGATACGTGTTGTGTCTTGTGGACATCCTGTTATAATTTGCACTGTATGAGGTGTTTTTGTACAGGGATGTTGTTGTTCTGTCTCACTGTGTAGGTAACGAGCGCAATAATACACAGCTGTGTCTTCAGTCTGCATCTTCTGCCCTGTTAATGTTACTGTGCTGCTGGACGTGTCTCTGGAAACCTGAAACCTGCTTTTCAGTTTCTCACTGTAGTAAGTGCTACCACCACCACATATATATCCGATCCACTCCAGAGTTTGTCCTGCAGGTTGTCGTATCCAGCCTGTACAGTAGCTGCTATCAGTTAATGAATATCCAGATACTTTACAGGTCATAGTCATTGACTGACCAGGGGTTAATACTGTGGATCCGGTCTGGATCAGCTCAACACAGTGAACACCTGTTAAAGAAAAGTTATTTTAATGTTGTAAAAGCAAAAAGCTATAAGTAACCAAAACTGGATTATATGTCAAATGGAAAAACACTTACAGTGTACGGCTGCCAGCAGCAGCAGCAGTAGGGATGTAGAGATCATGGTGTGTGTTGAAGCAGAAGAAGTAAAAGCTCTTGGTCTTCATTGCTTAAATATATAACAGGGAAGGACATTTGCATAGACACACTCCTTATCTTAGGGGAAATGTTATGGATTATTCTATATGAGAAAATCTCTCCATCTCTCTAACAAATATGTTCACAATTTGGAACATTGTGTCTTATCTATTTTTAGACATATCTATCAGTCCTGTTTGCATTTATATTTTACTAAGTAAGAAGCTTAAGACAGTTGTTACTGAGTGAGTTTATGCAATATAAAGTGTTTTCAGGTGAATTTATATTAAGAAAACACACACAGCAATTTGCCAGCTATTTTTATTCATCAACAACAGGAAATTCTATTCTTATTCATTATTTTTTATGTTTAATTTGGAACCTTACATTATAACGTCATGTTACTGAGAAACCTCACACAACAGAAGGATGTAGTTCCATAATACACAACTACGTCTTCAGTTTCTGTCCTTATACTGTTTTAATTTGTCCAACCTGTGCTGTGGCTTCTCCTCCATACTGATATCAGATGAAGTGATGAGACCATATGAGCAACCTTACTTTATCATCAATGACTGAAAGAAAGAACAGACACTTCCACAGCGTCTTCAGAACAGTCTTTGTCTAACAGCTCTTTATACTGTTTCTAGTGAGAAGTTAAAGTGGAACCAGTTAACAGATATGTCTTACTTGTTAGTCAGCGTTTATCAAAAGTAGACACCAGAATATGTTCTCGCAATAGTATCAGTCTCATGTCCTCATCTCAAGATTACAGAGAAACTTCTAGAAGAAAACACACACCTGAAATTAGAAGACAAATATATGGTTACATGAATTCAGCTTATGATGATGAAAAACAGTAGTTTGATGTTAAAGAATAAAGTATTTGCTATTACACTATCAAAGTTAAAACTTCTCTACACCTCCTGTTCCTCCAGTGCAACAAATTCTTCCAGTCTTCTCCACTTTTCCACTTCTATCCAGTCAGGAAGTGAAACCCAGGAGACCGTACAGGAGAGAGTTAAACACTGACCTTGTTCTAGTGAAACTCAGTATGTGCTGACTCAGCATTAATGTAGTGTCCTACAAAGACATCCATCCATCAGAGTGACGCTCCAAAGCAATAAGGCAACGATTCATTTTCAATAGTCTTGATGGTGCATGTGTTCAATAATCACTGACTGAAAGCCTTCAACAGTCTTGAAACCTGGGTTAAAGTTTTTGTAAAGAGCTAAATCCCTGTTGAAAAAGCATTCATTCTACATTCATTAGATATAATGAGAATTGAATTAATAAATTTTAAAACCTTATTTAAACATTGCTGCTAAAAATCTCTCATTAAAATGGAAGAGAGTTTTGGTCTGTGACGTCATGATGGAATAAACGTGTCATGATGATGTAACAGAGGGGAACAGCAACTAAACCTTCAACACAACAACATGATCATCTACTGTGTTACTGTGAAACACTCAAATCCAGCAGAGGTTTAAGATCATCCTGCTGATGACGGAGATAAAAGAGGGTAGGAAGTGTATTTTTTCTGTTCTTTTTGTTCTTATTAATTTTTCATTAATTTTGCTTTTTAAATTGTTACATATTGGGAGTAAATCTAGTTAAGAAGAAACCACAAAAAAATCATAAATCATGCAAATAGTGAAAGAAAAAAAGACAAAATCCAGATGTGTTTCTGATAATGAGTGATACTGAAAGAGTCTCATGAGAATGCAGTTTGTGGAGTCACTTTTTTTTGCACTGTATTTGTTGAGCTCTGCTGCCTCCTTCAGCTGTTTTAAATATTGCACCTCAAACCATGAGAACAGACTGTGTGTTAAACACAACACACTGCTGGAAACATGCTGTATTATTCCTGAATCCACTGATTAAACATTTATTCCTACTGCTGGTTAAATATTCCGTAAAACGGAGGGATTAATAATGGTTCAAAATGAACAATGTTTCAAATATATATATAAATATACATTTTATTTAAAAATGACTGCATTTAAAAATAACAATTATTAAATTATAACACAAGCTATTACAACTTCATTCCAATGAAAGAAAGTAAGTGTGAGTGAGATGGTTTATTAGTTGCATTGAGAGGATGTCTCTAACATGTCTCAAAGTTTTTGTAAGGGGAATCCACTATTCTGTGTCACTGTGACTCTCTTGCGCAGTAATACACAGCTGTGTCTTCAGTCTGCAGATTCTGTCCTCGAATTGTTATTGTGTTAGTAGCAGTGTCTCTGGAGATGCTGAACTTGTTTTTCAGTTTGTCACTGTAATATGTACTCCCATCGCTATTGATGTATCCAATCCACTCCAGAGCTTTTCCTGCAGGTTGTCGGATCCAACCTGTACTATAACTCGTAAGTGAATATGAGACCTTGCAGGGGATGGAGAGACTCTGGCCTGGCTGGACTGTCATGGAAGCAGGCTGAGTCAGTTCCACACCATGCACATCTGTGGAGGAAAACACATGGTGATATCTCACACAATATCTGCTGCACATTTATTGTTATTGTAGTAAATGAATGAATGTGATAAAGCACTCACAGGAAGCAGCTGCCAGCAGGAGCAGTAGAGATGTAGAGAACATGGTGTGTGTTGTTTGTACTGGGGTCTTCTCTGTTCTCCAAAGTTTAACAGAGACCATCACATCACATAAATAGAGTGATATCCAGCCCTGACGCTTGGATTTGCTTATCTGCTGATGAGGAGACTGTATTTAAAATGTATTTAAATCATGAGGAGGAGATTCATCTTATGGAGATTATGTGGCTTTATAATAGAACAGATCTAGTCTTCTATGATAGAAACCTCTTTATCAACTTTTGATATTCATATATCAATAACAGAGGGAATTGTTTATATAGAGAAATTGGCAACAAGGATTAGATACTATATTTAGTTGGATAATGTATCTGAGGTGAGGATATTGGTATTATCTAACATGTTTTATAAAGGCCAAAATTAGGGTTAGGACCGGCTATCATTTATACTAGAGGTGTGTGTTTGGGACTGTTTTTTTTTTTTAATTCCTCTCCTGCCCACTTCAGTGTGTATTTTTGTTTGAACTTGATTGCAACATTGTCTAGTACACTCAGTTGGGTCAATTTCCCACAATGTTAACATATAAACTGAGAACACCTCTAATATTTTATAGAGGGTTTGACAGTGTTTAGGATTTCACATCAAAACAGTGTGGATTATGCAGCCTGGTTTAATGAGACACTGATATAATAGATCTGATATAACAGACTCTGACTTGCAACCCGAAGGTGAACCTGAAGGTTGTGGGTTCGAGTCTCGGGTCCGGCAGGGATTGTAGGTGGGGGGAGTGAATAACCAGCGCTCTCTCCCACCTTCAATACCACGACTGAGGTGAGACCCTTGAGCAAGGAACCGAACCCCCAACTGCTCCCCGGGCGCAGCAGCAAAAAAGGCTGCCCACTGCTCCGGGTATGTGTTCACGGTGTGTGTGTTTGTGTTCACTACTGTGTGTGTGCACTTGGATGGGTTAAATGCAGAGCACAAATTCCTAGTATGGGTCACCATACTTGGCCACAAGTCACTTCACTTCACTTCACTTCACTTCACTGTAATGTCTTAGTTTTTAAACAATGTGTAAATAGATTTTATGGCTTTGATGGAAATCCCAGGAGGACATCAGTCCTCTCTCAGTCCTTTTAATCTCTCAGTCATTTTAACCTCAACATGTTGGGTAGATGGTGTGTAAGAAGAGAAAGAGCGCCTCTCAGAGGACATAATGAAAAGCTACTAGTGAAATGTTATGGATTGATAGATTTTTCTATCCTTCTATTATTTATGATGCTTTCATCTTGTCTATAATCATTTAATATTTATTTATGTATATTGGATGTGATGGACTTCCATAAATTGTACCTTTTAAGTTTCAACTCAAAATAAACATCACACATATGTGAGGTTTAACCTCAGCAGGAGACGAGGTCAGACTGATGCCATGCACATCTGAGAAGAGGAGAGCGGTAAAACATACAGAAGCTATTAAACACACTTCACTTCAACTCAGACTGAAATATGGAGCGTATAAAAGGTGAGTAAGGTGTGGAGAGACGTGTTTACTCACAGGACACAGAGGATATCAGAAGAAGAAAAGGCCAGCTCATGATTCCTCTGCTGTACTCGACCAAACACAGAGACTGCTGTGTACTTGCAGTGTATTTATATCTGTCTGAGGTTGGGGAGATTTGCATGTAGTATGGGTTATGGATTTTTAACAGTTATTATGGCAGTCTTTCTACAGTACAGCATTTCTCCAAACATTTTATTCATTAAACTGTGTAGACAAGTTCTTAAAGGATCAAGTAAATGAATTACATTTAATGGAAATATATTTTCAGTGTTGCTTTTGAGGAAAAGAATAAATTAGGAAAAATATTTCCGAGTTACAATTTGAGTTTTTTTTTTTTTATTTTAGAAGTAATATTAAATGATAAAACCTTTAATTATATGTCTTTGCTTTTTACTTAATTTTGCTTTTATGTTTGTCTTCAGCTTTAAGAACCAGCCAGAGATAATGAAAAGAAAAGGCAGAGAATTTTACAGAGGAATTTTGACTGTTAATGGAGTAAGACAAAAGGGGAAATAAAACTGAGCACTAAAATGAATGGATGTTGTTTATAATAAATGTGTCTGGGGTTCAGCTTCCTGCTGAGGGAATATTTACAGCTCATGAGGACGTGCTTGTGTAAGTTTTTGTACAGCTCTGGAGTCTGTTGTGTCAGTGTGAGTGTCGTGCACAGTAATAAACAGCCGGGTCTTCAGCTTTCAGACTCTTCACTTCTAGGTACAGCATGTTTTTATTGGTGTCTTTAGTGATGGAGAACTGGCCCTGCAGAGACTGAGCGAATGTTGTGCTAGTGCCTCTGTCAATGCGCCCGATCCACTCCAGTCCTTTTCCTGGTTTCTGACGGATCCAGTGCATGTAGTAGCTGCTCAGTGAGAATCCGGAGACAGTACAGGACAGAGTGACTGACTCTCCAGGTCTCTTCACCACAGAAGCAGAGGAGGTCAGGGACTGTCCATAAGAATCTGGCAGAAAAAGATAAAAGCAAATTAATTAATAAAGAAATAATTATAATTTTCTGACAATCAAGAGAAAATGTTTGAGGTTCCTAGTAATAAACCTGATATCAGGAACTTACATGAAATTAACACCAATACAATACAATATCCTAAAATCATCCTTCTGCAATTTCTGCTCCACAGAGTAGTTATCAGAGAGTAAATGAATAACTAACACAGCCAAAAACATTCTTTATATACCCGACTCTATTTAAATAGGGTGTGTCGTGTCTATGACCACTCAGAGGCATTAAATTCTCAACCACAGGCTGTTCAGGGTCACACTCCACACTCCACTAGGGAGAGATGTGACACGGACAGAGCTGCAGGAGGACCAAGTTCAAGGCCAACGCTCTGTGAAGCCTGGAAGTAAACAAACTGCAATACTTATGAATTTTGTATTTGTTTTCTTGTCACTCAGTGTTTTTGACCAGTTTCTGTCTACTCTGTATTCTTCCCTAGTGTCCTTCATTCAGTTAAAGAGCCTAAATTGTTTTAAAACCTTGTGCTTTACATTTTATTACAGTTGTGTTCTGTACCGTCAGACACACTGAATGAGCTGATGATTAAAGTCTCTTAAACCACAGTGCTGTTGAATTCTCAGTTCTGATTGGTCAGAAGGTGTGGATTCATTTTCTAGAACAGCAGCTCTGGCAGTAGTGCTGGCTGCAAGGTTTATAACTGTATGGCACTCCACATAAACAGATTCATAAAAATGTGTGTAACTGTTGATATGGTGAGAATTTCTATGAAGAGATGTTTGTTTAGCATTCATGGAAGGAGTCTCCAGTGTCAGGACTTTGTATCAGTCAGAGGTAAAGCTGTAACTAAGTTTTCAGAAAGTCTTGAGAATGGAAGGCTTTGTGGTTTCTCAGTAACATAAGCTGCAACTTCATGAGAGAGAAAAAGAGAGAGGCTGGTGAGGGACCAACTGTTGATACTGCTATAACACAAGTCTTGAATTAATTTAAAAAATGTAGTTATTCCCAAAACAGTGTGATAGAGGAATAAAACACTTTGGGACGTGCTGTTATTGTTACAGGACAGTTCAGTGTGGAACCAGTTGCAGAGTGAAAAACCCCTGCTTGCTTAGAGATAAATGGGCAAGCAGAGTTTATATATAGATAAGATGAAGGTTTAGGGAAGGGTCTGGGTGTGTTTTGTGCACTTTTCAATTGTATCTTGTATCTTTGTCTTAGTTTCATTCTCTTTTCTTGGCCATGCCTTAAACATCTCTTGTCCCTCCTTTGTTCCATTTTCTTTCTGCTTTTCTTTGCAGTTTCTTTTCTAATCCTCTTTTATTCTTATCTCCTGTTTCTTTTTCCTTTTCCTCTAGCAAAGCCCTGACATACCATACCAGTCACCCCTCTACAAAGGTGTGACAAAGGGCTGTGTTGAAGGCTGGCCTTAAGTAACCTGCCTGGCAGCTGCAGGCAATCCAAGTTAATCAGCCTGGAGAATTCTGGGTAACTGAGTTCTCCCACATGGCCACTCTAACTGTGTTACTAACAGATAAATGCTTTTTGTTAAGTATTTTAGAGAAAGCTGTCATGTGGAGTGTCTTTCTACTTTTAATATTTGGAAAAAGGTTTTCCTTATAAATATGTTCTATAGTGACTAGGATAAAAAAAAAGATATGCTTCCATATTATGAAGGGGTTTGTGTACAGCTCTGCAACCTCATGTGTCTCTGTGCTTCTCTAGTGCTGTAATACACTGCAGTGTCTTCTGTCTTCACTCTGTTCATGTGCAGATACTCCTGCATCTTACTGTTGTTTCTGAAGATGGTGAAGCAGCCATTAATTCCAGCCCTTTTCCAGGCACATGTCTGACCCAAGCCATCCAAGAGCTACTAAAATCAAATCCAGAGGCTGTACAGGTCAGGGTGTGTGATTCACCAGCTTTGATGGTCACTGTATCTGCTTCAATCAGTGTCTGACTGCATGAATCTGAAATGCAAAAACATTCAGAGACAGGTCTTATACTTTTATAAATATAAATATATATACTTATATAAAAGCACATTTTTATGTTTAGAATAAATTTAATAAAGAGTGAAACCAAAAATGAATGCTCAGTGATGCAGCAACATCAGCTCAAAACTCTCCTCAGATGCATCTCAAGGAATAAAAATAGCACCTTCTCTAAATGAATACATTTCCTGAATATATCAGCATATGTGGTTTAAACATGGCCCTTAATCTGCATTAGAAATAGAGGTATAAAAACATTACAGAAATAGCCATTAAAGGGCAAATGTTTATAGCAAGACTCGAGCTGTGTTTTACAATTAAGCCTTTAAGAGCTATTTTGCCCCATTACCATATCTGCTTCTATAGCACAGAACTATACAGAAAGACATTAATGTTTTTTGATTAATTAATATGGTTACAGAAATAATGTAGACCACACATCATCTCTGACTCATTCTGATTGGATAAAGAATGAATGTAGTATGAAGATAAAAAGGAATAGCATTGCATTTATTTAATTATATTTTGTCTCACAAGACTCTGCAAAAGTAATGATATAAGCAACAACAAGCAATTATCTTCCTGGAGTTTAATCTGAGAGTCATGGTGCTGGATGCAGTCATAGCAGCCTGTGAAAAGAGACGGGGCCTAAAAGTGCAGATAGCAACAGACTGAGATGGTTGAGTTTGCACAGACTGCCCTCTAGAGGCACAAAGGTCCAGTTTTCAAAATACTCAGATCTAAAAGAAGTTATTTTAAAGCAACTTGTTAAAAAAAACTCAAATAGAACTAAAGTACTAAGTAAAAAAAGTAAGAATTATAATGTGAAGCATTTTGTATGACCAGGATCAAACCGAGGGCCCTGAAGCTGTGAGGTGGCAACATTACCCTCTGTACCATATATATATATATATTCAGAACTGACTCTGACCTAAGTAATCTTATACCAGCATAAATGTCCAGACAATGTTCACAATAAGCCACATGCAGTAAAAGTCAAAACATTTTGGTTCTTTGAGCTCCATGAATACACTGCTTATGAAAATGTGAGCTTGTCATGGTTTTTGTACTGATGTCTAAGGAGAAGTATCACTGTGTGTGTCGGGCGCAGTAATACACAGCTGTGTCTTCTGTCCTCACGCTGTTCATGTGCAGATACACCTGCAGCTTACTGTTGTCTCTGGAGATGGTAAAGCGGCCTTTAACTGCACTGGAGTAGTACATGCTACCACTGTCATATCTTATATTTGCAACAAATTCTAGTCCCTTTCCAGGAGCCTGTCTGATCCAAGCCATCCAGTAGCTACTAAAGTCCAATCCAGATGCTGTGCAGGTCAGTTTATGAGACTGATCAGGTTTGATGATGACTGATTCTGACTCGATCAGTGTCTGACTGCAGGAATCTGAAACAGAAGAATACACAAAGATAGGTGTTAAAGCAAAAAAAAAAAAAAAGAATGAATGAATGAAATAAAGAATTTTTTAAAAAAAATATGAAATAAATAATAATACTAACATTGAATGAAGATTGCTAGAGTAAAGTAACTCAAAACTCTGCCTAGTCCCATCTCAAAGAATTAAAATGATCACTGTTGCTGTAAATGAACACAAACTGCTGGTGTGTTGTTTAGCTGAATGTATATCAGCATAAATGGTTCAAATACAGGTTTTGGTTTGCATGGCACGCCCACTAGAGACATAAAACGATTCCCAGAGGAATAGCCATGAAGAGAAAAAGCTCACTGTAAGACTCCAGCTGTGTTTCATGCTGTCAAGCCCATAACTGCTCTTTACTCATTAGATATCATGTCCTTTTAGTACGTCACTGTGTATCACTGTAACACCCAGAAGAACATGAAGTTTTCAGATCACTGGTAATCACTGAACAACACAAATATTTCAGAAACTGTATCGAATAGAAACTGAATGTAGTTCCAGAAATAATGCAGGTCACAAAACATCACTGATTCATTCAGTCAGGAGCTCATGCCAATAACTTTTCTGTTCTTAAAGCTTCTTGAATGAGGATATAATTTAAAGCATTTAGAGTTATTTATTATTCTTTGCAGAGAAGTGTAATGAAAAACACAATAATACTATGATAATGTTCGCAACAAAGAGCGATTATCTTTCAGTTGTTTAATGTGAGTGAGATGATGCTGAATCATTGCAGTCTGTGAGGAGAGAGAAGCTGAATGTGTATTAATGAGCAGTTAGAGATGGTTTAGTTTACACAGACTGCCCTCTCAAGCCATAAAACTACAGTAACTAGGTCCTATATTCATAATAAACTGCTGTTGCATATTTCTGAAAAAATACACGAACACTTGGACCTTTATCACAAATAGCACAGAAGCAGAGGAGCTCAGTGACAGATTCAGTAAGGAATAAACCACTTGGGGGCATGCTGTTATAGGAAAATAATCAAGGGCAGGGTGGTGGGATGCTGTGTCACTTGAAGCGGTGTTATTATTCCCACTTAAAGTTATTTATTTTCCTACAGTAGCATGTGCTGAAGTGTTTTATTCCTCTAATACCTCTCTCTTATGTGTTGTGTAATAAATCAACATCAGAAATTAGTCATTAAGAAACAACATTTTTTTTGGCATCAGAGATATCATTTAATTTCAAAGCCAATTACTATGACTGCTATTCAAATTCAGTTATACAGTATGAAGTTACAAACTGCTTTCAAACATGTGAAGCAAGTGGAATGTTAACTGGACATTCAGATGCATTTCATTTAAAAAGATAAATAAGATGAATAATATATTATTAATAATAACTATGAACTGAGTAAACTTTTGTATTAGTTTTTGTTAAATGATTAAATGATCTAAATGTTTGGGTTGAAGTGTCTGTAATGTGGGGATTAGTTAATCAGTTAAATGTGCTTATTATTTAAATACAGAACTGAATTGTGATGAAGATGATGTTTTTGTGCAGCGCTGCAGCTTGTTGTGTCAGTGTGCAACACGAGCGCAGTAATACACAGCTGTGTCTTCAGTCTGCATGTTCTGTCCCTGTAAGGTCACAGTGTTACTGGAAGTGTCTCGAGAGATGACAAACTTGTCTTTAAGGGAATCTTTCTGACGAATATCCCCATCGTAGAAAATTAAATTGATCCATTCCAGAGCTTTTCCTGCAGGTTGTCGAATCCAAGCTGTTCCACGGTGGCTGCTGCTATCAGTGATAGAAGCTCCAGACACTCTACAGGTGATGGTTAAAGTCTCTCCTGGCTTTATAAGCACTGAGTCTGGCTGGATGAGCTCAGTAGCACAGAACACATCTGTGAAAAGAGAAAAAGAAAAGGTTGACATGTTGAACTGAAAGGATCAGATGAACTAATAAAGCTTAAATCCAAACACTCACAGGGGGCGAGAGCCAGCAGCAGCAGTGGAGCTGAAGCAAACATGTTTGTGTTGAAGGAGGACTAATGAGAAGCGCTTCCTCTCTAGATAAGCACGGTGCTAATATTACAAGAGGAGATGGAGATTTGCATAAATATTCCAGAGAAGCTGTGTTGAGTGCAGCTCTGCAGCTGTTCATCACAGTCTCTTCCCATTTTGTCTCTATTTAACATCATTATAACTAATAATATGAATGTTTTGTGTTAAATTATTTAATTTGTTTTTATATTTACACAAATAAATAATGTAATTATTTCTTATTATTATATTTATAGTCAAAATTACACTGAATCTTTGCCATAATACATAAAAATAATAATAATTAGAAAAACAATCCTTTATGTCATTATCAGCTCTGTATCATGACGTACAGTGATTTCAGAACAGCGTGTAGCTAAATCTTTTTATTGGTGGCATTAAAACTGGGCTCAACATTTAACATTATAATCAAACTGTGCAATAGAAAATGCCCCAGTCAAATCATTTTCATTCTGGTATAGACTGCCCTCTACAGGCTTTAACTGATACAGAGAGGAATTGCTGATTTCATGTTGATGAGATTCTAGGTTAGATGTTCACATCCACCTTCTCAGTCACTACTGAAGACGTGTTACGGAGATCAAGTTTAGGGGGCGTGTCACTCTGTGGAATCACCTGACACCACTGTCACTGATAGGCTGCATGAATCTACAGTCTGGGCTGAACCAGATGTAATTGATAAATTCACAAATCCCAGAATCCATCTGAACAGCACACACCATATTTATCATCTGAATGAAATTTATAACATGTGAATATTTGAGCTTCACTTAAAATAAATGAAGCTGTAAGTGAATGTGAGGGTTTTGTACAGCACTGCAGCTGTTTGTGTCAGCGTGTTCCCCGAGCACAGTAATACACAGCTGTGTCTTCAGTCTTCAGGCTGCTCATGTGCAGATACACCTGCTTCTTGCTGTTGTCTCTGGAGATGGTGAATCTTCCCTGAACAGACTGAGAGTATAGTTTAGTGCTACCACTCGGAGCAGAAATGAATGAGGTCCACTCAAGGCCTTTTCCTTGAGCCTGTCTAATCCAGGATATATCTGCACTGCTATCACTAATCCCAGAGTAGGTACAGGTGAGTTGATGAGATCCTCCAGGTTTAATGACCACCGGCTCAGACTCGGTCAGTGTCTGACATCCGCAACCTGTCAAATACATTTAATCATTTCATAGTCCTACATAATCACACAATATATATCAGTATTACATGCATAAATAAGCTGTTACTCACGGGTTATGGTCAATAATGTCAAAATAAAACAGTAAATGATTTGTGGTTGCATGGCTCTTCCTGAAAAAAGTCTAAACTCAGTGGAAATAATGCAGCTGGAGTCTGTGCTTATAAAGGGAAAGTGTCATTTGCATGTCCAGCCCCTAGAGGAGTTATAGACTATAAGAAACATTCTGATATTCAGGTAAAACATGATCAGTTCAAGAAAAATGCGTTGTATATGGGAGGAAAAATGTAGGTCACTTGATATTAGTGATGCAAAAATATAGTTACATAAAATATTTTTCTGTCCATTGAGAATATGACTGGCTCATTCTGGGAGTGAAATCAAATGAAGTCGTGGTGTATAATTTTTGGAATTAAAAGTGTGCTGTGGATGTAACATGACCCTTCAAAGACTAAAAAGTTGTTTTAAATTGAGTCATATTTTCCATATTTAATGTTTTTTGTTTCTTTTTTTTCAAGCATGTATAATACAGTCTGGAGTTTATCTTTCCCTCTAGAGGCTCAGCGTGTGTATGTGAATGTGTAAAGCTTTCACATTGTATACTTGTTTCATAACTTTTGTTCAAACAAAAACTAAATACTTGTTTGGAACAAATACATATTTAATTTAATTACAGAGTAATTTAGAGAACTGGAACATGAAGCTCATTAAAGCTGTTAAAGCCAAACTTACAGTATACAGATACAGACATTATGTGTGATCAGAAATGATATCATCTGGCCTTTAGAGATTCTGAATGCTGCAGTAACACTTTATATCCTTAAAATTCAAGAAAACATTACAATGTATAATACAAATTTATTCATTCAAAGTCTCTGGTTTGTAATATAAACAAGTGTAAACAAGATGTAATTGAGCAGTTTATTAACCATAGTAAAAGAGACAGAATATATTCATCCTTTGCATAAATGACAACAGTAATGACTTGTTCAGTAAAATGCTGTGTGATTAAATGTGTGTGTGGTTTTTGTACAGCTGCTTCCTCAGCTTCAGTCACTGTGGCTTCTCGGGCGCAGTAATAAACCGCAGTGTCCTCTGTCCTCAGACTCTTGGCCTCTAAGTACTGTGTGCTTGCTGGGACGTCTTCTGTAAAGATGAGCTGGTTTTTCACAGACTCTGCATATGTTGCTTGATTTGAGCCAGCGTTCATCCTACCAATCCATTCCAGAGCTTTCCCTGGTTTCTGTCGTATCCAGTGTATGTTGTAGCTTGTCATTGAATATCCACTGATTTTACAAGAGATCTTCACAGTTTCTCCAGGTCTCTTTACCACAGCAGGAGACTGGTCCAGTCTGATCTCAGCACTGCAAAAACCTGCCAGATAAAACAATCAAAAATAATCATTAATGCATTCAATCATACACTCAGTGGAAAACATATAAAGAAGTCTCAGATACCTTGTGTTAACATGAGTATAAAAATGCACTGCTGAATGACGCTTAGCCCCATAATCAAACTCTGTGATGGTTGGAAGTTCTGTAATTCAGGTGAGTGATATGAGCTTTAGCTGAGCAACAAGCTGATTTTTATGCAGAGCAAATAATAAGAGGATGGATTTGCATAGACATCCTTTTACCCAATAGAGTCAGGTCTATAATATGAACATCCAGGGGCTGATTTTGCATGTGCCAAGGTTGAGAGCGATGTCACATTTTACAGTTCGCCAGTTCAGATTAGTGGCTGTTTTTAATAATTGGTGTACATGCAAGTAACCTTCAAAGTTCTTGTAGTTTAGGAATTTCCTTCACTTTAGAGATGATTGTTCATTATTAATGAACATATTTTATATAATGAATAAATAATGCTTTACTTCAATTAGCAACTGAACACTGTTTTATTTAACATGGGAATGCTTAATGTAAATGTTTAAATATGATTCGATGTTTTTAGGCAAAGTCTATATAGGTTATAATTTACATCTTGTCTGAATTGATATGTTGGGTGTGTTACTGCTGTTGTTATTTAGAGGATGCTTCTGCTCCTAGTTCTGAGAGATAATACTTGTGTCTTTTCTCATTTCAGAAAATGCTTCCTTTAAAAGCAAGTTTCGTGACTTTTACCTCAGTAGAAGTGAACCACTGCCCTCTACAGGAGCAAAAACATTTACACTTTGCTTCTGTTCTTGCAGATGTGTGTTTTGTACTGAGCTGAGTGTGTGGAGCTTCTATCACTGATACCAACATCCACTTTACACAGCTCAGATTCAGCAACCTGCAGAAAAGCTTTGGAATGGATTGATGTTGAGGCCAAAGATGAAAGATTATGTTGATGTGCTTTTATCTTTGAAATACAGAGGGGTCTTAGCCCTGCTAGCTCATTTATAGCAGGCGTCCCTGGGGACAAGTGTACTGCAGAGAGATGAACATGAACAGGGATGTTTTTTACAGGGCTGCAGTGAGTTTGTAGTGCTGTGTCTCTGGCGCAGTAATACACAGCCGTGTCCTCAGTCTGAAAGTTTTGTCCTCTTAAATAAACTGTGCTGCTGGATGTGTCCTGGCTGAAACTGATCTTGCTCTTCATTGTGTCTTTGAGATTAGTGCTACCACCATCACACAGATATCCGAGCCATTCCAGTGCTTTCCCAGCAGGTTGTCGTATCCAGTGAATACAATAACTCGACTCTGAGACTTTACAAGAGATGGAGAAGGACTCTCCAGGTTTCACGAGCACAGAGGCTGACTGAGTGAGCTCCACCTCGCCAACACCACCTGTGAATAACAGCAATAGAACATCATCAAATGTCTTCAAATCATTTTCACAACCAGATATCAAATCTAAACTCATTCAGCCAACATGGAGACTTACAGAATGCAGCTGTTAGCAGCAGCAGCACTGATGAGAACATCGTTGTTTGGTTAATTAACTGAAGTGAATTAAACTGCTCAGCTGCTCTCCTCCTCCTCACCACACACACACACACTCACCTCCTTAATGTAAGAGACACGAGTGGAGGATTTGCATAAAATGCATGATCAACTACTGCATGATCTTGAAGACTCAGGTTTACTAATTTATTCATTAACATTCTTTCTCTTTGAAAGCCCAGTCAATTCTTTTTAAAATTAGTCTGAAATAAACACAACACTAACGAATCTCTGTGATCAACTGATTAGACCATAACATTTTTATTTTGCGAAAATGCTAAATAGCTGAACAATCATCTAAAATGCACCTTTCTCACTTAAATAGTAGGTGCTGTGGTCAGAAGGTGTTAGTTACGTTTCTATAACAGCGGCTCTGACAGCTGTTCCAGCTGCAAGGTTTACAGAGAGACGCTTATTTTAATGTTATTGTACAATTTACACAGGGACTTATATAATGAAAACTCCACTTAAATTTATTAAAAAAACATGTAGCATTGTTGATTTGGTGAAGATTTGTGTGAGGAGTTGGGATGTAGGGATATGAATACATTATTTGGAATGAACAGATAATATGTTCTGAACAGATACTAATACAAATAGGAGGTTTGTTTTTAGGAATCCTGCAGGAAATCTGGTTGAGACTAGAGGTGTGTATTGGGACTGGGATGCCTATTAGTTTGTTGGTTGAGGAACTGTCAGAGCCACAATTCACACACCATGCTGAGAGTACTGGAGTTTCTACCTCCATGGGAGTTTTTTTTTAATTGATTTGTTGAGCTCTGCTGCCTCCTACTGTGTTTTGAAGTTATTGGACCTCAGCATGTGACAACAGACGGTGTGTTAAACACAATAAACTGTTGGAAACATGAATCCACTGATTAATCATTTATTTTTATTGTTGAATAAATATTCTGTAAAATGAAGGAATGAATAAAAATTAAAAATGACTTCTCTTGGAAGAACATCATTTTTATTGAATTATTTTATTGAAACTACAGTTTGTGTGTTTGACATGACACAAGATCTTAAAACTATTCTAAAAAAGAAAGTAAAAGTGTGAGTGAGATGGTTTATTAGTGGCATTGAGAGGATGTCTCTAACATGTCTCAAAGTTTTTGTAAGGGGAATCCACTATTCTGTGTCACTGTGAGCCTTTTGCGCAGTAATACACAGCTGTGTCTTCAGTTTGCAGATTCTGTCCTCGAATTGTTATTGTGTTAGTAGCAGTGTCTCTGGAGATGCTGAACTTGTTTTTCAGTTTGTCACTGTAACCTGTACCCCCACTGCTACTGATGTATCCGATCCACTCCAGAGCTTTTCCTGCAGGTTGTCGGATCCAAGATGTACCATCACTCGTAACTGAATATGAGACCTTGCAGGGGATGGAGAGACTCTGGCCTGGCTCGACTGTCATGGAAGCAGGCTGAGTCAGTTCCACACCATGCACATCTGTGGAGGAAAACACATGGTGATATCTCACACAATATCTGCTGCACATTTATTGTTATTGTAGTAAATGAATGAATGTGATAAAGCACTCACAGGAAGCAGCTGCCAGCAGGAGCAGTAGAGATGTAGAGAACATGGTGTGTGTTGTTTGTACTGGGGTCTTCTCTGTTCTCCAAAGTTTAACAGAGACCATCACATCACATAAATAGAGTGATATCCAGCCCTGACGCTTGGATTTGCTTATCTGCTGATGATGGGAGGAGAACGTATTTAAAATGTATTTAAATCATGAGGAGGAGATTCATCTTAAGGAGGATATGTGGCTTTTTAATCAAACGGAAGCCTCTTTATGAAACACTACAATTTTCAATAAAATAAATTTGACAAAGATTAAATACCACATTTAGCATGATATTGTCTATTATTGTCTATGCTTGAGGATATTAGGATCATGATAATGGAAAAATTCTACTTCTCTTAAAAGTCATGACAAAATGCTCCAACACTTTGTCACAAATGATCAAACAAACTCTAATTTTTTGACATAATTATTGTTAGCTAAAGATACTGCAGTATAACAAGTTCTTGCTAGTGATGTGATTATAATGGTGTGTATAATGTGCAGCAATGTTAGAGATGTAGCATTATGGTTTAAAATCCACACTACAAACTATTGCATAAAAATAACTAACTTGAATCTCTTTTTTGTCATTTGTGAGATTATTTATTTTTTTAATTAGACTTGGATAGATAAGTGTTGTGTCTTGTGGACATTCTGTTATAATTTGCACTGTATGAGGTGTTTTTGTACAGGGATGTTGTTGATCTGTCTCACTGTGTAGGTAACGAGCGCAGTAATACACAGCTGTGTCTTCAGTCTGCATCTTCTGCCCTGTTAATGTTACTGTGCTGCTGGACGTGTCTCTGGAAACCTGAAACCTGCTTTTCAGTTTCTCACTGTAGTAAGTGCTACCATCACCACATATATATCCGATCCACTCCAGAGTTTTTCCTGCAGGTTGTCGTATCCAGCCTGTACAGTAGCTTCTGTCAGTTAATGAATATCCAGATACTTTACAGGTCAGAGTCATTGACTGACCAGGGGTTAATACTGTGGATCCGGTCTGGATCAGCTCAACACAGTGAACACCTGTTAAAGAAAAATTATTTTAATGTTGTAAAAGCAAAAAGCTATAAGTAACCAAAACTGGATTATATGTCAAATGGAAAAACACTTACAGTGTACGGCTGCCAGCAGCAGCAGCAGTAGGGATGTAGAGATCATGGTGTGTGTTGAAGCAGAAGAAGTAAAAGCTCTTGGTCTTCATTGCTTAAATATATAACAGGGAAGGACATTTGCATAGACACACTCCTTATCTTAGAGGAAATTTTATGGATTATTCTATATGAGAAAATCTCTCCATCTCTCTAACAAATATGTTCACAATTTGGAACATTGTGTCTTATCTATTTTTAGACATATCTATCAGTCCTGTTTGCATTTATATTTTACTAAGTAAGAAGCTTAAGACAGTTGTTACTGAGTGAGTTTATGCAATATAAAGTGTTTTCAGGTGAATTTATTTTAAGAAAACACACACAGCAATTTGCCAGCAATTTTTATTCATCAACAACAGGAAATTCTATTCTTATTCATTATTTTTTATGTTTAATTTGGAACCTTACATTATAACGTCATGTTACTGAAAAACCTCACACAACAGAAGGATGTAGTTCCATAATACACAACTACGTCTTCAGTTTCTGTCCTTATACTGTTTTAATCTGTCCAACCTGTGCTGTGGGTTCTCCTCCATACTGATATCAGATGAAGTGATGAGACCATATGAACAACCTTACTTTATTATCAATGACTGAAAGAAAGAACAGACACTTCCACAGCGTCTTCAGAACAGTCTTTGTCTAACAGCTCTTTATACTGTTTCTAGTGAGAAGTTAAAGTGGAACCAGTTAACAGATATGTCTTACTTGTTAGTCAGCGTTTATCAAACGTAGACACCAGAATATGTTCTCGCAATAGTATCAGTCTCATGTCCTCATCTCAAGATTACAGAGAAACTTCTAGAAGAAAACACACACCTCAAATTAAAAGATAAATATGTAGTGAGATAAATTCAGCTTATGATGATGAAAAACAGTAGTTTCATCTTAAAGAATAAAGTATTTGCTATTACACTATCAAAGTTAAAAGTTCTCTTCGCCTCCTGTTCCTCCAGTGCAACAAATTCTTCCAGTCTTCTCCACTTTTCCACTTCTATCCAGTCAGGAAGTAAAACCCAGGAGACCGTACAGGAGAGAGTTAAACACTGACCTTGTTCTAGTGAAACTCAGTATGTGCTAACTCAGCATTAATGTAGTGTCCTACAAAGACATCCATCCATCAGAGTGACACTCCAAAGCAATAAGGCAATGATTCATTTTCAATAGTCTTGATGGTGCATGTGTTCAATAATCACTGACTGAAAGCCTTCAACAGTCTTGAAAACTGGATTAAACTTTTTAAAGCGCTAAATCCCTGTTGAAAAAGCATTCATTCTACATTCATTAGATATAATGAGAATTGAATTAATACATTTTAAAACGTTATTTAAACAATGCTGCTAAAAATCTCTCATTAAAATGGAAGAGAGTTTTGGTCTGTGACGTCATGATGGAATAAACGTGTCCTGATGATGTAACAGAGGGGAACAGCAACTAAACCTTCAACACAACAACATGTTCATCTACTGTGTTACTGTGAAACACTCAAATCAAGCAGAGGTTTAAGATCATCCTGCTGATGACGGAGATAAAAGAGGGTAGGATGTGTATTTTTTCAGTTCTTTTTGTTCTTATAAATTTTTCATTAATTTTGCTTTTTAAACTGTTACATATTGGAAGTAAATCTAGGTAAGGAGAAACACACACAAAAAAATCATAAATCATGCAAATAGTGAAAGAAAAAAAGACAAAATCCAGATGTGTTTCTGATAATGAGTGATACTGAATCTCATGAGAATGCAGTTTGTGGAGTCACTTTTTTTTGCACTGTATTTGTTGAGCTCTGCTGCCTCCTTCAGCTGTTTTAAATATTGCACCTCAAACTATGATAACAGACTGTGTGTTAAACACAACACACTGCTTGAAACATGCTGTATTATTCCTGAATCCACTGATTAAACATTTATTCCTACTGCTGGTTAAATATTCTGTAAAACGGAGGGATTAATAATGATTCAAAATTAACAATCTTTGAAAATTATATATTATATAGATATACAATTTATTTATAAATGACTGCATTTAAAAATAACTATTATTAAATTACAACACAAACTATTACAACTTCATTCCAATGAAAGAAAGTAAAAGTGTGAGTGAGATGGTTTATTAGTTGCATTGAGAGGATGTCTATAACATGTCTGAAAGTTTTTGTAAGGGGAATCCACTATTCTGTGTCACTGTGACTCTCCTGCGCAGTAATACACAGCTGTGTCTTCAGTTTGCAGATTCTGTCCTCGAATTGTTATTGTGTTAGTAGCAGTGTCTCTGGAGATGCTGAACTTGTTTTTCAGTTTGTCACTGTAATATGTACTCCCATCGCTATTGATGTATCCAATCCACTCCAGAGCTTTTCCTGCAGGTTGTCGGATCCAACCTGTAGCAGAACTCGTAACTGAATATGAAACCTTGCAGGGGATGGAGAGACTCTGGCCTGGCTGGACTGTCATGGAAGCAGGCTGAGTCAGTTCATAACCATGCACATCTGTGGAGGAAAACACATGGTGATATCTCACACAATATCTGCTGCACATTTATTGTTATTGTAGTAAATGAATGAATGTGATAAAGCACTCACAGGAAGCAGCTGCCAGCAGGAGCAGTAGAGATGTAGAGAACATGGTGTGTGTTGTTTGTACTGGGGTCTTCTCTGTTCTCCAAAGTTTAACAGAGACCATCACATCACATAAATAGAGTGATATCCAGCCCTGACGCTTGTATTTGCTTATCTGCTGATGATGGGAGGAGAATGTATTTAAAATATATTTAAATCATGAGGAGGAGATTTCTTTTATAGAGGATCTGTGGCTTTATAATGGAACAGAAGCCTGTTTGTCAAACATTATTGTTTACAAAAGTGTTTTAATGAAAGGTCTTTGTGAAAAAAAAATCTATATTTGAGGATATCGGTATCGGTACCTCTCTTTAAACTCATGACAAAATTCTCTCAGACTTTCTCACACATGATGACACAACTCATAATTTAACTTTCTTATGTCTAAGATCACAGGTAAAGCTTTCACTTTTTTCCCCACCACAGCAAAGTCTTTAGGATAGAGGAGTTTGTGCTTTCTGGCTTCATGATAACATGATACAAGCTGTGATTTTAAAAAAAATCTTTTATTTATTTATTTAGTCTCATTAATAAAGGGATAAAAAGAGAGGCCAGTGAGAGAATGAATGTTAGTGGTTGTAATGTAAGTGATAACAGGAACTAATTTGTTTTCACAGATGTTCAACTTTAAATGTAACTATGAACAGATAAAATGTGGAACTCGTAATCATCTGATAAATAAAATATTGCAGTTCATGTCAAACTTCTGTTGAATAGGTTAAAAAACACTTTCGGGTTAGCTGTTGAAGGAAAATAATCAAATCAAGTCTGTAAAATCACCCCATAAAACATAAAATCCAGGTGTTTAAAAACTGTTGACTCTGTGTGTATAATGTGCAGTAATGTTAGAGATGTAGCATTATGGTATTGTTGGTAGAATGCTAAAAATCTACACCACAAAGTATTCAAACAAATAACTGACTTTCACTTAGACTTTGACAGATACTTTTTGTATTTCTGGTCATTCTTTTATGATGTACACTGTTTAATTTAGAAAATTCTAATAGTGTTTTGTATGAGGTGTTTTTGTACAGGGATGTTGTTGATCTGTCTCACTGTGTAAATAACGAGCGCAGTAATACACAGCTGTGTCTTCAGTCTGCATCTTCTGCCCTGTTAATGTTACTGTGCTGCTGGACGTGTCTCTGGAAATCTGAAACCTGCTTTTCAGTTTCTCACTGTAGGAAGTGCTACCGCTACCACATGCTTCTCCGATCCACTCCAGAGCTTTTCCTGCAGGTTGTAGGATCCAGTTTGTACAGTAGCTGCTATCAGTTACTGAATATCCAGACACTTTACAGGTCAGAGTCATTGACTGACCAGGGGTTAATACTGTGGATCCGGTCTGGATCAGCTCAACACAGTGAACACCTGTTAAAGAAAAGTTATTTTAATGTTGTAAAAGCAAAAAGCTATAATTAACCAAAACTGGATTATATGTCAAATGGAAAAACACTTACAGTGTACGGCTGCCAGCAGCAGCAGCAGTAGGGATGTAGAGATCATGGTGTGTGTTGTAGCAGAAGAAGTAAAAGCTCTTGGTCTTCATTGCTTAAATATATAACAGGGAAGGACATTTGCATAGACACACTCCTTATCTTAGGGGAAATGTTATGGATTATTCTATATGAGAAAATCTCTCCATCTCTCTAACAAATATGTTGACAATTTGGAACATTGTGTCTTATCTATTTTTAGACATATCTATCAGTCCTGTTTGCATTTATATTTTACTAAGTAAGAAGCTTAAGACAGTTGTCACTGAGTGAGTTTAAAATTTATTATTTATTTATTTAGTGAATTTATATTAAGAAAACACACACAGCAATTTGCCAGCTATTTCTATTCATCAAGAACAGGAAATTCTATTCTTATTAATTATTTTTTATGTTTAATTTGGAACCTTACATTATAACGTCATGTTCCTGAAAAATCTCACACCACAGAAGGATGTAGTTCCATAATACACAACTACGTCTTCAGTTTCTGTCCTTATACTGTTTTAATTTGTCCAACCTGTGCTGTGGGTTCTCCTCCATACTGATATCAGATGAAGTGATGAGACCATATGAGCAACCTTACTTTATTATCAATGACTGAAAGAAAGAACAGACACTTCCACAGCGTCTTCAGAACAGTCTTTGTCTAACAGCTCTTTATACTGTTTCTAGTGAGAAGTTAAAGTGGAACCAGTTAACAGATATGTCTTACTTGTTAGTCAGCGTTTATCAAAAGTAGACACCAGAATATGTTCTCGCAATAGTATCAGTCTCATGTCCTCATCTCAAGATTACAGAGAAACCTCTAGAAGAAAACACACACCTCAAATTAAAAGACAAATATGTAGTTAGATAAATTCAGCTTATGATGATGAAAAACAGTAGTTTCATGTTAAAGAATAAAGTATTTGCTATTACACTATCAAAGTTAAAACTTCTCTACACCTCTTATTCCTCCAGTGCAACAAATTCTTCCAGTCTTCTCCACTTTTCCACTTCTATCCAGTCAGGAAGTGAAACCCAGGAGACCATACAGGAGAGAGTTAAACACTGACCTTGTTCTAGTGAAACTCAGTATGTGCTAACTCAGCATTAATGTAGTGTCCTACAAAGACATCCACCCATCAGAGTGACGCTCCAAAGCAATAAGGCAATGATTCATTTTCAATAGTCTTGATGGTGCATGTGTTCAATAATCACTGACTGAAAGCCTTCAACAGTCTTGAAAACTGGATTAAACTTTTTTTAAAGAGCTAAATCCCTGTTGAAAAAGCATTCATTCTACATTCATTAGATATTAATGAGAATTAAATTAATACATTTTAAAGCTTTATTTAAACATTGCTGCTAAAAATCTCTCATTAAAATGGAAGAGAGTTTTGGTCTGTGACGTCATGATGGAATAAACGTGTCATGATGATGTAACAGAGGGGAACAGCAACTAAACCTTCAACACAACAACATGTTCATCTACTGTGTTACTGTGAAACACTCAAATCCAGCAGAGGTTTAAGATCATCCTGCTGATGACGGAGATAAAAGAGGGTAGGATGTGTATTTTTT
This sequence comes from Pangasianodon hypophthalmus, assembly GCF_027358585.1. NCBI lineage: Eukaryota > Metazoa > Chordata > Actinopteri > Siluriformes > Pangasiidae > Pangasianodon > Pangasianodon hypophthalmus. The sequence goes on along the minus strand of NC_069722.1, from coordinate 21,921,355 downwards.
GAGTTCTTTTTGTTCTTTTTAATTTTTCATTAATTTTGCTTTTTAAACTGTTACATATTGGGAGTAAATCTAGTTAAGAAGAAACCACAAAAAAATCATAAATCATGCAAATAGTGAAAGAAAAAAGACAAAATCCAGATATGTGTCTGATAATGAGTGATACTGAATGAGTCTCATAAGAATGCAGTTTGTGAATTCTCTGTTTGTTGCACTTTATTTGTTGAGCTCTGCTGCCTCCTTCAGCTGTTTTAAATATTGCACCTCAATCTATGAGAACAGACTGTGTGTTAAACACAACACACTGCTGGAAACATGCTGTATTATTCCTGAATCCACTGATTAAACATTTATTCTTACTGCTGGCTAAATATTCTGTAAAACGGAGGGCTTAATAATGGTTCAAGATGAACAATCTTTGAAAAAAAAAAAAATAATAATATATATATATATATATATATATATATATATATATATATATATATATATATATATATATATATATTACATATTATTTAAAAATGACTTTATAAAAATAACTATTATTAAATTACAAGACAAACTATTACAACTTCATTCCAAGGAAATAAAGTAAAAGTGTGAGTGAGATGGTTTATTAGTGGCATTGAGAGGATGTCTCTAACATGTCTCAAAGTTTTTGTAAGGGGAATCCACTATTCTGTGTCACTGTGACTCTCCTGCGCAGTAATACACAGCTGTGTCTTGAGTTTGCAGATTCTGTCCTCGAATTGTTATTGTGTTAGTAGCAGTGTCTCTGGAGATGCTGAACTTGTTTTTCAGTTTGTCACTGTAAGCTGTATCCCCATCACTATCGATGTATCCAATCCACTCCAGAGCTTTTCCTGCAGGTTGTCGGATCCAATGTGTAGTATAGCTCGTAACTGAATATGAAACCTTGCAGGGGATGGAGAGACTCTGGCCTGGCTGGACTGTCATGGAAGCAGGCTGAGTCAGTTCCACACCATGCACATCTGTGGAGGAAAACACATGGTGATATCTCACACAATATCTGCTGCACATTTATTGTTATTGTAGTAAATGAATGAATGTGATAAAGCACTCACAGGAAGCAGCTGCCAGCAGGAGCAGTAGAGATGTAGAGAACATGGTGTGTGTTGTTTGTACTGGGGTCTTCTCTGTTCTCCAAAGTTTAACAGAGACCATCACATCACATAAATAGAGTGATATCCAGCCCTGACGCTTGTATTTGCTTATCTGCTGATGATGGGAGGAGAATGTATTTAAAACGTATTTAAATCATGAGGAGGAGATTCATCTTATGGAGGATATTTGGCTTTATAATAGAACAGATCTGCTCTTCTATGATAGAAACCTCTTTACCAACTTCTGTTATTCATATATCAATAACAGAGGGAATTGTACATATAGAGAAATTGGCAACAAGGATTAGATAGTAAATTTAGGTGGATAATGTATCTGAGGTGAGGATATTGGTATTATCTAACATGTTTTATAAAGGCCAAAATTAGGATTAGGGACAGTTAGCATTCATACTAGAGGTGTGTGTATTAAAGGTGTTATTTAATTTTTCTCCTGCCCACTTCCATGTGTATTTTTATATGAACTTGATTGCATCATTGTCTAATACACTCATTTGGCTCTATTTCCCACAATATAAACATATAAACTGAGAACACCTCTAATATTTTATAGGGGGTTTGATTTGCATGACAGTGTTTAGGATTTCACAACAAGGTGCAACAGAACTAAAGACAAACTACATTTCCTGCAAATTAAAACATGTACACATTCACAAAATATAAGAACTACTACTATTTACTTACTAATTCATCAAACAGTGTGGATTATGCAGCCTGGTTTAATGAGACACTGATATAATAGATCTGTAATGTATTAGTTTTTAAACAATGGTGTAAATAGATTTTATGACTTTGATGGAAATCCCAGGAGGACATCAGTCCTCTCTCAGTCCTTTTAATCTCTCAGTCATTTTAACCTCAACATGTTGGGTAGATGGTGTGTAAGTAGAGAAAGAGCGCCTCTCAGAGGACATAAAGCGTAATGCAAAGCATAATGTTCATGCAGTTCTAATGTGAGTGCAGATATATAAATATACAAAATATAAATATATACAGTGCAAGTCAAACTGGTAGGTAAATTTGACTGTCTGTAAAAAATGGAAAATAATTTGCACTACTAGTGAAATGTTAGAGCAGATTTTTCTATCCATCTATTATTTATGATGCTTTCATCTTGTCTATATTCATATAATATTTATTTATTTATTTATGTATATAGGATGTGATGGACTTCCATAAATTGTACCTTTTAAGTTTCAACTCAAAATAAGCATCACACTTTTGTGAGGTTTAACCTCAGCAGGAGACGAGGTCAGACTGATGCCATGAACATCTGAGAAGAGGAGAGCGGTAAAACATACAGAAGCTATTAAACACACTTCACTTCAACTCAGACTGAAATATGGAGCGTATAAAAGGTGAGTAAGGTGTGGATAGACGTGTTTACTCACAGGACACAGAGGATATCAGAAGAAGAAAAGGCCAGCTCATGAATTTTACAGAGGAATTTTGACTGTTAATGGAGTTAGACAAAAGGAGAAATAAAACTGAGCACTAAAATGAATGGATGTTGTTTATAATAATTGTGTCTGGGGTTCAGCTTCCTGCTGAGGGAATATTTACAGCTCATGAGGACGTGCTTGTGGAAGTTTTTGTACAGCTCTGGAGTCTGTTGTGTCAGTGTGAGTGTCGTGCACAGTAATAAACAGCCGTGTCTTCAGCTTTCAGACTCTTCACTTCTAGGTACAGCATGTTTTTATTGGTGTCTTTAGTGATGGAGAACTGGCCCTGCAGAGACTGAGAGAATGCAGTACCAGTGCCAGTGTCAATGCGCTTTTCCTGGTTTCTCACGGATCCAGCTCATCCAGTTGCTGCTCAGTGAGAATCCGGAGACAGTACAGGACAGAGTGACTGACTCTCCAGATCTCTTCACCACAGACGCAGAGGAGGTCAGGGACTGTCCATAAGAATCTGGAAGAGAAGAGGTTTTGGATCTGGAGACTATTCTAGGAAATACTGGGAGCGATGCGGGAATACAACCTGGATGGGACACCGTTCTATCAAAGGACCATGCACACACATGCACACACACATTCACACACACATTCACATTATATCCAATTTATCTACCAGTATGTGTTTAGACAGTGGGAGGAACACGGAGAACCCAGAGGAAACCAGCACTAACACAGGGAGTAGATGAAACTCCACACAGACAGTAACCCAATCTCAGGATCAAACCGAGGGCCCTTAAGCTGTTTCTAGTGAGAAGTTAAAGTGGAACCAGTTAACAGATATGTCTTACTTGTTAGTCAGCGTTTATCAAAAGTAGACACCAGAATATGTTCTCACAATAGTATCAGTCTCATGTCCTCATCTCAAGATTACAGAGAAACTTCTAGAGAGCTAAATCCCTGTTGAAAAAGCATTCATTCTACATTCATTAGATATAATGAGAATTGAATTAATAAATTTTAAAACCTTATTTAAACATTGCTGCTAAAAATCTCATTAAAATGGAAGAGAGTTTTGGTCTGTGACATTATGATGGAATAAACGTGTCATGATGATGTAACAGAGGGGAACAGCAACTAAACCTTCAACACAACAACATGTTCATCTACTGTGTTACTGTGAAACACTCAAATCCAGCAGAGGTTTAAGATCATCCTGCTGATGACGGAGATAAAAGAGGGTAGGATGTGTATTTTTTTCAGTTCTTTTTGTTCTTATAAATTTTTCATTAATTTTGCTTTTTAAACTGTTACATATTGGGAGTAAATCTAGGTAAGGAGAAATACAAAAAAATCATAAATCATGCAAATAATGAAATAAAAAAAGACAAAATCCAGATGTGTGTCTGATAATGAGTGATACTGATTGAGGCTCATGAGAATGCAGTTTGTGGAGTCACTTTTTTTGGACTATATTTGTTGAGCTCTGCTGCCTCCTTCAGCTGTTTTAAATATTGCACCTCAATCTATGAGAACAGACTGTGTGTTAAACACAACACACTGCTGGAAACATGCTGTATTATTCCTGAATCCACTGATTAAACATTTATTCCTACTGCTGCTTAAATATTCTGTAAAACGGAGGGATTAATAATGGTTCAAAATGAACAATCTTTGAAAAATATATATTTTTTATTTAAAAATGACTGGTTATAAAAATAACTATTATTAAATTACAACACAAACTATTACAACTTCATTCCAATAGGAGAAAGTAAAAGTATGAGTGAGATGGTTTATTAGTTGCATTGAGAGGATGTCTCTAACATGTCTCAAAGTTTTTGTAAGGGGAATCCACTATTCTGTGTCACTGTGAGTCTCTTGCGCAGTAATACACAGCTGTGTCTTCAGTCTGCAGATTCTGTCCTCGAATTGTTATTGTGTTAGTAGCAGTGTCTCTGGAGATGCTGAACTTGTTTTTCAGTTTGTCACTGTAAAATGTAGCCCCATCATGCTTGATGTATGCAGTCCACTCCAGAGCTTTTCCTGCAGGTTGTCGAATCCAACCTGTTCCATAGTGGCTGCTGCTATCAGTGATAGAAGCTCCAGACACTCTACAGGTGATGGTTAAAGTCTCTCCTGGCTTTATAAGCACTGAGTCTGGCTGGATGAGCTCAGTAGCACAGAACACATCTGTGAAAAGAGAAAAAGAAAAGGTTGACATGTTGAACTGAAAGGATCAGATGAACTAATAAAGCTTAAATCCAAACACTCACAGGGGGCGAGAGCCAGCAGCAGCAGTGGAGCTGAAGCAAACATGTTTGTGTTGAAGGAGGACTAATGAGAAGCGCTTCCTCTCTAGATAAGCACGGTGCTAATATTACAAGAGGAGATGGAGATTTGCATAAATATTCCAGAGAAGCTGTGTTGAGTGCAGCTCTGCAGCTGTTAATCAGTCTCTTCCCATTTTGTCTCTATTTAACATCATTATAACTAATAATATGAATGTTTTGTGTTAAATTATTTAATTTGTTTTTATATTTACACAAATAAATAATGTAATTATTTCTTATTATTATATTTATAGTCAAAATTACACTGAATCTTTACCATAATACATAAAAATAATAATAATTAGAAAAACAATCCTTTATGTCATTATCAGCTCTGTATCGGCTACACTCCAGCGAATTACATGAAGTCAGAGATTATTCTCATGTGTACAAATTTCCTGTTTATGTTTTTGTAATGTTTATGGTGTAAATGTAAAATCTTTATGCTTTATTTTATAGATATAGAATAAAGGGTGTTAAAATACCTGCTGTGAATAACTGCTTCCATATTTGTCACTCTCACACAGTGAAATATTGCAGTGATTTCAGAACAGCATGTAGCTAAAGCTTTTTATTGGTGACATTAAAACTGGGCTCAACATTTAACATTATAATCAAACTGTGCAATAGAAAATGCCCCAGTCAAATCATTTTCATTCTGGTATAGACTGCCCTCTACAGGCTTTAACTGATACAGAGAGGAATTGCTGATTTCATGTTGATGAGATTCTAGGTTAGATGTTCACATCCACCTTCTCAGTCACTACTGAAGACGTGTTACGGAGATCAAGTTTAGGGGGCGTGTCACTCTGTGGAATCACCTGACAACACTGTCACTGATAGGCTGATAGGCTGCTTGAATCCAGTGTCTACATTTTGTAACATTCAGAGGAAAATAATGTAAGCAAGATTTCTGCCACTGAAAAGTGTTCACGACAGAGACGTTTGCATTTAGTGAATGACTGTTAATAGCTGTTATAATGTAACTGATACCAGGATTTTATCTTTTGAATCCTCCATAACATTAAATATGATTATACATTGATAAAATGTATGATGTGTCATTCAATAAACAATAAAGCATTGTAATTGTCAGCACACTGCTGAGGTATAAGAGGAATAAAACACATCAGGATGATCTGTTATAGAAAGAAAATCAACTTTAAGTTGGTAAAATCACACCATAAAACATAAAATCCAGCAGTAGACTTTTGACTGTGTGTGTAGAATGTGTAGCAACGTTGGAGATTATGGTTTTGTTGGCAAACTGCTTAAAATCTGTAGTAAAAATTATTCAAACAAATAGCTGAATTTAAACGAGGACGGGAAACTGTTGTGCTTGTGATCATTCTGTTATAATGTCCACATTTTTTCATTCAGAAGTTCAAATAGGACTTTGTACAAGGTGTTTTGTACAGGGATGATGTTGATGTGTCTCACTGTGTGGGTAACGAGTGCAGGAATACACAGCTATTACATGTTTTCAGGTGAACTTATATTAAGAAATCACGCTAGAATATAAGCACATTAGGTAAGGAATAAAACACAACAGAGTGTGCAGTTACAGAAAAATAATCAGTGATGGGGTGGTGAGATGAAGCAGAGTTACTGCTGTCACGCCCAAGGTGAATATTTTAACAATATAAAAGCATGTGTGTTTTATTCCTCTTATTCCACATCAATTTGCTAAAGATTAAAATTTTTAAAAATTAATGAATTTGATTAATGTATTTATTAATTAACAACACATATGTTGTATCTATGTATCCATTAAATATGTACATTTAATATTGAGGAACATCTGTGAAACAAGTTCGTTTCTGTTATCTCTTACATTATAGCAGCTATCCTCTATCAGTCTGTCCCTCATGTGACTCTATTTTCTCTCTTGAAGTATTCAGTAGTCTTGATGGTGTGTGGATTCAATAATCACTGATTGGAAGTCTTCAACAGCCAGCAATGGTTTTGTAAATGTTAATAATTTTTTGTTTTGTTTTGTTTGTGGTCTTCTGTGGGAATTTGACCAACAAATCCACTATAAGATATACATTTTATTTAGAGATTTACAAATGACTGCATTACTTTTTCTCATTTTCTTGATGACAGAAAAATTTGACATCACAAAATAGATTTCTGGATTATTTACTCCATCCTCTGATTGTTCTTATGCACAATAGCAATACAATACACTATGCATGAAACAGTGAACATACTGATACTGTTTCACTGCCCTTAAGAGTTTTCTGTATGAGGTGTTTTTGTACAGGGAAGTTGTTGATCTGTCTCACTGTGTGGATTACGAGCGCAGTAATACACAGCTGTGTCTTCTGTCTGCAGATTCTGTCCTCTCAGAGTCACCGTGTTGCTGGAGTCGTCTTTAGAAATACTGAACTTGTTTTTTAGAGAAACTTTATAACCACTTCCACCACCCCAAATGTGGTTTATCCACTCCAGAGTTTTCCCTGCAGGTTGTCGAATCCAAGCTGTGGCGTAGCTGTTATCAGTTACAGAGTAGCCGGATACTTTACAGCTGAGGGTTAAAGAGTCTCCTGGCTTTAACATCACTGAGGTGACCTGAGTGAGTTCTACTGCACATTCCACATCTGAAAAAAAGACATGTCACAATTTCAGTCAAAAATGTATGTACAGTAGGTTATAAGTGCAATAATATTCTATCAGCTCTGAGTTCATTACTGAAGTGAAACTCACAGGATGAAGCTCCCAGCAGCAGCAAAAATGGAAGGAACATCGTTTAACTAAAAGCAGTGCTAAATTCTCCAGAGCCCACAGTGACCGAGGCTGATATTTCTCTATATGTAGCTGTAAGTGGGGAAGGTTTGCATATGCATTTGCATATTGTTATGCTGGTCCATTCAAAACAGCCTGCTGGTTTCTGTCTTCTACAGCTTTTAATAATCACAATGGAAATGTTTTTAGTTCTTAACTTGCTTTGTATTAATTAAAGACAGAACAATTAATTTAGATTTAGTACTGTAAATGATCATCACTCACTTGTCTCAAAAAAGTTTAGCTTGTTAAATAATCCTTAATAGACTTTATTATATGGGCATAGACGTCCATCAGTGTCAAACATTTGTCACAAAAAGACAACAGCAGTGGTTTGGGAGAGCACATAACATTTGAAGGAAATATTCCTTCATTCATCTACAATAAAGACTTTATCCTGGTCAGGGTTGCAGTGGATCTGGAGACTATTCTAGGAAACACTGGGAGTGAAGCGGGAATACAGCCTGGATGGGACACCATTCTATCACAGGACACCATTCACACACACACATTCACATTGTATCCAAGTTATCTACCAGTATGTCTTTAGACAGTGGGAGGAACACGGAGAACCCAGAGGAAACCAGCACTAACACAGGGAGTAGATGAAACTCCACACAGACAGTAACCCAATCTCAGGATCAAACCGATAACAGTTTGATCAGATAACAGATATGTCTTACTTGTTAGTCAGCGTTTATCAAAAGTAGACACCGGAATATGTTCTCGCAATAGTATCAGTCTTATTTAGGCTTATTAGGCTTATGATGATGAAAAACGGTAGTTTCATGTTAAAGAATAAAGTATTTGCTATTACACTATCAAAGTTAAAACTTCTCTACACCTCTTATTCCTCCAGTGCAACAAATTCTTCCAGTCTTCTCCACTTTTCCGCTTCTATCCAGTCAGGAAGTGAAACCCAGGAGACCGTACAGGAGAGAGTTAAACACTGACCTTGTTCTAGTGAAACTCAGTATGTGCTAACTCAACATTAATGTCGAAGTGAATTAATCTGATTTTAACAATTGGCTCAGACAAATCCTTTATAAGATACACTCTTTTTATTTAGAGATCTAGAAACGACTGCACTATTTTTCTCTGGCTATTTCTCTTCATTAATTACTTGATGTCAGAGAATAGATTTCTTGATCATTTACTTTAAGTTCCTTTTTTCCCCAAAATGCCTTTAGAGGAGAAACTAAAAGTAGTTATACTAATTACACATTGCCTAATCAAAGTATAAATTACTCAAAAGGAAAGACAACACAAACTGCACTTTAGTGTTTTGTTGGTTTGACCATTACCTTTTCTATTTACCATGTTTGTTATTTAGAGGAAACACACAGTGGAGGAATCAATGTGGACATTATGGATTTGAAACACTTAAAAAAAATAGAAATGCAGCTGTCTGTTGTTCTTTAAGTGTGTGTAATAGTTTACCCTACATGATTCTCATTATACCATGGATGAGACCTCGTGATACAATGCATTACTCAACACTAATACTTTAATTGGCAAGCTTTTAATAGATATCAGAGTTGAGCCTGTCTCTGATCTAGTGTAGGAAATACTACAAAATGTATGTTAATGAAAGACTTTCACGATGGTGTTAATAATAAAAGGCAAATGCTGTTCAAGAAGGTAAATGATATTATTGTATTTTATTAATGAGCTAAATCCTTGTTGAAATCATTCAAAGAAGCTGAATTATATTACTAAACCTTTTATTCCAAATGTTGATTAAATACTCTGTAAATGAAGGGATTAATAATGGTTCAAAAAGAACACTCTTTAAAAGAAGTTACTTTTTAATTTAAAATCAACTGTTTGTGTGTTTAAAAGTGACAGAAACTATTAAAACTTCATTCCACTGGATAAAAAGTAAAAGATGGTTTATTAGTTGCATTGAGAGGATGTCTCTAACATGTCTCAAAGTTTTTGTAAGGGGAATCCACTATTCTGTGTCACTGTGAGTAACTTGCGCAGTAATACACAGCTGTGTCTTCAGTTTGCAGATTCTGTCCTTGAATTGTTATTGTGTTAGTAGCAGTGTCTCTGGAGATGCTGAACTTGTTTTTCAGTTTGTCACTGTAATATGTACTCCCACCACTACTGATGAATCCAATCCACTCCAGAGCTTTTCCTGCAGGTTGTCGGATCCAACCTGTACTATAGCTCGTAAGTGAATATGAAACCTTGCAGGGGATGGAGAGACTCTGGCCTGGCTGGACTGTCATGGAAGCAGGCTGAGTCAGTTCCACACCATGCACATCTGTGGAGGAAAACACATGGTGATATCTCACACAATATCTGCTGCACATTTATTGTTATTGTAGTAAATGAATGAATGTGATAAAGCACTCACAGGAAGCAGCTGCCAGCAGGAGCAGTAGAGATGTAGAGAACATGGTGTGTGTTGTTTGTACTGGGGTCTTCTCTGTTCTCCAAAGTTTAACAGAGACCATCACATCACATAAATAGAGTGATATAAAGCCCTGACGCTTGGATTTGCTTATCTGCTGATGATGGGAGGAGAACGTATTTAAAACATATTTAAATCATAAGGAGGAGATTCATCTTATGGAGAATATGTGGCTATTTAATAACTCTTTCAGGAAAATAAGCAATAACATGATGGTGGGATGAAGCAGAGTTACACTTACCATCCTAATGTTGATTTAAATAAAATGCTGCCTGTTACAGAGAAACCGCAAAGAGCAAAGCTCTCCATCCTGAAGATATTTAACCCTTATTATTATAACAGTATCAGTGTTTTCAGTTCAACTGGTTTGTTTATTGCTTTCACAGAGTGTAGTGAATTAATATGAATTTAATAATTAATATCAGCCAAATCCACTATAAGATACACTTTTTATTTAGAGATTTACAAATGACTGCATTACATTTTCTCTCACCTTTCATTAATTTCTTGATGTTAGAAATGATAATTCAGACATCACAAAAATAGTTTTCAGGATTATTTACTCTAGCCTCCTTTTTTCATAAAATGCCTCTTGAGGAGAATCTAACAGTAGATAGTCTAAGCACACACTGTCCTATCAAAACACAAATTACACAAAAGGACAGACATCAGAAGCATAAATTTAGTGATTTTTTTTTTCAGCTTTCTGTTGAACATGTTTGGTATCTAGAGGAAATATGGCATGAAGCCAGTAGTGTTATGGACTTTTAGAAACATTTAAAAATTAGACATTATGAATGCAGCTGTCTATCTGCCTTTAAGTGTGTGTATTTGTTTGCCTCACATCATTCTTATTATGAGATGTCATGATATAATGCATTACTCAGCCCTAATATATTCATTGTCAAGCTATTGATAGATACTAGATTTTGGCCTGCCTCTGTTCTAGTGCAGGAAAAACCTACTACTAATAATAACTAAATGTCTTTCAATAAGCTAAACATTTTTAAATGAGCTAAAACTTTATAAAGTTATATATACGAATCATCATAAATCATGAAAATAGTGAAAGCATCTCTTTATTAAAAGACAAAATCCAGATGTGTGTCTGATAATGAGTGATACTGAATGAGTCTCATGAGAATGCAGTTTGTGAATTCTCTGTTTGTTGCACTTTATTTGTTGAGCTCTGCTGCCTCCTTCAGTTATTTCAAATATTGCACCTCAAACTATGAGAACAGACTGTGTGTTAAACACAACACACTGCTGGAAACATGCTGTATTATTCCTGAATCCACTGATTAAACATTGATGAACATATGTAGAACATATTTAAATCATGGGGAGGAGATTCAGCTAATGGAGGAAACGTGGCTTTTTAATAAAAACTAATTCTCATACATAATCACACAATTCACAGCTTGACCTTTTATGAAGGATAAGGTAATGGCTACAGAAAGTTCTTGTTGGTGATGTGATAATAGTTATGTTTCTGTGAGAGAGAAATTAAATACGGTTTATACCAGAGTGCTGTTTAATGCTCCATTCTGATTTCCTTGTTATAGGAAAATAATCAGCTTAAGAGTGGTAAGAGTAACTCCGCTTCATGTCGAGCCACATCACATCACCCTGTCATTGATTATTTTCCAATAACAGCATGCTCCCATGTGTTTTATTCCTTACTTAATAGCCATTCTGTATCTTTTTGTTTTGGCAGATTAACGAACATCGACTGAATGTGTAAACCAAACTCCGAGTGTTCTGGACTCTTCACTGTGTGTATAATGTGCAGCAATGTTACAGATGTAGAATTATGGTTTAAAATCTAAACTACTAACTAATCAAACAAATAACCAAACAAAAAGTCAGACTTGAACTTGTGTTCATTTTGTTATAATGCACACTCTTTTTAGTTAAAATATTTCTAACAGTTTTCTGTACTGGGTGTTTTTGTACAGGGATGTTGTTGATCTGTCTCACTGTGAGCGACGAGCGCAGTAATACACAGCTGTGTCTTCAGTCTGCATCTTCTGCCCTGTTAATGTTACTGTGCTGCTGGACGTGTCTCTGGAAATCTGAAACCTGCTTTTCAGTTTCTCACTGTAGTCAGTGCCACCGCTACCACATATACGTCCGATCCACTCCAGAGTTTTTCCTGCAGTTTGTAGGATCCAGTTTGTACAGTAGCTGCTATCAGTTAATGAATATCCAGACACTTTACAGGTCAGAGTCATTGACTGACCAGGGGTTAATACTGTGGATCCGGTCTGGATCAGCTCAACACAGTGAACACCTGTTAAAGAAAAGTTCTTTTAATGTTGTAAAAGCAAAAAGCTATAAGTAACCAAAACTGGATTATATGTCAAATGGAAAAACACTTACAGTGTACGGCTGCCAGCAGCAGCAGCAGTAGGGATGTAGAGATCATGGTGTGTGTTGAAGCAGAAGAAGTAAAAGCTCTTGGTCTTCATTGCTTAAATATATAACAGGGAAGGACATTTGCATAGACACACTCCTTATCTTAGAGGAAACGTCTCTATGAGAAAACCTCGCCATCTCTCAAACATCTCTAATCTGTAATTTTGAATATATAATAATTTGTGAATATACAATAATATTCAATAATAAACAGGTCTATTGTACCTGTTTATTTTTAAATATATCCATCAGTCCTGTTTTATTTTATGTTTTAACAAATCAGACGTTTAAGACATTGTTAATGAGTGAGCTTAAGGACTGTGAGGTGTTTTCAGGTGAATAAGCAAACACACTAGAATATAACCACATTAAGTAATGAATAAAACACAGAAGGAGGCACTGTTACAGGAAAAAAAGCAACGACAGGATGCTGGGATGAAGCAGAGTTACAGTTAACACCCAGAATTTGATATAAAAAAATGCAGCTTGTTCGCTAGAAACCACAAAGAGCAAAGCTCTCCATCCTGAAGATTTTTTCCGTGCTGGAAAACGAAAAGTTACAGCTTCATGCAATGAATCATTTTCAACAGTCAATACAATTATATGTATTCAATAATCATGGACTTTGGTCCTCTGGGGGAATTTGACTAGAACAGTCTCAGTGTTCGATGTCTTACAAAAACACATTTTCAATGGATTTTAGTATTTAAAATATATTTAAAACATGAGGATGAGATTCATCTTATGGAGAATATGTGGCTTTTTAATGGAACAAATCTTTTCCATGACAGAAACCTGTTTACCAACTTCTGATATTCTTATATCAACAACAGAGTGAAATTTTACATATAGAGAAACTCAGAACAAGGATTAGATACTAAATTTAGGGAAGTAATTTATCTGTGCATGTGTATATTGGTATTATCTAACATGTTTTAAAAAGGCCAAAATTAGGGTTAAGGGGCAGTCAGCATTCATACTAGAGGTGTGTGTGTGCCTAAATTGTTTTAAAACCTTGTGCTTTACATTTTATTACAGTTGTGTTCTGTATCGTCAGACACACTGAATGAGCTGATGATTAAAGTCTCTTAAACCACAGTGCTGTTGAATTCTCAGTTCTGATTGGTCAGAAGGTGTGGATTCATTTTCTAGAACAGCAGCTCTGGCAGTAGTGCTGGCTGCAAGGTTTATAACTGTATGGCACTCCACAGAAACAGATTAATAAAAATGTGTGTAACTGTTGATATGGTGAGAGTTTCTATGAAGAGATGTTTGTTTAGCATTCATGGAAGGAGTCTCCAGTGTCAGGACTTTGTATCAGTCAGAGGTAAAGCTGTAACTAAGATTTCAGAAAGTCTGGAGAATGGAAGGCTTTGTGGTTTCTCAGTAACATAAGCTGCAACTTCATGAGAGAGAAAAAGAGAGAGGCTGGTGAGGGACCAACTGTTGATACTGCTATAACACAAGTCTTGAATTAATTTTAAAAATGTAGTTTTTCCCAAAACAGTGTGATAGAGGAATAAAACACTTTGGGACATGCTGTTATTGTTACAGGACAGTTCAGCGTGGAACCAGTTGCAGAGTGAAAAACCCCTGCTTGCTTAGAGATAAATGGGCAAGCAGAGTTTATATATAGATAAGATGAAGGTTTAGGGAAGGGTCTGGGTGTGTTTTGTGCACTTTTCAATTGTATCTTGTATCTTTGTCTTAGTTTCGTTCTCTTTTCTTGGCCATGCCTTAAACCTGTCTTGTCCCTTCTTTCCTCCATTTTCTTTCTGCTTTTCTTTTCAGTTTTTTTTCTAATCCTCTTTTATTCTCATCTTCTGCTTCTTTTTCCTTTTCCTCTAGCAAAGCCCTGACATACCATACCAGTCACCCCTCTACAAAGGTGTGACAAAGGGCTGTGTTCAAGGCTGGCCTTAAGTAACCTGCCTGGCAGCTGCAGGCAATCCAGGTTAATCAGCCTGGAGAATTCTGGGTAACTGAGTTCTCCCACATGGCCGCTCTAACTGTGTTACTAACAGATAAATGCTTTTTGTTTAGTATTTTAGAGAAAGCTGTCATGTGGAGTGTCTTTCTACTTTTAATATTTGGAAAAAGGTTTTCCTTATAAAATTGCTCTGAAGTGACTAGGATTAAAAAAAAAAGATATACTTCCATATTATAAAGGGGTTTGTGTACAGCTCTGCAACCTCATGTGTCTCTGTGCTTCTCTAGCGCTGTAATACACTGCAGTGTCTTCTGTCCTCACACTGTTCATGTGCAGATACTCCTGCATCTTACTGTTGTTTCTGAAGAAGGTGAAGCAGCCATTAATTCCAGCCCTTTTCCAGGCACATGTCTGACCCAAGCCATCCAAGAGCTACTAAAATCAAATCCAGAGGCTGTACAGGTCAGGGTGTGTGATTCACCAACTTTGATGGTCACTGTATCTGCTTCAATCAGTGTCTGACTGCATGAATCTGAAATGCAATAACATTCAGAGACAGGTCTTATACTTTTATAAATATAAATATATATATACTTATATAAATTAATAAATAATAAAAGAATAAATTTAATAAAGAGTGAAACCAAAAATGAATGCTCAGTGATGCAGCAACATCAGCTCAAAACTCTCCTCAGATGCATCTCAAGGAATAAAAATAGCACCTTCTCTAAATGAATTCATTTCCTGAATATATCAGCATATGTGGTTTAAACATGGCGCTTAATCTGCATTAGAAATAGAGATATAAAAACATTACAGAAATAGCCATTAAAGGGCAAATGTTTATTGCAAGACTCGAGCTGTGTTTTACAGTTAAGCCTTTAGGAGCTATTTTGCCCCATTACCATATCTGCTTCTATAGCACAGAACTATACACAAAGACATTAATGTTTTTTGATTAATTAATATGGTTACAGAAATAATGTAGACCACACATCATCTCTGACTCATTCTGATTGGATAAAGAATAAATGTAGAATGAAGATAAAAAGGAATAGCATTGCATTTATTTAATTATATTTTGTCTCACAAGACTCTGCAAAAGTAATGATATAAGCAACAACAAGCAATTATCTTCCTGGAGTTTAATCTGAGAGTCATGGTGCTGGATGCAGTCATAGCAGCCTGTGAAAAGAGACGGGGCCTAAAAGTGCAGATAGCAACAGACTGAGATGGTTGAGTTTGCACAGACTGCCCTCTAGAGGCACAAAGGTCCAGTTTTCAAAATACTCAGATCTAAAAGAAGTGATTTTAAAGCAACTTGTTAAAAAAAAAAACTCAAATAGAGCTAAAGTACTAAGTAAAAAAAGTAAGAATTATAATGTGGAGCATTTTGTATGACCAGGATCAAACCGAGGGCCCTGAAGCTGTGAGGTGGCAACATTACCCTCTGTACCATATATATATATATTCAGAACTGACTCTGACCTAAGTAATCTTATACCAGCATAAATGTCCAGACAATGTTCACAATAAGCCACATGCAGTAAAAGTCAAAACATTTTGGATCTTTGAGCTCCATGAATACACTGCTTATGAAAATGTGAGCTTGTCATGTGACTATAGCAAGCATGTGTTTTTGTACTGATGTCTAAGGAGAAGTATCACTGTGGGTCACGGGCGCAGTAATACACAGCTGTGTCTTCTGTCCTCACGCTGTTCATGTGCAGATACACCTGCATCTTACTGTCGTCTCTGGAGATGGTGAAGCGGCCTTTAACTGCACTGGAGTAATATATGCTACTACTGCTATAGTTAGTTGCAACAAATTCCAGTCCTTTTCCAGGAGCCTGTCTGATCCAAGCCATCCAGTAGCCACTAACGTCCAATCCAGATGCTGTGCAGGTCAGTTTATGAGACTGATCAGGTTTGATGATGACTGAATCAGACTCGATCAGTGTCTGACTGCAGGAATCTGAAATACAAGAACGCACAAAGATAGGTGTTAAAGTTAAAAAATAAAAAAGAAAGAATGAAAATTTTTTTTTAATATGAAATAAATAATAATACTAACATTGAATGAACATTGTTAGAGCAAAGTAACTCAAAACTCTGCCTAGCCCCATCTCAAAGAATTAAAATGATTACTGTTGCTGTAAATGAACACAAACTGCTGGTATGTTGTTGAGCTGAATGTATATCAGCATAAATGGTTCAAACACAGGATTTGGTTTGCATGGCACGCCCACTAGAGACATAAAACGATTCCCAGAGGAATAGCCATGAAGAGAAAAAGCTCACTGTAAGACTCCAGCTGTGTTTCATGCTGTCAAGTCCATAACTGCTCTTTACTCATTAGATATCATGTTCTTTTAGTGCATCACTGTATAAGAACCTGAAGGTTTCTGATTAACAATCACTGAACAACACAGACGTTTCAGAAACTGTATCGAATAGAAACTGAATGTAGTTCCAGAAATAATGCAGGTCACAAATCATCACTGACTCATTCAGTCAGAAGCTCATGCCAACCACTTTTCTGTTCTTAAAACTTTGTGAATGATGGTACAATTTAAAGCATTTAAAGTTATTTATTATTCCCTTTGCAGAGCAGTGTAATGCAATAATACTATAATAATATTAGCAAAAATAGCGATTATCTTTCAGTTGTTTAATGTGAGTGAGATGATGGTGAATCATTGCAGTCTGTGAGGAGAGAGAAGCTGAATGTGTATTAATGAGCAGTTAGAGATGGTTTAGTTTACACAGACTGCCCTCTCAAGTCAAGTCAAGTGGAGTTTATTGTCATTTCAGCCATATACAAGTACATAGTGAAACGAAACAACGTTTCTCCAGGACCAAGGTGCTACATAAGACAACACAGAACAACATAGAGCTACGGGGACTACATAAATTAAACATAAAGTGCACAAGTGACAAGACAGAACAAGACAGTACAATAACTACAACGCCAACCAGTACGCAGTTCTGTTTGAAAGTGGCCAAGTGACAATAGTGCAAATAATACAGAGTTTGATGTATAATACAGAGTTTGATGTATTTATGATGTATACAAGTGACAATAGTGCAAATAATACAGAGTTTGATATAAATAACTGACGTAATGTAAACATAATGGTATAGTATTATGTGTAAACATAATAGTAGCAGCAGCAGCATAAAACATGTGCAAAACATGTGTAAAACATGTGCATGGAGGATGTTCAGTTGCGTGTATGTGTGTATATGTATGTGTGTGTGTGTGTTCCTTCCTTCAGTCCAGTTCTAGGTATTGAGGAGTCTGATGGCATGAGGGAAGAAACTATTGCACAGTCTGGTTGTGAGGGCCCGAATGCTCCGGTACCGTTTACCAGACGGCAGGAGGGTGAAGAGTGTGTGAGAGGGGTGTGTGGGGTCATCCACAATGCTGGTGGCTTTGCGGATCCGGCGAGAGGTGTAAATGTCCGAGATGGAGGGAAGAGAGACCCCGATGATCTTCTCAGCTGTCCTCACTATCCGCTGCAGGATCTTGCGATCCGAAACGGTGCAATTCCCAAACCAGGCAGTGATGCAGCTGCACAGGATGCTCTCGATAGTCCCTCTGTAGAACATGGTGAGGATGGAGGGTGGGAGATGCGCTTTCCTCAGCCTTCGCAGAAAGTACAGGCGCTGCTGGGCTTTCTTCGTTATGGAACTGGTGTTGAGCGACCAGGTGAGGTTCTCCACCAGGTGAACACCAAGAAACTTGGTGCTCTTGACGATCTCCACGGAGGAGCCGCCGATGTTCAGAGGAGAGTGGTCATTCTGTGCTCTTCTGAAGTCAACAACCATCTCTTTAGTTTTATCCACATTCAGGGACAGGTTGTTGGCTCTGCACCAGTCCGTTAGCCGCTGCACCTCATCTCTGTATGCTGACTCATTGTTCTTGCTGATGAGACCCACCACGGTCGTGTCATTGGCGAACATGATGATGTGATTTGAGCTGTGCATTGCTACACAGTCGTGAGTCAGCAGAGTGAACAGCAATGGACTGAGCACAGAGCCCTGTGGGGCTCCAGTGCTCAGTGTGGCACTGAGGTGTTGGAGATGCTGTTCCCGATCTGGACTGACTGAAAACCATAAAACTACAGTAACTAGGTTCTATATTCATAACAAACTGCTGTTGCATATTTCTGATAAAATACATGAACACTTGGACCTTTATCACAAATACCACAGAAGCAGAGGAGCTCAGTGACAGATTCAGTAAGGAATAAACCACTTGGGGGCATGCTGTTATAGGAAAATAATCAAGGGCAGTGTGGTGGGATGCAGCCTCACTTGAATTGATAATATTGTCCCCCGTTAAAGTTATTTATTAGTCATTAGGAGAACTTTTTTTTTTCATGACAGTTATTGTGAGTACCATATGAATTAAATTATATAAAGTCAAAAACTGCTTTCAAACGTGTGAAGCAAGTGGGATATTAACTGGATATTCAGATGCATTTCATTTAAAACAGCTAAAAAGATAAATAATATATTCTTATTAAATATGAACTGAGTAAACTTTTGTATTAGTTTTTGTTAAATGATTAAATGATCTAAATGTTTGGGTTGAAGTGTCTGTAATGTGGGGATTAGTTAATCAGTTAAATGTGCTTATTATTTAAATACAGAACTGAATTGTGATGAAGATGATGTTTTTGCGCAGCGCTGCAGCTTGTTGTGTCAGTGTGCAACACGAGCGCAGTAATACACAGCTGTGTCTTCAGTCTGCATGTTCTGTCCCCGTAAGGTCACGGTGTTACTGGAAGTGTCTCGAGAGATGCCAAACTTGTTTTTAAGTGAATCTTTTTTTTCAATACCCTCATTATAAAAAATGGAGATGATCCACTCCAGAGCTTTTCCTGCAGGTTGTCGAATCCAAGCTGTTCCATGGTGGCTGCTGCTATCAGTGATAGAAGCTCCAGACACTCTACAGGTGATGGTTAAAGTCTCTCCTGGCTTTATAAGCACTGAGTCTGGCTGGATGAGCTCAGTAGCACAGAACACATCTGTGAAAAGAGAAAAAGAAAAGGTTGACATGTTGAACTGAAAGGATCAGATGAACTAATAAAGCTTGCAGTGGAGCTGAAGCAAACATGTTTGTGTTGAAGGAGGACTAATGAGAAGCGCTTCCTCTCTAGATAAGCACGGTGCTAACATTACAAGAGGAGATGGAGATTTGCATAAATATTACAGAGAAGCTGTGTTGAGTGCAGCTCTGCAGCTGTTAATCACAGTCTCTTCCCATTTTGTCTCTATTTAACGCCATTATTACTAATAATATGAATGTTCTGTGTTAAATTATTTGGTTTTTTTTTATATTTACAAAAATGCATAAATAAATAATGTAATTATTTCTTCTTCTTATGGTTATATTTAAAATTAAACTGCATCTTTGCCATAATAATATTATAATAAAAATAATAAAAATAATATAAATTAGAAAAACATTCCTTCATGTCATTATCAGCTCTGTATCGGCTGCACTCTACAGAATTACATCATGTATACAAATTTCCTCGTTTATGTAATCTTTATGGTGTAAATGTAAAATCTTTAGTACGAGCTCGTAGTTGCAGCTCATACAGATGAACAGCGTTGCACCGAATCTAGCAGCGTCCCACCAAAAAGCCTGCTGCAACACCTTCCAGCGCCCATATCACTACTAAAATAAAAAAATAATTACATTTTTCAAAAAAGGAGTTACCACTTTGCCCAAACATTAAAACATAACATACCTGGGACTGACAACGCACCCCGCCCAACGCGCTCGGCGGCGTGCAAATTAAACCCTCGCAGAGATCAGCCTTCACTCAATGCATCCGTAGTTCTCCTCAGCCACGCTATTAAATGAAACAATTCTCAATTAACCCCACATAACAAACACAGACCACATTGTAGCCACCACCAGCAGCTACCCCCCCCAATTAGTCATCGTAGTCCCGACGATGAACAAACCCCCTGAAATACTAGGCCCAAGGCCTGAACCAGGCCTCCACCGCATTTGACCCTACGGGGGACATAACAGACGTTCGATTAACTTCACTTCCTACAGCTCACGGTAGGTGGTATATGTTGGAGTGCTGACCTGCCCCAGCACGTCCAGTTCGTCTTAAACCCCTCTCAATTGCACCACCTCCTCTTGCCTCAGCACTAGGCCTACTAACCGCTTCCTGTACCCCAGAAGCAGGACTCACCCTTGCCCCTGAAGGAACACTCCTGTCCTCAATACCTCCTGGAACAACTAGTGGGGCCTCTACCACCACATAAGCTAAATCCCCATCCTCGAACTCATCCTCCGTCACCAGGGATGCCGATGTCTCGGCCAAACCCTCACGGGACTCAGCCTGTCCCGGATTTCCTTGAGTACGGGGTTTTAAAGAAGTACGGTGAACATGACGGGCCTTACCTAAATTGTGAACTGGGGCCACCGTATACACTGCCCCACCCTCTCGGGGAGCCCGAATCACCTGGTACACCGTCGAGCTCCATAGGTCCTGGATCTTATGACGACCCAAGACTCCATGGTCTCGAAGATAAACCAACTGGCCCTCACTCAGAGGCTGCTCCCTTATCCGTTGGTCATGCTTGGCCTTCCGATATTGTGCTGCCGCCTGCAGCTGCTCACGGGCACTCTCAAAGGCCACTTGGAGTCGAGCCTGATGTTCTTCCACCCAACAGTGAACTCCACCGGCTCCTGCACCTGACCCAATAGAAAATCAACAGGCAGTCTAGGCTCCTGCCCGAACATTAGAAAATAAGGAGTTTCACCCGTGGCTTGGTGGGGAGTGGTGTTGTAACAAAACAGCACCTGAGCCAAACAAGATGCCCAGTCCCTCTTCTTCCCAGTGGGCAAAGTCCGCAGCAAATTGTGCAGCGTCCGGTTAAACTGCCTCGGCCACCAGTCGATGTAACGGAGCCGCTACCTGGGCAAACCCTTCAATGAAATGCCTGTAATAACTAGCGAACCCCAGAAAGGTTCGGAGCTCTGATACAGTGGTAGGACAGGGCCACTGGTCTACAGCCTCGACCTTACCTGGATCCGTAGCTACCCCCTGAGACGATATTACGTGTCCCAAGTACCGCACCTCTTCCCTAAAAAAGGCACACTTCTCCAACTTAATCTTGAGGCCAGCGGCTCGTAAGCGATCCAGCACCATCCTCGGCCTCTGTAGATGGCTTTGCACAGATGAGGAAAACACAATCATGTCATCAAGATATAACAAGATGGACTGATGTCGCTGGTCGCCAAAGAGCCACTCCATCAAGTGCTGAAAGGTACTTGGTGCATTACACAGGCCAAAAGGCATACGTTTCCATTCGAACAGCCCAAAAGGTGTACAAAAAGCCATCTTATGACGATCAGATTCAGCAACAGGAACTTGATTATACTCGCTGGCCAGATCTAAAGTAGTAAACCAGCGGGCTCCTGTTAAAGAATCTAATGTCTCCTCAATTCAGGGCAACGGGAACGCATCTTTCTGAGTCTTAGAGTTAAGCTGACGATAGTCTACACACAAGCGCAGGCTACCGTCCATCTTCTTAACTAATACCACTGGGGAAGCATAAGGACTGCAGCTCTCCCGGATCACTTGAGCATCTAAGAGCTGGCTAATATGAATCTTAACCAACTCATATTCGGATGGCGGAATCCGCCTATATCGTTGTCGGACAGGAGCGTCATCCATCAAGGGAATCTCATGCGACAAGAGGTTAGTACACCCCAAGTCTCCCTCACCTGTAGAAAACACACTCTGAAATTCTCTAAGGAGAGCTCTTACCTGTTCCTGCTCCTCGTCCGACAAACCAAACAGCTCTACAGTTTCAACGGACTCCATCCCTAACGCAACGGTACTAGCACAGGTTACTACCTGAGCGTGCACCACCAAAACCTCAGTCAATCCAACAGGTAAATCTACCATGTACACTTCCCGTAATTTCCCGAGAATCGTGGTAGGGTATAAAATAGCGTCAAACACACCAACGTTAATAACGGGTACCAAAACCGTACCGCCACTCACACACACTAAAGATGGAGTGGCTAGTAAACCGGCAGGCAACCCAGTCTCCAGGGGCTCAAATAGCACAATCCTACCGCTAAACTCAGATGAGCATGTTGCGTTTACAAATTTCAAAGTGCCCCCCGGAACATGACACACTCGACGCCCACGGACTTTTACATTACCACCGCATGAGAGAACACCATCTACCCTATGACACGCTTGAAAGGCCTGAGACAGTTTCACATCATCATCCAGAGTCACGAGTGGTAATTCAAATAAAGTGGATCCGTACTGCCCAAAAAGCTCCTGGTAGCAGCGACTAAGCACATTCATTCCCAAAATACTGGGAGTGCTTAGGCTGCCACCAGGAGGATCACGAACCACCAATATTCCACATTTGGACACCACTTGACCACACAGTTCAATGTCTAATTCTAAGTACCCAATATAAGCGATTTCTAATCCACTGGCTGCTCTGAGCTGCAACCAATGGCATGACTGCAAACGATCCTGGCCCCACGACTCAAATTGTGACCTAAAACAGCTCTCTGTAATGGTCGATACCATGGACCCGGTATCTATCAAGCAAGGTACAGAGACACCCCCAGTGGTAACTACAAGATGTGGGCATGAGGAGACTAAATGAGATGCCGATTCACCATTAAAACAAACCAGAGAGCTAGACATACCCCCATCCGAACTGTGGCTCCGCAGCCCGGTGGGATCTAGTTTCCCGACTGGTTAGAGCCAGAAACAGGCCAAGTCACTGGTTAAAGAATTGACACGAGGACGGACTACAGGGCCGGAAGAACGATTTTCCCAATTACACTCCCGAGCAAAATGGCTGGGCTGCTGACACCGGCGGCAGATCACTGAAGTGGGACGAGATGGACGACCGCGAAATTGGGGACTTTGGCTACGGGCAAAAATTTGAGTAAGCTGATCAATCTGCTTTTGCTGTTGAATCAGCATTTCCCGTAATTCACCTAATTCTGATGAATGATTCCCCTGCTCAGAACTTAGTCTAGTGTCACTTTGAACCCCGCATTGAACGCTGCGTACCAGGGGAACAGATTGACTGCGCCACCGGACACTGCCTGGCATCCCCTCTCGTTCCCAACGAAAAGCTTCCCCTCGCACTTCCAACAATGTTGCAGCAGGCTGGCGCCGTACCAATTGCTTCAATTCCCGACGTAACGCATTATCCAACACACATTCAACAAATTGATCCCTCACTATAACATCAGTGTTTAAAATAACATGCGGTGACCATTATTTAAGTCGATCAAATAGGCCCAACAGCACCAGGGAGAACTCTTGCAATGTTTACCCCTCCAACTGGCACCGTGAATAGAAAGCCTCTTGAAGTGTTACATAAGAATCTACACAACCATATAACTCACGCAGCGCCGAAATAATTCTTTCTGGATCATCTTTATCGAGACTTGGTTGATATTTAATTTCATCCCGAGCCTCTCCTTCAAGATTATCAAACAAAAAGAAAGCTTGTTCGGCGACCGTCATAGTCCGCATGCGCATACACGCTTGAGCTTCTTCGACCCACTATGCCTATACTGGACCTACCATTAAATTTTGGACAACGACGCTCTCGTGGAATAAATACAAAACGTTCGATGGTACCGACAGAACGAGGCGTTGCCGGCCGTGATGCACAACTAGAGGCTGCGCCAGGATCAAGCAGCTCTACCGGTGGCCTTTCCTGTCGCAGTCTCTCATTATCGGCCTTCAATTGGGCCACGAGATCTCTCATTTCCTGTAATTCAGTCTCCATAGCTAAAAACTAAAAGGGGTACTTACCAGACGAATCTCCACGATATTGCCGCCACACACACTCACCCACCAACAAAAACACAAACAAGAAAACAAAAAAAAAAAAAACAAGTCTGAATCTGTAAAACAGCCACACTATCCTGCCGACTACACCACAAAATGTGGCCCTCCTATCTCAAGGATTAGAACTATTGCCAGTTTTGGCACTAAATTTTAGACTATGCCACCCCACAATTTTGGCTAGGGACCCACAAGTACATCAAGTACCCAATACACAGATTTGTTGTGGCTGAGACAGGTATCAAACAATGATGGAAGGGTTCACACAATTTATTCAGAACAGCATACAATAAACTGCAGCACTGATCTCTTTAATATACAAACATTAAACCTCACTCATAACATTATACACATGCACACTTTACCACTTCAGAACTGGGGAAATCGTCTTGCCTATCCAATAAACACCACTCGGCGGCGTGCAAATTAAATCCTTGCAGAGATCAGCCTTCACTCAATGCATCCGTAGTTCTCCTCAGCCATGCTATTAAATGAAACAAGTCTCAATTAACCCCACATAACAAACACAGACCACATTGTAGCCACCACCAGCAGCTCCTACCTCCAGAATGTGCACCCGGTGCACCAAAATTGACGTGACTTCCAGGACCCAACTGGACGCACTTAATTAGGCGTCAGTCCTATCTCCTTTTATAGCCACGAAGCGTACCCTATATCCGCCCCTCATACAAAAAATGGCAGATCACATCGCCACACATGGATAAAATGTATGATGTGTCATTCATTAATCAATAAAGCATTGTAATTGTCAGCACACTGCTGAGGTACAAGAGGAATAAATAATAAATAGAAAAAAATCAACTTTAAGTTGGTAAAATCACACCATAAAACATAAAATCCAGCAGTAGACTTTTTACTGTGTGTGTAGAATGTGTAGCAACATTGGAGATTGTGGTTTTGTTGGCAAACTATTTAAAATCTATACTACAAATTATTCAAACAAATAACTGAATTTAAACTACTGGGTGTCATTTGGGTCAGGGTTTTTTTTTCATTTAGACTTGGATGGGAAACTTACTTATGATCATTCTGTTATAATGTACACATTTTTTCATTCAGAAGTTCAAATAGGACTTTGTACAAGGTGTTTTGTACAGGGATGTTGTTGATGTGTCTTACTGTGTGGGTAGCGAGTGCAGGAATACACAGCTATTACATGTTTTCAGGTGAACTTATATTAAGAAATCACACTAGAATATCACCACATTAGGTAAGGAATAAAACACAACAGAGTGTGCAGTTACAGAAAAATAATCAGTGATGGGGTGGTGAGATGAAGCAGAGTTACTGCTGTCAGGCCCAAGGTGAATATTTTAACAATATAAAAGCATGTGTGTTTTATTCCTCTTATTCCACATCAATTTGCCAATGATTAATATTTTTAAATTTAATGAATTCAATTAATTTATTTATTAATTAACAACAACACATATGTTGTATATTTTTATCCATTAAATATGTGCATTTAATATTGAGGAACATCTGTGAAAAGTTAGTTTCTTTTATCTCTTACATTATAGCAGCTATCCTCTATCAGTCTGTCCCTCATGTGACTATTTTTTTCTCTCTTGAAGTATTGATGGTGTGTGGATTCAATAATCACTGATTGGAAGTCTTCAACAGCCAGCAATGGTTTTGTAAATGTTAGTAATTTTGTTCTTCTTTTTGGTCTTCTGTGGGAAAAATATTTCTGACATCATAAAACAGATCTCTGGATTATTTACTACATCCTCTGATTGTTTTTAAGCATGTTAGTAATAATATACACTACGCATGAAACAGTGTCACTGAACATACTGAGACTGTACACCGTTTCATTGCCCTTAAGAGTTTTCTGTACTGGGTGTTTTTGTACAGGGATGTTGTTGATCTGTCTCACTGTGTAAATAACGAGCGCAGTAATACACAGCTGTGTCTTCAGTCTGCATCTTCTGCCCTGTTAATGTTACTGTGCTTCTGGACGTGTCTCTGGAAACCTGAAACCTGCTTTTCAGTTTCTCACTGTAGTAAGTGTCACCGCCACCACATATCTCTCCGACCCTCTCCAGAGCTTTTCCTGCAGGTTGTCGTATCCAGTTTATACAGTAGCTGCTATCAGTTAATGAATATCCAGATACTTTACAGGTCAGAGTCATTGACTGACCAGGGGTTAATACTGTGGATCCGGTCTGGATCAGCTCAACACAGTGAACACCTGTTAAAGAAAAGTTATTTTAATGTTGTAAAAGCAAAAAGCTATAAGTAACCAAAACTGGATTATATGTCAAATGGAAAAACACTTACAGTGTACGGCTGCCAGCAGCAGCAGCAGTAGGGATGTAGAGATCATGGTGTGTGTTGAAGCAGAAGAAGTAAAAGCTCTTGGTCTTCATTGCTTAAATATATAAGAGGGAAGGACATTTGCATAGACACACTCCTTATCTTGGATTGAATTTGAGAGATTCTTCTTTCAGTCCTGTTAGATTCTTTGTTTTAACAAATAAGAAGCTTAAGACAGTTGTTAATGATTGAGTTTATGGAGTGTCACTAGGATATAACCACATTAAGGAATAAAGGAATTAAGAAAGAAATAAAACACTTGGGGGCTGTTATAGGAAAATAATCAAGGGCAGGGTGGTGGGATTCAGCCTCACTTGAAGCGGTGTTAATGTTACACCCTTAAAGTTAATTATTTTCCTACAGTAGCATGTGCTGAAGTGTTTTATTCCTCTAATACCTCTCTATTATGTGTAGTGTATTTAGTCAACATCAGGAATTAATCATTCAGAGAATACTTTTCTTCATTATTGAGTAAACATACACTGCTGTGTCTTCAGTTTGCATGTTCTGTCCCCATAAGGTCACAGTGTTACTGGAAGTGTCACAAGAACAGCATGTAGCTAAAGCTTTTTATTGGTGGCATTAAAACTGGGCTCAACATTTAACATTATAATCAAACTGTGCAATAGAAAATGCCCCAGTCAAATCATTTTCATTCTGGTATAGACTGCCCTCTACAGGCTTTAACTGATACAGAGAGGAATTGCTGATTTCATGTTGATGAGATTCTAGGTTAGATGTTCACATCCACCTTCTCAGTCACTACTGAAGACGTGTTACGGAGATCAAGTTTAGGGGGCGTGTCACTCTGTGGAATCACCTGACACCACTGTCACTCATAGGCTGCATGAATCTACAGTCAGGGCTGAACCAGATGTAACTGATAAAGTCACAAATCCCAGGTGCTGTGGTCAGAAGGTGTTAGTTACATTTCTATAACAGCGGCTCTGACAGTTGTTCCAGCTGCAAGGTTTACAGAGAGGCGCTCGTTCTAATCTGTTATCGTTTCTATACAATTTAGACAGAGACTTATATAATGGATACTCCAAATGAATGAATGAAAAAAACATGTAGCATTGTTGATATGGTGAAGATTTGTGTGAGGAGTAGGGATGTAGTTACATGAATACATTATTTGGAATGAACAGATAATATGTTCTGAACAGATACTAATACAAATAGGAGGTTTGTTTTCAGGAATCTTGCAGGAAATCTGGTTGAGACTAGAGGTGTGTATTGGGACTGGGATGCCTATTAGTTTGTTGGTTGAGGAACTGTCAGAGCCACAATTCACACACCATGCTGAGAGTACTGGAGTTTCTACCTGTGGGCTTTTTTCTAGTGTTTCCAGTGTTTCAGGAGCATAGTAAAAGGGTTGATAAATCCAGATACACATACTGATATTTGGAGCAGGAAACAGATACAGATAGTGTTATCCTGTTTATGAATTACAGTTGAAGCAGCTTCAGTTAGTTCAGTTAAAGTGTGTGTGTGGTTTTAGTACAGCTGCTTCCTCAGCTTCAGTCACTGTGGCGTCTCGGGTGCAGTAATAAACCGCAGTGTCCTCTGTCCTCAGACTCTTGGCCTCTAAGAACTGTGTGCTTGTTGGAACGTCTTCAGAGAGGAGAAATTGGCCTTTCATGGAGTTCGCATATGTGGGTTCATCTGTTGTACCAGAGTCCACATATCCAATCCATTCCAGAGCTTTCCCTGGTTTCTGTCATATCCACTGCATGTAGTACTCAGTCATATCAAAGCCATTTATCTTACAAGACATCTTCACAGGTTCTCCAGGTCTCTTTACCACAGCAGGAGACTGGTCCAGTCTGATCTCATCACTGCTGACACCTAGCAGATAAAACAGAACAGTCAAAGATAATCATCAACAATGCGAAGATATTCTCAGTGAAGACATGTAAAGAAGTCTCAGGTACCTTGTGTTAACATTATAACAAAGATGTAGTACTGAGCCACCCTCAGCCCCATAATCAAGCTCTGTGATTCAGTTGTGTGACATGAGCTTTGGGTGAACAAGAGACTGATTTTTATAGCAGTATGAATTTGCATAAACACCCTTCAACTAATAGATTTCATAGTTTCATGAATCCTTCTTCAAAACAAGTGAGCTGCTGCCCCCTAAAGGTGATTTTAATTCCAGGAGTTTGTAGTAGTGACTCTGCACAAAACACGTACATTTCATTTTATCTCTCATCAGATTCTGTGCTGCTGAACAGACTCAATGTTCCTAAACTCAGGAAATTAACCATCGACCTGTAGTGTTCCTGCAGCTTCTACCACAAATAGCAGCAGCCACCTTACAACAACTTCAATTCACAGTCATTTTTAAATTTAGTGTTTTTGTTGGACATGTGAGACAGCAATATTCAAGTATTAGGCATACACACACATGACCCTCTTTCTTTACAATAGTCAGATTATTCAGTCAATATACAGAAGTTAAATAGTGGTAATCACGTGAAAATGTCTGCGAAGCTCCTGCACTACAGTCAGAATGAACTCTTGAAATGCTAGAACTTTACTTGTGGATGACATACATTCAAAAGGGAAATATAGTTCAGGAAAGGAAAGTCTTTAGTTTTCAGAAGTATCTGTACTACACAATGCCAACATTTTCCCAGGCCAAAACACATTTATTCAAATGTAATAAATAAACCGCTGTAACTTAAATGTAGTTGAATGACTTTGTTCAGTAGCATGTTATGTAGCTATCACTTGTGCAGGACTGGTACTGTATGTGCTTGGATATTGTTTCATGTTTATTTTTATATGTTTTGTTCTTGTTTTAGCAAATAAGAAGCTTAACACACATTTTCAGGTGAATTTATATGAAAAAAACACACTAGAATATAACCATATTAAGTAAGGAGTAAAACACTTGGGGGTGTGTTGTTACAGGAAAATAATCAAGGACCAGGTGGTGTGATGTAGTGAAGAGTCAGGAGTTGTAGAGGTGGCGGATGCAATTGCAAATAATTTATTGTATAAAGTACAAACAAAGCAAATGAAATTGTGAGAAAAAGAACCATTGTCATGAGCTATGGATACGATAGAGAGGCGCACGCGCACACGCGCACACACACACACGCACACACGCACACACCCCAACAATCAACAACTAACAAAAAGCTTGACTGCTGAACAACTAGAACTCAAATAGTGATGCTAACAAGCCATAATGCTACACAGGTGAAAGTGATTAGTGAGGTAGGTGAGGTGCTGGGGCTGATGGGTAATGTAGTTCTGCACACTTTGGCACTACCATGACATGGAGTTACTGTCACCAGCCTGAAGATAATTCTAGGTAAAGAAGGGTATGATGTGTATTTTTCTATTCTTTTTGTTCATTCTAATATTTCCTTCATTTTGCTTTTTATAATGTTATATATCAGCAATAAATCTAGGTAAGGAGAAACACAAAAAATCATAAATCATGCAAATAATGAAATTATCTTAAAAAAAAAAAAAAAAACATTCAAAATCCAGATGTGTGTCTGATAATGAGTGATACTGAATGAGTCTCATGAGAATGCAGTTTGTGGAGTCACTTTTTTTGGCACTTTATTTGTTGAGCTCTGCTGCCTCCTTCAGCTGTTTTAAATATTGCACCTCAATCTATGAGAACAGACTGTGTGTTAAACACAACACACTGCTGGAAACATGCTGTATTATTCCTGAATCCACTGATTAAACATTTATTCCTACTGCTGGTTAAATATTCTGTAAAACGGAGGGCTTAATGATGGTTCAAGATGAACAATCTTTGAAAAAAAAAATACATATATATATTTTATTTAAAAATGACTGCATTTAAAAATAACTATTATTAAATTACGACACAAACTATTACAACTTCATTCCAATGAAAGAAAGTAAAAGTGTGAGTGAGATGGTTTATTAGTGGCATTGAGAGGATGTCTCTAACATGTCTCAAAGTTTTTGTAAGGGGAATCCACTATTCTGTGTCACTGTGACTCTCCTGCGCAGTAATACACAGCTGTGTCTTCAGTTTGCAGATTCTGTCCTCGAATTGTTATTGTGTTAGTAGCAGTGTCTCTGGAGATGCTGAACTTGTTTTTCAGTTTGTCACTGTAAGCTGTACTCCCACTGCTATCAATGAGTCCAATCCACTCCAGAGCTTTTCCTGCAGGTTGTCGGATCCAAGCTGTAGCAGAACTCGTAAGTGAATATGAGACCTTGCAGGGGATGGAGAGACTCTGGCCTGGCTGGACTGTCATGGAAGCAGGCTGAGTCAGTTCCTCACCATGCACATCTGTGGAGGAAAACACATGGTGACATCTCACACAATATCTGCTGCACATTTATTGTTATTGTAGTAAATGAATGAATGTGATAAAGCACTCACAGGAAGCAGCTGCCAGCAGGAGCAGTAGAGATGTAGAGAACATGGTGTGTGTTGTTTGTACTGGGGTCTTCTCTGTTCTCCAAAGTTTAACAGAGACCATCACATCACATAAATAGAGTGATATCCAGCCCTGACGCTTGGATTTGCTTATCTGCTGATGATGGGAGGAGAATGTATTTAAAACGTATTTAAATCATGAGGAGGAGATTCATCTTCTGGAGGATATGTGGCTTTAAAATGGAACAGAAGCCTCTTTATGAAATACTATAATTTTCAATAAAATATAAAAGTGTCAGTGAAATTCACAACAAATATTAAATACTACATTTAGCATGATAATTATTATCTATGCTTGAGGATATTGGGATCATGATAATGGAAGAATTCTACCTCTCTTAAAAGTCATGACAAAATGCTCTCATACTTTGTCACAAAGTCTAATTTGTTGACATAATTATTGTTAGCCAAAGATACTGCAGTACAACAAGTTCTTGTTAGTCGTCTAATTATAATGGTGTGTATAATGTGCAGAAATGTTAGAGATATAGCATTATGGTTTAAAATCTACACTACAAAGTATTTTATAAAAATAACTAACTTGCATCTCTTTCTTGTCATTTATGAGATTCATTTTTTTTTTAGTTAGACTTGGATAGATAAGTGTTGTGTCTTGTGGACATTCTGTTATAATTTGCACTGTATGAGGTGTTTTTGTACAGGGATGTTGTTGATCTGTCTCACTGTGGTTCACGAGTGCAGTAATACACAGCTGTGTCTTCAGTCTGCATCTTCTGCCCTGTTAATGTTACTGTGCTGCTGGACGTGTCTCTGGAAACCTGAAACCTGCTTTTCAATTTCTCACTGTAGTACGTGCTACCACCACCAGATATTTGTCCGATATACTCCAGAGCTTTTCCTGCAGGTTGTCGTATCCAATGTGTCCAGTAGCTGCTATCAGTTACTGAATATCCAGACACTTTACAGGTCAGAGTCATTGACTGGCCAGGGGTTAATACTGTGGATCCGGTCTGGATCAGCTCAACACAGTGAACACCTGTTAAAGAAAAGTTCTTTTAATGTTGTAAAAGCAAAAAGCTATAAGTAGCCAAAACTGGATTATATGTCAAATGGAAAAACACTTACAGTGTACGGCTGCCAGCAGCAGCAGCAGTAGGGATGTAGAGATCATGGTGTGTGTTGAAGCAGAAGAAGTAAAAGCTCTTGGTCTTCATTGCTTAAATATCTAACAGGGAAGCACATTTGCATAGAGACACTCCTTATCTTAGGATACATCTAATGGATTCTGGACTTCTCTTTATGTCCTCTAGTTTATTGTTCCTCTTATGCCACTGCAAGTTGCCAATTATTTGGCAATTTATTATTAATTAAAGAATGAAACATCAT
Source organism: Pangasianodon hypophthalmus (assembly GCF_027358585.1). Taxonomy (NCBI): domain Eukaryota; kingdom Metazoa; phylum Chordata; class Actinopteri; order Siluriformes; family Pangasiidae; genus Pangasianodon; species Pangasianodon hypophthalmus. Next base: position 21,888,923 of record NC_069722.1, on the reverse strand, counting down.
ACAACTTCTCTCTCTCTCTCTCTCTCTCTCTCTTGTTGTTAATGAGAAACCACAAAGAGCAAAGCCCTCCATCCAGAAGATTTTCCTGTGTCAGAAAACAAAATTAAAGCTTCATTCAGTGATTTATTGTCAGCAGTCGTGATGGTGTATGTATTTAATAATCACTGACTGAAAGTTTATTCAGCGTGAAAGTGTTCAGTGGGGTTGAGGTCAGGGCTCTGTGCAGGCTGCTCAAGTTCCTCCATTCCAACCTTGGCACACCATGTCTTTATGGACGTCGCTTTGTGCACAGGGACATTGTCATGCTGGAACAGATTTGAGACCCTTAGTTCCAGTGAAGAGAAACTGTAATGCTACAGCATACAAATACGTCCTGTACAACTATGTGCTTCACACTTTGTGGCAACAGTTTGGGGAAGAACCACATATGGGTGTGATGGTCAGGTGTCCTGTACTTTTGGCCATATAGTGTAATATAAATGCTGATTTGTAAGTGTGTGAGATTTCAGGAGAGACAGAGCACAGGAGTGTCCCTTACTGTTCTATCTGTAACAGTGTTTTCAGAGGTTTTAACTGCTTTAGATATTATTAGAATAGAGTTTAGTCAATTCATGTGAATGGGTGTGTGTATGCTTGTGTGTGATAGTTTGCCCCACATTTTTCCGTAAAATGAAACAATAATTATTGTGAATTAAAAGTCTTGAAGAATATACTATTTTCAGTTCTTTGATTTAAAAAGTACATTGTGTGTACTTTTTAAATTGTGTGTTAAAAATTTGAGTGAGATGGTTTATTAGTGGCATTGAGAGGATGTCTCTAACATGTCTCAAAGTTTTTGTAAGGGGAATCCACTATTCTGTGTCACTGTGAGTCTCTTGCGCAGTAATACACAGCTGTGTCTTCAGTCTGCAGATTCTGTCCTCGAATTGTTATTGTGTTAGTAGCAGTGTCTCTGGAGATGCTGAACTTGTTTTTCAGTTTGTCACTGTAAGCTGTACTCCCACCACTATAGATGATTCCAATCCACTCCAGAGCTTTTCCTGCAGGTTGTCGGATCCAACCTGTATGATAGCTCGTAACTGAATATGAAACCTTGCAGGGGATGGAGAGACTCTGGCCTGGCTGGACTGTCATGGAAGCAGGCTGAGTCAGTTCCTCACCATGCACATCTGTGGAGGAAAACACATGGTGATATCTCACACAATATCTGCTGCACATTTATTGTTATTGTAGTAAATGAATGAATGTGATAAAGCACTCACAGGAAGCAGCTGCCAGCAGGAGCAGTAGAGATGTAGAGAACATGGTGTGTGTTGTTTGTACTGGGGTCTTCTCTGTTCTCCAAAGTTTAACAGAGACCATCACATCACATAAATAGAGTGATATCCAGCCCTGATGCTTGGATTTGCTTATCTGCTGATGATGGGAGGAGAATGTATTTAAAGAGTATTTAAATAATGAGGAGGAGATTCATCTTATGGAGGATATGTGGCTTTATAATAGAACAGATCTGCTCTTCTATGATAGAAACCTCTTTACCAACTTTTGATATTCATATAGCAATAACAGATGGAATTGTTCATATAGAGAAATTGGCAACAAGGATTAGATACTATATTTAGTTGGATAATGTATCTGAGGTGAGGATATTGGTATAATCTAGCATGTTTTATAAAGGCCAAAATTAGGGTTAGGACCGGCTATCATTTATACTAGAGGTGTGTGTTTGGGACTGTTTTTTTTTTTTTTTTTTAATTCCTCTCCTGCCCACTTCAGTGTGTATTTTTGTTTGAACTTGATTGCAACATTGTCTAGTACACTCAGTTGGGTCAATTTCCCACAATGTTAACATATAAACTGAGAACACCTCTAATATTTTATAGGGGGTTTGACAGTGTTTAGGATTTCACAAAGGTGCAACAGAACTAAAGACAAACTACATTTCCTGCAAATTAAAAACATGTACACATTCACAAAATATAAGAACTACTACTATTTACTTACTAATTCATCAAACAGTGTGGATTATGCAGCCTGGTTTAATGAGACACTGATATAATAGATCTGATATAATAGACTCTGACTTGCAACCCGAAGGTGAACCTGAAGGTTGTGGGTTCGAGTCTCGGGTCCGGCAGGGATTGTAGGTGGGGGGAGTGAATAACCAGCGCTCTCTCCCACCTTCAATACCACGACTGAGGTGAGACCCTTGAGCAAGGCACCGAACCCCCAACTGCTCCCCGGGCGCCGCAGCAAAAAAGGCTGCCCACTGCTCCGGGTGTGTGTTCACGGTGTGCGTGTTTGTGTTCACTACTGTGTGTGTGCACTTGGATGGGTTAAATGCAGAGCACAAATTCCTAGTATGGGTCACTTCACTTCTCTTCACTTCACTTCACTGTAATGTCTTAATTTTTAAACAATGGTGTAAATAGATTTTATGGCTTTGATGGAAATCCCAGGAGGACATCAGTCCTCTCTCAATCCTTTTAATCTCTCAGTCATTTTAACCTCAACATGTTGGGTAGATGGTGTGTAAGTAGAGAAAGAGCGCCTCTCAGAGGACTTAAAGTGTAATGCAAAGAATAATCATTAATCATTTAATATTTATTTATGTATATTGGATGTGATGGACTTCCATAAATTGTACCTTTTAAGTTTCAACTCAATATAAGCATCACACATATGTGAGATTTAACCTCAGCAGGAGACGAGGTCAGACTGATGCCATGCACATCTGAGAAGAGGAGAGCGGTAAAACATACAGAAGCTATTAAACACACTTCACTTCAACTCAGACTGAAATATGGAGCGTATAAAAGGTGAGTAAGGTGTGGAGAGACATGTTTACTCACAGGACACAGAGGATATCAGAAGAAGAAAAGGCCAGCTCATGATTCCTCTGCTGTACTCGACCAAACACAGAGACTGCTGTGTACTTGCAGTGTATTTATATCTGTCTGAGGTTGGGGAGATTTGCATGCAGTATTATGGATGGATTATGGATTTTTTAAACAGTTATTATGGCAGTCTTTCTACAGTACAGCATTTCTCCAAACATTTTATTCATTAAACTGTGTAGACAAGTTCTTAAAGATCAAGTAAATTAATTACATTTAATGGAAATATATTTTCAGTGTTGCTTTTGAGGAAAAGAATAAATTAGGAAAAATATTTCCGAGTTACAATTTGAGTTTTTTATTTCAAGAAGTAATGTAATTAAAGGTTTTATCATTTCAGCCTTAAGGACCAGCCAGAGATTTTTTATCGTTAATGGAGTAAGACAAAAGGGGAAATAAAACTGAGCACTAAAATTAATGGATGATGTTGCTTATAATAATGTGTCTGATGATCAGCTTGATACTGCTATAACACAAGTCTTGAATTAATCAAAAAAAAAAATTAGTTTTTCCCAAAACAGTGTGATAGAGGAATAAAACACTTAGGGACATGCTGTTATTGTTACAGGACAGTTCAGTGTGGAACCAGTTGCAGAGTGAAAAACCCCTGCTTGCTTAGAGATAAATGGGCAAGCAGAGTTTATATATAGATAAGATGAAGGTTTAGGGAAGGGTCTGGGTGTGTTTTGTGCACTTTTCAATTGTTGTCCTTTCAATGGTGCCTTATATCTTTATCTTAGTTTCTTTTGCTTTTTCTGGCCATGCCTTAAATCACTCTTGTCTCTTCTTCCATTTTCTTTCTGCTTTTCTTTTCAATTTCTTCTCAAGTCTTATATTCTGTTTCTTTTTCTTTAGACTCTAACCTCCAGCAAAGCCCTGACATACCATACCAGTCACCCCTCTACAAAGGTGTGACAAAGGGCTGTGTTCAAGGCTGGCCTTAAGTAACCTGCCTGGCAGCTGCAGGCAATCCAGGTTAATCAGGCTGGAGAATTCTGGGTAACTGAGTTCTCCTGCATGGCCTCTCTCACTCTGCGCCGCTGCTGCCCCCTGCTGACTGCCGGTGGTGTAGCGCGTCCTCTTACAGTTAGAGGAACGTAATCGACTTCAGAGTGGAGAACACAAACTGCTGGTATGTTGTTGAGCTGAATGTATATCAGCATAAATGGTTCAAACACAGGATTTGGTTTGCATGGCACGCCCACTAGAGACATAAAACGATTCCCAGAGGAATAGCCATGAAGAGAAAAAGCTCACTGTAAGACTCCAGCTGTGTTTCATGCTGTCAAGTCCATAACTGCTCTTTACTCATTAGATACCTTTCCTTTTAGTGCATCACTGTGTAACACTGTTACACCCAGAAGAAATTTTTCTGATCACTGATAATCACGAAACAACACAAACGTGTCCAGTCCTTTCAGATACTGTCATATTTCAGCTAATCCAGGTTATCCAATAAAGACACGATATAAATAAAAGCTTTCATTAGTCTCTCTGGGCTTGCATTCAGTGGAATAATAATTTTTAAAAATAAAAATAAATAAAACACCCTTCAACAATGTGTTAGTGTTTTGTCATTTCATTTGTAAATTACTAGTAATCCATGAGGAAATTATGCAATGCTCACAAATCACCTTTACTTGCATGGGATTATTATAAATTCCTAGAACTAGCTTGAGGAGTTTGCAGAGGTGTTTGAAATGAAGAGGTGATATCTGAGTGCTGAGTGTGAATGGATGTTTATAATAAATGTGTCTGGGGTTCAGCTTCCTGCTGAGGGAATATTTACAGCTCATGAGGACGTGCTTGTGTAGGTTTTTGTACAGCTCTGGAGTCTGTTGTGTCAGTGTGAGTCTCGTGCACAGTAATAAACAGCCGTGTCTTCAGCTTTCAGACTCTTCACTTCTAGGTACAGCATGTTTTTATTGGTGTCTTTAGTGATGGAGAACTGGCCCTGCAGAGACTGAGAGAATCCAGTGCTACTGTAAATGTATCCGATCCACTCCAGTCCTTTTCCTGGTTTCTGACGGATCCAGCTCATGTAGTAGCTGTCCAGTGAGAATCCGGAGACAGTACAGGACAGAGTGACTGACTCTCCAGGTCTCTTCACCACAGAAGCAGAGGAGGTCAGGGACTGTCCATAAGAATCTGGAAGAGAAGAGTAGAACTAGGTAATGTTATGTTATAATGCTTATAATGACCGAATGGCTCATTTTTTCCATAATCATCACATGAAAAAACACAAACTTACATGAAATTAGTACAAATAAAATACAATGTCCTAAAATCATCCTTCTCTGAGTTCTGCTTCACCCAGATTTAAAGTGTATGGGAGTGTTATCTATCACAGAGCTCACTGGAAACTAGAACAGCCAAGAACATGCTGTTTATACCCGACTCTATTTGAATAGGGAGTGTCCATGACCACTATGGATGTATTAAATCCACAACCACAGGCTGCTCAGTGTATAGATGAGTGGATGATTATAAGGTTCTATGTAGAACCCTACAACACAATGTTTCACTATCAGAAAGGATTCCAAGCACCAAGAACCCTTAATATTTTAATGAACCCTTAAAGAAACCTTAAACCATTTTAATAATAATGTCTCTGAATGAAAATGTTTATACACTGTAACATCATATATATTCACATTTCAAAAGAAAAGTTTAAGCAGGGATTTATTTGTAGAAAATTAGACACACGATCATCTCGCTCATTTAAATCCTTGTGAATTTTCCATAAAATCAGGTTCTCCATAACAAACAGCCTTATCTACTGATCAACACAACACAGGTTGCTAATATGTGATATGTAATTGTGTTTAATCTGAGTGTCATGGTGCTGGATGCAGTCATAGCAGAATGTGAAGAGAGAGAGAGAGAGAGAGATTGCCTAAATGTGCAGATAGCAACAGATTGAGATGGTTGAGTTTGTACAGACTGCCCTCTAGAGGCACAAAGGTCCAGTTTTCAAGTTAAAATGTTCTTGCTGTCAATAAAAACTTCTCACATGGTGCGGCGATACAAACTATGAAAGTATGAATTCCTAATTGGAGCTTTTGTATCTCCACGTATTTGTTTAAAAGAGAGAAAGCACTCAGATACAGTATCAGTGGTAAATGAAGTCATTTATAACCGTGTCTTTATGATGGAGTTTGTTCTTCACTCTCTGTGAAATGTGCTTCTCTAATGTCATTTAAAGAACAAAATAAAGAAGCTTCACAAAAAATTAAATATATTAAATACACTTACACCACAGTACTGTTGAATTCTCGAATCTGATTAGACAGAATGTGTTAATTAACAACTTACACAAGACTTGTATTGTAGACATTCCACATAAACAGATTTTAAATGTAGAGGAAAGTCACAGAGTTCAGTATTAGTCTCAATGTTTCCTTAGTTCTAATACACTGGTGATGAAACTATGAGGTCAGTTTGTGACTACAGCATGCATGTGTTTTTGTATTGACAGCTAAGTAGAAGCATCAGTGTGTGTATACAGGCGCAGTAATACACAGCTGTGTCTTCTGTCTGCAGATTCTGTCCTCTCAGAGTCACCGTGCTGCTGGAGCCGTCTTTAGAAATACTGAACTTGCTTTTTAGAGACTCTTTATTATAAATACTTCCACCACCCCAAATGTGGTTTATCCACTCCAGAGTTTTCCCTGCAGGTTGTCGAATCCAAGCTGTGGCGTAGCTGTTATCAGTTACAGAGTAGCCGGATACTTTACAGCTGAGGGTTAAAGAGTCTCCTGGCTTTAACATCACTGAGGTGACCTGAGTGAGTTCTACTGCACGTTCCACATCTGAAAAAAAGACATGTCACAATTTCAGTCAAAAATCTATGTACAGTAGGTTATAAGTGCAATAATCTGCTATCAGCTCTGAGTTCATTACTGAAGTGAAACTCACAGGATGAAGCTGCCAGCAGCAGCAAAAATGGAAGGAACATCGTTTAACTAAAAGCAGTGCTAAATTCTCCAGAGCCCACAGTGACCGAGGCTGATATTTCTCTATATGTAGCTGTAAGTGGGGAAGGTTTGCATATGCATTTGCATATTGTTATGCTGGTCCATTCAAAACAGCCTGCTGGTTTCTGTCTTCTACAGCTTTTAATAATCACAATGGAAATGTTTTTTAGTTCTTAACTAGCTTTGTATTAATTAAAGACAGAACAATTAATTTAGATTTAGTACTGTAAATGATCATCACTCACTTGTCTCAAACAAGTTTAGCTTGTTAAATAATCCTTAATAGACTTTATTATATGGGCATAGACGTCCATCAATGTCAAACATTTGTCACTAAAAGACAACAGCAGTGGTTTCAGAGAGCACATAACATTTGAAGGAAATATTCCTTCATTCATCTACACTAAAGACTTTATCCTGGTCAGGCTTGCAGTGGATCTGGAGACTATTCTAGGAAATACTGGGAGTGATGCGGGAATACAACCTGGATGGGACACCATTCTATCACAGGAAACCATGCACACACACATTCACACACACACACATTCACACACGCATTCACATTGTATCCAATTTATCTACCAGTATGTTTTTAGACAGTGGGAGGAACACGGAGAACCCAGAGGAAACCAGCACTAACACAGGGAGTAGATGAAACTCCACACAGACAGTAACCCAATCTCAGGATCAAACCGAGGGCCCTGAAGCTGTTTCTAGTGAGAAGTTAAAGTGGAACCAGTTAACAGATATGTCTTACTTGTTAGTCAGCGTTTATCAAAAGTAGACACCAGAATATGTTCTCGCAATAGTATCAGTCATGTCCTCATCTCAAGATTACAGAGAAACCTCTAGAAGAAAACACACACCTTAAATTAAAAGACAAATATGTAGTTAGATAAATTCAGCTCATGATGATGAAAAACAGTAGTTTCATGTTAAAGAATTAAAGTATTTATTATAACACTACCAAAGTTAAAACTTCTCTATGCCTCTTATTCCTCCAGTGCAACAAATTCTTCCAGTCTTCTACACTTTTCCACTTCTATCAAGTCAGGAAGTAAAACCCAGGAGACCGTACAGGAGAGAGTTAAACACTGACCTTGTTCTAGTGAAACTCAGTATGTGCTGACTCAGCATTAATGTAGTGTCCTACAAAGACATCCATCCATCAGAGTGACACTCCAAAGCAATAAGGCAATGATTCATTTTCAATAGTCTTGATGGTGTATGTGTTCAATAATCACTGACAAAGCCTTCGACAGTCTTGAAACCTGGGATAAAGTTTTTTTTAAAGAGCTAAATCCCTGTTGAAAAGCATTCATTCTACATTCATTAGATATAATGAGAATTTAATTAATACATTTTAAAACCTTATTTAAACATTGCTGCTAAAAATCTCTCATTAAAATGGAAGAGAGTTTTGGTCTGTGACGTCATGATGGAATAAACGTGTCATGATGATGTAACAGAGGGGAACAGCAACTAAACCTTCAACACAACAACATGTTCATCTACTGTGTTACTGAGAAACACTCAAATCCAGCAGAGGTTTAAGATCATCCTGCTGATGACGGAGATAAAAGAGGGTAGGATGTGTATTTTTTCAGTTCTTTTTGTTCTTATTAATTTTTCATTAATTTTGCTTTTCAAACTGTTACATATTGGGAGTAAATCTAGTTAAGAAGAAACCACAAAAAAATCATAGATCATGCAAATAGTGAAAGAAAAAAAGACAAAATCCAGATGTGTGTCTGATAATGAGTGATACTGAATGAGTCTCATGAGAATGCAGTTTGTGGAGTCACTTTTTTTTTGCACTTTATTTGTTGAGCTCTGCTGCCTCCTTCAGCTGTTTTAAATATTGCACCTCAATCTATGAGAACAGACTGTGTGTTAAACACAACACACTGCTTGAAACATGCTGTATTATTCCTGAATCCACTGATTAAACATTTATTCCAATTGTTTATTAAGTATTCAGTAAAATTAAGGAATTAATTATGGTTCAAAAATTAGACAGTGAAGAATGTTTTTTTTTTTCATTTAAAATTGACACAAGCTATTAAAACTTGATTCCAGTGAAAGAAAGTAAAAGTTCCCTTTCGATACTACACTCATACTGCATCGCTAGATGCTATGGGGAAAACTCCTTTTCTCCGATGACTGAAGCCTTTACAATCACGCAGTGAAACTGCACGGCCACTGGTTCGTGCAGTGCAATAAAGCGAACCAATGGCTCGGCAGCGGAACTGCACGCGCCTATGGCAAGGAAGCCCGCCGGGATGGGAGGAGCCATCTGGCTATATAAGCGGACATAGGATCTCAGATCAATTCTCCTTCAGCGACGAAGAGCATTCTCTACACTGAGGTACGAGACTGAAGCCGCTCGCCGTTGACACGCCTCGCTGCGGACAAGAGCTAATCGTCGTCGCCGTCCCGCTGTTCTCCCCGAGCTTCAAGCCGCCGTTCAGCGTCCGGCGCCGATACCAGCTCGTCCCCTGCCGCCATCCGGCGAGCTAAAAAAGAGCTAAAAGAGTTAAAAGAGCAAAGAGAGCTAAAAGAGCCTTTTTTCTCAAAAGAGCATTTTCCTCTAAAAGATCAAGCGGCGTTGATATAATGCCGCGCCGCCTTTGCAGCTCGTGCAGCTCCGCTCTGCATGCTGATGACGGCCACTCAGAGTGCGTTTCCTGCCTGGGCCGTCCCCATGCGGAAGCCGCTCTGACGGAGATGGAATGCTCGCATTGTGTGAGCATGAGTCTCTCTTCTCTGCGCGCTCGGATCGCTTTCTTTTCCTGCGAGGAAAAAACGGCGAGGTAGAGAAGCGCGGTGCCCGGCCGCGAGCGAGCTGACGCCGGCTCAGACCCTGCGTGCCTCGCTCTCGCCTTGCAGAGAGGATTCTCCCATCTTTTTTGAGCGTCCGGACCAGCGTCCCTCGGCTGACGAGAGCGACATGGTTTTGTTTGGCGCGATAGAGGACAACCCGCTAGATGACAGCATGTCTTTAGAGGCGTCAGACGCAGAGGATATTTCGGGCTCTCCCTTCGACCCCGCCCCTTTGCCGTCTATGGATTCCAGCGTCACCAAGACGAGTACGGACGCCGAGCTCTTCCGCGTTCTCTCTAAAGCGGTGGAAGAGCTGGGTTTAGAGTGGTCCACGCCGGAGGAGCCCACTCGGAGCCACCTGGATGAATGGTTCCTGCCGGGGCGCCGTCAGGCTCCTCATCAGCGAGCCGCGCCTTTTTTTCCCCAGAGGTCCATGATGAGCTCACTAAGTCGTGGCGCGCTCCTTATTCGGCTTGCCTTCGCACGTCCGTTTCATCCGCGTTCTCCACGGCCGATGGCGCGGATGAAAAGGGCTATGAGAGGCTACCTCCGCTGGATGAGTCGGTGGCCGCACACCTCTGCCCACCCACTGCCATCAGATGGAAAGCGAAGGTTGCGCACCCCTCGAAACCGTGCAGAACAACGTCTGCCCTTGCTCGTCGAGCTTAGTCTTCCGCTGGGCAGCCTCAGCTCTGCATTCAATGGCCGTGCTCCAGGTTTTTCAGACGAAACTCCTCCAAGTTATGGACAAGTCAGGGCCCAATCCTGCGGCCTTCAAGGAGCTGCGCAGTGCGACGGACCTAGCCCTTCGAGCTACGAAGGCGACGGCTCAGACTATCGGGAGGTCAATGGCCAATTTAGTGCTGTTGGAGCGCCACTTGTGGCTAATCCTGACGGAGATCAGAGAGGCAGACAAAGTTCCTTTCCTCGATTCTCCAGTCTCTCCCACGGGGCTGTTCGGACCCGCCGTCGAAGGGTTTGCTGAGCGATTTACTGCTGCACAGAAGTCGTCCCAGGCACTGCGGCACTTCTTGCCGAAGCGCTCAAGCTCTGCGAGTGCCACCAATCGCCCTAAACCCGCCACAACGCAGCAGCCGGCTAGACCTGCGCCTGCGCCCACTCAGCCTACTCAACAGCCTGAGCTTCCGCAGCGCTCCCGCTCAGGCAGATGCCACTCATTTTTGAGACGCCAGGGACCCCGGCCCAAGTTGACGCTGGATCCTGCGCCTCGGGCGTCGTCCTGATTTACTGGACAGGAAGAGGAAGGGGCAAAGTCTCGCTGTCGCCAGACCACCCCCGAAACGATCTCTGTTATGCCCCCAAGCACCTCGTTCTGTTCCGGGTGCCGGTGGCAATGTGTTTGTGAACGCTGTTGTGGATACTGGGCCCGTTCTGAAAGCGCCCATACAAGCAGCCGCTGTTATAGCAGGAGAAATAAAACACAAACAATTTCAGACAGAGAGCATACCTTCTCTTCCACTTACGAGTGTCAGATCCCCTCACGGCGATCTGCCACTCGAACCAGTCCAACCCCTCGCCACACGGGCAGAGGCCTGGCAGGCCATCCCCGGAGTGTCAGATTGGGTTTTGGGGATTATAAAGCGAGGTTATTCACTCCAGTTTGCTCGAAGACCCCTGCGATTCAGCAGTGTGGTTCCCACCTTAGTGCAGAACGAGGACGCTCACGTCCTACGCTCCGAGGTGATGGTCCTACTGGCAAAGGGTGCCGCAGAAACGGTCCTGCCAGAGCAGAGAGAGTCAGGCTTCTACAGCCGCTACTTCCTCGTCCCCAAAAAGGGTGGCGGCCTACGGCCCATCCTCGATCTCAGACACCTGAACCGTGCGCTCATGAAGCGGCCGTTCAGGATGACTACTTTGAATCAGATTCTCTCGCAAATTCGCCCAGGGGACTGGTTCTTTTCTGTGGATCTGAAAGACGCATACTTTCACATCCAGGTAGACCCCTAGCACAGACGATTCTTGAGATTCGCCTTCGAGGGAGTGGCTTATCAATACATGGTCCTGCCCTTTGGGCTGTCCCTGGCTCCTCGCACTTTTACGAAGTGCATAGATGCGGCTCTTTCCCCTCTGAGACAGAAAGGAATCCGCATTCTGAATTACCTCGACGACTGGCTCATCGTAGCCCAGTCAGAGGCCGAGCTAGTGTCCCACAGATCCCTCCACCTCAGCCACTTGGCGTGCCTAGGACTCAGGGTCAATTTCGCCAAGAGCTAACTGTCCCCCAGCCAGCGAACTTCGTTCCTGGGGGCAGTTTTCGACTCAGCCCACATGAGGGTGGCAGTCGCACCAGAACGTGCGCTAGCCATACAGCAGCTCTCGGCTTCCTTCAAAATTGGAGCCCTTCGCCCCCTCAAAACGTTTCAAAGGATGCTAGGCCTCATGGCCTCCGCATCACCAGTACTATGGTTGGGCCTGCTTCGCATGAGACCCCTTCAGTACTGGCTGAAACTACAAGTGCTGTCCAGTGCGTGGCGTCATGGTCGCCTTCGTGTCACGGTGACCCAGGCCTGCGTAGCGGCTCTGGTCCCCTGGAAGGAACCTCAATGGTTCAAATAGGGCGTAACCATGGGCATTATTCACAGGAGGAAGGTTGTCTCAACAGACGCTTCCGACACGGGTTGGGGAGCTCTGTGCGAGGGCAAACCGGCCTTCGGCTCATGGTCGGTCGTGGAAGGTCAGCTACACATCAACTGCCTCGAGAAAAGCGAAACGCCTTTTTCGAGATGGTAAAATGCCTTTTGGAGTGGGCACATCTCAATCTGCGGTCGTTGAGGGCAGCACATGTCCCTGGCGTGCTGAACCAAGGAGCAGATATGCTATCACGGAGCAACGTCCCCTCGGAGGAGTGGATGCTCCACCCGCAGAAGGTTCAGAAAATTTCGATGGGAATCAGTAGATCTCCCTGAAAGTGTCCAAAATACTATATCACAGGCTAGAGCCCCATCTACGAGACACCGCTATGCCCTTAAATGGTCGGTCTTCTCTGCCTGGTGCCCACCCGCGCGAAGATTCTATTTCCTGCGACATATCGGTGATATTGAGCTTCCTACAAGAGCTGTTGGACAAGGGCCGCTCCCCTTCCACGCTCAAGGTCTATGTGGCAGCTATAGCAGCTTCTCATGCTCCTATAGCAGGACAGTCTGTGGGTCGGAACAACCTAGTTGTTCGTTTCTTGAGGGGTTCCAGGAGGCTTAATCCGCCCCGGCCCCCTACCGTCCCTGTGTGGGACCTACCCACGGTACTGAGGGCCCTCAAGGGGTCCCCTTTCGAGCCGCTACAGTCTGTAGACCTAAAATCCTTATCGTTAAAGACCGCCCTGTTACTGGCGTTAGTATCGGTCAAACGAGTAGGTGACTTATAGGCTCTCTCGGTGAGTCCTGCCTGCCTCGAGTTTGGGCCTAACGACTCCAAGGTCGTCCTGAAGCCGATGCATGGTTACGTTCCTAAGGTGCTCTACACCCCCTTTAGAGCACAGGTTAGAGCCAACTCCACTCGGGGTGTAGCCTCGTCTTGGGCATGGTCTAGCAGGGTGTCCATGGCAGACATTTGCACTCTCAGAGTCGTCACTTCAGTCAAATTGACCTGAGATCCTATGGCACAATGCATGCTTGTATAGCCAGATGGCTCCTCCCATCCCGGTGGGCTTCCTTGCCATAGGCGCGTGCAGTTCCGCTGCCGAGCCATTGGTTCGCTTTATTGCACTGCACGAACCAGTGGCCGTGCGGTTTCACTGCGTGATTGTAAAGGCTTCAGTCATCGGAGAAAAGGAGTTTTCCCCATAGCGTCTAGCGACGCAGTACTCGTTCCCGTATCTCAGGGAACCGAGGTTACGTTAGTAACCGAGTACGTTTGCTGCCAGTATCACTTGAGCTGCAGTACCAGCCCATCCATTCCAACCCCTTTCCTGATGCATGTCGTATCCAGTCAGTACAGGAACTTGTGGCTGCGTAGCCAGTGATCTTACAGGGGACTGAAAATGATTCTCCTGGCTTAACCACCATGACTGCAGGCTGAACCAGTTCAATACATTTAATTCCTGTGAACAACAATCAAGCAGTTATTCAGCTGCATTCTTTCAAAAGGAAATATGTACACAATTATCTGTATGTCTCCAAAATTCTCCACATACTTACCAGATGCAGCTGTTAACAGCAGGAGTAGAAATGTAGAGAACATGGTTTGAGTGGAACCTGAACCCAGAACCTCCCTTCTCCTGAGAACACCTCTAATATTTTATAAGGGGTTTGATTTGCATGACAGTGTTTAGGCTTTCATAAAGGCACAGCAGGCTTAAAGGCATGGGGCATTTCCTGCAAATGTAAAACCATGTACACACTCACAAAATGTAAAAGTTACTTACTATTTACTTACTAATTCGTCAAACAGTGTGGATTATGCAGCCTGGATTAATGAGACACTGATATAATAGATCTGTAATGTCTTAGCTTCATAACAATGTTGTAGTTAGAGCTTATGACTTTGATGGAAATCCCAAGAGAACATGTTCTCATATTTATTACACTCTCTCAGTCCTTTGAACCTCAGCATGTTGGGTAGATGTTGTGTGAATGGAGAAAGAGTGCCCCTCACAGGCCTTAAAGCTTAAAGAAAAGCATAATGTTCATACATTAATAATGTGGGTGCAGGCTAAATATACAGTATACACTACAAGTCCAAAGGTTGAGTAAACTTTCTAAATTCAACTGTTTGTAAAAAAATGGAAAATAATTTGCACTACTGCTCAAATGTTAATGCAGAAAGTTTAAAACATTTTTTCCATCCATTTTGATTATACTTTTCTCATTTATTATTTGTGCTACATTGGATGTGATGAAAATGAAAATGTATGTGTGCGGTGGTCGGGGAAAACTCAACAGATGCAGGTGAAGCAGAATTCTGGGGCAAAAAAAAATTAGTTTTGACCAAAATCAGGTTTTTCCGTCTATAACAAACTTTTACACCTCAGGTTTAAGAAACCATAAATATATTTCAAGACAGTTAGAAATGTGTATATTTCCTTCGTAATCTGGGCGAGGATTTGCAAAACTCATGTGGTGTAAGGATCCAGGTTAACAAACGCAGTGGTAAAAATGTGACTGTATATGAAATCTGTGAACTATAATTATTTTTCTGTAAAATAAAATAACCACACAGTTTTAAAACATGATAAGCACTGTTCAGTCAGGGTTTTGTCCACTGTTTATGGAGAAACATGACAATTCACATCAGAAAGATGCAATACTGTATTTTTGCTTTTAGTGATGTAAATAGATTTCTGTACCGGGTGTTTTTGTACAGGGATGTTGTTGATCTGTCTCACTGTGTGTTTGACGAGCGCAGTAATACACAGCTGTGTCTTCAGTCTGCATCTTCTGCCCTGTTAATGTTACTGTGCTGCTGGACGTGTCTCTGGAAACCTGAAACCTGCTTTTTAGTTTCTCACTGTATATAGTGCTACCATCACCACATATACGTCCAACCCACTCCAGAGCTTTTCCTGCAGGTTGTCGGATCCAGTGTGTACAGTAGCTGCTATCAGTTAATGAATATCCAGATACTTTACAGGTCAGAGTCATTGACTGACCAGGGGTTAATACTGTGGATCCGGTCTGGATCAGCTCAACACAGTGAACACCTGTTAAAGAAAAGTTATTTTAATGTTGTAAAAGCAAAAAGCTATAAGTAACCAAAACTGGATTATATGTCAAATGGAAAAACACTTACAGTGTACGGCTGCCAGCAGCAGCAGCAGTAGGGATGTAGAGATCATGGTGTGTGTTGAAGCAGAATAAAAGCTCTTGGTCTTCATTGCTTAAATATATAACAGGGAAGGACATTTGCATAGACACACTCCTTATCTTAGAGGAAAAGTCTCTATGAGAAAACCTCGCCATCTCTCAAACATCTCTAATCTGTAATTTTACAAATATAATAATTTGTGACAATGTCTATTGTACCTGTTTATTTTTAAATATATCTATCAGTCCTGTTTTATTTTATGTTTTAACAAATCAGAAGATTAAGACATTGTTAATGAGTGAGCTTAAGGACTGTGAGGTGTTTTCAGGTGAATAAGCAAACACACTAGAATAAAACCACATTAAGTAATGAATAAAACCCAGAAGGAGGCACTGTTACAGGAAAACAAGCAACGACAGGGTGTTGGGATGAAGCAGAGTTACAGTTAACACCCAGAAGTTGATATAAAAAAAATGCAGCTTGTTCATGAGAAACCACAAAGAGCAAAGCTCTCCATCCTGAAGATTTTTTCCGTGCTGAAAAATGAAAAGTTACAGCTTCATGCAATGAATCATTTTCAACAGTCAATACAATTATATGTATTCAGTAATCATTCCCTCTGGGGGAATTTGACTAGAACAGTCTCAGTGTTCGATGTCTTACATAAACACATTTTCAATGGATTTTAGTATTCAAAATATATTTAAAACATGAGGATGAGATTCATCTTATGGAGAATATGTGGCTTTTTAATGGAACAAATCTTTTCCATGACAAACCTGTTTACCAACTTCTGATATTCTTATATCAACAACAGAGTGAAATTTTACATATAGAGAAACTCAGAACAAGGAGTAGATCCTAAATTTAGGGAGGTCATTTATCTGTGAATGTGTATATTGGTATTATCTAACATGTTTTAAAAAGGCCAAAATTAGGGTTAAGGGGCAGTAAGCATTGATACTAGAGGTGTGTGTGTGCCTAAATTGTTTTAAAACCTTGTGCTTTACATTTTATTACAGTTGTGTTCTGTATCATCAGACACACTGAATGAGCTGATGATTAAAGTCTCTTAAACCACAGTGCTGTTGAATTCTCAGTTCTGATTGGTCAGAAGGTGTGGATTCATTTTCTAGAACAGCAGCTCTGACAGTAGTGCTGGCTGCAAGGTTTATAACTGTATGGCACTCCACATGAACAGATTCATAAAAATGTGTGTAACTGTTGATATGGTGAGAATTTCTATGAAGAGATGTTTGTTTAGCATTCATGGAAGGAGTCTCCAGTGTCAGGACTTTGTATCAGTCAGAGGTAAAGCTGTAACTACGTTTTCAGAAAGTCTTGAGAATGGAAGGCTTTGTGGTTTCTCAGTAACATAAGCTGCAACTTCATGAGAGAGAAAAAGAGAGAGGCTGGTGAGGGACCAACTGTTGATACTGCTATAACAAGTCTTGAATTAATTTTAAAAATTTAATTATTCCCAAAACAGTGAGGTAGAGGAATAAAACATTGTGGGACATGCTGTTATTGTTAAAGGACAGTTCAGTGTGGAATCAGTTGCAGAGTGAAAAACCCCTGCTCGCTTAGAGATAAATGGGCAAGCAGAGTTTATATATAGATAAGATGAAGGTTTAGGGAAGGGTCTGGGTGTGTTTTGTGCACTTTTCAACTCTCTCTTATATCTTTGTCTTAGTTTCATTCTCTTTTCTTGGCCATGCCTTAAACCTCTCTTGTCCCTTCTTTCCTCCATTTTCTTTCTGCTTTACTTTGCAGTTTCTTTGCTAATCCTCTTTTATTCTTATCTTCTGTTTCTTTTTTCTTTTCCTCTAGCAAAGCCCTGACATACCATACCAGTCACCCCTCTACAAAGGTGAGACAAAGGGCTGTGTTCAAGGCTGGCCTTAAGTAACCTGCCTGGCAGCTGCAGGCAATCCAGGTTAATCAGGCTGGAGAATTCTGGGTAACTGAGTTCTCCTGCATGGCCACACTAACTGTGTTACTAACAGATAAATGCTTTTTGTTTAATATTTTAGAGAAAGCTACCATGTAGAGTGTCTTTCTACTTTTAATATTTGGAAAAAGTGACTAGGATAAAAAAAAAAAAAAAGATATACTTCCATATTATGAAGGGGTTTGTGTACAGCTCTGCAACCTCATGTGTCTCTGTGCTTCTCTAGCGCAGTAATACACTGCAGTGTCTTCTGTCCTCACTCTGTTCATGTGCAGATACTCCTGCATCTTACTGTTGTTTCTGAAGATGGTGAAGCAGCCATTAATTCCAGCCCTTTTCCAGGCACATGTCTGACCCAAGCCATCCAAGAGCTACTAAAATCAAATCCAGAGGCTGTACAGGTCAGGGTGTGTGATTCACCAGCTTTGATGGTCACTGTATCTGCATGAATCTGAAATGCAATAACATTCAGAGACAGGTCTTATACTTTTATAAATATAAATATATACATTTATATAAAAGCACATTTTCATGTTTAGAATAAATTTAATAAAGAGTGAAACCAAAAATGAATGCTCAGTGATGCAGCAACATCAGCTCTAAACTCTCCTCAGATGCATCTCAAGGAATAAAAATAGCACCTTCTCTAAATGAATACATTTCCTGAATATATCAGCATATGTGGTTTAAACATGGCGCTTAATTTGCATTAGAAATAGAGATATAAAAACATTACAGAAATATCCATTAAAGGGCAAATGTTTATTGCAAGACTCGAGCTGTGTTTTACAATTAAGCCTTTAAGAGCTATTTTGCCCCATTACCATATCTGCTTCTATAGCACAGAACTATACACAAAGACATTAATGTTTTTTGATTAATTAATATGGTTACAGAAATAATGTAGACCACACATCATCGCTGACTCATTCTGATTGGATAAAGAATAAATGTAGAATGAAGATAAAAAGGAATAGCATTGCATTTATTTAATTATATTTTGTCTCACAAGACTCTGCAAAAGTAATGATATAAGCAACAACAAGCAATTATCTTCCTGGAGTTTAATCTGAGAGTCATGGTGCTGGATGCAGTCATAGCAGCCTGTGAAAAGAGACGGGGCCTAAAAGTGCAGATAGCAACAGACTGAGATGGTTGAGTTTGCACAGACTGCCCTCTAGAGGCACAAAGGTCCAGTTTTCAAAATACTCAGATCTAAAAGAAGTGAAGCAACTTTAAAGCAACTTGTTAAAAAAAACTCAAATAGAACTAAAGTACTAAGTAAAAAAAAGTAAGAATTATAATGTGGATCATTTTGTATGACCAGGATCAAACCGAGGGCCCTGAAGCTGTGAGGTGGCAACATTACCCTCTGTACCATATATATATATATATTCAGAACTGACTCTGACCTAAGTAATCTTATACCAGCATAAATGTCCAGACAATGTTCACAATAAGCCACATGCAGTAAAAGTCAAAACATTTTGGTTCTTTGAGCTCCATGAATACACTGCTTATGAAAATGTGAGCTTGTCATGGTTTTTGTACTGATGTCTAAGGAGAAGTATCACTGTGTGTGTCGGGCGCAGTAATACACAGCTGTGTCTTCTGTCCTCACGCTGTTCATGTGCAGATACACCTGCAGCTTACTGTTGTCTCTGGAGATGGTAAAGCGGCCTTTAACTGCACTGGAGTAGTACATGCTACCACTGTCATATCTTATATTTGCAACAAATTCTAGTCCCTTTCCAGGAGCCTGTCTGATCCAAGCCATCCAGTAGCTACTAAAGTCCAATCCAGATGCTGTGCAGGTCAGTTTATGAGACTGATCAGGTTTGATGATGACTGATTCTGACTCGATCAGTGTCTGACTGCAGGAATCTGAAACAGAAGAATACACAAAGATAGGTGTTAAAGCAAAAAAAAAAAAAAAGAATGAATGAATGAAATAAAGAATTTTTAAAAAAAAATATGAAATAAATAATAATACTAACATTGAATGAAGATTGCTAGAGTAAAGTAACTCAAAACTCTGCCTAGTCCCATCTCAAAGAATTAAAATGATCACTGTTGCTGTAAATGAACACAAACTGCTGGTGTGTTGTTTAGCTGAATGTATATCAGCATAAATGGTTCAAACACAGGATTTGGTTTGCATGGCACGCCCACTAGAGACATAAAACGATTCCCAGAGGAATAGCCATGAAGAGAAAAAGCTCACTGTAAGACTCCAGCTGTGTTTCATGCTGTCAAGCCCATAACTGCTCTTTACTCATTAGATATCATGTTCTTTTAGTACATCACTGTGTAAGAACCTGAAGTTTTCTGATGAATAATCACTGAACAACACAGACGTTTCAGAAACTGTATCGAATAGAAACTGAATGTAGTTCCAGAAATAATGCAGGACACAAAACATCACTGACTCATTCAGTCAGAAGCTCATGCCAACCACTTGTCTGTTCTTAAAGCTTCGTGAATGAGGATATAATTTAATGTATTTAGAGTTATTTATTATTCTTTGCAGAGAAGCGTAATGAAAAATACAATAATACTATGATAATGTTAGCAGCAAAGAGCGATTATCTTTCAGTTGTTTAATGTGAGTGAGATGATGGTGAATCATTGCAGTCTGTGAGGAGAGAGAAGCTGAATGTGTATTAATGAGCAGTTAGAGATGGTTTAGTTTACACAGACTGCCCTCTCAAGCCATAAAACAACAGTAACTAGGTCCTATATTCATAATAAACTGCTGTTGCATATTTCTGATAAAATACATGAACACTTGGACCTTTACCACAAATAGCACAGAAGCAGAGGAGCTCAGTGACAGATTCAGTAAGGAATAAACCACTTGGGGGCATGCTGTTATAGGAAAATAATAAAGGACAGGGTGGTGGGATGCAGCGTCACTTGAAGCGGTGTTATTATTCTCACTTAAAGTTAATTATATTCCTACAGTAGCATGTGCTGAAGTGTTTTATTCCTCTAATACCTCTCTCTTATGTGTTGTGTATTAAACCAACATCAGGAATTAGTCATTGAGAGAACTTTTTATTTTTTCATGTCTATTATTGTGAGTACCATATGAATTAAATTATATGAAGTCAAAAACTGCTTTCAAACATGTGAAGCAAGTGGAATATTAACTGGGCTTTCAGATGCATTTCATTTAAAAAGATAAATAATATATTCTGAATAACTATGAACTGAGTAAACTTTTGTATTAGTTTTTGTTAAATGATTAAATGATCTAAATGTTTGGGTTGAAGTGTCTGTAATGTGGGGATTAGTTAATCAGTTAAATGTGCTTATTATTTAAATACAGAACTGAATTGTGATGAAGATGATGTTTTTGTGCAGCGCTGCAGCTTGTTGTGTCAGTGTGGTCTTCGAGCGCAGTAATACACAGCTGTGTCTTCAGTCTGCATGTTCTGTCCCCGTAAGGTCACGGTGTTACTGGAAGTGTCTCGAGAGACGACAAACTTGTTTTTAAGTGATTCTTTCTTAGCAATATCCCCATCATAGTAAATTAAATTGATCCATTCCAGAGCTTTTCCTGCAGGTTGTCGAATCCAAGCTGTTCCATGGTGGCTGCTGCTATCAGTGATAGAAGCTCCAGACACTCTACAGGTGATGGTTAAAGTCTCTCCTGGCTTTATAAGCACTGAGTCTGGCTGGATGAGCTCAGTAGCACAGAACACATCTGTGAAAAGAGAAAAAGAAAAGGTTGACATGTTGAACTGAAAGGATCAGATGAACTAATAAAGCTTAAATCCAAACACTCACAGGGGGCGAGAGCCAGCAGCAGCAGTGGAGCTGAAGCAAACATGTTTGTGTTGAAGGAGGACTAATGAGAAGCGCTTCCTCTCTAGATAAGCACGGTGCTAATATTACAAGAGGAGATGGAGATTTGCATAAATATTACAGAGAAGCTGTGTTGAGTGCAGCTCTGCAGCTGTTAATCACAGTCTCTTCCCATTTTGTCTCTATTTAATATCAAATTAATGTGGTAAATAATTTAATTATTTATTATCACTAACAATATGAATGTTGTGTTAAATAATGTAAGCATTTTATATTCGCATAAATAAAGAATTATTACTTCTTATTGTTTATAGTAAAAATAAAACCGAATCTTGTAATAATACATAAAAATAATATTAATTAGAAAAACAATCCTTTATGTCATTATCAGCTCTGTATCAGCTGCACTCTAGAGAATTACATGAAGTCAGAGATTATTCTCATGCATAGAAATTTCTTGAGTAGGAACTTATCTTCTGAATGCTCCACAATAATGAATGTAATTGTTAATGGATAAAATGTATGATGTGTCATTCAATAAAACAATAAAGCATTGTAACTGTCAGCACACTGCTGAGGTATAAGCGGAATAAAACACATCAGGATCAGCTGTTATAGAAAAAAAATCAACTTTAAGTTGGTAAAATCACACCATAAAACATAAAATCCAGTAGCAGACTTTTGACTGTGTGTGTAGAATGTGTAGCAACGTTGGAGATTATGGTTTTGTTGGCAAACTGCTTAAAATCTTTAGTGAAAATTATTGAAACAAATAACTGAATTTAAACGAGGATGGGAAACTGTTGTGCTTGTGATCATTCTGTTATAATGTCCACATTTTTTCATTCAGAAGTTCAAATAGGACTTTGTACAAGGTGTTTTGTACAGGGATGTTGTTGATGTGTCTCACTGTGTGGGTAACGAGTGCAGTAATACACAGCTATTACATGTTTTCAGGTGAACTTATATTAAGAAATCACACTAGAATATAAGCACATTAGGTAAGGAATAAAACACAACAGAGTGTGCAGTTACAGAAAAATAATCAGTGATGGGGTGGTGAGATGAAGCAGAGTTACTGCTGTCACGCCCAAGGTGAATATTTTAACAATATAAAAGCATGTGTGTTTTATTCCTCTTATTCCACATCAATTTGCTAAAGATTAATTTTTTTAAAATTAATCAATTTCAATTAATGTATTTATTAATTAACAATAACACATATGTTGTATCTATTTATCCATTAAATATGTACATTTAATATTGAGGAACATCTGTGAAACAAGTTCATTTCTGTTATCTCTTACATTATAGCAGCTATCCTCTATCAGTCTGTCCCTCATGTGACTCTATTTTTCTCTCTCTTGAAGTATTCAGTAGTCTTGATGGTGTATGGATTCAATAATCACTGATTGGAAGTCTTCAACAGCCAGCAATGGTTTTGTAAATGTTAGTAATTTTGTTTTTCTTTTTGGTCTTCTGTGGGAATTTGACTAACAAATGCACTATAAGATACACTTTTTATTTAGAGATTTACAAATGACTGCATTACTTTTTCTCTCACCATTCATTCATTTCTTCATGACAGAAAAAAAAAATTATATATGTGTATCCTCTGATTGTTTTTAAGCATGTTAGTAATAATATACACTACGCATGAAACAGTGTCACTGAACATACTGAGACTGTACACCGTTTCACTGCCCTTAAGAGTTTTCTGTACTGGGTGTTTTTGTACAGGGATGTTGTTGATCTGTCTCACTGTGTAGATCTCGAGCGCAGTAATACACAGCTGTGTCTTCAGTTTGCAGATTCTGTCCTCGAATTGTTATTGTGTTAGTAGCAGTGTCTCTGGAGATGCTGAACTTGTTTTTCAGTTTGTCACTGTAATATGTACTCCCACCATTACTGATGAGTCCAATCCACTCCAGAGCTTTTCCTGCAGGTTGTCGGATCCAAGCTGTATTCTGACTCGTAACTGAATATGAAACCTTGCAGGTGATGGAGAGACTCTGGCCTGGCTGGACTGTCATGGAAGCAGGCTGAGTCAGTTCCACACCATGCACATCTGTGGAGGAAAACACATGGTGATATCTCACACAATATCTGCTGCACATTTATTGTTATTGTAGTAAATGAATGAATTTGATAAAGCACTCACAGGAAGCAGCTGCCAGCAGGAGCAGTAGAGATGTAGAGAACATGGTGTGTGTTGTTTGTACTGGGGTCTTCTCTGTTCTCCAAAGTTTAACAGAGACCATCACATCACATAAATAGAGTGATATCCAGCCCTGACGCATGTATTTGCTTATCTACTGATGATGGGAGGAGAACGTATTTAAAATGTATTTAAATCATGAGGTGGAGATTCATCTTATTGAGGATCTGTGTCTTTATAATGGGAAATTAATTCTCTTTTCCTTGACAAAAGTCCCTTTTCAGAACATTATAGTCCCAACTAACAAGATATTACATGTGGAGCATTCTCTTTGGAGTTGTAAACATACCTTCACATAATGTTCATGCTATAATTCACCTAACATGGTGTTTTACATTCAGCTGCTACCAGTAACATAACCAATGACTGGAGTTTTTCTTCTGCTGATTAACCAACAAATGAACTGTGTGTAAGTACAAATGATAAGTAGGGCATGTTAATAGTCATGTTATGCAAGGAATAAAAGACTTGTGTGGTGTGATGTAATATGAAATGAAATAAATCAATTAATCTTTTCCTAATCTGCTAAGAAATTGTTTGCATAAAAATCATACCTACACTAATATTTGTAGATAATTAATCCAATACTGACACTGACACAAAATTAGGTGGAGCATGATTTTAATTACATATAGTGTGGATCTATTGTGTGTGCATATAACAGGATTGTTATGAAATAATGCCATTTAATTTTTTTTTATTACTAAGAAAATATTACTGTTGAAAAAGGACTATGGTATTAGAGGAATAAAACATTTCAGGGTATACTGTAATGTCAAAATGATCAACTTCAGGGAGGAAACAGTGACTCCGTTTTGTTTCGTGCTAAATCACACCACCAAAAATATAGTGAGCAAAACACAGCTAAATATGACAGGGGACAAAAACTGCTTGAATTCAAATTCAAAATCTACTAAACTGCTTAGAAAAGCAGCAATTTTCTTATGTATAAAACAGTGACAGTGAACAAACTGAGACTTTGCACATTACAGACATTACAGGAGACACATGAAGAATTCAACATTATGAAGTCCAATAAAATCACATTCAGAACTCCTCCTCAATATTCACAGCAAATAAAAAAAATGTTAATTATATTTGTCAACACAAATTAAGACAAAACCTTGACTTTACTAAACTGAAAAGGTTTAAAAGTGAAAAGCTTAACAATATACCAATCTATCATTTCCTACAATGATGTAAAAGCTGATCCCACTGGACAAGGAACAATGACTCAGTGGACTACAGGACAGTTATATGAAGTAGAGATGTCATGGTTTATTTAGTAGATTTAAAAAACTATTTCTAATTCTAATTGTTGTTTAAAAATGAACACTACAATCTCATCAAATCAACTGACTGTAAGCTAGTTCACGTCGTCTTCGCACACTTCTCAGAAACTTAGAAGTTAAAACAGAGATAAAACATTGTTTCTGCCTGTTACAGTCTTCTGTACTGGGTGTTTTTGTACAGGGTCTTTGTTGATCTGTTTCACTGTGGATTACGAGCGCAGTAATACACAGCTGTGTCCTCAGTCTGAAAGTTTTGCCCGTGTAAAATCACAGTGTTGCTGGAGGCCTCGGCTGAGAAATGGATCTTGTTCTTTAGTGAATCTTTGCTGCCAGTATCACTGGAGCTGCAGTACCAGCCGATCCATTCCAACTCCTTTCCTGATGCATGTCGTATCCAGTTAGTACAGGAACTTGTGGCTGAGTAGCCAGTGATCTTACAGGGGACTGAAAATGATTCTCCAGGCTTAACCACCATGACTGCAGGCTGAACCAGTTCAATACATTTAATTCCTGTGAACAACAATCAAGCAGTTATTCAGCTGCATTCTTTCAAAAGGAAATATGTACACAATTATCTGTATGTCTCCAAAATTCTCCACATACTTACCAGATGCAGCTGTTAACAGCAGGAGTAGAAATGTAGAGAACATGGTTTGAGTGGAACCTGAACCCAGAACCTCCCTTCTCCTGAGAACACCTCTAATATTTTATAAGGGGTTTGATTTGCATGACAGTGTTTAGGCTTTCATAAAGGCACAGCAGGCTTAAAGGCATGAGGCATTTCCTGCAAATGTAAAACCATGTACACACTCACAAAATATAAGAGTTACTTACTATTTACTTACTAATTCATCAAACACTGTGGATTATGCAGCCTGGTTTAATGAGACGCTGATATAATAGATCTGTAATGTCTTAGCTTCATAACAGTGTTGTAGTTAGAGCTTATGACTTTGATGGAAATCCCAGGAGAACATGTTCTCATATTTATTACACTCTCTCAGTCCTTTGAACCTCAGCATGTTGGGTAGATGTTGTGTGAATAGAGAAAGAGCGCCCCTCACAGGCCTTAAAGCTTAAAGAAAAGCATAATGTTCATACATTAATAATGTGGGTGCAGGCTAAATATACAGTATACACTACAAGTCCAAAGGTTGAGTAAACTTTCTAAATTCAACTGTTTGTAAAAATGGGAAATAATTTTCACTACTGCTCAAATGTTAACCCAGAATGTTTAAAACATTTTTTTCATCCATTTTGATTATACTTTTCTCATTTATTATTTGTGCTACATTGGATGTGATGAAAATGAAAATGTATGTGTGCGGTGGTCAGGGAAAACTCATCAGAGGCAGGTGAAGCAGAATTCTGGGGCAAAAAAAAATTAGTTTTGACCAAAATCAGGTTTTTCCGTCTATAACAAACTTTTACACCTCAGGTTTAAGAAACCATAAATATATTTCAAGACAGTTAGAAATGTTTATATTTCCTTCGTAATCTGGGCTAGGATTTGCAAAACTCATGTGGTGTAAGGATCCAGGTTAACAAACGCAGTGGTAAAAATGTGACTGTATATGAAATCTGTGAACTATAATTATTTTTCTGTAAAATAAAATAACCACACAGTTTTAAAACATGATAAGCACTGTTCAGTCAGGGTTTTGTCCACTGTTTATGGAGAAACATGACAATTCACATCAGAAAGATGCAATACTGTATTTTTGCTTTTAGTGATGTAAATAGATTTCTGTACTGGGTGTTTTTGTACAGGGATGTTGTTGATCTGTCTCACTGTGTGTTTGACGAGCGCAGTAATACACAGCTGTGTCTTCAGTCTGCATCTTCTGCCCTGTTAATGTTACTGTGCTGCTGGACGTGTCTCTGGAAACCTGAAACCTGCTTTTCAGTTTCTCACTGTATATAGTGCTACCATCACCACATATACGTCCGATCCACTCCAGAGCTTTTCCTGCAGGTTGTCGGATCCAGTGTGTACAGTAGCTGCTATCAGTTAATGAATATCCAGATACTTTACAGGTCAGAGTCATTGACTGACCAGGGGTTAATACTGTGGATCCGGTCTGGATCAGCTCAACACAGTGAACACCTGTTAAAGAAAAGTTATTTTAATGTTGTAAAAGCAAAAAGCTATAAGTAACCAAAACTGGATTATATGTCAAATGGAAAAACACTTACAGTGTACGGCTGCCAGCAGCAGCAGCAGTAGGGATGTAGAGATCATGGTGTGTGTTGAAGCAGAAGAAGTAAAAGCTCTTGGTCTTAATTGCTTAAATATCTAACAGGGAAGGACATTTGCATAGACACACTCCTTATCTTAGAGGAAACGTCTCTATGAGATAATCTCCCCATCTGTAAAACATCTCTAAACTGTCATTTTAAATATATAATAATTTATGACATTGTCTATTGTACCTGTTTATTTTTAAATATATCTATCTGTCCTGTTTTATTTTATTTTTTAACAAATCAGAAGTTTAAGACATTGTTAATGAGCTTAAGGACTGTAAGGTGTTTTCAGGTGAATAAGCAAACACACTAGAATAAAACACAGAAGGAGGCACTGTTACAGGAAAACAAGCAACGACAGGGTGTTGGGATGAAGCAGAGTTACAGTTAACACCCAGAAGTTGATATAAAAAAATTCAGCTTGTTCATGAGAAACCTCAGAGAGCAAAGCTCTCCATCCTGAAGATTTTTTCCATGCTGGAAAACGAAAAGTTACAGCTTCATGCAATGAATCATTTTCAACAGTCAATACAATTATATGTATTCAATAATCATGGACTTTGGTCCTCTGGGGGAATTTGACTAGAACAGTCTCAGTGTTCGATGTCTTACATAAACACATTTTCAATGCATTTTAGTATTTAAAATATATTTAAAACATGAGGTTGAGATTCATCTTATGGAGAATATGTGGCTTTTTAATGCAACAAATCTTTTCCATGACAGAAACCTGTTTACCAACTTCTGATATTCTTATATCAATAACAGAGTGAAATTTTACATATAGAGAAACTCAGAACAAGGATTAGATACTAAATTTAGGGAAGTAATTTATCTGTGCATGTGTATATTGGTATTATCTAACATGTTTTAAAAAGGCCAAAATTAGGGTTAAGGGGCAGTCAGCATTCATACTAGAGGTGTGTGTGTGCCTAAATTGTTTTAAAACCTTGTGCTTTACATTTTATTACAGTTGTGTTCTGTACCGTCAGACACACTGAATGAGCTGATGATTAAAGTCTCTTAAACCACAGTGCTGTTGAATTCTCAGTTCTGATTGG
The DNA here is from genome assembly GCF_027358585.1 of Pangasianodon hypophthalmus. NCBI lineage: Eukaryota > Metazoa > Chordata > Actinopteri > Siluriformes > Pangasiidae > Pangasianodon > Pangasianodon hypophthalmus. The sequence continues at coordinate 21,860,887 of NC_069722.1, read as the reverse complement.
TCAGAAGGTGTGGATTCATTTTCTAGAACAGCAGCTCTGGCAGTCGTGCTGGCTGCAAGGTTTATAACTGTATGGCACTCCACATAAACAGATTCATAAAAATGTGTGTAACTGTTGATATGGTGAGAGTTTCTATGAAGAGATGTTTGTTTAGCATTCATGGAAGGAGTCTCCAGTGTCAGGACTTTGTATCAGTCAGAGGTAAAGCTGTAACTAAGTTTTCAGAAAGTCTTGAGAATGGAAGGCTTTGTGGTTTCTCAGTAACATAAGCTGCAACTTCATGAGAGAGAAAAAGAGAGAGGCTGGTGAGGGACCAACTGTTGATACTGCTATAACACAAGTCTTGAATTAATTTAAAAAATGTAGTTTTTCCCAAAACAGCGTGATAGAGGAATAAAACACTGTGGGACATGCTGTTATTGTTACAGGACAGTTCAGTGTGGAACCAGTTGCAGAGTGAAAAACCCCTGCTTGCTTAGAGATAAATGGGCAAGCAGAGTTTATATATAGATAAGATGAAGGTTTAGGGAAGGGTCTGGGTGTGTTTTGTGCACTTTTCAATTGTATTTTGTATCTTTGTCTTAGTTTCATTCTCTTTTCTTGGCCATGCCTTAAACCTCTCTTGTCCCTTCTTTCCTCCATTTTCTTTCTTTCTTTTCAGTCTTTTTTTCTAATCCTCTTTTATTCTTATCTTCTGTTTCTTTTTTTCTTTTCCTCTAGCAAAGCCCTGACATACCATACCAGTCACCCCTCTACAAAGGTGTGACAAAGGGCTGTGTTCAAGGCTGGCCTTAAGTAACCTGCCTGGCAGCTGCAGGCAATCCAAGTTAATCAGCCTGGAGAATTCTGGGTAACTGAGTTCTCCCACACTGTGTTACTAACAGATAAATGCTTTTTGTTTAATATATTAGAGAAAGCTGTCATGTGGAGTGTCTTTCTACTTTTAATATTTGGAAAAAGGTTTTCCTTATAAATATGTTCTATAGTGACTAGGATCCTAAAAAAAAAAAAAGATATGCTTCCATATTATGAAGGGGTTTGTGTACAGCTCTGCAACCTCATGTGTCTCTGTGCTTCTCTAGCGCTGTAATACACTGCAGTGTCTTCTGTCCTCACTCTGTTCATGTGCAGATACTCCTGCATCTTACTGTTGTCTCTGAAGATGGTGAAGCAGCCATTAATTCCAGCCCTTTTCCAGGCACATGTCTGACCCAAGCCATCCAAGAGCTACTAAAATCAAATCCAGAGGCTGTACAGGTCAGGGTGTGTGATTCACCAGCTTTGATGGTCACTGTATCTGATTCAATCATTGTCTGACTGCATGAATCTGAAATGCAATAACATTCAGAGACAGATCTTATTCTTTTATAAATATAAATATATATACTTCTATAAAAGCACATTTTTATGTTTAGAATAAATTTAATAAAGAGTGAAACCAAAAATGAATGCTCAGTGATGCAGCAACATCAGCTCAAAACTCTCCTCAGATGCATCTCAAGGAATAAAAATAACACCTTCTCTAAATGAATTCATTTCCTGAATATATCAGCATATGTGGTTTAAACATGACACTTAATCTGCATTAGAAATAGAGATATAAAAACATTACAGAAATAGCCGTTAAAGGGCAAATGTTTATTGCAAGACTCGAGCTGTGTTTTACAATTAAGCCTTTAGGAGCTATTTTGCCCCATTACCATATCTGCTTCTACAGCACAGAACTATACAGAAAGACATTAATGTTTTTTGATTAATTAATATGGTTACAGAAATAATGTAGACCACACATCATCTCTGACTCATTCTGATTGGATAAAGAATAAATGTAGAATGAAGATAAAAAGGAATAGCATTGCATTTATTTAATTATATTTTGTCTCACAAGACTCTGCAAAAGTAATGATATAAGCAACAACAAGCAATTATCTTCCTGGAGTTTAATCCGAGAGTCATGGTGCTGGATGTAGTCATAGCAGCCTGTGAAAAGAGACGGGGCCTAAAAGTGCAGATAGCAACAGACTGAGATGGTTGAGTTTGCACAGACTGCCCTCTAGAGGCACAAAGGTCCAGTTTTCAAAATACTCAGATCTAAAAGAAGTGATTTTAAAGCAACTTGTTGAAAAAAACTCAAATAGAACTAAAATACTAAGTAAAAAAAGTAAGAATTATAATGTGGAGCGCTTTTGTATGACCAGGATCAAACCGAGGGCCCTGAAGCTGTGAGGTGGCAACATTACCCTCTGTACCATATATATATATATATATTCAGAACTGACTCTGACCTAAGTAATCTTATACCAGCATAAATGTCCAGACAATGTTCACAATAAGCCACATGCAGTAAAAGTCAAAACATTTTGGTTCTTTGAGCTCCATGAATACACTGCTTATGAAAATGTGAGCTTGTCATGTGACTATAGCAAGCATGTGTTTTTGTACTGATGTCTAAGGAGAAGTATCACTGTGTGTGTCGGGCGCAGTAATACACAGCTGTGTCTTCTGTCCTCACGCTGTTCATGTGCAGATACACCTGCAGCTTACTGTCGTCTCTGGAGATGGTGAAGCGGCCTTTAACTGCACTGGAGTAATATATGTAACTGCTAGAGTACATTGCTGCAACAAATTCTAGTCCTTTTCCAGGAGCCTGTCTGATCCAAGCCATGTAATAGCCACTAACGTCCAATCCAGATGCTGTGCAGGTCAGTTTATGAGACTGATCAGGTTTGATGATGACTGAATCAGACTCGATCAGTGTCTGACTGCAGGAATCTGAAACAGAAGAATACACAAAGATAGTTGTTAAGTAAAAAAAAAAAAAGAGTGAATGAAAGAAGTTTTTTTTTTTAAATAAGAAATAAATAATAATACTAACATTGAATGAGCATTGCTAGAGCAAAGTAACTCAAAACTCTGCCTAGTCCCATCTCAAAGAATTAAAATGATCACTGTTGCTGTAAATGAACACAAACTGCTGGTATGTTGTTGAGCTGAATGTATATCAGCATAAATGGTTCAAACACAGGATTTGGTTTGCATGGCACGCCCACTAGAGACATAAAACGATTCCCAGAGGAATAGCCATGAAGAGAAAAAGCTCACTGTAAGACTGCAGCTGTGTTTCATGCTGTCAAGTCCATAACTGCTCTTTACTCATTAGATATCATGTCCTTTTAGTACATCACTGTGTAAGAACCTGAAGTTTTCTGATGAATAATCACTGAACAACACAAACATTTCAGAAACTGTATCGAATAGAAACTGAATGTAGTTCCAGAAATAATGCAGGTCACAATCATCACTGACTCTTTCAGTCAGAAGCTCATGCCAATCACTTTTCTGTTCTTAAAGCTTCGTGAATAAGGATATAATTTTAAGTATTTAGAGTTATTTATTATTCCCTATGCAGAGAAGTGTAATGAAAAATACAATAATACTATGATAATGTTTTCAACAAAGAGCGATTATCTTTCAGTTGTTTAATGTGAGTGAGATGATGGTGAATCATTGCAGTCTGTGAGGAGAGAGAAGCTGAATGTGTATTAATGAGCAGTTAGAGATGGTTTAGTTTACACAGACTGCCCTCTCAAGCCATAAAACAACAGTAACTAGGTCCTATATTCATAATAAACTGCTGTTGCATATTTCTGATAAAATACATGAACACTTGGACCTTTATCACAAATAGCACAGAAGCAGAGGAGCTCAGTGACAGATTCAGTAAGGAATAAACCACTTGGGGGCATGCTGTTATAGGAAAATAATCAAGGGCAGGGTGGTTGGATGCTGTGTCACTTGAAGTGGTGTTATTGTTCCCACTTAAAGTTATTTATTTTCCTACAGTAGATAATTATATGAAGTCAAAAACTGCTTTCAAACATGTGAAGCAAGTGGAATATTAACTGGGCTTTCAGATGCATTTCATTTAAAAAGATAAATAATATATTCTTATTAACTATGAACTGAGTAAACTTTTGTATTAGTTTTTGTTAAATGATTAAATGATCTAAATGTGTGGGTTGAAGTGTCTGTAATGTGGGGATTAGTTAATCAGTTAAATGTGCTTATTATTTAAATACAGAACTGAATTGTGATGAAGATGATGTTTTTGTGCAGCGCTGCAGCTTGTTGTGTCAGTGTGCATCACGAGCGCAGTAATACACAGCTGTGTCTTCAGTCTGCATCTTCTGTCCCCGTAAGGTCACGGTGTTACTGGAAGTGTCTCGAGAGATGACAAACTTGTTTTTAAGTGAATCTTTCTTGTAAATATCCCCATCATAATAAATGACATTGATCCATTCCAGAGCTTTTCCTGCAGGTTGTCGAATCCAAGCTGTTCCATGGTGGCTGCTGCTATCAGTGATAGAAGCTCCAGACACTCTACAGGTGATGGTTAAAGTCTCTCCTGGCTTTATAAGCACTGAGTCTGGCTGGATGAGCTCAGTAGCACAGAACACATCTGTGAAAAGAGAAAAAGAAAAGGTTGACATGTTGAACTGAAAGGATCAGATGAACTAATAAAGCTTAAATCCAAACACTCACAGGGGGCGAGAGCCAGCAGCAGCAGTGGAGCTGAAGCAAACATGTTTGTGTTGAAGGAGGACTAATGAGAAGCGCTTCCTCTCTAGATAAGCACGGTGCTAATATTACAAGAGGAGATGGAGATTTGCATAAATATTACAGAGAAGCTGTGTTGAGTGCAGCTCTGCAGCTGTTAATCAGTCTCTTCCCATTTTGTCTCTATTTTATATCAATTTAATGTGGTAAATAATTTAATTATATATTATTACTAACAATATAAATGTTATGTGTTAAATAATGCAAGCATTTTATATTCACATAAATAAATAATTATTACTTCTTATTGTTTATAGTGAAAATAAAACTGAATCTTGTAATAATACATAAAAATAATATTAATTAGAAAAACAATCCTTTATGTCATTATCAGCTCTGTATCAGCTGCACTCTAGAGAATTAAACAAGTAAAGCATTGTAATTGTCAGCACACTGCTGAGGTATAAGAGGAATAAAACACATCAGGATGAGCTGTTATAGAAAGAAAATCAACTTTAAGTTGGTAAAATCACACCATAAAACATAAAATCCAGCAGTAGACTTTTGACTGTGTGTGTAGAATGTGTAGCAACGTTGGAGATTATGGTTTTGTTGGCAAACTGCTTAAAATCTGTAGTAAAAATTATTGAAACAAATAACTGAATTTAAACGAGGATGGGAAACTGTTGTGCTTGTGATCATTCTGTTATAATGTCCACATTTTTTCATTCAGAAGTTCAAATAGGACTTTGTACAAGGTGTTTTGTACAGGGATGTTGTTGATGTGTCTCACTGTGTGGGTAACGAGTGCAGGAATACACAGCTATTACATGTTTTCAGGTGAACTTATATTAAGAAATCACACTAGAATATAAGCACATTAGGTAAGGAATAAAACACAACAGAGTGTGCAGTTACAGAAAAATAATCAGTGATGGGGTGGTGAGATGAAGCAGAGTTACTGCTGTCACGCCCAAGGTGAATATTTTAACAATATAAAAGCATGTGTGTTTTATTCCTCTTATTCCACATCAATTTGCCAATGATTAATATTTTTAAATTTAATGAATTCAATTCATTTATTTATTAATTAACAACAACACATATGTTGTATATTTTTATCCATTAAATATGTACATTTAATATTGAGGAACATCTGTGAAAAGTTAGTTTCTGTTATCTCTTACATTATAGCAGCTATCCTCTATCAGTCTGTCCCTCATGTGACTCTATTTTTTTCTCTCCTGAAGTATTCAGTAGTCTTGATGGTGTGTGGATTCAATAATCAAAAATAGATCTCTGGATTATTTACTACATCCTCTGATTATATTTAAGCATGTTAGTAATAATATACACTACGCATGAAACAGTGTCACTGAACATACTGAGACTGTACACCGTTTCACTGCCCTTAAGAGTTTTCTGTACTGGGTGTTTTTGTACAGGGATGTTGTTGATCTGTCTCACTGTGTGGTTCACGAGCGCAGTAATACACAGCTGTGTCTTCAGTCTGCAGATTCTGTCCTCGAATTGTTATTGTGTTAGTAGCAGTGTCTCTGGAGATGCTGAACTTATTTTTCAGTTTGTCACTGTAAAATGCATCCCCACTGCTATCAATGAGTCCAATCCACTCCAGAGCTTTTCCTGCAGGTTGTCGGATCCAACCTGTATGATCACTCGTAACTGAATATGAGACCTTGCAGGGGATGGAGAGACTCTGGCCTGGCTGGACTGTCATGGAAGCAGGCTGAGTCAGTTCCTCACCATGCACATCTGTGGAGGAAAACACATGGTGATATCTCACACAATATCTGCTGCACATTTATTGTTATTGTAGTAAATGAATGAATGTGATAAAGCACTCACAGGAAGCAGCTGCCAGCAGGAGCAGTAGAGATGTAGAGAACATGGTGTGTGTTGTTTGTACTGGGGTCTTTTCTGTTCTCCAAAGTTTAACAGAGACCATCACATCACATAAATAGAGTGATATCCAGCCCTGACGCTTGTATTTGCTTATCTGCTGATGATGGGAGGAGAATGTATTTAAAATGTATTTAAATAATGAGGAGGAGATTCTTCTTATGGAGATTATGTGGCTTTATAATGGAACAGAAGCCTCTTTATCAAATACTATTATTTTAAAATGTTAATGTTTTAGTCAAATTTCTTAGTGAAATAGACAAAAAGAACACAAAATTTTGTGTGATTATTTTCTATACTTGAGGATATCGGTATCGGTACCTCTCTTAAACTCATGACAGAATTCTCTCAGACTTTCTCACACATGATCACACAACTCACAATTTAACTTTCTTATGAAGTATAAGGTCAGAGGTAAAAAAAAAAGAGAGGCCAGTCTGGGAATGAATGAATGATAGTGGTTATAATGTAAGTGATAACAAGAACTAATTTGTTTTTGCAGATATTCAACATTATGAAATATGAAATATGACTTGTCATTATTTAATAAACAAAATACTGCAGTTCATGGCAAATTTCTGTTGTACAGGACAAAAAAAACCACTTTGGGGTGAGCTATTAAATGAAAATAAAGAAGTCAAGTCTGTAACATTATCCCATAAAACATATAATCTATTTGTTCAAAACCTTTTGACTCTGTGTGTATAATGTGCAGTAATGTTAGAGATGTAGCATTATGGTGTTGTTGCAGAATGATTAAAATCTACACCACAAAGTATTCAGACAAATAACTGACTTTCAATCAGACTTTGACAGATACTTTTTTGTATTTCTGGTCATTCTTTTATAATGTGCACTGTTTTTTTAACATTTATATATTAAAAAAATTCTCATAGTGTTTTGTATGAGGTGTTTTTGTACAGGGATGTTGTTGATCTGTCTCACTGTGTAAATATCGAGCGCAGTAATACACAGCTGTGTCTTCAGTCTGCATCTTCTGCCCTGTTAATGTTACTGTGTTGCTGGACGTGTCTCTGGAAACCTGAAACCTGCTTTTCAGTTTCTCACTGTAGCCAGTGCTACCGCTACTACATATATATCCGACCCACTCCAGAGCTTTTCCTGCAGGTTGTCGGATCCAGGCTGTACAGTAGCTGCTATCAGTTACTGAATATCCAGACACTTTACAGGTCAGAGTCATTGACTGACCAGGGGTTAATACTGTGGATCCGGTCTGGATCAGCTCAACACAGTGAACACCTGTTAAAGAAAAGTTATTTTAATGTTGTAAAAGCAAAAAGCTATAAGTAACCAAAACTGGATTATATGTCAAATGGAAAAACACTTACAGTGTGCGGCTGCCAGCAGCAGCAGCAGTAGGGATGTAGAGATCATGGTGTGTGTTGAAGCAGAAGAAGTAAAAGCTCTTGGTCTTCATTGCTTAAATATATAACAGGGAAGGACATTTGCATAGACACACTCCTTATCTTAGAGGAAATTTGATCAAATCCTACATAACTGAACCAATATACATTACAACAACGTGTGTGCCTTGTTATTTTCATTTTCTTAATGCATAAATGTGTCTATACACTGATTATTGTTTTGTATTTGGTTTGTTTCAGACTCAGGGTGGTGTGATGAAGTTGATCCATTACCATGTCAGAATCAGCGCATTAATATAAACCTGTGTTTTGCCTTGAAGCTGGAAATACTGTCAGAGCTGCTGTTATAGAAAATCAATCCACACCTTCTGACCAATCAGTATTGAGAATTCTACAGCACTGTGCTATAACAGATTTTATAGGTTGTGTTTAATTTTTAAGTCTCCTTTTCGTTTTGAATATTTATTAGAGATAAAGTCACCACCAGAAAAAAAAAAATCAGTTAATGAAGACAACTGAAAGAATGAATTTAGGTCATTTATTAATCTTGCTGATTGGAATTAATTAGTTTTAAATCTTAAAAGTAAGACTGCTGCTAAGAGAAACTCATGAATTTTGTTAACTGTGATATCTGTACTTATGTGTGGATGAAGCACAGATTTGGTGAAGTTTGATGTAAGGGGATATTTAACATTTATGGAAGGAGTCACTGATGAGGCTGATTAGTAGCAGGAATAAGGAGAGTGGGATCTTCATGGTGAGTGTTGATGAGACTCGACTGCTCCACTCAGCTCAGCTGCACATAAATACTGCATGGACACACAGCACTCTGGATTTGCATCATGACGTTATGATGGAATAAATGTGAGTCCTGATGATGTAACAGAGGGGAACAGCGACTAAACCTTCAACACAACATGATCATCTACTGTGTTACTGTGAAACACTCAAATCCAGCAGAGGTTTCAGATCATCCTGCTGATGACAGAGGGATAAAGGAGGGTATAATGTATATTTTTCTGTTCTTTTAGCTCATTATAATTTTTCACTCCTGTTGCATTTTAAAATGTTGCATATCTGCAGTAAATCTACGTAAAGTAAAAAAAAAATCATCATAAATCAAAAAATGACAGATGTGTGTCTGATAATGAGTGATACTGAATGAGTCTCATGAGAATGCAGTTTGTGAATTCTCTGTTTGTTGCACTTTATTTGTTGAGCTCTGCTGCCTCCTTCAGTTATTTCAAATATTGCACCTCAAACTATGAGAACAGACTGTGTGTTAAACACAACACACTGCTGGAAACATGCTGTATTATTCCTGAATCCACTGATTAAACATTGATGAACATATGTAGAACATATTTAAATCATGGGGAGGAGATTCAGCTAATGGAGGAAACGTGGCTTTTTAATAAAAACTAATTCTCATACATAATCACACAATTCACAACTTGACCTTTTATGAAGGATAAGGTAATGGCTATAGAAAATTCTTGTTGGTGATGTGATTATAATAGTTATGTTTCTGTGAGAGAGAAATTAAATACGGTTTATACCAGAGTGCTGTTTAATGCTCCATTCTGATTTCCTTGTTATAGGAAAATAATCAGCTTAAGGGTGGTAAGAGTAACTCCGCTTCATGTCGAGGCACATCACATCACCCTGTCATTGATTATTTTCCAATAACAGCATGCTCCCATGTGTTTTATTCCTTACTTAATAGCCATTCTGTATCTTTTTGTTTTGGCAGATTAACGAACATCGACTGAATGTGTAAACCAAACTCCGAGTGTTCTGGACTCTTCACTGTGTGTGTATAATGTGCAGCAATGTTACAGATGTAGAATTATGGTTTAAAATCTAAACTACTAACTAATCAAACAAATAACCAACTTCAAACTACTTGTTAATTGTGTGAATTTGTCTTTTTTGCTCAGACTTGGATAGATAAGTGTTGTACTTGTGATTATTCTGTTCTAATGTACACTGTTTTTAGATCAAAAAGTTTTCTGTACTGGGTGTTTTTGTACAGGGATGTTGTTGATCTGTCTCACTGTGGTTTACGAGCGCAGTAATACACAGCTGTGTCTTCAGTCTGCATCTTCTGCCCTGTTAATGTTACTGTGCTGCTGGACGTGTCTCTGGAAACCTGAAACCTGCTTTTCAGTTTCTCACTGTTGTAAGTGTTACCGCTACCACATGCTTCTCCGATCCACTCCAGAGCTTTTCCTGCAGGTTGTCGTATCCAGGCTGTACAGTAGCTGCTATCAGTTACTGAATATCCAGACACTTTACAGGTCAGAGTCATTGACTGACCAGGGGTTAACACTGTGGATCCGGTCTGGATCAGCTCAACACAGTGAACACCTGTTAAAGAAAAGTTATTTTAATGTAGTAAAAGCAAAAAGCTATAAGTAACCAAAACTGGATTATATGTCAAATGGAAAAACACTTACAGTGTACGGCTGCCAGCAGCAGCAGCAGTAGGGATGTAGAGATCATGGTGTGTGTTGAAGCAGAAGAAGTAAAAGCTCTTGATCTTCTTTGCTTAAATATATAACAGGGAAGGACATTTGCATAGACACACTCCTTATCTTAGAGGAAACATCTCTATGAGAAAACCTCCCCATCTGTAAAACATCTCTAATCTGTAATTTTGAATATATAATAATTTGTGAATATACAATAATATTGTCTATAGTACCTGTTTATTTTTAAATATATCCATCAGTCCTGTTTTATATTATGTTTTAACAAATCAGAAGATTAAGACATTGTTAATGAGTGAGCTTAAGGACTGTGAGGTTTTCAGGTGAATAAGCAAACACACTAGAATAAAACCACATTAAGTAATGAATAAAACACAGAAGGAGGCACTGTTACAGGAAAACAAGCAACGACAGGGTGTTGGGATGAAGCAGAGTTACAGTTAACACCCAGAAGTTGATATAAAAAAAATGCAGCTTGTTCGCTAGAAACCACAAAGAGCAAAGCTCTCCATCCTGAAGATTTTTTCCGTGCTGGAAAACGAAAAGTTACAGCTTCATGCAATGAATCATTTTCAACAGTCAATACAATTATATGTATTCAATAATCATGGACTTTGGTCCTCTGGGGGAATTTGACTAGAACAGTCTCAGTGTTCGATGTCTTACATAAACACATTTTCAATGCAGTTTAGTATTTAAACTATATTATATATAAATATATATATAAAACAGGAGGATGAGATTCATCTTATGGAGAATATGTGGCTTTTTAATGGAACAAATCTTTTCCATGACAGAAACCTGTTTACCAACTTCTGATATTCTTATATCAACAACAGAGTGAAATTTTACATATAGAGAAACTCAGAACAAGGATTAGATACTAAATTTAGGGAGGTAATTTATCTGTGCATGTGTATATTGGTATTATCTAACATGTTTTAAAAAGGCCAAAATTAGGGTTAAGGGGCAGTCAGCATTCATACTAGAGGTGTGTGTGTGCCTAAATTGTTTTAAAACCTTGTGCTTTACATTTTATTACAGTTGTGTTCTGTATCGTCAGACACACTGAATGAGCTGATGATTAAAGTCTCTTAAACCACAGTGCTGTTGAATTCTCAGTTCTGACTGGTCAGAAGGTGTGGATTCATTTTCTAGAACAGCAGCTCTGGCAGTAGTGCTGGCTGCAAGGTTTATAACTGTATGGCACTCCACATAAACAGAATAATAAAAATGTGTGTAACTGTTGATATGGTGAGAATTTCTATGAAGAGATGTTTGTTTAGCATTCATGGAAGGAGTCTCCAGTGTCAGGACTTTGTATCAGTCAGAGGTAAAGCTGTAACTAAGTTTTCAGAAAGTCTTGAGAATGGAAGGCTTTGTGGTTTCTCAGTAACATAAGCTGCAACTTCATGAGAGAGAAAAAGAGAGAGGCTGGTGAGGGACCAACTGTTGATACTGCTATAACACAAGTCTTGAATTAATTTTAAAAATGTAGTTTTTCCCAAAACAGCGTGATAGAGGAATAAAACACTTTGGGACATGCTGTTATTGTTACAGGACAGTTCAGCGTGGAACCAGTTGCAGAGTGAAAAACCCCTGCTTGCTTAGAGATAAATGGGCAAGCAGAGTTTATATATAGATAAGATGAAGGTTTAGGGAAGGGTCTGGGTGTGTTTTGTGCACTTTTCAATTGTATTTTGTATCTTTGTCTTAGTTTCATTCTCTTTTCTTGGCCATGCCTTAAACCTCTCTTGCCCCTTCTTTCCTCCA